>NC_080087.1:80984643-81614643 GCF_950005125.1 Chionomys nivalis | reverse complement strand
AAGGCCAGTCTGGTCTACAAAGCGAGTTCCAGGACAGCCAGGGCTGTCACACAAAGAAACCTTGTCTTGGGAAAAGGAAGGAAGGAAGGAAGGAAGGAAGGAAGGAAGGAAGGAAGGAAGGAAGGAAGGAAGGAAGGAAGGAAGGAAGGAAATTATATGGTTATTTGGGAGCTGGCTGGTGGGATAGAAAAGTGCTAGGGGCACAGAACATCAGCCTCAACTCTACCAGTGAGAGCCTGGAATGTGGCTCAGCCTTGGAGTGCTCGTCAAGCATGCATGCTTTGGGGTCTCAGGCCTGGCTGCACTGCATGATGATGACCATCTGTCAGATGAGCAATAGTGGAGCACTAATGCAAGGATCTATGAAATATTAGAGGAAGGATTGCCACACTCAGGACCGCGAGAAACGGCATCTGAGTCATGGCCACTGTACTGGTAATCAATGGATGAACTGAAAGAAATGGCGTAGGCTGATAATCCCAGCAATCACTACACAGTGAGTTCAAAACTAGCTTGAATTACATGATACCCTGTCTTTAAAAAAATCAAAATAGGGAGGGAGAGAGGAAGGGGGAGCTGGTTCTGGGCTCATCTGACTCTTGCCTTGCTCACAATGATTTCAGTGAAGATGTCACCTTCCAGGCCCAACCTAGTTAGCACCTCTTCCAGCCCTGGTGGAGCACTCAGGCCCAGGGAGCTTTTGCCAGTGTCCTGGGGAGATAATGGTGCCGGTGACTTTCCCATGAGGGCCAGCACACTTCGAGGCTCTAGGTCAAAGGAGACAGAAGAATCCGGAAAAGTAGAGGTTTGGAGGTTAGTGTTTGGAACGAGGTCCCAGGTGGGCCTTGGCTCCCACCAGCATCCTGCCAGTGAAGTTAGGAGCTGCCTTCCAGTGGGAGCTGGGGCTTCGAGTGCTCCAGAGTGCAAGGTTTTCCAGAACAGGTGCAGTCACTGAGGTGACTGCTAGCAGGCCGTCTCCACCTCTTCCAAACCCTGCCTTTCCTCCGTCTAATATGGGTTGTTTCCAGCACAGAGTGCAGACTTCCTGAAGGTAAGACTGTAAGCTCCAGAGGGGACTCACATGCACTGCCGTGTGTGTGTGTGTGTGTGTATGTGTGTGTGAGAGAGAATTCAGGGGGCTCACATGAACTGCCTTGTATGTATGTGTGTGTTGAGGGGACTCACGTGCATTGCCTTGTGTGTATGTGTGTGTTGAGGGGACTCCCGTGCACTGCCTTCTATGTGTGTGTGTTGAGGGGACTCCATGAACTGCCCTGTATGTGCTTGTGTGTTGAGGGGACTCCATGAGCTGCCCTGTATGTGCTTGTGTGTTGAGGACAAGTCAGCAACCATCCTGCTGCAGCTGCTCGTCTTTCCTGCCCTGACAGTTTGTTTCCTACATCAGCCCAGGATTGGGGGAGGGGGTACTGTGTACACCAGGTCCTAGTCTGTTTAAGAATCTCAGGTTTGCTGGGGGGGAGTGGTCGTCTTCCTTGAGGCTAAGGCCCAGAACACCCGAGAGTTAACGCTCCTCTACTACACACTTGGGGCTCATCTTCTCTAGTCCCACTGGGCCCACACTTTCTCCCGCCCCCCCCCCCGCGACACTGACTTCTATCTACCCCAAGGCTTCTGCACCAGCCACCTCCCCTTCCTTTGGAGATCACCCCCCCCAAAAAAAATAAACAGTTGGTTTTTGTTTGTTTGCTGGCTTTTGAGAAAAGATCTCACGCAGCTCAGGCCGACTTTGAACTCCATTATATAGCTAAGGATGGATTTAAATTCCTGATCTTCTTGGCTGAGATCATGCCAGGCTTCTAAACCTCTTCTAAGATACTGAGCCCGGGGCAGTGGTCACCAGCTCAGGCACTAAGAGTGTTTGCTGCTCTTTCTGAGGCCCTGAGTTAGGCTCCCAGCACCTAGTCCACCAGCTCTGGGCCACCTGCCACTCTATTCAGGCCTCTGAAGACAGCCCCTTGCCTCAGACACATAAATGTAAAAAAAGAATCTTTTTAAAAAGACACTGACTCCCTTATCTCCATGGAAACCACCATCCTACCCCAATTCTCTGCATTTACTCTCTTCTAAGCGCTTTATTTTCTGTACAGTGGCTCACCAGGCATGGGGACACACACCTTTGATCCCAGCACTTGGGAGGCACAGGTGGGTCTCTGAATTTCAGGCCAGCTTGATCTATACAGTGAAGTCCAGGACAGCCAGAGCTGTGTATAGGTCCTGCCTCAACAACAAAAGACGTGCAGTGAGCATGCTTTAACCCGGCACTCAGGAGGCAAACAGCCCCATGACTATGAGGTCAACCTGGTCTACAGAGTAAATTCTAAGTCAGGCAGAGATATACAGTCAGATCCTGTCTCAAAACATAACAAAAGCAAACAAACAACAGGCAATACAGAACTCAATGTTTTTTTTTTTTATGTGCCTTGGTGTTTTACCTACATGTATGACTGTGTAAGGGTGTTAGATCTTGGAGTCACAGTTGTGAGCTGCCATGTGGGTGCTGGGAATTGAACCCAGGTCTCCAGGAAGAGCAGCAAGTTCTCTTAACCACTGAGCCATTTCTCTAGCACCCCTCCCCCCTTTTCTTGTTTGTTTTTTCAAGACAGGATTTTTCTGTGTTGCCCAGGCTGTCCTGGAATTCATTCTGGAGACCAGGTTGGCCTCGAACTCCCTCCCGAGTGCCAGGATTAAAGCCATGAACCACTACTGCCTGGCTTTAAGGTTTTCATGAACACTGGTGAGTGCATGTACTTATTGCACACCATGTGTGGACTTGGCACCTGCAAAGGTCAGCAGGCAGCAACCCATCTCCTAGAACTGGTGTACAGATGGTTGTGAGCTGCCAGGTGAGTGCTGAGATAAAACCCAGGTTCTTCGGAGGAGCAGGCATCTCACCGGTTGAGCTATCACTCCACCCCGAGTATGTTTGGAAGATTTCTGTGTGTGTACCTACATGTTTATGTGTGTTTGTGTGGCTCTCACCTGTGAAGGTACCAGCAAAGGGAAGATGAGGACATTGGATCCCCTAGAACTGGAATAGGCAGTTGTTGAGTATTGAAAACCACACCTAGGCCCTTTGCAGGAGCAGTACCACTTAACTGCCAAGCCATCTCTCCAGTCCACAGAGTACTTTGTTGTTATCGGAAGCAGAGTTCCTCTGTGTAACAGCCCTTACCTTGAACTCACTGAGATTCTCCTGCCTCTGCCTCCCTCCCACGTGCTGGGATTAAAGGCATGCACCACTGCCACCACCACAAACCACGGCTCCTAGACTACTTTTTAAAGGCAAGAGCTGACTTGTGACAAAGATTTGATAAAGATCTGTGGAGAGGAACAATGTGTCCACAGTAACTTTCCTATCTTGGTGGTAGGACCTTGAGTAAGAGAATGTTCATGTCTTCCAAAGTGGACGTGTGCTGAACAGAACTGAGGAAGAAATGAACTGGCCAAGTGCTGAAGAATGTAGAACACAGTGCTTTGTCTCATTTTGCAAGGCTGGGAACTGAACTCAGACCCTTGCCCATCCTGGACAAGCCATGGAGCCACACCCCATCTATACGCAGGTTTTACTTCTGGACTTATAGGAAGCTGTATGCTATGCAATCCCATCTTCCTGGGATTAACCTCTGGAGTGGCACACATGCCAATCAGCACAGATCTGCTATTAGCTAAACTGGTTGGACTTCCTTTCCACGTGGTGGCCCTTCTTGGCTGCCAACTTGACTATGTCTGGGATTAATTAAAACTGAAGCAGCTTGGTACTACCATGTGGGATTTTCTTTTTTGTTTTTTTTGTCTTGTGTGTGCCTGCATTTTTTTTGCAAGACAGAACTTTTGCTGTTTTTTCAAGACAGGGATTCTGTGTTTAACCCTGGGTGTCCTGCACTTGTTCTGTAGACCACACTGGCCTCAAACTCACAGAGATTCGCCTGTCTCTGCCTCCTGAGTGCTGAGATAAAAGACATGCACCACCACTTGGCAAGACAGGATTTCTCTGTGTAGTCCTGGCTGTCCTAGACTGCTCTCTGTAGACTAGGCTGGCCTCAAAACCTCGAACTCACAGAGATGTGCCTGCCTCTGCCTCTGGAGTGTTGGGACTAAACGCATGCGCAACCACCAACCTCACTTATTTCTGGACAGGTTTCTTACTGAACCTGGAACTTGCTGCTTTAGCTGCAATGTCTGGCCAGCAAGCCCCAAAGAACTTGTCTCCATCCCCTCAGTGCTGGGGTCACAAGCCCAGGCCACGACTGCACCTCCACTTTAAATGACTTTTATTTATGTGTATGTCCCAGGGTAGTGTCCAGAGGCATCAGATCCCTGGGAGGTAGAGTCACAACAGTTGTGAGCTGCACAGCATGGTTCTGGAAACCCAATTCCTGTCTTCCGCAAGAGTTCTTAGCCACTGAGCCCCGCCTGGGGTTGAATTCATCTTCATGCTTGCAGGGCAAGCACTTCACCAACCGGGCCTCTGCGCTGTGGGTTATTTCAAGCAGGTCCAAGAGATGCTCTCAGCTCATCTTATTCCTACTACCCCAGTCCTGGAATCATGTTTCCTTCACTCCAACCCCACTGCTGAGGTCTGAGAAATCTCATTACAGAGTCCAGGCTGGCCTTAACCTTGTAATCCCTCCTGCCCCCAGTTACAGGCATGACCCATCACTCCTGGCCAGAACCACTTTTGAAAGTTTCCCTTCAGATCTGAAACCATTTAAACATTAAGCATTTAAACAAATGAATCACTATACTTTCTGGATGCTAACTAGCACATCTTAAACTCACAGGATGTAGGCCATATATACCAAAGTACAAACACAGATCCTTACTTTTATTTTTTTTATTATAGCACTGATGATAGCAGCAAGGAGAAGAAGAAGAAAGCAGAAACCTAAGTTCTTGGTAATGGCAGGCACACGCCTATGCAACCTTATGAAGCAACTGGGGGTATAGGCTGTTGTGTCCCGATTCCTGAGAATGCATTAGTGCGGCTCCAAGTCTCATTTCCCCAGGACCCAGAGGCTGAGGACATCTGCAATACCCTGAAGGTAAGGAGGTGGAGGGACATACCCCAGGCATGGACTCAGCTGGGAGGAATGGGGGATGAGCAGAAGGCAGGGCAAGCGTTCATGGTGATATCACTGGAGACCCTGGGCCTGTGGGGCCTCATTTCTTCCTGATGTTCATGAACACATGCTGGGGGAGAACCAAACCTTGGGGAATGTCTACGGCGGCTCCACTGTAAAGGAGAGCGTTTATTAACTCTCCCCATCTCTGCAGCACAGGCACATGTAAGAATGTGTGTTCTATGGGGACACTTGGCTGTGGGTCCCTCACGTGGAGCTGCTCAAAAGCCTGAGGTAGACAGGAATGCATCCCACTGGGAGATGAGTCACACAACGTGACAGAAAAAACTGTTCCATCTGTAACCGAGGGGCTGGGAAACGGGAATAAAAGGTGGTTTTCTTTTCCTATGCTAGAGAGAGAACCTAGGGACTTCCAAATGCTAGACTCAAGCTCTAACAGCCCAGCTACCCATATTAGAACCACTGGAATGCACTTCTCTACTTACTAAGATGAGCCCACATCCACTACGCGTCTCTGCAGTTGGGACAAACATTTAAACTGGCCTTGGCTTTCCCACTGCCCTTTCAAGCTCTCAGATTTCCATTCCTGCCATGCTCCTGCCTCTAGTAAAACCTGGAATAAATTCATCTGCACCAGACTCTATGTGGCCTAGTACCTGTGTGTGGGAGATGGAGATGCCCCATGGAGTCCCAGATTCAGTATGGGGATTTCAATAAAGGGTGCTCAGTGGAGCTGCTAGGTGACCACAAGTGCTGTCAGGACAGATTTCATGATGGCATTTGGGGACATTAAGGTTTCCTGGTTTCACACAGAGAAATGTTCTAGGGCTTGGGGGTCCCTCCTACCTACCACACTGCACACAGGCATCCTGTTTGTAGACACCAGCTGCCCCAAATCTGGCAGCTTCTAAGGGCCTGAACCCATCCCTACCCAGTCCAAACCACCCTATCGCCTTCCCTCAATAGTCCCCTACCCCCTGCAGCCTGGACCCGCCCATCCACTTCCCCAGCTCCACAGTTCCACGGGCCTCAGAACCAGACAGGCAGGTGATGGGTGGTGCCAGGTCCACTAGTACCACAGTACAGGAGTAGGGATTGGTTGGCTAAGGAAATGTGGACTGGGCCCTGGTCTGAAATGAGTGTCTTTATTGCTTGTACCGTACAAATATGAGGAGTAAGGAAAGGCCAGTAGGGATGGGAGAGAACTGTCAGATAAACATACACACATAAAAAGGAAAAAACAGACAACCCCCATACCATCCCTGCCCACCCCCACCCTACTGCCTTTTTGTAACCACCTAGTCTGAGGGGTGGGGTGGGAAAGTAAAACCAGGAAAACTCAATTCCAAACACCCAGAGATATTGGGGATGGGGAAACATGGCCAGAGCAGCAGGTGGACCCCTTGCACCCGCTGTACCCCATGGGATCAACGCTCAGGCTGGGATTGAGGCCTGAGCCCACTCACACATGTCCTGCATACAGCTGTGGGCACTGCATCCCAGGAAACTGAGATGCTCACTGCTAGAGCAGGGTGCACACTGGCACCACGGCACTGACACAGACTCACTCACACATTCAATTTAAGGCTCCAGAACAGGGGCCCTGGAGATGAGGAGGCCCCCATCCCAATGTGTACCAGAGATACCTGTCCCCATCTCTGTCCCCTCTCAGACCTCAGTCAAGTCCAAGGGGCCCAATACTGTCTCGGTGTAAGACGTGTAACAGCCAAGGTTGGCTTCCCTCTGCCCCAGGCAGAAAATGAGCCATCCAAAGGGGCTAGGGCCCAGTGGGAGGCAAGGCTGGCTAGAGGGAAGGCCTGGTAAGGCACGGAGCTGTAGGCAGGAGGGCTGGCCCCCAAATGTTCCTCCTGCTCTATCCAGAATCAAGAGAGCAACTTGGGAGAAAGAGGCAGGTTCAGGAGGCAGCTCCTGGTCCTGGTTCCCCCCACCAAGACCCAAGGACTTGGCTCCATTTTCCATGGAGCCAAACCCAGATCCCTCGGCTTCCAAAGGCCTCTGCCTGTCCCTGGACATTATTGCTTTTCTGCCCCAGGTGAGGTGGCAGCAGATAGACTACCCAGATGACAGCATAGAAGGAATCTGGGGTGCTGGGGGGGGGGCAGGTTTCATCCAGATGTGGCCTCTGATGGCTTGCCCCCAAACCCAGGTGACCCCATGGCTCCCCACTTCACCCTCCTGGAGGCTGTGGTGATACAACTTCTCTCCATCCTCCCAACAGCCCACCTTTGGGCAGGTCCCCAGCACTCATCTGGAAACAGAGGGAGACTGGAAGAAAGGGCTGCCAGGACCGCCAAGGCTGGGCAAGAACTGAAGTAGAAACTGGGTATGGAAGTGAGGGGAACAGGGAAGGGAACACAAACCAAAAGGCAAAAGAAAGTTTTCTTTAAAAAGCCACCCAGGCAGTGGATGGCGGCCATGCTTGTGTCCTGTGGTGGCAGAGGGCTGCTCACTCTCGGATGCTGGCCGAGTAGGAGAACTGGGGGAAGTGTGTCCGCTGGTCCAGTTCCAGCGAGCCCAGGCTGTCATCTGTGGGGTTGGGTGGAGATGCCGTGGAGATGAGGGGACAGCAGGCGTGCCCACCCCCACCCCACTGGGAAAGTGCCACAGAGAGAGGCGCTGGGATGACAGAAGCCTGAGCCAGCAGTGGCCCACAGCACTAGCACTGAAGGAAAGCAACTTGCTTCTAGAGAGAGGACTTAGCCTCCTCCCCAGGCTGGGTCTTCTGAATGTCCTCTCCCCTCCTCAGTCCTCCCCATCACCAGGGTCTAGCTCAGACTTGTCGCTGGCCTGTCCCCACCCATACTCACCTGCAGTTAAGGGACTGTCAATAACCTTAGCATAAAGAACTCTTACACAGGTTCCAATGCCACAGGTCTCCACTTTTCCAGGTGACCCCAGAAGCTCCTACTTTAACCCCAGGTCCCCTCTACCCACCTACAGCCTGTCCTTTCACTCCAAGGTTCTCTCATGATTGACAGCCACAGGCCACTTCTGCCTGGAATGCCTTGGCTGCCACACTGCCAGGTCAAGTTTCTCCTTAGCCTTCCTGGTTCTGGGAACCCAGGGAAGCTCAGAGCTCAGAGCTGTCCCAGGACTGAGTGCCCAGCCTTGGGGTAGCTTCAGACCAAGAACACAGTCAACAGAGTGCTCTAGCCCAGACCCCAGAACATACTGTAGGCATAGTTCCTGACGACCCTTACAGCAACAGCAGACCTTGCAAGCAGATCTTAGAGGAGACTGGCCAGACCCAATAAAAGCAGCCAATCAAGGTCCCCCTGGCAAGCAGGACCCAGGGCAGACCCCACCTCTCAGCCACCCAAGGGCAACGGGTCTCAGAAACTCACAGCGGTCCGGGGGTGTGATTGTGATGGACTGGGCGGTGAACTCATCATCAAAGTACCTTGTGTCCACTTCAGAAGTGACCTGAGGTTTAAAGGGTGGCAGGAGCTGTGGAGAGGAAGCTGGGTCAGCAATGACGGGTCACCTGTGAGGAGGTGAGAGCCCTGGAGTAGGTGAGACTGCTCACCTTTCTCTGTACCACATCCTGCCAGTTGATGCTGAGGAAGAACCTGTGCTCCATGACCTCCTTCGCATCACTGGGCCCTCCGCCGAGCCTGGGCAGAGACAAACGTCACCAACATGGCAGGTTCTGGGAGCCAGGCTCAAACACAGGCAGATATGATCCAGAGTGCAGGGCCCCTGTGTAGCCTCTGACGATGCTGTCCTACACAAACCACCTTTCAGACAGGACCTAAGCTTGGAGAACTCATGCTTGGGCCAGAGGCAGGGAGAAGGCAATCTGGGCCTCATCTCTACCCATGAAGAGGTGACAGGGTGGCAGGGCAGGCTTAGAAGGCAGACCACACACACTGGCTCAGCCATATATGGTCCCATGACCTTAGGCTGCCCAAAAGAAGGTTGTATTCCTGTGCCCCCATACAAGAGGCAGGGAAGTGCAGGCAGGCTGTGGAAATGCCTACTATGGGGCCACTGGGGTTGTTCAGGGGACCACACACAGTCAGGCCACACCTCTGCTTAGGGTCCTTCTTCAGCAGTCCAGCCAACAGGGACTTGGCCTCTGGCCCAAGTGTTCGTGGGAAGCGGATCTCCTCCATGAGGATGAGCTCAAAGAGGCGCTCATGATCCTGGTTGTAGAAGGGCAGGCGGCCACACATCATCTCGTACATGACCACGCCCAGCCCCCACCAGTCCACCGCACGCCCGTAGTCATTGTCCTCCAGCACCTGGAGGAGCAATAGGGGAAGCTAGAGCGTCTCCACCCTCAGAGCTCCCTCCGCCCTTGGCCTGCATGCTCCCATGCCCCCACGCCCAGACACCTCAGGCGCCAGGTACTCCGGGGTACCACAGAAGGTTTTCATGGTGGCCCCATCACTGATGCCCTCTTTGCACAAGCCAAAGTCAGTGATCTTGATGTGGCCATCTTTGTCCAGCATGAGGTTTTCCAACTGTTTAAAAAAAAAAAAATCAATCTATGAGGGGTAGATCCTCCCAGGGTTTCCCTCTAGAGCAGTGCTTCTCAACCAGTGAGTCAAAACCCCTTTGCACAGGGGTCATCGAAGACCATCATGAAACACAGATATTTATATCACAATTCATAACCATAGCAAAATTATACTTGTTAAGTAGCAACCAAAATAATATTATGGTTGGGGTCAATACATGAGGAACTGTATAAAAGGGTCACAGTATTAGGAAGGTTGAGAACCATGGTTTGAGAGATGGTGGTTTGGAATGGCAAGCTATCACACCAGAGGTTCCTGGAGGACAAGACAGCCATATAGCAATGTACTGTGGTTTCAGTTTCTTTTCTTTTAGGAACATGGTCTCCTGTGTAGCCCTGGCTGACTGGGAACTCTGTTAGGATTAAGGTATCTGCCACCATGCCTGGCCTGGTCTTAGTTTCTTAAGGTTCAATGTGAGGGGTACTATGTTCTTAGAAGTTGGTAATTTTCAGGGTTATTCTGTAGCTCAAGCTAGTTGGCTTTTTTTCTTTCCTTTCTTCTTCTTCTTTTTTTTTTTTTTTTGGTTTTTCAAGACAGGGTTTCTCTGTGTAACAACCCTGGCTGTCCTGGAACTAGCTCTAGTAGATCTGGGTCTCACAGAGATTCACCTATCTCTGCCTTCTGAGTGCTAGGATTAAAGGTGTGTGCCACCACTGTCCGGCCCTCAAGCTAGCTTTTAATTCAAAGCAATCCCCCGCCTCAGCCTGAGTATTAAAATTACAGGCATGAGCCCAGATCACTGTTTTTCGTTATAAAACACACACCAGGGGAGAGTACAGGCACACAGCATCCATGACGCCTCTACAAGTCAGGCTCCAGCAGAACCGTGGGAGCCCATTATGAAGCACTCTGCCGTTACTTGGTCTTCTCTGGGCTGTATGCTGTGCTGGCCTGTGCGCTGAACACCCAGCAGACACTACACTACCAAGCTTCATCCCAAGTCCAGCTGAGAAGGGTCCATGTCATCTGCTCCGGCCCCTCCCTCAATGTTGGCCCATGGGATGCAGCCACATTTGCTGTGTGGCTTGTTCTGCTACAAAGTTTCCCCTGGAAAATGCCGCAGCACATGGTGCCCACTTTCTGGTAGCAGGTGCTGTGGGCAGCATGGAGTGTGCTCTAAGTGTGTACACACCTTCCCCAGTGAAGACATGTCCCAGTTTCTGGTGTGCAAAAGGCAAGCAGATGGCTGGCAAGTAATTCTGGTGTCACCGCCAAATTACACTCTGGATGCTGCCAACCCACAACCCCATCAGCAGCCTGCGGTGCTCACAGGTCTTCACCATAGAACGGGCCAGCCTGGACCTTCTGTGCATCCCCACCCTCACCCGACACTTGTCCCAGGCCATTGTTTACTGACCTTGATGTCACGGTACACCACATCTCTCGAATGCAAGTACTCAAGAGCTGACACGATCTCTGCACCATAAAATCGGGCCCGGTCCTCCGTGAAGACTCGCTCCCGAGAGAGGTGGAAGAACAGCTGCAGGGGGAGGTGAGGCCTCAGCACTGGCTCCCCAAGTCCTGGCCCCCCAGCCCCATGGCATGCCCCAGAAAAGACAGGCTTCAGCAAGAAGGACCAAGGAAAGAACAGTGTGTGAAGAAAATTTGAGACAAGGATGAAGGATACAGACCAGCATGGTGAGGCTCGCCCACAGCCTCAGCACAGGGAGGCTGAAGCAGCTAAGTAGAAATTCAAGGCCAGCCTTTACAGGGTGAGTTTGAGCCTAGCCTGGGTTACACAAGATTCTATTTGAATGAATGAATGAATGAATGAATGAATGAGTGAAGAATGAGGCTGGTGTGGATCTGTAATCCCAGTATTTAGGAGGTAGAAAGCAGAGAATCAAGAATTTAAGGTCAGCCTTAGCTACAGAATGCGATTGAGTTTGAAATCAGCCTGGGTTATCTGAATGAGATTTTGCCAATAAATAAGCAAATGAACACATTAATTAGCGGCCAGACCGGTAAGTGCCAATGCAAGGGTAGGTAGGTAGAGACAGTATGAGGGGACAAGTGATGGAGGGGTGACAAAAGTGATGGCGGGGGCAACCAGCCAACCAGTGACTGATCCGCTGAGCAAGGCAACTGGGGCAGTCAGTAGGGGCCACGTCTATCTAGGGCACTACTGAGACTGAGTGGTGCATGGGCGACAGACACAGGCACAGAGGCATGGTAGAGACTCAGGACTCGGGGCTAGGGCCTGGAGCCCATGTGCTTTCTCAGGTATCCCCAAGAAAATCTTTCCTTGCACTGGAAGTGCACCCACAGCTCCTGCACCTGGCTTTGAATCCCGCCCAGCAGCATGGCAGCAATGTGAACTTGGGTGAGTCACCCAGTAACCCGCCCCAAGCCTGCCCACCTCTGAAGTGCACCTTATACCACCTGCTTCAGGGAGAACAGGGTAGAACGTGCTAAAGTCAATAGACCTCTCTCTCTCTCTCTCTCTCTCTCTCTCTCAGGGTAGAATGTGCTAACAGTCAATAAACCTCTCTCTCTCTCTCTCTCAAACACACACACACACAAACACACATATGCCCGCGTGCACCCCATCTCACCCAGGTCTTCTTTGCTTCCCTCACCACCACCAAAAAGTGGCCAGATGGCAGAGCTCACCTCACCCCCGTTGGCATACTCCATCACGAAGCACAGGCGGTCATGGGTCTGGAAGGCATACTTCAGGGCCTGTGAAGGGAACCAGAATGCTGGGACAGAAGGAAAGCTCTGCCAGCTGGAGAGCAGGACCCGAACTGGCACACTATGCCCTGCTTGGGTCGCAGGGGTTCAAATGCCAGGCATGTTCATGGGAGAAAAATATGGTCTGACTCTCCAGAGCTGTCTCATCGGCTCCCTCCTTGCTCAGTAGTAAGACACACACAGAGCTGTGCTCCCTAGCACATGAACCCGAGTAACAATGGACTGGGCGCTGACTCTAAAGGCAAGACAGACAGGCTGTAAGCACACAGCTGTCCTCAAACTGTATCCTAAGAACCCTCCAGAGGATTCCTCACCAACCCTCACCAATTCCTCTGCTCACAAAACCCATAAACTATGTGGTTCTGTCTTCCACATTGAGGTATCTGATAAAATCTCATGTGAACAAGCACCGTACCTTCCTAGGGCAGCATGCTTAACCTGGTCCCCTAAACTGACAGGGACGTCACAGAGACCTTGGCCCACAGCAGGAGTCACAGGCACACCATGACAGCATGTTTCTGTCTATGGCACCTTAAAACAAAAACCAAAAGGCAACCTTCCCACTTTGGCCAGCTGGGTTGGGTGCCCCTCAGTCCCAAAGATGGCTGCCATGCAACTCTCACCTGGTGTTCAAGCAGCCTGGGAGCCCAGTGATGCTTTGCCTGGTCTACCTGGCCTACACCGAAACTGGGCTTACAGTGCGCGCAAGGCTTTAGTTCTTTCCTAGAACTCTGCCCGAGGGTTGGCAGGGAGGGAACTCACAGTAAGGAAAGGATGCCTGGTGTTCTGCAGGACCCGGCTCTCAGTGACCGTGTGGGCAACTTCATCCTGTGAACAGACAGTGCAGTTGAGTGGCAGGGACACATGCCAACCTGCAGCCACCATGGAGCAAAATACAGGTGAAACTATGCCCACCCTGGGAAATCAGAGTGGCAGGGGCAGAACAGGACTTCTCAGGCCCTGGACAAATGGCAGCCCAGATAAGGGTGGTCTCAAAGCAACAGTGAACAGCTGCTAAGACTCTACAATGGAGAGATGGGGCTAGCACCACCCCAGCCTGAGCCAGCCACTAGCATTCCACTGTAGCCCAAATCATCAAGGACCCAAGGGACCATGTGTGCTGGAGACTTGGTTCCCAAAGGCTATGAGGACACAGAGCCTAATGGGAGGAAACTAGGTCACTACAGGTATGTGTGTGCCTTGAACGTGCTATCGGGAACCCAGACCTCCTTCCCAGGCCCTCTGCCATGTGCTCCTATAATGATGTACAATGTCTCCACAGGCCTAAAGCCACAGAATACTGCAGTCGGGAACTGAACGGTGTGAACAACCAGAACCTCTCCTCCTCACACACTGCCCACCTCAGCCTGCCAGTGACGCAGCACTGACATGTAACCTGAAGGTGGCAACAGCAGACAGTATGCAATCTTGTCTCCACTTCCCAGGTGGAGAGCACCTGCAGAGGACTGGCTCTAGTTCTAAGCAGTACTTCTCAGGGTGAGGCCCGGCACCAGCAGCATCCACCCCCCAGGGAACTTGTAGAAACACAACTCTCTGGGTCCATCTTGTCAGAAACTCAGGGTGGTCACATGGGAGGTGGGAAGGACATTGCCTCACAAGCTGAAGTTTGGTGTCTGCCCAAGGGCAGGACTGTAGGAGAGCTTCTTGACGCCTCCTTTTACTACTTCAACAGCCTGGACGAGGGCTTACACTCGGGAGATACTGGGTATCAGATCACTTCTGATTATCACAAGTGCACAGCTGAGATGCTAGCCCTCCTATAATGAACAGAATAGCCCCACTCTGAAGAAGGATGAGGCCCGCAATACAGTGCTGAAGCCGACAAGCCCTGCCCTGGATCAATTTTACCAAGAATCTGTAGGTAGTTTTGTTTCTTCTTGCAGAGGACCCAAATTCAATTCCCAAACGCCCATGTTAGTTAATGGCCTGCAACCCCAACTCCAGGAGACCTGATACAGTCTTCAGGCTTTCACAGGCAACTGCGCATGTGCACTCTCCCCATAAATACATACAAGTAATCTTTTAAAATTTTTTTAAAATATACACAGGTGAAATGATATGGCTAGAATATACCTGAAAATACTCAATACTCTAGACTCAAAAAAAGAAAAGAAAAGAAAAGAAAGAAAGAGCTGAGGGGCTGCAAAGATGGCTCAGTGGTTAAAAATGTTTGCTTCTAGAGGACCCAGGTTCAATTCCTGGCACCCACGTGGCTGCTCACAACTTAACTCTGGTTCCAGGAAATCTAATGCCTTCTTTTTGCCTCCTTGAGCATTGCACATATGGTGTACAGACACACATGCAGGCAAAACAACAACACAATTAAAAAACAAAAACAAAAAAAGAGGAAGGAAGGAAGGAGGGAGGGAGGGAGGGAAGGAAGGAAGGAAGGAAGGAAGGAAGGAAGGAAGGAAGGAAGGAAGGAAGGAAGGAAGGAAGGAAGGAAAACAGCCTATAGACTATAGAGGACAGGCAGCCCATGCACTTATAGACGGCAATAGAGAAGCAGAGCTGTGAAGAACACAGGCTTGTCTCAATGGGAGGGAATGGATGTGTCAGTCTGCTAATCTGGAAAGTCAGGCCTCTCCCGAGCATGGTTCTCAGTCAATGTAATCCATTCACTGTTACAAAGAGGGCTGTGTACTCAGGAACAGTAAAGCGCTACTAAGCTTATCACAAACCCTTCCTTCCACTGTCACTGGTGGTCACTCCGGAGGCAGGGACAGGGCATCCTTAAATGCAAGGCCAGTTCTAGGACAGTCAGGGCTACACAGAGACTCTGTGTCAAACAAAACAAAACAAAGAAAATGAAAAATCCCTCCTCCCTAGAACCTTATCCTGAGCACTGCTTCTCAAGCCACTCTTGTGGGTAAGGACAAAGGTGCTCTGCAGAAGGCACGTACTAGAAAAGGAGTTTTGATGTAGCCACCTCTTCAGTTTTGCTGTGTTAACTGTCACAAGGATACCCTTTCTCAAAGTTGCACTGTGTTTAAATTTGTCAAAAATAAACCAGGGTCATACTCCCCAAGTCTGAGCCAGCCAGGCTAACTAAGTTGTGCTGAATCAGGTCTCCTTCTCCCTGCTGGCCGCAGCCCTTGCAGGGATCCCCACAGAAAGTGAGAGCAGAGTCAATACTGGTAACTGTTAACAATCACAACCACACAGACAGTCTAATTGTGTTTATTTTTCCTTAGAAGTCTCACCCAAGCATGGTGACTCATGCCTTTAACTTGAGCACTTGAGAGCCAGAGGCAGATTTCTGAATTTGAAGTCAGCCTAGTCTACAGAGAGTTCCAGGATAGCCAAGTGTATGTGAATTTGGAATCTTCTATTATAAAAACTTTAAATAAGGTTAAAAAACAACAAGAGGTGCTAGAGAGATGGCTCAGAGGTTAAGAGCACTGGCTGCTCTTCCAGAGGTCCTGAGTTCAATTCCCAGAAACCACATGGTGGCTCACAACCATCTGTACTGAGGTCTGGTGCCCTCTCCTGGTGTGTGGGTATACATGTAGGCAGCACACAGTATACACAATAAATAAATCTTCAAAACAAACAAGCCGGGCGGTGGTGGCGCACGCCTTTAATTCCAGCACTCAGGAGGCAGAGGCAGCCGGATCTCTGGGAGTTCGAGGCCAGCCTGGTCTACAAGAGCTAGTTCCAGGACAGGCACCAAAGCTACAGAGAAACCCTGTCTCGAAAAAAAGAAAAAACCCAACCAACCAACCAACCAAACAAACAAACAAACAAAACCAAGAGAACTGTTTTGGCTGGGATCAAATCCAGGAACTTGCACTAGTCAAGTAAGTTCCTGCCTGCTGAGCTCTCTCCCTATCATACTTCCTAACAGCACCTGCTGAGTGCAGCTCAGGTCTTCTGGGGCTCAGGCTTTTCTCCTCAGACAGTGATCCCATGAGCTTGGGACAGAATGTGTGGGAAAAAATAAGGACACAGCATCAGATGGCAGGGACAAATGTCCCAACCCTGAAAGAGCTACCAAGTATGGTCCAGCACCAGACAGTAGCCCCTGAGGACACTGGGGTATGGTTCAGTGGCACAGAGCTTGCAGGGGTAACTCGAAGTCCCTGGGCTCCATTCTCAGCATTGTTCCTCACTCCTAAAAAGGATGGCTCTTGTCATCTAAGGTACTCACTCTGGAATGGGGCCTTGCATATGTCTGTCACATGCCCCACTGCTGAGCCCTTCCCATCCATTACAGGCCACTGTTAGGAACCAAGCACTAGGGCCCAGCAGAAGCAGCTGGATGGGCAGAGATCAGTTTTCCTGAAAACAGGAGGCTGCACGGTAAGAAAGTTTCCTCTGTCTTTTAGTTCCAATAAAAGCTAGCCCGAGATGACCTAATGTTAACCATTCAGCTTTCCCTCTGTGTTCTGTTTCCTTGCTGCTGTTGCCATCTGAACTGTTCTGTCCTGACCTGGAAGGAGCACTCTTTACAGAACTGAGGCTGCCCTACTTTACAAACCACAACTAAAGCCAATCAGGTCTAACCTAAGGTTACTACAGTGCTAGTTTTGGACACTCCTGCTGAAGTCTCCCCCACCCCCGGCCTCAGTGCCCACCTTGGCAATGATGACTTCCTTCCTCAGGATCTTCATGGCATAATAGCGGCCAGTGGCCTTCTCCCGCACTAGGATGACTTTGCCAAAGGTGCCTTTACCAAGAAGTTTGAGATAATCGAAGTCGTTCATGGTCTGTGGGTAGGGAGAACACACAGCCTTTGGTGTTTGGCATTTGGCCCATGTGAGGACAATTTAACAAGGAAGAGGACACTCAGAAGACACTATGTCTCAAGGGCTTCATGGGGACAGTGGGAGAGGAAGGAGATGGCAACTCTTGTGCGCCGGAGCTGCAGGCAGGCCTAGGCTTTCCCAGCACGAGCCTTCAACCTCCCCAACAGATTCAGAGCAGTTTGCCCTGGCACTGTCTCTCACCCCATGAGCACAGAGCTGTCCCGAAACAACATCCATAACCAGAAGTCACCCTACACAAGGAAGTCATGAAGACCCTTGCTGCCCCCCGTATATTGTGTGGAAACCCAGGCAGGCAGGTTTGCTGCAGCCCCAGCCCCTGGCCACCTGCCACCAGCACTTACCACTTTGGCCCGTGCCTTGTTGACAGCCACCTCCATCATCTCAGACGTGGAAGAGTCACTGGGGGAGCCACACTTGTACTCCATGGCATCCTCACCTGGGACCCGCTGCTTTAGACTGTTGGCGACCATCTGGATAGCCCGCATCCACTCTTCCCTGTATGAGACACAACACAAGTCCTGAGAATTCCTCCCTGCCCAACCACAGCCCACTTCCCACAAACGGCAAGCCCATGGCCAAGTCCCTTCCAGCACTTGCTGAGATCCAAGGCTGGCAAAACTGATGGGTCTTGACTAAAGTCATACAGGCTCAGGCTGCAGAGAGTGCAGCAGAGACATAAAGACAGATCTGCCACCTTCTGAGGTGCACTGCAGGGAGGAACCTTGAAGTCAGGGAATGTGGAGATGATCAAAGGAAGGATAACACTTTGTGTGAGGTCCTTGAGACTAAGAAGTCACACTGAACCTTGGGAGAGACAACCAGCACTCTCTTGAACTACTTCAGAGCAAGTGAGAAGCTCAGGCTTCCAAGCTACTAGTGTTTTGTGCAAAGAAAGCAGAAAGGAAAGGAAACCTCAAGAGCCAGAGCAGCCACAGATCTTATGAGGCAAGAGCTGGCCAGCAGGACCCCAAGGTGCCCAGCCAGTCAGGCACAAGGAAGAAAAACTGTTGGAACGGAGGTCAGTCCCAGTAGAGGGGCTGACTGGAGGATAGTAAGCTGGTGCTGGCACTCCTGAGCTAGGTGTCTTAATCTTTGCAAAGCATTCTATCTGTGAGGTGGTGCAAATGACCAGAAGTCGCACACAGACATATAGCTGCAAAACACTCGGTTGTCCACATCCTTCATTTTTGATCTAGCAACACAGCAACTGTAGGGGGCCTGAACCTCTGTGTAGTTTGCTTGTGTCTAGAAAAGGGCCTGAGAATGGCGGGAAACAACAGCATGTCTTTCCGAAGGTAGCATCTTAGTAACAACGGAGCAAGGCATCAGTGCCTTCGGACTGTTGGGGGCACAGAAAAGGCTTGAGTGTGTATGTGATGATACACTCTGCAGCTCAAAGGCTGACACAAGTCTACACAAACTTGGGATGATTTAAACACTTAAGGAAGAAGGAAACAGTGCACAGCAGTCTGGAGGTCTGTGCTCAGAGTCAGACAATGCTCTCCTCACATGGGGCTCAGAAGGCACAAACATTCCTTTGCAACAGTTGAGGATGGGGGGGGTGACTCAGGAGTCCTGGTTGTCCCCAGGAAGGGGAATTAGAAAGCAAGGGATCAGAGAAGCCTCTAACAAATGCAGAATACCTACTCCCCTCCCCACATCACAAAAGAGAAAACTCAGTCTCAGGGAATGTGGTTCAGTGGCAGAGTACTTATCCATGCCCAAGGCATGGGCTTCTTCCTAGTACAAACAACAAAAACAGACCCCCCCCCCCCCCGAAAAAAAAACCCTCAGCAAGAGGGCTCCAAGCCTGATCACTGGGCTCTCAGATGACCTGTGGCCTTCCCCAGGGCCAGCGGGCAAGGGAGCTCCTGCTCAGCTCCAGCCTTGCTGAAGCAAGCAGAAACAAAGCTGAGAGGTTCCTGTTACCATCTGGAGGGATCTGCCTTCCCAACTGGCCTTTTACCTGTGAGGTCACGCTCTGTGAGAGATGTGTTGACTGTACGCCATGCTCTGTGGGACCGGTGCATGGACAATGCTGGCACACTCTTCCTACCCAAGAGACTGGAGGCCCCCAAACCCCACAAGGCAGGAACTGACATCTGCTCTTTGTTTTTTTGAGAAGGTGTCTTGCTATGGAGCCTAGAACTTTTTTTTGTTATTGTTTGTTTGTTCTTTGAAGACATGGTTTCTCTACGTAGCCCTGGCTGTCCTGAAACTCGCTCTTTAGATCAGGCTGGCCTCAAACTCACAGGGATCTGCCTGCCTCTGCCTCCCAAGTGCCAATATTAAAGATGTGCACTACTAACACCCGACTGGGCCTAGACCTTTTAAGTATCTGACCTGAGCCCTTCCAGTACTGAGATAGACATGCACCACTATGCCCAACTGTTTCCCATTTTCAATGGAGCATGCTTCTAGCAACTTCTAGAAGTTGGGTACTTGGTAGGTATAAAAGATCCAGGTGGCCACAAGTTCCTATTGCCCTAGAACCTTTATACAGTGAGGTCAGAGCAAACAGTGAGGCCAGAGCGCACAGTGAGGTCACAGCCAGGCCAGTGCGCACCCAGGCAGGTAGTACTAGTCTCTTCCCTCTGAGTTGATCCTCCAATCAGCATTTCTCAATCGGTTTTAACCTGTGTCCCCCTTGGACAAGTCACAGTCTAAAACCCAATCTCCATATCAATATTCTTGTTTTCTGAAACAGAGAGTGGGCGGGGGGGGGGGGCGATGACACATGTTGTGATCTGCTTTAGATGACCACAGTTGTTCCCTTACATGTTTAAAATGCTGACTTTGACACTGGCAAGATGGTTCACAGGGTCAGACCACCTGACCTCAAACCAGGACTCACACAGTAGGAAAGAAGAGACCTATAAGCTGTCCTCTGATATCCATACACGTGCTATGGTGTGTATGTGTAAATGGAATTGGTTGGTTTTTCCAGACAGGGTTGCTCTGGAACCTGTCCTTTGAATTTACTGTGTAGAACAGGTTGGCCTCGAACTCAGAGATCTGTCTACCTCTGCCTCCTGAGTGTTGGGATTAAAAGCGTGTGCCACCACTGCCCAGCTTCATAAAAGGGATTTTTAAGGTGTAGGTCTGTGTCAGGCAGTGGGCTATGCCTTTAATCCCAGCACTTGATCTCTGTGAGTTCAGGACCTGGTGGTCTACAGTGCTAACTCCAAGACAACCAAGGCTTCACATGGTGAAGCCCTGACTCAGAAAATCAAAACAAACAAATAAAAATGCTATGTGTGCCAAGGACAATGGCACTAGGTTTCGATCCTAATACATGAACTGGCTTTGTGGGAGCGTAGCCTGTTTGGATGCTCACCTTCCTGGACCTAGATAGAAGTGGGAGGACCTTGGTCTTCATGTAGAGCAGGGAATTTGGACTGCTCTTCAGTATCGAGAGGGAGGGGGAGTGGACTAGGGGGAGGAGAAGTGTAGTGGGGATAGGGGGAGGGGAGCGGGGGGAGGGGGCAATATGTGGGAGGAGGGGGAGGGAAATGGGAAACGGGGAGCAGTTGGAAATTTTAAGTAAAAAAGAATAAAAAAAAATGCTATGTGTGGGTTTTTTTTTTTGTTTTTTGTTTTTTTTGTTTTAATACAGGTTTTTCTGTGTAGTCCTGGTTGTCCTGAAACTCACTCTGTAGTCTAGGCTGGTCTCAAACTCAGAGATCTGCCTGTCTCTGCCTTCTGAGTGCTTGGATTAAAGGCGTGCGCCACTACGCCTGGCTTTTTAAACACTATAACACTATTTAGTATTATGATGGTGGACTGGAAATCATGGACCTAAGAGGTATGGTTTCTTTCTTCTCCAGACTGCAGACTAAGATACACAGTACGGTTACTGCCTTTGTTGACAGGAAGAAAGCACAACTCAGGGGGCTGCTCCTCGTGAGACTGCAAATACAGAGTGCAGAGCTGCACCAGCATGGACAAGGCTCTACTGTCCATGTTCAGCCCTTCCAGCTCACACTCCGCCTGCAGACAGGGCTGCTGAGCCGGCAGCTTCAGGTCAGAAGGTACTAGCCTCCTGGAAGGTGTGAAGATGCAGGGCAGGGCCTGAGCTAGACCATCCATCTGGCTGGAGCACAAGAGCATTTCCCAGGAGGCAGGTTGTGCTAACAGGCTCTCCCACCTCCTGACCAGTCACCAATTGGCTCCAACTGGGCCAAAGTTGCCAGGTTGCAGCACTCAGAATTCTAGAGAAAAAGTGAGGGCCTTAGTCCAGGACACTCCTCAAGGGTTTGCAACATGGTGTCTGGGGCAGAGGGAGCTTCCACCCAAAGTTGGCACTCCAGTGCCTTCCCTTTCCCCAAAGAAGCTGAAGAAACCAAGGCCTTCCCAGTCAAAAGACAGCACTCGAAAAATAGCAGCCGTCAATAGCAGTTCCATAGTCACAAGTCATGCCTGGCTGGTGGGTGTCACGCAGTCACTCCTCCCTGTGCCAGGGACCCGAGTTCTACCCAGAAAGAAGCTGATGACAGCCCAGACCTCAATCCCTAGCTGAGGTCCAGGAGGATGAAAAAGGATAACGACACCATTTGCAGAGTACTAGAGTAAAGCAAAGGACACTTCCCCTGGGTTCTAGAGCCAGGGAAGAACATCTGAGATTACTTAAGCATCACTGGCCAGACCCCAGGCCAGTACACTGCACTGGCTGGGAAGCTAGGAGCCAGGCCTGGGACTCATCCTGCTGCTTACTAGCTATGTGGCCCTCAATATCTCACCTTCTCCAGACATCTATCTCCTCCCACCGTGACTGAGAACAGACTCAGTAATGCCGATCACAGCAGCCCAGTACACTGCTGAACATTCCCATCCAGACCAGGGACCAAACTCTGTGAAGGGGTAGGGCGTTCACTTTCAGGCTTTTCTAGCCTTGTGCTTAATCCACTCTGCAGTGTTAGAGCAAAAGCACCACAGACGAGTCATACACAAGTGACTGGCCGCACTCTAATCTAATTTGATTTGCCATATCGGCAAACAGGGCTGTAGCTGTCAACCCTACTGAAGCCATGACTTCTGGTTTATAGGATAAACAGAGGCACAGGAGAACAGAGGAGGAAGAGCTATTCAGAACACAAGGTGGTCCACAAAGCATCTAGCTTGTCTTGTCAAGAATATCAATGTCTCGAGGTGAAAAAAAGAAATACAAGAACTAGATTAGAGTAAGCCAAAGACACGGTATGCACCCAGAGAGAATCCAGGTTAAAAACAACACTGTCAGGTCTGAGCAGATGGTTTGGCGGGTGAAATACTTGCTCTGTAAGCATAAGACCCTGAGAGAAGAGCCCTAGCACTGTCTGTAACCCAGGCCAAGGGAAGAGACAGGAGGAGCCTAGGGCTTGCTGGGCCGACCAGTCTAGAAGAATCAGCAAGCTCCAGGTTCAGTGAGAGATCTTGCTTTAGAAAGTAAAGTGGAGGAGGCTGGAGAGATGGCTCAGCGGTAAGAGCATTGCCTGCTCTTCCAAAGGTCCTGAGTTCAATTCCCAGCAACCACATGGTGGCTCACAACCACCTGTAATGAGGTCTGGTGCCCTCTTCTGGCCTGCAGGCATACAACACAGAAAGAACATTGTATACACAATGAAAGGAAGGAAGGAAGGAAGGAAGGAAGGAAGGAAGGAAGGAAGGAAGGAAGGAAGGAAGAAAGAAAGGAAAGACAGACAGAAGAAAGAAAGAGAGAAAGAAAAGTGGAGAACAACAGAGGTGGGCACTCTACATCAGAGTGTATACTTATATGCATGCCTGCATGCCCTGTAACACACACTAAAAACCTCAAGCACGCACAGATATGCAGAGTCAGCACATATACATTACAAGTTAAGTATCTGTAGAAGTTTGAATGTAATTGGACCCATAAGCTCAGAGGGAGAGGCACTATTGGCAGTGTGACCATGCTGAAGAGTGTCACTGTGGGCGTAGGCTTTGAAGTCTCTTTGGCTTAAGCTTCACTCAGTGACATAGACCATTTCCTGTTGCCTGCAAGATATAGGACTCTCAGTCTATCTCCTGTTGCCTTCTGATCAAGATGCAGCCAGCACCATGTCTGCTTGCATGCCGCCAAGTTCCCCACCCTGATGACAATGGAATGAACCTCTGAACTGTAAGCAAGCCATATCAATTAAATGTTTGATTAAATGTTTTCCTTATCAGAGTTGCCATGCTCATGGTGTCTCTTCATAGCAATAGAAACCCTAACTAAGGAAATACCCTTATCAAAATGGTTGGGACCAGAATGCATCTATCTTGGAGTTCCTTGGATTCTGGATTCATGTAGATGGTACTGTCTGGTCAAGCCTCCCCTACTGCAGAAACAGCCACTGTCCTCTCTGTGTAAAGGAGCCCATTAGCCTCCAATCAGCCTGGGTAATTTAATCTTATTCTACATGTGGGGAGAATAAGGAACACAGAGGTTATTCCAAAATCTGGAACATCTGAGCATCATGAGGACACAGAGTTCTAACTTTTGGAGCCCTCTGGATTTCAGATTAGGGGTGCTCATCCTGCACTCCTCCAGTATGACAGTGGCATCCTGGTTATGTAAGAGAAGCACTCAGCATAGGGCTGAGTGAAGAGTAAATCACTAGTAAGTATGAGCAGAAATTCAAGACCTGGCTTTAAATAATACAAAAGGGCAGGGAGGCAGCTCTGCAGGTGAACTTTAGATCTGATGACCTGGGTTCAATCCATGGAACCTGCATGGTGGAAAAAGAGAGCCAGCTCCCGCAGGATAACCCCTGCCTTCCACATGCACATGTATTCATTCTCAGCCTCAGGGCTTCCCTCCACAGTGCTCACTCTCCTAAACCCTGCTATGTCAGCAATGCTCTCTCTCTCTCTCTCTCTCTCTCTGTGTGTGTGTGTCTGTCTGTCTCTTTCTCCAGCAATGCACTCTCTGTCTCTCTCTGTCTCTCTGTCTCTGTCTCTCTCTCTGCCTTCCATCCATGGTCACCCCTCTGCTCTAGACTCTTCTAGATGCCTCTGGCTAGTCTCTAATACCTACAATAAAAAAAAAAAAAAAACTTCCCTTTTCACAGGTGGCGCACTCCTTTAATCCCAGCACTCAGGAGGCAGGGGCAGGTGGATCTCTATAAGTAATTTAACCTGTTCTGCATAGTGAGACCCTGTCTCAAAAAGAAAAAAAAAAGAACAAGAACAAATGGAAACTGGCAAAATTGGCAGAATGGCTGTTAGGGCCCAGCTAGAAGGTGACAGGGAAACACCCCGAAGCCCAGAGCAGGAGTCAGAGCATCTAGGCAGCATCTACCCAGCAGTGGTTCCTGCCTTCCGGGGAACCCTACAGTCCCCATATGCACACTCAGGACAGCCAGCAAGCTTGGGCCTGTATGAACTAGACAGTGAGGACAGCATCGGCCTTCTCTACAGTGGAGGAACCGCCCTCTTGCTCTGCCTCTGGTTCTGCCTCCCTTTGGAACCAAGAGCTTGGTCTCCAGGGCAGGACCAACCCAGAAGCCTTCTCTCCATCAGCAGAGGGTGCTAAGGAAATAAAGAATAAGAAGCCAACCTTCATCTTGGTCTTAAAGCAAGCCCTCATCTTAGCATAGGACTCTCGGCTATTAAGGACAAGTTGTCTTGTAAAAAGAAATAAGATCTCACTGGCCAGTGGCTGATGCCCTCTCCCAGGCTTCAGCCACTGGGTGCCAGGTACTGCTGCCCCAGGCTTCCTGTTTATCATCCTCTGAATCTCTTAACAACCCTGTGACAAACCCCAGCTTACTAAGTGCCTGCCAAGTCCTGCAGGGATCTCCACTCAAGGCCAAAGAGGGCTGCCAGCTTTGGGGCCTCTACTCCCCTCCCCCACCACCAACAGGAGTCTCTGATTCTCTGCTGACACAGAACTCCTTAAGGTCCCCTGGACACAAGAGCTGTTTCACTGAGCCGAGGGCCCACACCTTTAATCCAAGCACTTGAGAGACAGAGGCAGGAGGATCTCTGTGAGTTCGAGGCCAGTCTGGTCTACAAGAGCTAGTTCCAGAACAGGCCCCAAAGCTACAGAGAAACCCTGTCTCAAAAAAACTTAAGCCGGGCGGTGGTGGCGCACGCCTTTAAACCCAGCACTTGGGAGGCAGAGGCAAGCGGATCTCTGGGAGTTCGAGGCCAGCCTGGTCTACAAGAGCTACTTCCGGGACAGGCACCAAAGCTACAGAGAAACCTTGTCTCGAAAAAAACCAAAAAAAAAAAAAAAAAAAAGTTGTTTCCCCTCTGCATACTCTGGTCAGTCCACTTCCCTGGACTGTTCTCTTCCTATCCCCAGAGTCACACTCATGCCAATCCTTCAAAACTCACCAACACCCATCAACTAGCATCTGTTAGTCTAGGTCTGCTTTTGCTAACAGTCCATATTTGGTCCCCAGTTTTCAACTGAGTAACACTTCAGCTGGTCTGAGTTGATAATTCTGCTCCCTGTGGTGAGGCAAGTATATTTTTAACTTGGGGAGATATGCAACAATAATTACGGTATAGATTGTGGTAGCATCGTGATATTGTGTTGTGCAGGCTCTAGAACGGCACTGTCCAAGAGGGCAATGATTAGCTACACCCACAGCTACTAAAATCAATTGGGAGTCAATGAAGTCACCAGTTTTGCTGGCACAAACCTGTAATCCAAACAGTTGGGAGGCGGAGGCAAAGGCAGGAAGATCAAAAGTTAATGTCTTAGTTACACATCAATTCAAGGCCATTCTGAACTACACAAGCCCCCTTTTAAAAATGAATGAATGAGCCGGGCAGTGGTGGCGCACGCCTTTAATCCCAGCACTTGGGAGGCAGAGGCAGGCGGATTTTTGTGAGTTCGAGACCAGCCTGGTCTACAAGAGCTAGTTCCAGGACAGGCTCCAAAACCACAGAGAAACCCTGTCTCGAAAAAGCAAAAAAAAAAAAAAAAAAAAAAAAAAAAAAAAAAAAAAAAATGAATGAATGAATAAATAGATAAATAAGGTAAAGCCAACATTCTATTTCTCCAGTGCTACACCAGAAATGCTCAATCAGCACCAACAGCTGAGCTCTCTCACCCTAGGATGTACATGGAACAAGCGGTATAGGGTAGCCTGCTTCAGAGTTCCCACAGGTACAGCAGAAGCTCACCCCATGAACCAGCAAAATGAGTGCTTCTCAAAGCAAAGTCTAGAGGAAGACCATTTACCACACTAGGAGAGCTGTCTGCCACACAAATATAAATGAAAACAGCAGCCCAGCTCAGCCAGGGGAGAGAGATAGTTCAGAAAAAGAAACTCCTCAAGAACAAATGCATCCACAAAGAAAACCTAATCATGCTTAGACAGCTAAGAATCCACACATTTGACAACACGAGGCTACAGGGACATTTTTAGACATGCCTGACTTAGAAATGCATCCTCCTGTAAGCCTCAATCTTAGCCCGAAGAATCATCCTATGGATTGGAACTGAATCCATGTGACCAAAAAGACAGACACATACGATGCTTCACAGCAATGCTGCCTGTAACGAGCTAGAGGCTGAAAACACAGCACCCTAGAACTCGCTAGATAAACTCAGGGACACCATGTGTGGCTGCTACAAAAGAAATAAAGAGCATGGTGCAAGCAAGAGTCACCTGTGCAGTTAAAGAGGCTGCCAAGACAGAGCACTTGGCAAAAGCGTAAGTTCACAGTGCTGTACTGTGGCCTCTGAGGCACAGAGTGCCAGAGTCTTCTCTACTTGCTCTTCAAGGGCACAAAGAAACTGCAAGCTGCAGAGGTTGGGGAGCACACAGATGAGGTAGCCATTGTAAGTCAGACTGGCCTGGATCTCATTCTGTAGCCTAGAGGAGGCCTAGAACTGAATTTCTCCTGCCTCAGTCTGCCAAGCACTGAAATTATGAGCATACACCATCACACTTGGCTCATTTTTTTTTTAAGACAAGCAGACCTTGAACTTCCTAGGTAGCCCCGGGTGAACCTCTTGTCTCATCTCCTCAGTGGTAGGGTTATAAGGATGGGATACCATGCCGAGTTCATGTGGTACTGGAGGATTGAAGCCAAAGCCTCGTGCATTCTAGGCTAGACTCTACAAACTGAGCTACATCTCTAGTGCCTGACACTGGACTTTGTACTGACCTTTGGACCAGCGCCTTACATGAGAGTGCTTATGTGCAGTGCAGCTGGCAAATCTCTAGGCTATGAACAGGGAAGAACTCCAGTTCCTCCCAGGACTGGTATGTTCTCAGTCTGAAGATGTGGAGTGGGATCTTTAGATCAAGTATCCAGTTCTTCTCAGCTCCAGTTGGGAAGAACACAAGTCAGACAGGTTCCAAGTAAAGAATTCTTTCAAAGTATCCCAAAGGATTCTGTCCACCAAACCTCTTGCCGTCATAGCAGGTCTGTCCATTCTCAGAGGACAGCCACACAGAGGTACAGACTCACCTCTCGTCTGGAGAGTCTACATGGAAGGTCCTCTCGATGACCGTAGTCCACTGCAGGCAGCGTATGACAAAGGTGTTGGGTCGTGGCCTCTCAGTCTTCATCAGCTGGCATTCTGGAGGGTACCGGCAGGAAAGAGTGAGAGATGGTCCTGCTGCCTAAAGACCACATTCTCCAAGCCATCTTCTGTGTGCCAACCCCCATACCAGATGATGCCAGGGACTGAGACAGTCTAATCCTGACCATGTCCTCTAAGGCAAAGATGTCACAGTCTTCACTTGCTCTTCAAGGGCACAAGAAATTGAGCTGCAGAAAGTTCTGCATAGATGAGGCAGAGGTGAGACTTTCCCCAAGCACCTCCCTTACAGTTTCTTTCTTTCTTCTTTCCACTGCATTGCTATAGTTCCAAGGATAAAACTCAGGGTCTAATG
The DNA here is from genome assembly GCF_950005125.1 of Chionomys nivalis. Taxonomy (NCBI): domain Eukaryota; kingdom Metazoa; phylum Chordata; class Mammalia; order Rodentia; family Cricetidae; genus Chionomys; species Chionomys nivalis. The sequence goes on along the minus strand of NC_080087.1, from coordinate 81,586,669 downwards.
CACACCAGGCAAAGGCTCTATCACTGAGCAAGGGCTCTAGCCTCCTTTATTCTTATGAAACAGGGTTTTACACTGAGTTATTCCGGCTGGCCTTGAACACACTCTGTTGTCCAGACAAAAACTGAGGTCCACCATGTTTTGAAGGCCAAACCACCAGCAACAACTCAGAAGTCACAGTCAGATAGGAAAAGACACAGAAGGTGTCTAACCAGTTTGGGTCTTAGGGAGGGCATTCCTGAGGCTAGAACATCTCTGAGCTGAGCCCAGAAGGCAAGGGGAACAAGTAAGTAAGACAGAGAGTAGTGCACAGCAGGCCACAGAAGACAGAAGCCTCAAGTCTGGAGATGTGGATTAAGCTGGGCAGGAATATGGAAAAAGTGAGACAGGTTCCTCTTGCTAAAGGCCAGAGCCAGCAACAGAGAGTTAAGGGGGGAATGAGCTAGGGCAGAGTAGAGCAGGGCTGGGGAAAGAAGAGAATTGGGCTATAGGGCAGGGAGGGGGCATCCAGAGCCAGCCTGAGATCTAGAGCAAAACAGATGAGATGGGGATGCAGACAGGGAGAAAGAGAAGGCAGAAGAACAGGAAGGTCAGCCTGGGATAGGATGAGGATGGAGTTCTAGAGGCCACCCCCGAAAAAATTCTCAAGAAACTGCTGGAGATGGGCTGGCAGCTCAAGTGAGAAGCTGGCACTGCTAGAAGATGTGCCAGGAACATGGGCACAGGAAGAGAGCGTCAGAAAAAGGCTTTCTGCAGAAGGGGTGGGTGCTAGGTTGGGTTCCGGAATCCACAGGAGGGAGAGCTGGAGGGATAGGCAGAAGCTGTAGTGAGGCCGTCAAGGAGGAGGGGATCTGGGGTAACGGAGACAGGGTAATCGGTGAAACACTCTCAGCAGGTATGACAAGGACATGGTGTTAGGAAGGAGACAGGCACACAATGGGGATCTTGGGCTTGTCAAGCCGGCCAAGCAAGAAAACACTAGGTTAGCTGGGCAGTGCATGCCTTTAAATTCCAACACTAGGGAGGCAGAGGCAGGTGGATCTCTGTTCGTCTGAGGCCAGGCTGATCTACAGAGTGAGTTCCAGGACAGCCAGGACTGTTACAGAGATACCCTGTCTCAATAAACCAAAAAAAAAAAAAAAAAAAAAATACTACATACAGTTATACAGTTAAGTATAAATTTTTTTTTTTTTTTTGATTTTTCGAGACAGGGTTTCTCTGTAGCTTTGGAGCCTGTCCTGGAACTAGCTCTTGTAGACCAGGCTGGCCTCGAACTCCCAGAGATCCGCCTGCCTCTGCCTCCCAAGTGCTGGGATTAAAGGCGTGCGCCACCACCGCCCAGCCAGTTAAGTATAATTAAATAGTACTTGATAATGACTATTACTGGTTTAGGGAAGCACATATTGCTTCAAGATGGGGACGTGCTCTTAGAATTGTGTCCACAGGTAGTTTCATTGATGTTAGAAAAAGCCACATTGAAACAACAAAGTGTGCTTACCCGGATGTACACAGGACAGCAAATATGCATCCCAGCTATGGACACGCACAGCACGCAACTGTACTGAATATTGTGGATGTGGTAACACAGTGGCAGTTCTCTGAAAACATCTATTCAGAGAGTAGGTACTGTAAAAATACTATATATAATTGTTTTCAAAGTTCGTATCTGCATAGGAACTGAGCTTGCAGGGTCCCCTGAAAGTTGTTTTGGGTGAGGCAGTGGATGTAGCTGGTAACTACTGTCACCTTTCCGGATATTGCATATTTAGGCTACAATATATTTATATTAAAAAAATTCCTTGCCGGGCAGTGGTTGTACATGTCTTTAATCCCAGCACTGGGGAGGCAGAGGCAGGCAGATCTCAGAGTTCCGGGCCAGTCTGTTCTACAGAGTGAGTTCCAAGACAGCCAGGAATACACAAAGAAACCCTGTTTTGGCTTCTTCTTCTTCTGGAAACACCAAATAGCGGATGACGCCGGTGCAGCGGGAGGGCCCGGAGGACCCGGGGGCCCAGGATTAGGAGGCCGTGGCGGCTTCCGCGGAGGATTTGGCAGCGGTCTGAGGGGCCGCGGCTGTGGTCGAGGCAGTGGCCAAGGACGAGGCCGTGGGGCTCGCGGAAGTAAAGCTGAAGACAAGGAATGGATTCCCGTCACCAAGCTGGGCCGCCTGGTTAAGGACATGAAAATCAAGTCCCTAGAGGAGATCTACCTGTTCTCCCTGCCCATTAAGGAGTCTGAGATTATTGACTTTTTCCTGAGAGCTTCCCTAAAGGATGAGGTTCTGAAGATCATGCCCGTGCAGAAGCAGACTAGGGCAGGCCAGCGGACCAGGTTCAAGGCTTTGGTCACTATTGGGGACTACAATGGTCACGTAGGTCTCGGTGTCAAGTGCTCCAAGGAGGTAGCCACTGCCATCCGAGGGGCCATCATCTTGGCCAAGCTTTCCATTGTCCCTGTGCGGAGAGGCTACTGGGGGAACAAGACTGGCAAGCCCCACACTGTTCCTTGCAAAGTGACAGGCCGCTGTGGGTCTGTGCTGGTGCGTCTCATCCCTGCCCCCAGAGGCACTGGCATAGTCTCCGCTCCTGTGCCCAAGAAGCTACTGATGATGGCTGGCATTGATGACTGCTACACATCAGCCAGGGGCTGCACTGCCACCCTGGGCAACTTTGCCAAGGCCACCTTTGATGCGATCTCTAAGACCTACAGCTACCTGACCCCCGACCTCTGGGAAGAGACTGTGTTCACCAAGTCTCCTTATCAGGAATTCACTGACCATCTTGTGAAAACCCACACCAGAGTCTCTGTTCAGAGGACCCAGGCTCCAGCTGTGGCCACCACATAAGGGTTTTTATACAAGGAAAATAAAAGTGAATTAAGTCTGTTAAAAAAAAAAAAGAAACCCTGTTTTGAAAAACACAAAAAAGAAAACTCCAGGTTAGGTGCCCCAGGGGGAACTGAGGGTATACAGTGAACCTTAGAGCAGCTCAGCGGGACACTGGCACTTACTGGCTGAGGGGGCAAAGAGGAGGGACAACTCTGTTTAAAGAGCAGACAGGACACCAGCTAGAACCACAGAGCCCGAAGGGTGGGCTGTGCAGAAACTTCATGACTTCTCACTGTCCCCAGAAGGGAAAAGGCCCAATGACAAGGAGCAACAGCAGAAAAGGGCAGAAGTCAGATCTGAGGATGAACAGGCCTAAGACAGGTTCTGGCTCAAGCAAAACTGTTCAATGTGTCCCCAACACCTGCCAGCAAAGCTGTGAACTGTGGAACTCCAACCTCCTTGCCCTGAAACGCACCTGCTACAGAGAAATTGTTCAGGGGGGGTAAGGTCTGGTCAGGGGTCTCAGGTCTCTCCTTATACCCAATGAAAGAGCCATCACTCTTCAGAAGGAAGTACCGGGGTCTCCAAGTCTTGATGTATTCACCTGAAACGAGGCAGGAGGAGAAAAGGTCAGGGCAAGGTTAAGCAGTGTCCCAGCGGGCAGGCAGCCCAGGATGACAGTGACTCATGGGGGCACCACACTGGGAGGAAAGTAGATGAGTCTCTCCCAGGGGAACCTTGGAGGTGGCACCTGCTGACGCAGGCTGGGGCACTGGTCTGGGCCCAAGTGATCCACAGGTCATACCAGGCAGGAAGGCGCCTGCAACAGTGTCCCAGGGCACCACTGCCTTAGCACATATGGCAGTGGCAAGCTATCCTTGCCAGAAAAGACTGTCCTAAGGGATGTCCGGTCTCTAAACGCTCAAGCCCCATAGGCTGATATTTATCAACACAGCCATGCAGGAGATCAGATGTCAAACCACTGTCCCACCCTCCAAGTACCCTTGATCTTTTCAAGTCCCCTGCTTATGGGCACACACATATGCATAGCCAACACTCCCCAAGAACTCACTCCTTAAAAGATTTCTGAAGGCTCCAAAGCTACAGAGAAACCCTGTCTGGAAAAATCAAATAAATAAATAAATAAATAAATTTCTGAGAGCTGGGCGGCGTACACTTTTAAACCCAGTATTTGGGAGGCAGAGGCAGGAGGATGCCTGCGGTGTATTGGTTGCTAGCCAAAACCCAGCAAGGTCCAGGTTCTGTAAGAGATCCTGTCCCGAAGAAGTAAGATGGTGAGTGACAGAGCAGAGGACACCCAAGGACCTCTCTGCACACCTGCACATATATTCACTACACATACAAAACAGAAATAGGGCTAGCAAGATGGCTTGGTGGGTGCTGAGCACACAGTAAAGAGAACCAACTCCCACAGTTGTTCTCTGACCTACACACACCCCAGGGCAAACATTTTGTGGGTTTTTTTTTTTTTAATTTTAGGTTTCTAATTTTTTTTTTTTTTTTGGTTTTTCGAGACAGGGTTTCTCTGTGGTTTTGGAGCCTGTCCTGGAACTAGCTCTTGTAGACAAGGCTGGTCTCGAACTCACAGAGATCCGCCTGCCTCTGCCTCCCGAGTGCTGGGATTAAAGGCGTGCGCCACCACCGCCCGGCTAGGTTTCTAATTTTTAAAATATTTTTACTTAATGTGTGGAAGTTTTGCCTGTAGGGATGTATCTGCACCATGTGCATGCCTGGTGCTGCAGAGGTCAGAAGGTGCTGGATCTCTTGGAACTGGAGCTGCACACAGGTGTGGACCACCATGCAGGTGCTGGGAATCCAATCTGGGTCCTCTACAAAAGCAGACAGTGCTCTCAACAAGACAGCCATCTCCCCAGACCAATAGATGTTTTTTAAAAGTGGAAACAATCCAAATGCCCAGCACAGGACCCATATGATGGGCTACTACTTGGTCAGAAAAAGAGATGATAATGATGGACTGCTGCTCCATCCTACAGAGCAGCTGCACCGTTACTTTGGCCTAAGGCAAAGAAGAGAATCAGTCATAGAGGACCACAAATTGAGGGTCATTCTGACTTTGTGAAAGTGCCAGCATTCTGTAGAAAGTGTATTTCCCATTTTGAATACCAGCCTTTTCCCAGGCTGGCAGTATACAGCAGGACTCTCTCTCTCTCTCATGTGTGGGACTCTCAGTCAGCCCTGCAATTCAAGAGTACACAACCAAAACTCAGTCATTCCACTGCGGCTACACGATGATGCTCAGGGAAGCTAAGCGCGTCAGGTGTGTTCGCAGTGTGTGGTTCTAACGTATGGCACATTTTCCCAAGTTCAGGAAAATCTATATGTATGCCCACTTACATAAAATGTCCACAACAGTTAACTCTGTGGAGACGAAAAGTGGATTAAAGGTTGCCTGGGCCTGGGAAGATGAGGGTCTGGAGATGGGAATGTTAGAAGCAGTGTGAGAAAGGTTCTTTTTAGGGTAGTGAAAACTGTCTAAAACTGAAAGCCAGGTGTGATAACTCACACTTGCAATTCCAGAACTTAGAAGGTTGAGGCAGGAAGATTTCAGAAATTTCCAGGGCTATCCTGAGCTACACAGGGCAGCATGGTCTAGAATGAACCAGTGTCTTAAACCAAACCAAACCAAACAGTCTAAAACTGACTGTAACACTGGCTGTTCTGAGAAGGCAGAGGCAGGACAGCCTTGGGAACCTAAAGCCTGCCTGCACAACTCAGGGACAGCTTGTTTCAGAAGAAAGAGGAAAACTATACACTGTGACCAAGTAAGTATTAGTCAGAGCCTCCATCTTCCAGCCATTAGCTGGGACACGAAGGAAAGGGAAAGATGACAACCACTAATATTGTTCTCCAGGCCTTTCAGGATGCAGAGTTGCTCCCTTGGCCACATATATGGGAATGTACAAGAAGGGAGACAATGTAGACATCAAAGGGATGGAAGTGCTCAAAAAGGAACAAACACCCCATAAAAGTTACCATGGCAAAACTGGAAGAGTCCACAATGTCACTCAGCGTGCTGTTGGCACTGCTACAAACAAGCAAGCTCTGGGCTGCCAGGAGGATGAATGCGCGTAGTGAGTATATGATGCACTCCAAGAGCCACAGCTTCCTGAACTGGCTGCGGGAAAATGATCACAGAAAGAAGGAAGCCAAAAAGAAAGGCTCCCAGGTTCAGTGGCCATGCCAGCCTACTTCCCCCGGAGATGACTAATGGAAAGGAGGCCAAGTTGATGAACTCCCTATGAATTCAGTATATTAGACATAACAATAAAAGGAAAATAACTCTAGACTGGAAAAAAAATAAGCTCCGTCTATGGAAATAAATCAGTGTAGTAAACATTCGACAGAATGCAGCGTCTTCACTGGAGCGCTCAGCATGCTGGGAAGAAAACGGAGGAGGCCCTCGCACACGAAGGGCACAGGGAAAGCCTGTGCTGCCGTCACTGTCATACAGCAGAGACTGGACAGGTCCCCGAGGTCAGGAACAAAATCAGGATGCGTCTTTTCTCCACTGCTCACAAACCCATTACTCGGTCATGATGGCCTGATGCTCCATTCTACAAAGTAGCTGAGCCACCACTGGGTCTAAGGCGGGAAGTCAGTCAATCACCTTTTCTGACCAAGAAAGTAAGAGGTGTCCCATTGAAAGGGGTGTAGTAAAACTACATTTGTTTGCAGGAAACAAGATCCTCATAGTGAAAAGTCACAGAAGAATCCACAAAAGATGGGATCTAGCTCAGCATGTGTATGTACACGCGCATGTATGTGTATATTAACTAATTTTAATGTATATTTTATTTTAAAATATATTATGTATTATATATTATATATTTTAATATATTAATTAATCAACCAATTTTTTACATACCAATCCCAGTTCCCCCTCCCTTCTCTCCTCCCACTTCCCCCTCCCAGCCACTCCCATCCACTCCTCAGACAGGTTAAGACCTCCCCTGGGAAGTCAACTAAGTCTTTCTCAGTCATCTTATTAAGGCAGGACCATCTGTTTTAAGAGGGCTGGAGAGGTGACTCAGCAATTAAGATCACTAATTGATCACTGAACCTGGGAGCCTTTCTTTTTGGCTTCCTTCTTTCTGTGATCATTTTCCCGCAGCCAGTTCAGGAAGCTGTGGCTCTTGGAGTGCATCATATACTCACTACGCGCATTCATCCTCCTGGCAGCCCAGAGCTTGCTTGTTTGTAGCAGTGCCAACAGCACGCTGAGTGAGATCAATATATATAATATATATGAATACATATATACATACAGTTTTTCGTTTGGCTGGGATGGGTTTTTGCTTGTTTGTTTTTCAAACAGGTTTCTCTGTGTAGCTTTGGAGCCTGTCCTGAAACTCACTCACTCACTCTGTAGACCAGGCTGGTCTCAAACTCACAGAGATTCACCTGCCTCTGCCTCCTGAGTGCTGGGATTAAAGGCACACACCACCATCGTCCATCTATACGTATATTTTTAAAAAGAGGGCTAGAGAGATGTCTCAGCAATTAAGATCACTGGTTGCTCTTCCAGAGAACCCAAGTTGGATTCCCACCACCCACACAGCATCTTACAATTGTATGAAATTCCAGTTCCGGGGATTTGTGGGCACTGCATACACATGGTACCCAGACACGTGTGCAGACAAAATACACATAAAATGTAAATTTAAATTTTTTTCTTTTTGATTTTCTGAGACAGGGTTTCTCTGTGTAGCCCTGGCTGTCCAGGAACTCACTTTATAGACCAGGTTAGCATCAAACTCAGAGATGTGCCGGCCTCTGCCTCCTAATTGCTGAGATTAAAGACATGTGCCCCAATGCCTAGCTGAATAAAAATATTCTTCAAAAACGAAAAATTAAAAATTCTGTACTGGTTAATTTTCTGTAAGTGTGATACAAACTAGGGTCACCTGGGATGATGGAACCTCAGCTGAGGAAATGCTTCTATCAAGCTTATAGGTCATATTCTTAACAACTAATGAGGGAGGGTCCATCCCACTGCCACCACTGAGCAGGGTCAGGCTGAGCAAGCCATGGGAAGCAGCTAGAAAGCAGCATTACTCCATGGCCTCCACTTTAGTCCTGCCCTGACTTCCTTTCATGACAGACTACAACTATAAGCTGAAATAAATCCTTTCCTTCCTAAATTGCTCGTTTGTGGCCTTTATCACAGCAATAGAAAGTAAACTAAGGGCTGGACACATGGCTCCATGGTTAGGAGCACTGCTGCTCTTCCAAAGGACCAGAGTTCAGTTCCCAGCACCTACATCAGGTGGTGCACATCTGTCTGTAACTCCAGGTCTCGAGGAGGCCAACGCCTGCAAGGGGATCTGCACACACGTTTATACCACCCACACATAACTAAAACAATAAATCCTAAAAACAAACAAACAAAAAGCAAGCAAGCAAACTAAGGCAAATTCCAGTAAGTGGGGCTATGGAGATGGCTCACCAGGAAAAGTGCTTGTCACACAACCACTGAAAAAGCCAGGCATGGCAGGGTAGGCCTGTAATTCCTGTAACCTGTGGGCAGAGACAGAAGAATCCTACAGCTTGCTGCCAAGCCAACCACCTGGCCTAATTTTATTTATGAGTATCCAAAATACTTAGTATCCAAAATATATAAACAACTTTTGTAATTCAATAAGAGAGCAATGAGCCCATGTTTTAAAGAGGTCAAGGACCTGGAAAGCTACTGCACCAAAGACAGGGAGGCAGAAGTAGGCGGAGCTCTGTGTTCAAGGCCAGCCTGGTCTACAGAGTGAGTTCCAGGCAGCCAGGGCTACACAGAGAAAACCTGTCTTGAAAAAAAAAAAAAGATAGCCCAAGCATATCAGTAATCCCCATATTTTGGGCACTGAGAAAATGCAAACTAAAACTATGATAAAACAAACAAACAAAAGAACTAGGTGTAGCAGCATTTATTACACTTAAGAGGCAAAGGCAGGAGAATTAGGAATTCAAGTTATTCTGGGCTAAATAACACTGTGTCAAAAAAAAAAAAAGACAAACTTTGTTCAGAGTGATACCAACTCACAACTGCCGAAAGAAATAACTCCAGTGTACATTTAAAGGATGGGTTCTAAAGAACATCCTGTATCCACACTCTTATTTGTCTATAAAAAGGAATAAGGGGCTCGAGAGATGGCTCAGTGGTTAAAAAGTGCTTCCCACTCTTGCAGAGGACCTACGTAGGGTTCCTAGCACCCACACTGGTCAGCTCAGTTTCCTGTAACTGCAGCTCTACAGGATCTGATAGCCTCTTCTGGCCTCCATGGTTACCACAGACACACACATACATACACACAGACAAATATACATAAAAAAATTATCTTAAAAAAAAGGAACGAAGCATTGACACAGGTCTAACACAGATAACCACTATGCCAAGGAGAAGCCAGGTCACAAAGGCCACAGTGTGTGATCCCAGCGCTGTCGAGTGTCTGGAGCAGATAGTCCACACGGCTGGGAAGCACTGCTGTTGGCAGGTGCGCAAGAAGAGGTGGAGACCCATCTGCTCAGTAGGCTCAAGGCTTTCCTGTGGGTGATGACGTATTTGGGAACTTTAAAATAGTGGCCACCTAACACCACGAATGTATAAAGGTCACTCAATTATACAAGTTAGAAAGGTTTATTTCATATTATGGCAATTTAACCTCAATTGAAAAGAGAAGAATGTTAGAAAAACTCAAACTGGGGATGCAGTTTAGAGAACTTGCACATACAAGGCCCTGGGCTGGGATCTGCAACATGCATTCTTTAAAAAACAAACAACAACAACAGCTCAGGTGGGCCATGGTGCTGGACTGTCTTGCTGCTTCTTTATCTGGACGCAGCATAGGTGATTAATGACCCAGGTCCTGATCTATCTGTGATGTTTCATACTTTAGCAACAAAAAGCCTACAGAGAAAGAAGAAAACACAAAACAAAACCAAAAACCATATCACAGTCTAATCCTCACAGTCAAATGAGGAAACTGAGTCAGAGAGGCTCACTTTTTTGGCAAGAATCATAGGACTGATGATGGGTGGTGGTGGCGCACACCTTTAATCCCAGCACTCGGGAGGCAGAGGCAGGCGGATCTCTGTGAGTTTGAGGCCAGCCTGGTCTACAGAGCGAGTTCCAGGACAGGCTCCAAACCACAGAGAAACCCTGTCTCGAGGGGGAAAGAAAGAACCATAGGACGGGGGACTGGAGAGATGGCTCAGAGGTTAAGCGACCGGCTGTTCTTCCACAGGTCGTGAGTTCAATTCCCAGCAACCACATGGTGGGTCGCAACCATCTGTAATGAGATCTGGCGCCCTCTTCTGGTGTGTCAGCATACATGGAGGCAGAATGTTGTATACATAATAAATAAATCTTAAAAAAAAAAAAAAGAACCATAGGACGACCAGCTCTCCGGGACAGTTGGCACTGAAATCCAGAGCTTGCCCTGACCACGATGCTGTCTGCCTCCACACCACCTAAGGGTGGTGGTGATGGCTAAAGCCAAGCCACAAATAGGATCTGGTGGCAGTCATACCCCAGACCCTGCTGAGTAAGTAAGAGGCAGCATACACTGCAGGCCAGGCCTTGAGCCCAGTCAAGTTTAGCATTAGAGGGCCAGGGTCTGTCCCACTTAGCTCTACTGCCTTGTGTCAAGGCCTCAAGCAATCACTTTTGCTGCTAGTCTGCTCTGAGAGAGTATCCAAGAAAACTCATTAACACAGGCTTGCCTGGGGCAGAGCCTGAAACCAGACAGACTGGGAGTAAACCAGTACAATGTCTATTTTAACCAGCAGGAGTGGGAATGGGTTAGCCAGATGCCCAGATATCAGGAGGCAGCAGAGTCCTCTTTCTGCCAGCTACTACTCAGATGGCCAAGGAGTACACCTGTGTGCATATGTACTGTGTATTCAAGGCAGGTGGGCCAGACAAAAGACAAGGACAGGCCAGCAGCCAATTCAACTCAGCCCAACTCAGTGTGGTACACACAAACACAGACATGAAGCCCTAAAAGGAGCCAGAGTGAAGACTCACTTTGTCAGCTAAGTCTAGGCTAGAGACCCCCGCCCCCACACTCAATGGTTCCCTAGCCACCTCCCTACTTCCTAAAACCTTAATCCAGTGAGCCTAGGGAAACTCCCGCCAAGGGACAGGAGTCCAGCAGACTGACACAGCCGAGCATAGTTGCCATTAGATGCAATCCCAATCATTCATTCTGCAGCTGTTTGCTGGACACCTACTAGATGTCAAACATTTCTTGAGGAAATCAAGACAGCATAGTAAACACAGCACATTAAAATCCTGCCTAAAGGGAGTTGACACCAGACGCCTGAATTGTTAATTCATCACACAGACACAGACCAAGCGCATACCTGTCATCCCAGTTCTAGGGAGGCTGATGCAGGATTACTACAAAGCTAAAAACTGCTTAGGATACCAAAAAATCAAAAACAGACCCAAGACGGGCGGTGCAGCTCACCCACTGTCACATCAAAAGGAAGTGGCAGGGCCAGGATCAGAACCTTTCAGGTGTCAATGTTTGAATGGCTGCATTTGACAGTCTCAAAGTCAAGGCTCAGTCTATGGGGCTGGAGTGCCCTGAGTGTCACCTGCTGTAGGGGAGCAGGAAATGGGGTTTCCTCTGCTGTTCTGCTGGCCCTAAGGAGCAGTCCGTTACATGTGACTGCTGGTGTCTGTGGCCAGAGATGGCAGGACAGGTTCTCATCAGTCATCTGTTATTCAAATGTGCCGTCTCGCTCCCCTCAGGATGCCCTGATTGTCCTGTTCCCCACATGTCGCTGCCTGTGAACTTTGGGACGCCCTTGCTGCTCCTCAAGCCCCAGATGCAGCATAGCTCTCCACTGTAAGCCTCAGATCCACCTTCCTCTCGTTGTGTGATTTATTCACAACAAAGGCCGCCAGTGGATACAAAGGTTGGCCTAGGCACCTCACCTGCCCCAGGATGTCACATGTCACCACGAGGATGGGATCCCCGACTGTCTCTAAGATCTAGAACAGCTCCTGGCACACAGGAGCCAATCCATGAGTTAAGCACTGAGTGAATGAAGTGTCTGTGAACCAGCTTCTTCCGGCCTGGCAACCTTCCTGCCCAGAGAAGGTCCCTGAAGGCCAGCGGTGACAAAGCCAACTCTCAGCACATGTTGCTCCCTTATCTAACTCCTACTGTCACAAGGCATCTGGTGCAGGCACAGGGGATCCTGGGCTCTCAAGGTCTAGTCTCCTCTCTATTCATGACCTCACCAGGGCCTCAGCTTCCTGTCCTCACAGAGGACTGTGGCTGGTGGGGCTGCCCAGCTTCCATCTCACCTGCTCCAGCTAGTGTTCTAGAAACATCAGGCAAGTGCAGGTCTCTGAGACTTTGTCCATTCTGCTCCTCTCATGGGACACATTTTCCAGGCAATTTTTGTGGCTCTGGTACCAGGCACCTCCTCCTTCAGGCTCTGTTCACTGTCACTTCCTCAGAGTACCTCCCTGCAGACTGTCTCTTCCCAGCCCTTGACCTCTCATTCACATGGCCCTTCTTACCACCTGACACAGCGTCTATTTACTGTGTTCACTGTGTTTCCACTCCAAGTGGAACATGGCTTCCACAGGGTCCCAGAACCTTACAATCAATGACTATTTGATAAATAAACATTGACTCGATATTGCTTAGCTGTGTTATTTGAGTTTTATGTGACTACCCCCTTCTAAGCCTCAGTTTCTTCACCTGTAAGATGAAGGTATGAATAAGATCGCTGATAAAGATACCGAGCCTAAAACCTTCTCTGGACTCATTCAGGATGTCCAGCTAGGGCCACAGAGTAATGGTTCCTTGAGCTGGAGATGCTAGGAGAGCAGGATGCAAGAGGGAGACACACAATCTGGTGAGCAAAAGTGAATCCTTACCACGTTTGTGGAGCCAGCCTTCTTTGATGACAGAAACCTCATTCATGGTGGCAGCATTAACACGCTGTCACCTACCTTGGGACAGCTCAGGGCAGCAGGACATGCAGGAGGCGCCTTGGGTACAGTACAGTCTACGAGAGACAAGAAAGGATTGTGAGAGTGAGGGCCCTATCCTGGACACTGAGGCCCTTCGGCTCTGGAGCTGGCCAGGCAGCGGGAATAGCCAGGGAGCCAGGAAGAGCTCTTCCCTTGGGGCCCGATCCTGAGGGAGAAACATGGATCACAAAAGAGCTGAACGTGCACAGGCTCTGCATCAGAGCTCTTCCCTAGGCCGGGCAGTGGCAGTACACGCCTTTAATCCCAGCACCTGGGAGGCAGAGGCAGGTGGATCTCTGAGTTGAAGGCCAGCCTGGTCTACAGAGTGAGTTCCAGGATGGTTCCAGAGTTACACAGAGAAACTCTGTCTCAAAAAAAAAAAAAACAAAAAACAAAAAACAAAAAAAAAAAACAAAAAACAAAAAACAAACAAAAAAACCCACAAAAACCAAACTCTTCCCTTCACACCTACGGCTGGACAGGAAGAGAGAGCAAGGTAGCTGCAGCCCCACCCCCTGCCTCACCCCAACGCCCCAGTGCTGAGGTAACCAAGAATGAATCAGACAGCCCTGGGCACCTTGGGTGTGCTCAAAGCCACCAGCATCTATCTGCCTGCCCCCAAGACAGACAGACTCATGCACGCACTCATTTCTTTAGAAATCAACCTGCCACCTTAAGCAAACTAAGAACAGCTTCCCCCAAGTACAGGGAGCTCCTGTACCATCCCCAGCTTCCTTTTCCTTCATGTTTCCACCACAAGAATGAGGAAAATAAATGAAGTCGCAGAAGCTCTGGCACCTGAGGGAACCTACTGCACACACACTTGTCTGGAGCCTAGAGACCAGTCCTGGGTTTGACCAAAGGCCTGGTTCCTTTTCCAAGACCTCTGCATCTGTCTTCAGGGGCTAACAGCCAACAGACTAACGGACGCCGAAGCTGCTGCTAAGTCTCAGGTTCCCTGAGCAGAGGGAGGAGGACAAATGTGGGCAGCCACCAGCTGGGCCCTTACCTGGAAGCCTGGGCCTGGACTGGGGCCATGGAGCCCAAAGTGCCTTATGTCTGCCTCTCCCAACCCAGGGTTATTTGCGGACAGCAGGTCAGGAGCTACAGAGGCCCCTGGAGAAGTGGCAACTGGCTCTAGGGACACCATGGGCATCAGCTTTCTCTCGTGCCCCATGGGAGCTGGTGGGCTGGACACAGAACTGCCTGGCATGTGACAGTGGCAGGCTGCCCAGGCCCTGGGCAGAAGGAGGGAGGTAAGTGGGAGGGACCGAAGGGAAGGCAAGGTGGCCAAAGACGGGGAGGACAGGCGGGTGTGAGATCACAAGCTGGACTCCAAGATACAAAGACAACGAATGAGTGTGGGGCAGAAACAGCAACAGGGGGTGTCCTCCACAAGCCGACCCCAAACACACAGGAGCACAGGGCTCTCAGCCATAAACAGCCCATCAATGTCAACCTCCCCACTTCCCCTTTAATGTTGGCTGGCAGAATCCTAGTCCACATCCTCCCGGAGTCTTACTTCCCTGCCCCAACTCAGAAGCCAAAGGGCCCCTCAAAAGTGAGTCGGTCTTAAGCCAAGCATGGTGGCAATCCTTTAGTCCCAGCACTCAGGAGGCAGCTGCAGGCGGATCTCTGGGAGCTGGAGGCCAGCCTGGTCTACAGAGTGAGTTCCAGGACAGCCAAGATTCTGTCTTTCCTTAGCTCAGAATCCTCCATGACTCCCCATGTCCTTGGCAAAAATGCCCAAGTCCTCACTGTGGCTCTCGAGGCTGACTTGCCTTACCGTCCCATGTCAGCAGCTGTCTGCTCAGCCTGGGGCCCTGCAGCCTTGGCTCCTCCCTACTCAGCCCTCTCCCATGTTCCCCTGCCTCACTCTCATCCCTCCATTTACACCTGACCTTGTCCTTCCATGTCCAAACCCTTCACAGCTCCCCAGTGTGTTTAGAAAACAGAACAAAGTCCTCCCTACACCAAAGGAGCCACGTGAGTGGTTCCTGAACCAAGAAAGCAAGGGCACACCATCAAAGCAGGGACTGCTCAGGTATTCTAGCCTTCCAGCTTATACCTTCTGGATAGTCTCCCTTCTTGGGGCCTCAGTGAAACAGTACACCCTCGGATCTCAATCTGCAAAGCTGCATTGAGTGCAGTTATATACCCTTGGGGCAACTCCCCCACACCCGTCAATACTACTAAAGTGGGCCAGCCCAGCACTGACATTGCCATGCAATGAATGAACTGATTCTCACCAACAGGCCGAGCTGCAGAAACACCAATCTTCTGGGAGTGTGTCCTAGGCTCCAGACCCTGGAGACCATCACATAGACACAATGATGGGCCTCACAAAACTCAACATTCTGAAGAGGAAAAACACACACATACCCCGCAGAACAATGTCACAGGGAGAGAGGTGCTGAGGAGAAAAATCAGGAGGAAATGGTAGGGAATGGGGCTGGCTAGTTGTAGTATAGGGTGCACATGAGCAAAGCCTCAAGTATTCAAGGCAATGCAGAGAACAGCACGTGGAAAGAGCCTCAGGCAGGGTCAGAGAAGATGGGAAAGCTCTACGGCAGGAGCAGCGCAGGGCCTAGGGTTGAGGGTCCAAAACCAAAAAACCAAACTGTCCCCAGCTACAGGTCAGCCCTAGTGGGCTGGGGTAGAGAACTAAGCCCAAAGCAATGTGAGACCCAGTAGAACAGAACCAAAGCACCCAGTGTGAGCAGAGGGCTGGCTGACAGACAGGCCTCCCACAGCTGCTGTTGCTCAGAGCTGCAGGAAGGCAGTCAGGTGTGGTCAAGAATGGTCGGGATTTCAGAGTCTGAGAGCCACGGCCAACCTGGTGGTCTTAGGCAGGGCACTGGAGCTCCCAATACCCTATCAGAGGGGCTGTAACATGCCCAAGTGAGGACAGAGGCTCAACGAAGAGAAGCCATTTACCTTGGGGTCTCCCAGTTGAGTGGCAGGGGCCCTGGTCACAGCTCCACACGCCAGAGCCACTTTTTACAGTTTCATTTCAGCGACTAAGAAGTCAGCAGCAGCTCAGGCAGGCAAGAGCAGGGGGAGGAATTGGAAGATCCCCTGCGTCCTCCCTGGCTCCAGCCGGCCTCCCACTAAGGGTGGCGCCTCAGCTGAGGTGTCTGTGACGCAGTCCTGGCGGTGATGAAATTCCAGGCAGCACAGCCAAGGGGATGGCCTGCTCGCTGAGGAGCTGCAGGCTGAGGACACTCAGAGGGGGCAGGGGACATGCCTGTGGAACTCAGGAGCACGTGGAGACCTGTCCTGACTACCCTTCTGCATCACACACCAGCAGGGAGTCCTTGTATGGCTCCATCACCCACTAGCTGCTGAGGGCTGGGGCTGCAGCAGGTGACTAACCACGAGCCACCTGGGAGGCCAGATGACAAGAACAAGGATCCCTCACAGGAAAGGATGCCTAAGCAAAAGACACAGATCTCAATAGTTATGAGGAGATACAGCGATAGATTAATACCACCTCAAAAACTCACAATGCCAAGTGTAGCCTACTGTAGGAGTACAAAATGGTGAGGCCATATCAAAATGATCAGTAACAATTAAACTTAATATATGGTTAACCCAGTGGTTTCCCAGCAAGCACCCCTCTGCAGTATTTTGCAGATGTTCCTTTGAGCACATGGACATTTTCTATATCATCAACTTTTATCAAAATGATCTTGTAACAGTGGACCAGCTGATAGCGGACAGCAGTTACTGAGAAATAGGTTCCCCTGGTCCTGAATTCTCACAAGCAAATACTGCCTGTCAACGACAGGTATTGTCTTTGGATTTGCTTTCTGAGCAGTTCCTCTTCTAGGAGGTAAGACCTGGATCAGTGGTAGGTGACAGGTTTTGGGACAAAATGGAACGGGGCTTTCACTGCCACTGCCTCAGCAGGACTCTGCTTACAACCAATAAATAGCACTGGTTAATGCAGATCCTTGTGGTTCTGCTTCTCACAGCCCATCTGTGAGTCTGGCAGGGAAACCGGCCCCAGAGGGAGTAAGAGGCCACAGCCAGCTGCAAAGGGAATTGAGCTGTTTCTAGGCTTTGCTCTATATGTTCACCTCATGGATTTTTTTTTTCCTTCCAGAAATGGGAAATTCAACCCAGGGTCTTGTACATTCTAGGCAAACACTCGACCAATGGGCCATACCTCCAAAACCTCTTTCTGACTCTTAAAGGCATAGTTTCAAATTACCTACACTGGCCTAAAACTTATTCTATAGCCCCAAAGGATTTGAATTTGCAATCCTCTT
Source organism: Chionomys nivalis (assembly GCF_950005125.1). Classification (NCBI taxonomy): domain Eukaryota; kingdom Metazoa; phylum Chordata; class Mammalia; order Rodentia; family Cricetidae; genus Chionomys; species Chionomys nivalis. Next base: position 81,569,544 of record NC_080087.1, on the reverse strand, counting down.
GGCTCTGCCTTTTGAGTTCTGGGATTACAGGTCTGTGGAATTACAGCAAATCCAGATTTTAATCAAGCACCTGCCATGCACCCGATATAGCAAGGCTGTGGGGACCCAATGATAACTAGGACAGGCAAGAGTCTCTACTTTTCCCATGCTGAGGTAAGGGTCTAGAACTTCTCAAAAGGGTGCAAACAGAGCCTAGCGCGTGCCCTGTGGCTTCCCTTCCCTTAAGGAACAGGTGTTGTCAAGAAGCCAAGCACCGGAATGGAGGGCCTAAGGGAGACGGTGCAGGCCTCACAGGAGGGCTAGGCTGTGGGTGGAAGGGCTCTGGCTTCAGTGATTACGCGTCTCAGAGTGGTGGATATAGGTAGACAGAGTCCTGGGATCTATGTAGGTCTCACACCCTGCTAAGCCTCAGGCTCCCCAGCTAGGACAAGGTGGACCCTATTCTGTTCCTCTGCGCATGAACTGCCAGTTCGGGTTCTTGGTGTCATGCATTAATTACCTCTCATATCTGAATCCAGAGCTGAGTATTTGGCTTCTAAGGGGACCTCTGTGTGAATATCATTGAGGATAGTACTTGAGCTAGACAGATGGAAATACAATGTCTTAAAGACAATTTGGTATGTGCACATTCATGTGTGTGGTTGTGGGCAGGCATATATGCATACTGTATGTAAATGTCAGAGGACAATCTTGAGTACAATCTTCAGGCACTGTCTACCTTTCTCTTGAGACAGTTTCTCATTGGTCTAGAGTTCACTGAGCACAGTGAGCCCCAAGGATCTGCCTGTCTCTAGCGCCCAACTCTGGGTTTTTCACAGGTCTGGGGATTGGGTTCAGGCCCCATTATTATACTAACTGAACCACGTGTTTAGCTCTCAAAGACAACTTAAAAGAATGCTGCTGAGTGTTTGATATATAAAATTAGTCTATGGTACCTATGTACTCTGCAACATTTTGTTGTGTGTTTGAAAGTGGGTCTTATACCATAGCCCAGGCTGAACTCCAACTCACTGTGTAGTCAGACTGGCCCCAAACCTTGGGGTAGTTCTGCCTTAGCCTTCCAGATGCTGGGATTGCAGGTGTGTGTATGTAACTGTGCTTGACTCTAAAACAGAATAAATCTCACCAGCTGTAGCCAGATCCCCCTTGGGAACCATCTCTAATCACCTCCCTGCTGTCCAGAGCTGACCATACATGTGACCTCACTGATACGGCCAAGCTACAGCAGAGTTGGGATTGAAACCTGGGTCCTAGGTTTGGAGTCCCCCTTACCATGTTCCTAGAGGGGAAGCTGAAGCAAGCACCTTTCTGGAGACATGGAAAACTCCTGCTTTTGGCAGCTCAGAGAGCCAGGCTGGGCTCTTCCACTCCATCTCAACTCCCAAACTGGAGTTCTTCTATATGGCAATTTTCTGTGATAGAGTGCAGAGAAAGTCACTTTCCCAAATGCAGTAAAAGCACAAAGGTAAAGCAGGAACGTGGCTCACGAGGGAACACTACGGGCTCACATGTGTCCTCCCACTCTGGTCCTCCTCAGTGCAGCCACTCCCGCCTTCACAGTCCTTCCCTGACCTCACTGCAGTTGCACAGGAGAGAGGGGTCCCTAACCAGCAAGCGGAGTCAGCCTGCCTTGCCAGTTACTTCGTGTTTGGTTTCTTTTTCTGGGTCTCCTATACTTTGTCTCCTGTGTTTTAGCACTGAGGCCCTTTGTATTTTCCCTAGTTTGTCTATCCACCCTCTTGTGGGTGGGTACCACAAGGGTACTAATTTCTTGGTTAAGATGGTTTAGTAGGTGAAGGCACTTATACCAAGCTAGACAACCTGGGTTCTATTCCCAGGACCCACATAGTAGAGAAATCCAACTCCCACAAGGTGTCTTTTGAATTCCACATGCACAGCATGGGACATGCATGCACGCACACACACATACCACAATAACAACAACAAAAACAACAACAACAACCCAGAAATACTGTGCCAAAGTCAGGTTTGGTGACACAGGCTTATAATCCCAGATACACATGACGCTGAAGCCAGAGGATCACAAGCACAGGGTCTCCTGTCCTACAGGGAGTTCAAGGCCTGTCCTGGACTTAGTGAGACCCAGTCTCAAAATAACAGCTACCAGGAGGGCTAAGGGGAATGGCTCAGTAGTAGCATGCTTGCCCAGCATATGGCACAAGAAAGAAAGGAAGAGGGAGAGAAAGACTGCTATACACAGTGTTTTTGTGTATTTTTAAGACAATGTCTCGCAATAATCCAAACTGGTCTCGACATCTTAATTTAATGAAGGCATTTTAGAAAAGTAGATGTAGGGTCAGTATAGTTTTAGAAAAGTAGATGTAGGGTCAGTACAGATCTCCTGTCCTGAGCTTCAGAGCCTGAAGAGGCAGGTGCTTAAGTGTCACATGCACAGAAAAAGGAGTCAGAAGAACTGCGCCCACAGTTCCAGGTGTGGGACTCAGGAGGCCTCAGGATGCAAACTCAACACTTCCCAAGTGGCAGCTGCAGGGTCAGCTGGTACTTCTATTCCCTCTGGCGGGCGGAGACACTGGGTATTTCTGACCGTGGAAATTTTTACCTACTCCACCTCCTTGGTGAGATGGTGGCATTTAAAAGACTTAATTTTCTTCTTCGCCACACATCCCTCACCCACCCCATCTGTCTCCTGAAGTAGGTAGGATTGAAGGCAGGATGAAGGTGTGGGCAGCTGCCAGAGACTGGGACAAGAATAAGCCCAGAACAGATTTCCTCATCTTTTCCACCACCTCCCCCAATACACACACCTTCCCCTCACTGCACCCCCAGAAATCATGTCAAGTATTCTGGTCTGCCTAGCCATGATCCCCAAACAAACCAACAACACCAGCTGCACTCAGTGGGCTTCTCCAAGCACAGCCGACAGTACACGGGGCCACTTCCAGGAACACATGGAACACACCAGGCCCTTACAGAGGCTGTGAAGACCACCTGCCTCAGCCTGCCCTCTGAAATGCAGCCTCACAGACCAACTTCTCTGGGTCTCTTGAAGCATCTGCTCTCACCCAGGCCTTTGCACATGCTCTTTCCCCTAGCCAGGATGCTGTTCGCCATACTCTCTCAGCCCAATCCTCCATTCTTCATGGAAACTTGCCCTGAACGACTCCTTCCAGGACTAGGGCACTGACACGCATAGCTCAGCCTGCCTCTCCCTCACAAAATGCAACTCTAGTAGCCTCTGGCAATATTGCCTCCTCTGCTGGCCCAGAAGCTGCATGAGGCAGGGACAGATGTTGGGACCATTTGGAGTCCTGGCCTCCAGCTGCTCTTCCCTGCTAGAGATCTTTACTTTCCTCTGATCTGAGTTACTAAAGGCTGTGTCAAAGTTGTTTACCAGCTCTGCTTCACAAGCAAGTGTTGCCTTGGCCTTGAGGATCAGAAGATAAGGTTTTCAGCTGTTGGCCCACTTGACTGTGGGGTATATAAGACTCCATGGTGCTATTGAATAGAGGGGCTTCTTGCCAGTGACTAGAGGTCTGTGTCTCTGTGAATCTTTGTGTTTCAACCTCCAGCCCCTTGCCCAAATCTCGGAAGCTCACAAACTGTATGGTAGCGCATAGAGCGCAGATAGGCGGTGTGTGTGGCAGACAGAGCCTGCCCAGGTCCCCACTGTTTCCAACTCTAAGCCCTACTCATCACAGGGCCAACACTAGAACTTTAATTTATCCCAGGAGGGATAGCAACTGGAACCACAGATTTTGTGTTCTAGACCCCTAAGGAAAGGTAAAACCAAATACTCAATGTTCACCAGATCCGTAAATAAGGTGTCCACTATGCCAACACTGGCACCCAGGATACATCTGTGACCAGAACCCCTGCTTTGGGAGGAGAGAGCAAAATAAGTAAGAAAAATTATACAGCATATTCCAAGTGTCCAGTATCAAGGAGAAAGGCAGTGTACAGAAGACCAAAGAGAGGACACAGGAAGACCCATGGAAATGGTAGCATCTGAGCAAAAATGTGAACCAGGCAAGCCACATGGAAAGCTGGGAGAAGAGCATTCCTGGCAGGACCTGAGGCTCTGCGCTGAGAAAAAACAAAAACAAAAAACAAAACCACTAGGCCGGGCGGTGGTGGCGCACGCCTTTAATCCCAGCACTTGGGAGGCAGAGGCAGGTGGATCTCTGTGAGTTCGAGACCAGCCTGGTCTACAAGAGCTAGTTCCAGGACAGGCTCCAAAACCACAGAGAAACCCTGTCTCGAAAAACTTAAAAAAAAAAAAAAAAAAAAAACAAAAAAAAAACACTGAGCCAGGCCTGGCATCTCTGAAGGCTTTGGTTCTCCCTGGGAAAGAGATGGAGACCTGTGGGCCTGAAACAGGCATGGTGAAGGGCTGCGCATGGTCCATTCTGCCTCGAGTGTAGCAGCACAGGTACTCAGTCAAACAGGCTGTACCACAGCCTTCCTTTCCACGGGCCCATAGGAACCACAGCTGATAGAAAAGAAGTAAAGAGGGGCTGGAGAGATGGCTCAGTGGTTAAGAGCATTGCGTACTCTTCCAAAGGGCCTGAGTTCAATTCCCGGCAACCACATGGTGGCTCACAACCATCTGTCATGAGGTCTGGTGCCCTCTTCTGGTCTGTAGACATACACACGGACAGAATATTGTATGCATAATAAATAAATAAATATTTTTTTAAAAAAGAAAAGTAGTAAAGATGGGAATATTTAGAGTACCAATAGCTAAGATACATACAATCGAAGGAACCAGACTGCTGCCATCAGACCCGAAGCCTGCAACTGTCTGTCTTTGCTCCCAAGAGACAGAACCATCACCCTTCTCACATTGCTCCCTCCCATGCCCAGGCCAGTGCTCATCATCTCTGACATCCTGCAGACCTCAGCTGTCTCAAACACACATATGCATGCTGTGCACACACACTCACAGCAGGCTACAACCATCTGTCACTCCAGTTCCAAGTGATCTCACACTTTTTCTGGCCTCCAAAAGCACTAGGCACATATATAGTACACAGACATATATACAGGCAAAACACTCACATACATAAAACTTTAACACCAGCACGGGGGTGGGAGGAGGTAGAGACAAGAGACTTCCCGGAGCTCACTGACCAGCCTACATGAAACAGGCTCCAGGTTCTGCGAGAGATCTTGTCTGAAGGCAATAAGGCAGCAAATTACAGAAGACCTGACATGGGCACACTCACCCAAAAAACTCAAGTGACTACACCACACACAACCAAAATAAGCCAAACATGCTACATATGGTTGTGTGCCTCAGTGTCTCATCTACTAACTGGAATCAAGAGCCCTTCCCATGCCCCAGGATGCTATGCATGGGCACAGTGCTAATGCACAGGGCACACACAGGAACTCAGTGTATCGGCATCATAGTTCATCAGGCCCTATGCTCCCAAAACTTCCAAAACTCTGAGCCCACTCCTTCAGTCCAAAAGCACAGGCTGCCCACCCCAGAGGCCTTCTAAGTTCTCAGATGCCACAAACCACAGCAGCCAGCAGCTCAGTCAAGCACCTTCTCAGCAGGCTGTGCTTTCTTATACATCAGCTTCCTGAAAGCTCCCAGGATTGTGCAGGAACATTTCCACGTTTAGTTGAACAAACTGCACCTCAGAGAACGAACCCAGGTGCAACCTTAAAATACTAAATGGGGGACTCTCTATCAGCCACCCCACGTCCAACCACTAGCAGAAAATGAGGAGCCCAAGGACAGGTCCGGGCAGAGAACAGCAGTGGCAGCAGCCCCACCACATCCAGGAAGGACATCGAGGTGGCAAATGGAGAACGGCTTAGATTTCTGACCTCACCCTCAGAAACATCTGTAGCTGAGCGTCCCGGCCAGGGTAGCTGGGCTCCAGGAGCCTGCCGAAGGGACCTCTGACACGGAGCCTTTCCTTGCACAGCCCACCCAGAGCCCAGGCCCTGCTGTGGGTGCTGAGTTGGCAGTGGGTCCTGCCCCAAAGGAGCAGGCTGAGATCCCACCCTAGTCCTCCCTCCCTCTTGGTCCTGCTCCTTGGCTGTTTCCCCCAGCTGGGCCTCTCGTTGCTTGGCTGGCTGTCCAGAGCGTCTGCCACGGAACCACCCTACCATGCAGCCCGGAGGCCTGGTGGCGGAGGGCCTTCTGCACAGAGTTCCAGGAAGCTAAAGAGGCCCACAGAAGGGTGGTCGTAGGTTCTCCAGAGGCCTGACTGAGATTGACCACAGAAGACGCTTCTTTCCATCCCTAAGTGCTGGGGTCTGCATAGATTCCCCAAGAGGTTCACTCCGTTCTCTCCAGATCAAGCCTTGGAAAGGACACCAGGGCTGCTGCTGCTACAGCACCAAGCCTTAGAAATGAGGCTCATGGGCCAGACTAGAAGACACCCTCATAGGGCCACTAAGCACCTTTGTGCTGAGGGGATCCTGGAGCCAAACCATACAAACACAGCACCTGATTCTCTTCCACTTGAGGACCTAACACAGGTACAGGGACTTTCAGGACCATTAAGAGACAGCCAGAGCCAATTCTTTCCATCCTTAAGGTTTTCACCCAGGGCCCGTCGTGACTCCATCATGATACTCTAGGCTGAGGCCACAAGTCAATCTTATTAAGGAAGGCCTCCTTGACCACCTAATTTAGACCAAATAGTATCACACCCTCCTTTCCCTGGCCTCCATTTATCTTGCGCTCATAACACCAACCCTAACCTGCTATGCTGTGACACTGTCAGCCGTCCCTGTTTTTACTATAGAAGGTGACGCCCAAGACCTGTTCCTTCCAACTTTGGGGGCAAGTGGAGAAGCAGTGGGCAGACTATGACAAGGACCCTTCCTGTTGGTGTGACAGTCATTCACACTGTTAGCAACAGAAGCTGGCTAGGCTAGTTAGAGATGCTTAGACAAGTCAGCCCATTGAGTCCCCACCTCAATCCCTAAATGTAACAGCCATGACCCTGGGGAACATCGTGTGAAACCACAGGAAAGGGAGGCAACCAGCGGGTCTCCACCGAAGCAGTTGTGAGGCAGCTATTCTTTCAACGGGGAAGTGGGAGGCCTGTGAAACAGTACCCAGCCCCAGGCAGAAGCTTGAAAACCTCCAAGGCCAAAGTCACCACCAACTAAGTAAATCCTCATAGACTCCAAATTCCTTCCCAGGCTGAGGAAGCAGCACTCCCGCTCATGCAGGCCTCTAGGCCTCTTTCCCTGTGGTGCGTCCCTAACCTCACCAAGCTCATCCTCCGACCACACCTCCACCCCGTGGTCTCCCTGCTGCTCCCAGACTGTCGGCCTCTCACCCACATGCTTGTCCCACCTTACCTAGATCAGAGCCCATCCCTGCTACTACATCTAAAGAAGTTCCAGATGGCTCCCATCACCTCATCCAAATTGACCACCTAGCAGCTACTCCACTCCCGCTTACCCCGTCAGTCTCCTTCACAAAGGTCTTCTGTTTTATAGACTGAAACTTTAAATGTAGCCCCGGCTAGCCTGGAACCTATTATGTAGATCAGGCTGTCCTAGAACTTAGAAACCCATCAGCCTCTGCCTTCTGTGCAGCACCACATCTGACAGAATAGGGACTCTGCCAGTACCCCAGTATCTCCACCTATGCAAAACCCTGCCCGCTCCCGCCCTTCCCACCATACCAGGGCTGTGGTAGGGAATCAGTAAAAGCACACAAAGGTAAGCACCCAACCTAGAACTCTGGAAAGGATTCAGAATCTGTGCCATGGAAGGTAGTAACTACAGGAGCAGAGGCAAGGGGCCATACTTCTTAGCTTACTTGACTATATGCCAGTGCATCTCAACATCTGGGAGAGAGGCTAACGTCTGCCCTACCTTCCTGGTACCCTTTGACAAGCTTCTACAAACTGGCTAGGGCCCTGAGTCCTAGCAGCACTAACATCAAGTATAATTTGTTAGGCCACCTGGCCATCACTCTGTCTACACAGAAAAGCTAGCAGTAGCCTCCCTGGCTCACGTGAGGAGAGGCGTCGAGACGGCTGAAGCACACACTCAAAGCCACACAACCAGCACCTGTGCTCAGAAGTACACCATAGCCTTTTTAAAAACTGGACTTATTACTGTGTATGTACGTGTGCACAATTGGGGGGGGGCATGCTGTGACGTGCGTGTGAAGGACAGATAGCAACTCTGTGGAGCTGGTTCTCACCTTGCACCTTTATGCGGGCTCTGAGGATTGAACTCAGATTGCAAGGCCTGCACAGAAAGCGCCCTTACCCACTGAGCCATCTTGCCAGCCTAACAAATTCTTTACAGAAGTTGGGAACCAGGACACTGAATGTCTGGGTGGAGACCGGACAGAGCTGAATCTCTAGACACCTGATGGAATCAGAAGTAGGGAATGAATGAGGCAGGAGCCTCAGTCCCCTGACAGGTTCTGAGTGTGCACAGAGACTACCATGGTTGGCACCACGGGAGAAGTTTTCTATCAATTAACCCTGCCTCCTCACAGGAACTGGAGGCGGGTGCTTTTTGGAGCCCACTGCATGAGGTGAACACGGTAGCCCCATCACACAGCCAGAAGAGATCTTCCTCCTGCATCTAATGTAGCAGGAGGGTCCACAGCAGCTGTCACCACCTCCCCTCATGGCTCTACTGCCAGCTCCTACTGTCCCAGCACACATGTGCCCAGGGTTAAAAGAAGCCTAATTCAGCGCTGTCCCCAGGTTCCTCCAGCAAGTCCAGAAATGCTGACCATTCAGAGCACCCCAGCTAGGGGAGAAAGCAGCTTCCCAGGAGAAGAGGCAAGGGGGCAGAGACCCACTCCAGCGTGGGACCTCTTGAGCAAATAGGATATAGGACCAGAGCCCAAGTACTCCGTGTCTATCTGAATCCCAGCCTGGCCTCCAAGGGCTCTGAGAAGACCTGGAAGCAAGCACCTCCTCCTTCAGGCCTCAATTTCTGACTTTGGGGGAAAAAAAATCCAAAACACTATATAAAACCACAAGACCAAGGCTGGGCATAGTAGGTAGTCACAAACAAAGGCCACCATGGCTCAGTGCCTCAGTTGCCTTACCTGCGACAAGGACATAACATTCCTAACTCACTCTTTGGTCTCTATAGACACAACTGTAGGTATGTTTTGAGACTTAATGAAGCCGTGTGCAAAAGGCCTATCACATAGCTAGCACGATGGGAATACTCAAGAACACACGTTACTTACTATCTCTAGAAACGGTGGGCTCCTGGGCCTCAGTTCCCTCAGTTAAAAAGAAGAACATAACAACGGGGTCTGCTACTCTAGGATACCAGGCATCCCGCACAGTGTGGCTCGCTGAATGTCCCGAGTGAAGGTCAGCCATCAATTTCATGCTCATTACTTTTATTGCTCCTGTTAACTCTACCAGGCAAAGCTTCTAAAGCTACCAGGAGAGGGACCAGATAAGCACATCCCTAGTAGAGAAAAACCCTAGAGAGTAGCTGCTGCCTCTCTGGAAACCAGGACACACGGGAGCCAGTCAGCATAGACACCGATGCTAGAGGGCAATGGCTTCTGACTGCTCCCTTGATCATACCAGCAGCCTGGCCAGCTAGGTCAATCAGGGACTGCAGCCAGTCCTCCAAGAAATCTAGACCTAAGGCAAAGGTTACAGGGCAAGCCAAGGTCACAGGCTGACCTAAGGAACAAGGACACTGACCACACACTTCTGGGGTTCCCTGCGTAGGGAACACAATGAAAACCTAGATCTGTGGTGAACCTAACAACACCAAGCAACATAAAGTGGCCTTCCTCCCTAGGAGAGACCAAGTTGGGTGAAGTGCTCTCCCCCTCAAAGTCCCCTCGGCCTCTGCAGAAAGGAACAGCTGGGAAAACAAAGCTCACCAGACCAACTGTTATCACTCAACTAGTAGGAGCGTAAACAGGACCTGAGGTTGAGCTGGTAACAGGGAGGCAGGAGCAGCCACGTGGCCAGAGATGGAGAAACTTTTGTGGTCTGGGCTGATATAGGCCCCTTAACATCCATGCCCACAACAGCAGGCAGTACCTGAACTCTAAACTGCTTCTCTAGGAAGGGGAGAGTAGACAAACTGGAAATCAGCCTTATCTGAACCTGTATTCTTTCAGCAGAGATCTGTCACCAGAACCCAAAAGGTCTCCAAATGAGAGAAATAGGGTCCCCAAATTCTGAGAATCAAGTCGTCTCCCAGTCACCTTGCTATGTAGAAGAGCTGTCCCTCAAAACACACCTTCCTCCCAAAAGGTGACAAGCAGGTCCAGAGATACAGCTCCTTAAATCCAAGCCCGACAGCCCCTCCCTTTCCTAATAGGGAGCCAGACTAGAGATCAGAAAACTTCAGTGACTTCTAAGACACATCTCCACTCCCGGAAGGAAAGAATTTGCCAAAGGATGCCCCTCACACCTTAAAGAGAAATAATCTGGGAGGGGTTCTGGCGTGGAAAGCGGACAGCCCCGTGATAAAGAACACCCAAGTTACGATCCCGTTCTCCTCAAGTCATTAAGAGTCCAATAAAGCCTGAGCTGTGTGTAAACGCCCACCACATTACAGGAAGCAGAATGCACTCATCGCCCACTCGGCATCACACCCCCAAAAGTACGCCCCCTAACACTCATCCAGGCCTCCCAGCACCCAGTGATATGATAATCATTCCGACCCTGCTCTCCTCTTGATACTAAAGGCGGCTCTCGCCTGCCTACGTGGTACTACCCTGACGGCCCCATCGCGGCCACCCCTGTTAGACTCCTCTCCGGAAGCTCCCATCCCTCTAAGTGCACTATAGGAACGGCTCCCAAACCACCCCAGCGGCAGAACCCTCTACACTTGACATGGGGTGCCGCCTTGAAGCTGGACTGCCCGCACGATACAGCGGGAGCTGTCTCTCCCGACAGCCCCAGGCCCGCGCACACTGAGAGAGCTCCCCCCGCCGCCGCAGTGGTACGGACCGCCGCCCACACCCCCGTCCCTCCGGGCCGATCCCTAAGCCCCGGAGCAGCCGCCCCCACTCAGTTCCGGAAGGGGGGGGCAGCCTCCAGGTCCGTGGTCCCCGCCCGGCGGGCACCGGTGGTACGGCCCAGCGCGGCCCCGCGGGGGGCCAGGACGCGACCATCGCGGAGGGGAGGGCACTTGGGGACACGCGCTGGCGCACTCACCTGTCACCGGCGGCCGCCCAGCCTCTCCGGCGGGGCTCTACCCCCGCCCATCGCCACGCTGTGCTCGCTCCCGCTCCTAATATTAGCTGGCGGCAGCAACGGCGGCAGCGGCGGCGGCGACGCCTTCTCAGAGTCAGGCCCAACGGCTCGCGCGGCACGGCCCCCCCGCCCCCTCCCCCAGCCCCCGCTCACCGCCCCCTCCCACCCGCTGGCCGGAAATACCGCCTTTTCCAGCCACAAACAGGAACTGACGTAAGAAGACCGAGGGCCTTGGCCTCAGAAAACATCAGACCGCAAGCGCAGGGACGAGGAGGAGGCGGGCTCACAGCAGCGCGCCTGCGTACATCTTAAGCAACGCCCGTCGTGGGGGTTTTAGTGTTTTCTTTTTTGAGTCTCGTTCTGGAGGTGGAGGGAGAGGGTTACGCACGCGCAGTAGTCTGCCAACTTTGGCTTTCCCCGAAGGCCCAAAGTGATTATTTCCCGGCAGTCCAAAGGGCCTTATTTACATACGCTTTGATCTCATTTTACTCTTCTTTTGCGTTCCTTGTTCCTAGACCAGCGAGCTGTTCTCAACCTGTGGGTCACAAGGGTTGCCTAAGACACCGAAAACACATCTGTTTACACTACGATTCGTAACAGTAGCAAAGTTACAGGTATGAAGTAGCAACGAAAATAGTCTTATGGCCGGGCCGGTGGTGGCACACACTTTAATCCCAGCACTTGGGAGGCAGAGACAGGTGAATCTCTGTGAGTTCGAGACCATCCTGGTCTACAAGAGCTAGTTCCAGGACAGGCTCCAAAGCCACAGAGAAATCCTGTCTCAAAAAACCAAAAAAAAAAAAAAAAAAAAGAAAATAGTTTTATGGGGGGGGGGAGTTCACCACAACATGAACTGTGTTAAAGGGCAGCAGCATTAGACTGAGAGCTACTGTCCTAGACTATTTTAATTAATTAATTTATTTGGCTTTTTTGAGACAGTTTCTCTGACTAGCCCTGGAAGTCGCTTTGTAGCCCATGCTGGCCTCAAACTCAGAGATCACCTGCCTTTGCCACTGAGTGCTGCACCATCACACCAGGCTAGTTTGCAGGCGTTCTTTTTTTTTTTTTTTTTTGGTTTTTCGAGACAGGGTTTCTCTGTGGTTTTGGAGCCTGTCCTGGAACTAGCTCTTGTGGACCAGGCTGGTCTCGAACTCACTGAGATCCGCCTGCCTCTGCCTCCCAAGTGCTGGGATTAAAGGCGTGCGCCGCGTTCTTAAAGAGGCACAGAACTGGAGTTGGTTGAATTCAAAGCAAGTCTCTTATTGCATCCATGCGGATGCAGCAAGTGCCCTGTCTCAACAAAAAAAAAAAAAAAAAAAAAAAAAATGTGCTCAAACTTTGAATCACATAGCCGACCCCACATTAGAATATCCTCTGAGCAGACTATCTTCTACACCCACATCTCAATATTCACATCTACAAAACAAAATTAAAATAAAACAATTAACCTAGCATTAATAAAGAAAACAGAGAGAGAGAGAGAGAGAGAGAGAGAGAGAGAGATCCCTACTCTTCCAGGGGACTGAAGTTCGGTTCCCAGCTCCCATATACCATTTTGTTTATTATTTTCTGGGGTGGAAATGTTTTAGTTTTTTTGGGGGGGGAGGAGCCATGTAGCCGTGGCAGGCCCGAATTCACTATGTAGCCCAAGCTCGAGCTCATGGAAATTCTCCTGGTCCAGCTTTTCCAAGCACTGGGATTCCAGGCAGGTGCCACTATACCCAGGGGGACAACACTTCCATCACCCAATTTTTTTTTTTTTTTATCAGAAAGCAAATGGTGAGCTCAGCAAGTAAAGGTACCTGTTGCTAAGCCTGATGACCTGGATTCCATCCCTGGACCAATATGGTGGAAGAAGGGAACTGACTCCCTCAAATTGTTCTTTGACCACACACCACACACTCTAAAAAAGGGCACGCCTTTAATCCCAGTACTTGGGAGGCAGAGGCAGGCAGATCTCTCTGAGTTCAAGACCAGCCTGGTTTACTTAGTGAATTCCAGTCAAGTCAGGGTTATATAACAAGACCCTGTCATCATTAAGAGCACTTGTTCTTGTAAAGGATTCTGCTTCTGTCTCCAGCACCCACATATCAAATTACAACTCTCTTCAGATCTTTGTGAGCACCAGGCATGCACGTGCTACCCACACAGACAAACTACACAGAAGTAAAATTAAGAAAGAGACTCCAGATAATGCTGATTTTTTTTTTTTTTTTTTTGAGACAGGGTTTCTGTGGTCCTGGCTGTCCTGGAACTCACTCTGTAGACCAGGTTGGCCTTGAACTCACAGAAATCTGCTTGCTTCTGCTTCCTGAGTGCTGGGATTAAAGGTGTGTGCCACCTGTCCTCTAACTTTTGATGGTTCTACCTCAGAATCTCAAGTTCTGGCCGGGCGGTGGTGGCGGACGCCTTTAATCCCAGCACTCGGGAGGCAGAGGCAGGCGGATCTCTGGGAGTTCGAGGCCAGCCTGGTCTACAAGAGCTAGTTCCAGGACAGGCTCCAAAGCTACAGAGAAATCCTGTCTCGAAAAACCAAAAAAAAAAAAAAAAAAAAAAACTATATAAAGAGCGCCAGGAAAGCCAACACTAAATAGTGAAACCCAGTATATATATTTTCATGTTGAGAGCATGTTGCAAACCCCACCCCTCCCCCTAAAAAGAATTACTTACCCAATAAGGTGATGTATTAGTAATATTTAAGCTCTTGCCACAAGATGGCACCATATAAACTGGTCATCACTACAACTGGCTGGCTTAGAACCTTTTCTATGGAAATGTGAGGAACATCTGTGCTATTATTTTGAACACTTGCTGTATAAAAGAAAGCCCTAGCCCAGCGGTGGTGGCGCACGCCTTTAATCCCAGCACTCGGGAGGCAGAGGCAGGCGGATCTCTGTGAGTTCGAGGCCAGCCTGGTCTACAAGAGCTAGTTCCAGGACAGGCTCCAAAACCACAGAGAAACCCTGTCTCGAAAAAAAAGAAAGAAAGAAAATAAAAAGAATGCCCTTATATGCCATCAAACTGATGTATATGTCTCATACACACACAGATCCCCCCCCCCCCCAGCCTCTGGTCTAACTCAGTAGGTACCGTGCCTGATCTTTGTGAGCACCAGGCATGCATGTGGAACACACACACACAAACTACTCATACACAAAAGTAAAAGTAAGAGAGATTCTGGAGAATGCATAAGGACTCAGGTTCTCACCTCAGTACCGAATAAACTGGGCATGGTGGCCAAGTCCATAATCTCAGCACTTAGGAGGAGAAGGCAAGAGGATCAAAAGTTGAAGAGCACCATAGACTAAGGGAGACCTGTCTCAGACAAAACCAAAACACTTCTAAAGGTGATTTAAAAAAAAAAAAAACAAAACAAAACTCAGGGCTGGAGAGATGGCTCAGAGGTTAAGAGCACAGGTTGCTCTTCCAGAGGTCCTGAGTTCAATTCCCAGCAACCACATGGTGGCTCACAATCATCTGTAATGAGATCTGATGCCCTCCATGCCAGAACACTGTATGTTTAATAAATACATCTTAAAAAAAAAAAAAAACTCAGAAAACTGCTACAGCTGGGTCAACTATCATGTCCAATTGGACTACACAGATGGAACATGGTGCTGGCTAGAACCAGGCAAGCTGTGTGTGCCGATACACCTAGAACCCCAGAATTTGGAAAGTAGAGCAAAAGGGTCAGAGTTCAAGGTCAACTGTGCCTGCACAGCAAGTTCTGAGGCCTGTCCTCTGCCCCTCCTGAAACTCTACTGAAGAAGAGAAAGACGGCGACCATGACGTCAACCAAGAGTAAACTCTGGGCTTTGAAACTTGGTTCACTGATACATTGTTAACAGTTAGCACAGTCTGCCTGTTTAAGAGGTCAGAAAACAAAATGAGAAAACTGGGCATGGGAGACAAGGTACTCTGAAACTCGGACACCACTCAGCAGCAGCAGAGGCCAGCCTACATCTTACATAATGAGACCCCATTTCAAAAATACCAAAACAAACTAGGGGTTAAGGAAGATGGTTTGGGAGTTAAGAGTATTTGCTGCTCTTGCAGACGACCCAGGTTTGCTTTCCAGCACCCACACGGCAGCTCATAACCATCTGCAACTCCAGTACAGGGGGTAAGATGCCCTACGTCCTCCATGGGCACCCACACATACATTTAATAAACAATAAATCTCTAAAAATGAAAATTTTCCAGGCAGTTGGTAGCACATACCTTTAATCCCAGCACTTGGGAAGCAGAAGCAGGTGGTTCAATCTCTGTGAGTTCGAGCCAGACGTTCCAGGACAGCCAGAACGACACAGAGAGACTTGTAGGATATTTGTATACTGTGTGAAGATGTATTTGTGTAATAAAAAGCTGAAGAGCCAATAGCTAGGCAGGAGGTATAGGTGGGATTTCTGGAGAGAGGAAGAAGCAAGGAGCATGGGAGACTCCAGAAGACATGGAAAGGAAACAGGAGGTGCAAGGTGGAAGAGAGGTAATGACATGTGATAGAACGAAAATTAATAAAAAATGGACTAAGTAGCCGGGCGGTGGTGGCGCACGCCTTTAATCCCAGCACTTGGGAGGCAGAGGCAGGAGGATCTTTGTGAGTTCGAGACCAGCCTGGTCTACAAGAGCTAGTTCTAGGACAGGCTCCAAAACCACAGAGAAACCCTGTCTCAAAAAACCAAAAACAAAAAAACAAAAAAAAAAATGGACTAAGTTATAAGAGCTAGTTAGAAACAAACCTAGGTTATAGGCTGAGCTTTCTTTTTTTTTTTTTTTTTTTAAAGATTTGTGATGTATAGTGTTCTGTCTGCATGTCCGCCAGAAGAGGGCACCAGATCTCATTACAGATAGTTGTGAGCCACCATGTGGTTGCTGGGAATTGAACTCAGGCTCTCTGGAAGAACAGCTAGTACTGAGGAGGGAGCACTGGAGAGGGAGGGAGGGAGAGAGAGAGCACCCTGCACTGACACACACACACACACACACACCTAGTGCCTGCTACACAAGCACCCTACCACTGACACACACATACACCTAGTGCCTGCTACACAAGCACCCTACCACTGACACACACATACACCTAGTGCCTGCTACACAAGCACCCTACACTGACACACGCACACACACACCCACTAGTGCCTTGTGCTTGCTACACAAGCACCCTGCACTGACATACACATGCTCTTGCTCTAGCAATGTCTAGCAATTCCCACCAGGTAAGAAAAAGAAAATAAAACTCATCTCAGGAGGTTCCTGAAACCAAAATTCACAAGGCCCCTTCCCAGGGATAGACAAACAAATCTGCTGAAAAGAGACAGCAGCTGAGGTGCCTGATTGGACAGGGGATTCCAAAACGTGGGCTTCAAGTGAGTCATTGCCTATGCTGTGTTTTCAGTGACACAGGTGTCTTTGGGTCACCCCTACTCCTGTAAGAAACCTCCCAAACTCCTTGGTTCCCTAATTTGGATTAGGGCAGATTCATACTTTGGTCTGTCTCTGGGACCCTGTCCAGGGTGAACAGATATTCCTGTCTCCCGGGAAAAATGACATAACACTAGTTCATTCTTGTTTATTTTGTATTTGAAACAGAGTCTCACTCACACTATAGCCCAGGCTGGTCTCAGACTCCTAGCAATCCATCTGTGTCTGCTTCTTAAGTGCTGGACTATGCGCATGATATATCACACCCAGTTGGGTTGTTTTTTGACAAGGTCTCTTCAGGTTGTCCACGTTCAAGTTGAAAAAAAAGGTTGATACTCGGGGAAAGCATGGGTGTGAACCCTTTTACTGACGACTGTGACCCGTCAGCCCATCAGCCTTTGACATTCAAATTTAACTGATCCTCTGACAGGCTACCTCTTGGAAGGAGGAGGCCGCTGCCTGGCACTCAGTAGCTCCAGATGTGACAGAGTGAACACTGAAAACTAGATGGTGGCACCCCAGAACTAAGTAAACAAGAACAACAGAATAAGCCATGCCTGGTGGTAAACTCTCACAGCCACAGCCGCGGAGAAGCTGAAGGAAGGTGCTGGAAAGTTCAAGGTCAGCCTGAGCAACTCAGTAAAAGCCTGTTTCAAAATAAAAGACTTGAGAATCCATACCCACACCTGGCCATATGCCATCGTCTTCCCAAGGGCCTCTTTGCCTTAATGCCCCTGCTGGCCTCTCAAACCCTACTGTAGTTTATTTTCCTTTTGTCAGACAGTCTCACTCACTGTGTAGGGCAGTCTCTACACTCGTGATTCTCCTGCAGCCACGCACTCAACTGCCTGAAAACCTTTTGTTTTGCACGAATATGGAAGGCCGAATGTGCAAGTGTGAATGTATGTAGGTGCCGGAGGCCAACGCCGGCCGGTTCTCAGGAACCATCCGAGTTGGTTTTGTGTGTGTGTGTGTGCATTTGTGTTTATGTGCTGGGATTTGAACTCAGGCCCTTGTGCTTAGTTGCAAGTACACCTCCAACTAACTCAGCTACTCCTGCAGGAGCAAACGCCTTTCTTCCTTTCTTCTTAGAGTGAAGTGCAGAAAAAGGAACAAAGTGATGAAGTGACCCCCCCACACACCCCAAGCCCATCTTCCAGATCCTGAAATGAGGGTAAAGTTTAAAGTGGAGAAGGCAAGAGCTATCAAAACCAGTCGAGCTGAACTGTGTTCCTGCACAACTGACCCACAATCGTCGGAGCTGATGCTGTAAGGTACTCAGATAAGTTGTAAATCTCTTTCAGGACACGAGGCACACAGTTTCCTTAATAAACAACATTGCTTGAAAAAAAAAATTAATGCCGGGCATAATGCTCTGTAATTGCAGCATTCAGGAGGTAGAGGCCTGCTTCAGCTGCATAGTGAGTGAAGGGCCAGGGTGGGCAAGACAGAAGGGCGGGAGAGGGACGGGAGAAGGGAGAGGACAGGAGGGAAGGAGGAAAAGCGGGCCAGAGAGCAGTAGCAGCAGGGGCTCCTGTCATCAGGAAGGCCAGAGACAAGGCCTACAAGGCTTGGGGATTAAAGGAAGGGCTGGAGCCTGGGACTACAGCCTGGGAAGCTACTATAGGGTTTGAGCCTAAAGAGCACCCCAGCTCCAGGTGCTAAGCCTGACTTGGGAGTCCCCTATTGCCAGGAGAAGGAAGAACCCAGACTAGTCAGGGTTGCCCTGGGGATGGCACTGAGCTCCAAAAGCAACCAAATCTTGAATTGGGAAGGTGAAGAAACCGAGAAGCCAAGAATTACAGGATGAAGTGGACAAACATGAGGACGCATCCTTCCTGACACAGCTGGCTCAGTGACCCGGTCTACGCATGATGGAGGCTGAGGCCAGGTGATCCATGTCAGCAATGTGACGGGCCTGACAGCAGAGAAGCTGGGCTCTCACGTTCATGGCTGTGCTTCAGTCAGCGGTGTTACCGTACTCTGCCAAATTTAACACCATGCCAAAAGATTTGTACAAATAGTTTTTGAGGACTTCCCTGGTTTGACATAAGTTCCTGTTTAGAGGAAGGCAAATCAAAGTAAACCCCAGCCAAACCAATAGATGAGCATTTCCCATGAGCTGGGACCACAAACCACAACGGTTCCTCATCTCTGTGCCACAGTGGCTTTAGCAGCAAGTCCAGGGCTGTTCCTGTAGAGGCCAGGTTAGCAGGACATCACAGTATTCCTTGACTGAAGAATGTACAGTTGCCTAGCATGTATGAAGCCCTGGGCTCAAACCCCAGTACCATAGGGGGGAAAAAAAGACTTGATGAAATTTTAAGCCAGGAACAGTGGTACATACACTATAATCCCAGCATTTGGGAGATGGATTCAGGAGGAACAGTGGCTTTTCTTGGTTGTGAACTTGGTTACACCTGGAATTAACTAAAAACCAAGAGGCTAGGTATACCTGTGGAGGATTTTTGTTTTTTCTTTTTGGTTTTTTAAGACAGGGTTTCTCTGAGTAGCTCTTTCCTAGAACTCACTCTTATAGAGCAGGCTGGCCTTGAACTCACAAAGATCCACCTGTCTCTACCTCCTGAGTGCTGAGACTAAAGGCATGCACCACTATCCAGCTGAGGGCTTTATTTTTTCTTAATTAAAACATTTATGGTGGTGGATACCTTTAATCTCAGCACTTGAGGCAGAGGCAGATGGATCTCTGTGAGTTTGAGGCCAACCTGGTCTACAGAGTGAGTTCCATGACAGCCAGGACTACATAAAGAAACCCTGTCTTGGGGGGAAAAAAAAGAATTATTTTAAGTGGAAAGACCAATTTTTAATCCAGATCTTTTGAAGTGGAAAAATCCACCATTAATCTGGGCCACACCTTCTTCTGACAGTCTCTATAAAGGACAAGAAGATGGAAGCTTGCTCTTTGCCTGCTTACTGTCCCTCTTCTGGCAAGTCCATTCCTTCACTGCCATTAGAATCAACTTCTTTGGAATTCTGGTGTATACTGAAGACCAGCTGAGATATGCTGCTGTTTTCATGGACCTGTTGGTAGCCATTGTTGGGGACTTGCTGGCCTTCCTAATCAATTGATCAATCAATCAATCTCTCTCTCTCTCTCTTTTTCTCTCTCTCTCTC
This sequence comes from Chionomys nivalis, assembly GCF_950005125.1. NCBI lineage: Eukaryota > Metazoa > Chordata > Mammalia > Rodentia > Cricetidae > Chionomys > Chionomys nivalis. The sequence continues at coordinate 81,549,816 of NC_080087.1, read as the reverse complement.
TCTCACACACACACACACACTATTAGTTTTGAATCATGACATAGTAACTTTGAGACCAACTGGGTTTCAGAAAACCCTATCTTAAAAACAGAAAGAGGGGCCAGGCAGTTGTGGAGCACACCTTTAATCCCAGCACTCAGGAGGCAGAGGCAGGCAGATCTTGGCCAGCCTGGTCTACAGAGGGAGTTCCAGGACAGCCAGGACTACACAAAGGAATCCCATCTTGAAAAATCAGGAAACCAGAAAGAGGGACTAGAGAGATGGCTCAGTGGGTAAGAGTATTTTTTGCAGAGGATCCAGCACCCACATCAGGTGGCTTACAACTGCCTGTAACTGTAGCTCCAAGGGACCTGATACCCTCTTTTGTCATCTGCAGACAGTATATTCATGTACTAAGCAATCCATACATAAATACACACATGTATACATAATTTAAAAATAAAATCTTGTGCCGGGCGGTGGTGGCACACGCCTTTAATCCCAGCACTCGGGAGGCAAAGGCAGGCGGATCTCTGTGAGTTCGAGACCAGCCTGGTCTACAAGAGCTAGTTCCAGGACGGGAACCAAAAAAGCTACGGAGAAACCCTGTCTCGAAAAATCAAAAATAAATAAATAAATAAATAAAATAAAATCTTGTTTAAAGAAAAGAACTGGTAAGGAAGTAGCTCAGTGGGTGAAAGCACTTGCCACCACACGCGACCAGCTCAGTGTGAGGACAACACCGACTCCAGCACAGGACACAGTGGTCCTTTGACTTGACACCTCCCCCCCCACACACGTGGTGGTGGGATAACAAAAATAACAAAGAAAACCTACAACCTCCAGATGAAAAACACTTAATGAGAAGTGGTGGCTCCTGCCTAGAATCCCAGCAGTAGTCTAAGTCCTAGGAGGTGGAGGGCAGAGGTCAGCCTCCCCCCACCACCCAGGATGGCCTGGTGAAACAGAGTCTGCCTGTGTGACATACCCCACTTAAATGCCAGCACAATGACGTCAGGAAAGTATGTGAGGGAGTCAGGAAAGTGGAGGGCAGGAGACATGCATAGAAGGCTGCAGGCTGCGTGACAGGGTCTGTGAGATGACTGTTTGTTTGTATGTTTTTTCTTTTGTTTTCTATTTTTTTTTTTTTTTTTTTTTTGCTTTTTCGAGACAGGGTTTCTCTGTGGTTTTGGAGCCTGTCCTGGAACTAGCTCTTGTAGACCAGGCTGGTCTCGAACTCACAGAGATCCGCCTGCCTCAGCCTCCCAAGTGCTGGGATTAAAGGCGTGTGCCACCACGGCCCAGCTTGTTTTCTAATTTTTATTTCTTATTTTGTTTTGGGAGGTTACAAGGGTGGAGGGCAGGTATGCAAGGACTAGGAAATGAGTGGGATTGGGGTGCATGATATGAAATTCCCAAAGACTCAATAAAAAATTATGTTAAAAAAAGTATGTGCTAGAAAATTTAAATAAAAAAGGATTTTTTATTTGTTTTTTGTGTGTGACAAGGTTTCTCTGTGTGACAGTACCAGCTGTCTTGGAACTAGCTCTTGTAGACCAGACTGGCCACAAACTTAAGAGATCCGCCTGCCTCTGCCTCCTGGGTACTGGGATTAAAAGTGTGCGCCACCACCTCCTGGACATAAAGAAGGATTTAAAAGGAGACGTTTAAAAACTGACAGCTGGTACATTTGCTAGCATTGTTAGCGTGTGCAAGACACTAGATTTGATCCTCAGCATTAGAAGAAAAATAAACAGCAAAGTTCCCTCTGGAGCCCACACCTGGTTCAAGCTAGATGCAGGACCCAGAGGCTGGATAGCCCAGAGATCCAGGACAGAACCAAACATGACTGGGGAAAAAAAGTCAATTAAATGATCCCTAATGATATTCTGCTATACTAATAGATTGGTGCCTACCCAATAGTCATCAGAGAGGCTTCCTCTGGCAGCCGATGGGAGCAGATGCAGACACCCACAGCCAAACACTAGGCAGGGGAACCCCAAAGTAGGGGAGGAAGGATTGTAGGAGCCAGAGGGGTTGGGTTGAGGACACCATGAGAACACAGTCCACAGAATCAACTAAGCAGGGTTTGTAAGGGCTCACAGAGACTGACGCAACAATCACAGACCCTGTAATAGGTCTGAACTGGGTCCTCTGCATATGTCATGGCTGTGTAGCATGGTGTTCTTGTGGGACTTCCAGCAGTGGGAATAGTAGGCTGTCTCTGTTGCCTATGACTGGGACCCTTTCCCTCCTACTGGGTTGCCTTGTCCAGCCTTGGGAGGGTTTGTCTTATTGTGATTTGTTATACCATGTTTGGAGCAATATCCCTGGAAGGCCTATCCTTGTTTTTGAAGAAAAACAGAGGAGTGGACCTAGGGGAGAAGAGAGGTGAGTTGGGGGAACTGGGAAGAGTGGAAGGAGGGGAAACTTTAGTTTGTATATAATGTATGAGAGAAGACTATATTTTTCTTTTTGGTTTTTCGAGATAGGGCTTCACTTTGTAGTCCTGGCTGTCCTGGAAATATTGCTCTGGATATCAGGCTGGCCTTGAACTCACAGAGATCCGCCCCCTGCCTCTGCCTCAGTCTCCTGGAAGCTGGAATTACACACATACCCACTCTACCAGGCGCCTCTACACAGTGAATTAGAACTGTTCCCCACCCTGTTCTTCCCATTCGTTCTCCATTGCTGCCACTAGCAGCCATACCGTTCTCATGGCCAGCCATCTTCCTGGTCATTGCCTCACCTCAAGGCCTTTGCCTTTGTCTGTCTTTCTGTCAGAATGTTCTTCTGAAGTTTGAAAAATTACCTCTTCTTATCCCCAGTTCACCCAATGGTGTCACATCAAAATCTTCTGACTATACAATGACAGTGGTTCTGGCCAAGCCTCACCCCTCGGCCCTGTTTCTTTGGGCAGCACCATCTCAGGACAGCTGAGAGACTGTTAGTAGTTGGCCCATGCCTGTAAATTACTTCAGTCCAGAGGTAGAGGCAAGGGAATCCTGAGTTTGAAGTCAACCTGTGCTACACAGTAACACACCGTCTCAAAAAGAAAGCAGAGAAAAAGGCCAACAAGAGTGTCAATGTAAAGCCTGGGCCTAGTCTCCTGCACCACACACAACCCTGGAATGGCAGCATAGGTCTATGCTGTCACAAGTCTCAAGGTAGAGAGTAGAAAATTAGAAACTTAAAGTAGGGTAGAAGACAAGGCTCAGTGGTTAAGAGCATTTGTTGCTATTACAGGGGGGTAAGTTTGGTTTCCAGAGCCCACATAGGGCTCACAGCCATCCTTAACTCCAGTTCCAGGGATCCGAAATCTTCTTCCAGTCTTCATGGGAATCATCAGGCACTCATGTGCCTGATACATACACGAAGGCAAAATATCTATATACACAGAATAGTTATTTTTTTAAAAGAGAGACATTCCAAGTCTTCTTCAACTATATATCAAGTTTGGGCCACCTTGAGTTTCAAAGAAAAAAGAAAGAAAAAGGAAAGAAAGCCAGCTGGGTATGAGGGCAAAAGCCTTTAATCCCAGCATTTGCAGACAGGCAGGTCTCTTGAGAATTTGAGGCCAACCTGATCTACATAGCAGTTCTAGGCAAGCCAGGGCTATATAATGAGATCCTATCTCAAATAAAACCAAGCCACCCACAGGCAGTGTGGCAGAACAGGTGAAGTTGACGGAGAAGCCAGTGATAGACCACTCCGCTTGGATGGGAGGAGATGGCTTTCTGGTGTTATCACCACTATGCCCTTCGCCTGCCCCACCCCAAGGTGTTGGCTGTGTTGGTGAGGTGTGAAGAACTGACCTGTGACTCCCACTGAAGGAGGGGGAAAGACAGTTTAGAAGTCACAAAAATATATTAAAACAGCCATCACCTTCCCCCAGCACCCCTCCCCTCCCCAGTGTCTGCTGCCCACCACCCACCAAGGAAAAAGATGGCCAGGGCAGGGAAACGGAGGTGCCCCAGCTGCAGGCCAGGATGGGGGCCTCCCTCCAGCCTGGGAATGGAAGGCAGCTAACAGTCTTTACAGGTTCGACGCCACCGTCGACGAGGGGGCCGCTGGGAGGTCAGAGGTGCAGGAGGGTCAGGCAGGATGCAGCGGACGGTCGGGCCTTGCCGCAGGGACAGAAAACAGAAGAGAAATGAAAAGAGTGAAGAGAAGAGAGACACTACAGCAGGGGAAAGGGGGAGGAAGGGAAGCCACAGGGTAGGGCAAAGGGGGTGCCTCCAGGTGACACCTCTGGTTGGGCAGCCAGGACAGGAGGACATAAGGCAGCAGATGCTGCTGGGGGGGGGAGGGGCTGCATGAAAGGGGCAGGGCACTTGGCTTTGGGGAGAGGTAGAAAAGGAGAATCTGCCAAGGCCACGGCTAGTGCACAGAGGATGGAGGGCAGAAAGGGAGGGTCCCAGAGCAGGCAAGGTCAGGCCACAGGAACATCCAAAACCAGGGGAAATGTCTGTGTACCCAAGTGCTTGGAACCAGCATAAATGCTGGAAAGAGCCAGGCTTTGTGTCATCTAGAGCTGGGAGGCAGGAAGGCTGGAAGGGATGGAAGCAGGAACCTGCCTGCCATTGCATGCTGCACCCCACCCTGCGTGCCAGCTAGAAGGTCCTTTGGCCCAGTCTTTTGAACACGCTCACAGCGCCTGCATGGTCCATCTGGGCACCAAGGCTCTCAATAGAGCTGCTCCCCCGGGGCCCTACCAGTGTCCTCTTAATGGCGAACTTGACCTCAGCTGAGGACTTACTCTTGGTGCTTGTAACCTGGCTGTCCTGGGCCTCAGCCACAACAGCAGTCTTGCCCAGTCTCTGAAGGACACTGACTTTGGGCAGGGACTCCGGCTTCTTCTCTGGTCCAGGACGAGAGGGAAGTGCCAGGCGCCGCAGTCTTGGAGCTGTTGTGGTTGCAGAGCTTGTAGCTTTGGCTTTGACAGTCAGTGCTGGCTGGGGACTGGCCTTGGTGGGGCCCCGTCCTAGCTTCTTTAGCACTCCAGCATACTGCAGGACAGAGCTGCTGCTGTCATTGTCACTGTCCCAGGCCAAATCCTCATCCATCTCCGGGGTGGCCCCTAAGCGGCTGAAAACTCCTGTGGGCTGTAGAGTGAGAGGAGAAGAAGTGGGCCACTTGGTCACTCGGCAGGCTGCCTGCTCTATGCTGGCCTGAGAAGTCGGCGTGCAGGTCAGTGCCATCCTATGTGAGGGTGAGCGTCATGAGGGGACCAGAAGCTAGGAAGCCCAGGAAGACCTGACTATGCCAGGGGGCTCAGGAAGGTTCCTTAGGAAAGAGCACAGGTCACTGGAGCTCTGAAAGCTGAATGGCAGGGACTCAGTAAAGACAGGGAGAAACAGGAGGGCCCTGCCAAGGGCAGGGTGAGCACTGAAACATTCTCCAGCCATTTTAGCTGTTAACTGTGTCATGCCTCAGATAGAATTCAGGGCCTTAGACATAGCTGGGACATACTCTACCACTGAACCACACCCCCCCCCCTTACATGGTCATTTACTTAGCAGACACTGTACCTTGGCCTAGGGTGAACAGTGTTGAGGATACTGTGCTGGTCAGGACAACCCTGGCCAGACCCTCCTGGAGTCATAGTGCAATGGAGCAGGCAGCATCAGAAATAACTGCACTGATTCTACAACCTCAACAGTCAGTCATGTGCTATGAAGGACAGCATGTCTTCATGAATTTTCTTTTTCTTTACTTTTTGTGACAGGGGTTACTACATAGCCCACGGTCTCAAACTTGAGATCCCCCGCCTCAGTCTCCTGAGTGCTGGGATGACGGATGTGGGCTGTCACTGCCAGCATTTGAAGGGGAGTAGCATGCGGCAAGTCAGGCACAATCAGGTCTTCTCAGAGATGCCAGGAATTGCAGGCTCTTCAAGATGAGCAAGCAGAGCAAAAAGTATACACTCGGTTCCTAAGGCAGAAGTGACAATCACACTTCCTGAACACTCACTAAAGCCTCAAATGGCTGGACCTCCAGTCCTATGGGCCTGTGTTACCATCACCATCATGGTAAGATTCAGGGAGGTAAAAGACAGAGGGCAGAGACAGGGAGTTCTCCCCTGGTGAGCATGAGACTCAGTGAAAGCCATAGCATCCACTCTGATACCTCAGGAGCGTTTGCCATGTCCTGTGTCCCAGCCCCTGCTGACACCCACAGTCGCCCTGTGAACTGACATTATAGATTCAGGAACTGAGGTACAAATGGCCATACTCCCTGAGCTCTAGGGTATTCTCCTGACCACACACCATTCCCAGAGCCTAGGGAACTGCTGGTCACAGCGATAAGAATAGCTTTGTTGTGTTGTAGGCAGTTAAAAAAACAAAAACAGCCGGGCGGTGGTGGCGCACGCCTTTAATCCCAGCACTAGGGGAGCAGAGGCAGGCGGATCTCTGTGAGTTGGAGGCCAACCTGGTCTACAAGAACTAGTTCCAGGACAGGCACCAAAGCTACAGAGAAACCCTGTCTTGAGAGAAAAACAAACAAACAACAACAACAACAAAAAACCTTGGAAGTACAAGTGCTAGTCTGTGATCTCAGTACTCATGAAACTGAAGGAGAATGATCATGAGTTCTAGCCCAGCCTGGGCTACAGGAGAGACTAACAAAAGATATCCAGTCCCAAAGAAGCCAGGTGTGGCAGCGCATGCCTGTCATTTGAGCTCTTGGGAAGCAGAGGCAGGAGTTCAAAGTCATTCTTGGCTACACAGTGTCAGAGCACCCTGAGCTATATGAGACTCACAAAAAAGTTAAACTCCCTCTTCGTATGGCAGCATGGCAGTAACTGTGAGGACAAGGCTATGAGGGCTAATGGCAGAAGTGTGGGACCCTATCACCCATGCAGGCCAAGGTGGCAGACATGGACAGATGAGGTCATCTGACTGGATGCAGATGACAGGCATGCTGAGTTGGAAGCTCAGATAGAAGTAGCTACAGTAGAAGATCCTGAGACTAGATGGGGCCCGGGGAAGGAAGAAGGAGATCTAGCAGCCAAATGGACTGGGGCTGGCCTACAGATCACGGAGGAACACAGGGCACACAGGAAGTCCACCACAGCCAAAGAGAAAACGTGGGTTCAAACGTGGGAAGAGAATGCAGACACCTGGGACACAGATGCGGAGTCAAGCAGCACACTGACAGGACCGACACGGGTCACGTGAGTCATCCCAGCACACCAGACTCACCTTAGTCCCTGTCGTAGTGTCTGCTTTTGTCTCAGCACCAAGGCGATCGAACACGGATGTTCTATGGAGACCTGGGAGAGAAGTGGCACCATGAGGCAGTACCTGCCTAGTGGTTCCATGGGACCATGTCTAGGCTGCCCACAGAGCAGATGCCAAGGTGGGAAGACCTAGCAGGGACAGACCATGCTTGGCTCAGGCTCTGCAACTACACTGGAGGCTCAGGTTGACCTTCACACAAACTCACAAGTGTCAAATCTGGGAAAGATCAATGAACTGGCTAACTTGACCCAAGCCACAGTCATCAAAGACTAGGGAACTTTGATTATGAAAATGTCCCCGTAAGATGGGCTGTAGCAAGCCTGAAGGCATTTTCTTAGTGATTGGTCAGGTCTACAAGAGAAGGCTGAGCAAGTCATGGGAAGCAAGACAGTAAGCAGCACCCTCCATGGCCTCTGCATCAGTTCCCACTTCCAGGTTCCTGTCCTGCTTGAGTTCCTGTCCTGACTTCCTCCAGTGATGTGGAAATGTAAGCCAAATAAACCCTTTCTTCCCCAACCTGTTTTTTTTTTTTTTTTTCTTTTCTCCTGAATTCTAAGACCCCAACTTGTTTCTGATCATGGTGCTTCGTCATAGCAATAATAACCCTAACTAAAACAATCAATGAAGATTGATACCTGAAACTCACTATGCCTCTGTCTAAGCTGATGTGGAAGGAAAAGTGTTTTTTTGAGAATGGGTCTTATGTAGTCTAAGCTAATGTTGAACTATGTAACTGAGGCTGGCCCTGAACTCCTGATTCTCCTACCTACACCTCCAAAAGCTAGAATTATAGCTAGGTGCTACCACACCCAGCTTTTGGGTAAAGAGTTCTTAACCTCCACTTGTTCCTTTTATGCTGGCAATTGTGGGCAACTGGCAGAAGGTGATGAATGGTGTTGAGTCCTCTATTAAATAAAATCTACATCTCAGCGGCACAGCGGTGGCACGTGCTATTAATCTCAGCACTCTGGAGGCAGAGATGGGTGGGCACTCTGTGTTCAAGGCCACAAGCTTGGTCTACACACAGTCAGAGCTACACTAAGAAACCTTATCTCAAAATAAATAAATAGATAGATAGATAGATAGATAGATAGATAGATAGATAGATAGATAGATAGATAAATAATCCCTACATTCTACCAACACAGTGTTCACTGAGTCATGGCCCAAAATACTATGGAAACAAATAATCATTTAAAAAGAATAAACCACCAGCTCAGGTGGTGGTGGCACACGCCTTTAATCCCAGCACTCAGGAGGCAGAGGCAGGTGAATATCTGAGCTTGAGGCCAGTCTGGTCAACAGAGCTAATTCCAGAATAACCAGGGTTACACAAAGAAACCCTATCTGGAAAAAACACAAAATAAATGACTAAGTAAATATAAATAAAGTGAAGGAAACGGAACAGAGCCTCTCTAGGGGCATAGTTGCAGTGACACAGGCAGACCCATACATCCTACTCTAGAGAGGGACAACACCATGGGTATGGGACCCAGGAAGAGGACATGCACCATCTGGAATTCTTCCAGGAGATGAGCTCTTGCTTTGCCTCACAGTGCTGGTATCCACTATGGGCCTACCCTTAGCCAGGTACAGTCACTTGCTTCCCAAGCCAGCCATAACTGTCTTTTTGTCCCTGCCTTCCAGGGACAAGACATGAGGAGTCCAGCTTCATGAACGGCACGATGACAGCAGAGTTTCTTCCTCTGTGGTCACTGTCCCCTTAGTCAAAGGCCCTGTTACCTGCTCCCCTCTGAGCCCCACCTACTGGGCAGGACCATCACCAGGCAACAAGCTAAGAGAGCCCCATCTGCAGCCCACACAGACTGTACCTTTCGCTGCCTGCTGCTGCTCCAGGATCTTGCGTGTACGGGGGGTGGTCCCCTTGGGCATGTGGATGATGTACTTTCCCTCCATCTCGGCTGTCACCCGCCGCCTCTTGGTAGGAACAACCAGGCTCTCCTCCTCCCTGCGGGCCAGAGCTGGTGAGGAGACATGGGGTTAGCTCCTTCAGGGATAGATGTTCTGGAGGGTGTGGGGGGAACCTAGCTATAGACAAGACAATTTGTCTGTCTCTGTCCTCTCTCTTTGGAAACAAGGGCTTACTAGTAGCCCAGGCTGGCCTCCACTGACAATCACGCTGCTTTAGCCCTTGAGGGGCTTTAGCCATGCACGATAATGCCCAGCTGCAGACCAGTGACTTTCATCTCCTTACTCGTGAGACGGGATGGTTCATGTGCACAGCTGCCCCCATCACCAGACTGAGTCACCGAGGACATTAGTCATCTGGTGTGGCTAAACCACAGATGTGCCTGGGATTTGCAAGTGGCAGTGGCTTCCCAGACGCTGTAGACTACAGGACCCGACCCACTGGGATGGGGATCCTCAGACCCCACAGTGCTGCCTTCAGAGCTGTGTGCTTGTGCATTCTGCCGATTCGTTTTGTGCTTTCACTTTTCAACAAGCATAAGGTCCATACTTACTGTTTAGGTATTATGTAGAATTAATTATACTTTGAAATCTATGTGTTGGGGCTGGAGAGATGGTTGAGTGGCTAAAGAATATTTGCTGTTCTTCCAGAGGACCTAGGATCAATTCCCAGCACCCACATGGCAGCTCACAACCATCTGTAACTACAGTTCCAGGGGACCAGATGCCCTCTGTGGCTTCTGCTGGCACTAGGCATTCATGTAATGCACAGACACACTGCAGACAAAACATCCATACCAAATAAAACAAGGAAAAGAATTATAATGTGTGTGTGCACACACATGTGGCACTCTCTCCCTTTACTATGTTGGTCCCAGGGATTGAACTGTGTCACCAACCTGAAGTTATACTTCTTTTCTGTTGCAAAGCCAGGGTCTCACAATGTAGCCCACACTGGTTTGGGACTTATAATCCTCCTGCCTCAGTTTCTCCACTCCAGCATGTTCTAACACACCTACTTTATACTTCAAATACAAAAAGGAATTCCCTTCACAGTGTCAGGAGGGGGATGTGCCACCACTGTCTCAGCACTGTATTAATTACTTTTAACTTTCTGTTTTTCTTTTGGTCTGTTGTAACTCTAGCCTGGAACTCTATATAGAACAAACCAAACCTGAATTTGAAATGATTCCTGCCTCTGCTTTCTGAATGCTTGACTTAGAGGTGTATGCCACCATATCTAGATTTTCACATTTACTTTTTGTTTGTTTGTTTCTCAAAATAGGATCTCCCTGTGTAGCCCTGGCTGTCCTAGAACTCGCTCTGCAGACCAAGCTGGCCTCGAATTCAGAGATCCATCTGCCTCTGCCTCCAGAGTGCTGGGATTAAAGGCATGCACCACTACTACCTGGCCCTTACTTACTTTTATTTACAGATTATTTGTGGTCCTGGGGATTGAATCCAGGGTTTTGTGTATGCTAGGCAAGTACTCTACCACTTAGCTACAGTCTAGTCCCAGAATCTTTTTTTCTTTTTATGAGACAAAAAGTTGAGCTTGTAGCCTAGCCTGGATGCAAACTCACAGCAATCCTCTTGCCTCCACCCTCCCAAATGTTGGTATTATAGGTGTGAGCCACTACAACCAGCAACTAATTTTACCTTCTAGTTGAAGGTACTTACACACACACACACACACACACACACACACACACAGCAAAGACAAAGCCAGCGCAGTGGCAACGGATAGCGTGTGATGAGAACTACTGGGCAGCTGAAAAGTGAAGTCCTTTCCCTGGGCCTCAGTTTCCACAGGTGCCTTATGACCCTAGGAAATGGGAATGGGTGCAACAAAGGGACAAGAACACGGCAGAGAGCAGCAAAGTTCGAGAGGCCAAAGGCTGAGTCCCACTACCAGCTTGAAGCCCTGGACAGAGGGTAGTCAGAAAAACTCAAGCAGAAGCACGCTGCAGGTTGAAGGTCAAAAGCAAGAGCTGGAAGACAGCAGGCAAGAAGAAGTGACGAGGGCTGGGCCGTGGCTTGCCTAGCATGCACAGAAGCCCTGGGTTCAATCCCCTAGCACTGCATAAAAAGGTGTGGTGATCCATGCTTGAGGTTTGAATATTCACACGGGAGGCAGGAGGAACAGAAATTCAAAGTCCTCCTGGCTATATAACAATTTCAAGGCCAGCCTCAGTTACTAAGAAGTGGAAAAGTCAGGTCTCTAGTCTATCTTGGAGAGCTTCTCACTTTCCTTGAAATCAAGACATCACCACTACCCTTCTAGAAAAAGTAACAGGGAGCTAGAGATATGGCTCAGTACATAAGACCAAGTATTGCTTTTGCAGAGGGCCCAAGTTCAGATCCCAGCAACCACATCAGACAGTTCATAATGGCCTATAACTTCAGCTTCAGGAAAACCACTCTCTGGCTTCCACAGATACCTGTACACACAAGCACACAACCACAGACATACACATAATTTAAAAAATAAATCTTTAAGTTAAAACAAACAAAGAGGTCTCCTTGTGGAGCAGTGGGAGCAGGGGCTGTCCCCAACACTTCGGCTAGCTTCTGGGAACCTATTCCTCACACTGGGTTGCCTTGCCCCGCCTTAATACAAGGGGAAGAGCTTGGTCTTACAGCAACTTGATATGCCACGCTTTGTTGACACCCATGGGAGGCCTGCCCCTTTCTGAACAGAAACAGAGGAGGGGTAGGGGGAGGAGATGTAATGTCAATGAATACATTCAATTAAAAAGAGAGAGAAAAACCAAGACTTGATCAAGTTCACAGAGGTCAATGACCCTTGGGTGGTCTCTGAAACTCTCTCTCTCTCTCTCTCTCTCTCTCTCTCTCTCTTTCTCTCTCTCTCTCTCTCACACACACACACACACACACACGTGTGCACACACCTGCTCACCCATATCCCCCTGCAATTCTGCCCAAGAGTCCTCACCAGCAGCCTTGGCACTCTTCGCTGCCATCTTGTTGGACACGGTGATGGAGATCTTGGAGCTGCTGGTGTCCGAGCGCCTTGGCGGAGTGTGGGGTGGAGAGTCATGGTTTAGGCTGTTGGTGATCATTCGAGAAGCAGCTGTGGGAGGAAAGAAGTGAGTCCAGTCGTGATGTGGGTACCCTGGAGAGGGGGCTGGAAAATGGCGGTGAGAATTCTGGAAGAACAGTCTAGGAGTGAGTTCTCAACCCAATAGTGTTGGAGCCTGGCTGCCAAGGGAAAGCACTAGATTGAATCAGGAAGAAGCAGCGGCAATCACCTCGTGACTGCTCCATCCTCATGATGTAAAGGATGCACAGGAACCTGGAAGGTATCTTCGGTATCTTCATATTCCCAGACACCAGCTTATCATGTCTACTCCTCAGAGAAAACTCCTCTAACATCCTATGCCACCAGGACCACCTTTAGCCTCTGCTACCTGACCCATGACATGCTTTATTCCACAGTTCTCAGTTTATTTTTATTTTAAGTGCATTGATGTTTTTTTTACCTGTATGTATGTCTTTGAGAGGGTGTCAGATCTTGGAGTACAGATTGTTGTGAGCTGCCATGTGGGTGCTGGAAATTGAACCTAGGTCCTCTGGTCTTAACCAATGAGCCATCTCTCCATCTCCCCAGTCCTTATCACTTGACAGGATTTTTCTTTATAAAGACTTTGTCTCAGCCAAGTGGTGGTATTGTGTGTTGCACACCTTTAATCCCAGGCAGATCTCTGTGAGTTCAAGGTCAGCCTGGTCTACAAAATGAGTTCCAGAACAGGCTCAAAAGCTACAGAGAGGGCTGGAGAGATAGCTCAGAGGTTTAGAGCACTGACTATTCTTCAAGAGTTCCTGAGTTCAATTTCCAGCAACCACATGGTGGCTCACAACCGTCTGTAATGAGATCTGGTGCTTTCTTCGGGTGTGCAGGCATAAATGCAGGCAGAATACTGTACACATAATAAGTAAATAGATCTTAAAAAAAAAAAAAAAGCTACAGAGAAACCCTATCTCAAACCAAAAATAAACAAACAAAAAGACTTTGTCTCACTCTGGGCTGGCCTGGAACTCACAACATAACCCAGACAATCTTCCTGCCTTCGCCTCCCAAGTGCTGGGATTATACACGAGCCATCATGTACAGCTTTGGTTTCATTTTCGTGTTACTTGAGATTATAAAAGGCATTTAGGCCAGGCATGATGGAACACGCCTTTAATCCCAGAACTTGGGAGGCAGAGGCAGGTGGATCTCTGTAAATTCAGGGCTAACTTGGCCCTCATGCATTCCAAGTCAGTCAGGGCTGTATCTATATGGTGAGTCCTTGTCTTAGAAGGAAGGGAGGAAGGGATAGATGGAGGGAGGGAAAGAGGGATGGAGGGGGAGGAGAGAAGAGAGGGAGGAGAGGGAGAAGAAAAAAATGCACCCAGAAAATGTTATGGGCAGACCCTTTAAAGATTGGCAAAACTCATCTATACTGGTGGCCAGGAATGTGGTCGCCCTAGGACAGCCATGCTTGTCTCTGCTTGGGATGCTGGCTATCGGCTCTCTTATGCTGAATGCTATTCAGGAGCCTTTAATGAGTTAGTGCTGAGGCTAGAACACAGGGCCTCACAAGCTAAGCAGACACTCTAGAGCTGAGTTACACCCCAGCCAGCAAAGCCATTATGACCAAACCTTTTCTGCATATGTGATGTGGGCTTATTAGAGATATGAAGTCTCATTTCTACATCCTCCCTGCACCAACACCTTTGGGTGTGCCCTGCCACTGACTCTACCTGCAGCCTTGTGACTCTGCTTTGTCCAAGAGCAGTGTCACAACAGTGGAGACTCCCTAGGTCCTAGTGCTGGGGCCTGCCTTCTAAGAACACGCCGAGGCTAGCTTGCTGCATGATGGAAGGTGCCAAGTCACCTCTGTTACTGTAGCTGACATCAAGCCAGTAATGAGATGTGTAGATGAAGCCATCCCTCAACCTAGATGTCAGACCCGCAGAGACCTGTGAGTTGGATCCGAGCACAATGGCCAGCAAACTCATAAACGGAGAAGTAAATGTCTATGGCTGACTACATATACCTGGCCAACTGCCTGTGAGCATCCTGGAACTCTCCTGTCTCCACCTCCCATCTCACCTGGGATTACAGATGTGCACCACAGCAGCCATCTTTACTTGAGAGCTGAGTATATATATATATCTCCCAGGACGAGTGCATACGCACACACACACACACACAAACATCGTTTTATCTTGAAACAGAATCTCATTGTGCAGCCCTGCCTGGCCTAGACCTTTCTACATAGGTCAAGAAGCCTAAAACTCAGAGATCTGCCTCCACATGCTGGGATTAAACTCCTCAAAATCAAGAGATCCACCTGCTTCTGCCTCCTGAGTTCTGGAATTAAAAGTGTACAGCTTCTTGATAATTTCTATTGGGGAGAAGCCGGGGCTCAAGCCCTACAGAACAGATGTGGAAGTCAGAGGAAAAGTTTTCTGTCAGTTCTTTCCTTTTGACTTTCACAGGTTCTAGACAACTCAGGTTGCCAGGTTTGCATAGCAAGAGCCTTTGCAAGCCGCCCCCCTCCCCCCTTTTTTTCTTTTCTTCTTTTCTGAGATAGGATCTCATCTATCCCTGGCTGGCTTCAAACTCATTACTTTGAATTTCTTTCTTACTTTTAAATTTTATTTTTTATTTAGGTGTGTGTGAGAGAGAAAGAGAGAGCCATGTTCATACAGGTTTCTTTGGAGGCCTGAAGAGGGTGTCAGATCCCTGGTGCTGGAGTTACAGGCATTTGTGAACTACTTGATATGGGTGCTAGGAATTGAACTCAAGTCCTCTGGAAGAGCATTAAGTGTTCTTAATTACTGAGTCATCTCCCCCACCCCCTACTTTAAATGATAAACCTCTTGCTACCACTTTCGAGTGCTGAGATTAGAGGTGTGTACCACAGTGCCTGGGTTGTTTGGAGCTGGGGATGAGCCCAAGGTCTCATGTATGCTAGGTGAGCACTGTGCCAGGTGAGTTCTAGCCCAGCGCTGTCTGTCTGTCGCCCAGGTCTTCAGTCTGTGTGCATTCATCTGCTCACTGCGATTCCCTACAACCCCTGCACCAACACACCTGGCACTCCCGTAGCTGTTCACAGATTTGCACCAGCACCAGCACACGTTCCCAGCCTGGGTCCAACAGACCCTGTGGCCTTCTGGTGTCAGCTCCCCGAAGTGTCCTTCCACGGTCTACTTACTGCTAGGAATGTAAAAACTGGTCGGTCTCTTTTTTGTTTTTGCTTGGGGACTGCATAGCTTTAAATGACACCCAGCACACTGTAAGGTGCTGTGTGACACTGTATCGCACAGAAAGGCCACAATGTGCTTCATGGGAACATATGTGGCTCACAAGCTTTGTTCTGGAATGAGTCACGGTGGTGCTGGCTGTGAGCTCAGCAAATGACTCAACAGATTATAGTAAACAAGATGTCCTGAAAAAGGAACATGGGGGCCACTGAGATGGCTCAGTGAATAAAGGCAGGAACTTGGGTAAAGGTCCTGATGCCTAGAACCCACATGGTGGAAGAGGAAAACAATTAAGGGTCCGTTAGCCACCCCTTATGTCATGGCACACAAATACTCCCCAGACATGCAAACACTGAATAAATAAATGTAAATAATAAAACATTTTTTATAAGCATGGTTAATTAGCTTTTTTGTCAACTTCATACAAACTAGAGGCATCAGGGAAGTGGTAAAAATGTCTCCATCGAACTGGCCTACAGACAAGCTTGTGGGGACAGTTTCTTGATTGATAATTGGTGTGGGAGAGTCTACCCCACTATAGGCAGTGCCATTCCTGGCATGTGGTTGGTCCTGGAATGTGTAAACTTGATAGGTATAGTGGAACAATGTCTATTAATTAATCCCAGTACTCAGAAGGCTGAGACAAACAGATCTCTATGAGTTCAAGACCAACCAGGGCTACACAGAGAGACCCTATTTCAAGAAAGAAAAAAAGAAAAGAGAAGATGGCTGCATGCAGCCTGGAGAGCAGTCGAGGAGCAGCAATTCCTCCATGGCCTCTGCCTGCAGGTCTTGGTCAGGACATGTAAGCTGCACAAACTCTTTCCTCCCCAAGTTGCTTCTAGTCATACTTTATTACCTGGTGGGGAAGTGATGGTGCTAGCCTAGAATCCCAGCACTTGGGAGGCAGAGGCAGGTGAATCTCTAAGTTCAAGGCCAGCCTGGTCTACAGAATAAGTTCTGAAAAACAAACAAACAAGCCAAACAACAACAAACACCAAGCAAATTAGGACAAAGGAATACATAAGGTAGGGAATATGGACTGAGGATATATAAGGTGGGGAATATGGACTGAGGATATACAAGGTAGGGAATATGGACTGAGGATATATAAGGTGGGGAATATGGACTGAGGATATATAAGGTGGGGAATATGGACTGAGGATATATAAGGTGGGGAATATGGACTGAGGTGTAGCTGAGTGGAAGGAACAGCAGCGTGCATGATCAGTCTGACAAGCTTGCACAGGCTCTGGAATGCACGCCCAGCACTACCAAAAGAAATACATCAGTTGCGGTGATCTCAGAAGCAAGAAGCTAAGGCAGAAGGACAGTGTCAGCTATATAAACCTTTAGGTTTATTTATTTATTTCTTATGTATACAATATTCTGTCTGTGTGTCTGCTTGCAGGCCAGAAGAGGGCATCAGATCTCAATACAGATGGTTATGAGCCACCATGTGGTTGCCGGGAATTGAACTCAGGACCTTTGGAAGAACAGGCAATGCTCTTAACCACTGAGCCATCTCTCCAGCCCCTGGTTTTTTGTTTTTAAAAAGGAAAGGGATTGGGGGCCAGAAAAAAGTCAGAAAGATGACTTCAAAGGAACAGGTGCTTATAGCCAAGCCTGATGACCCAAGTTTGAACATCAAGATCTACATGGTAGAAGAAGAGAACTAACCCCCACAATATGTCCTCTAAACTTTCTCAGACACTTTGTCTTGTGCTTTGCTTCTACTTCTGTATGTACAGGAAGAGACTGAACAGATGCAACTCACCGCTAGCAGCGCCGCGGCGAAGCTCACCCTGTAGGGGGCTGGGGCTGCAGGGCACTGACTCAGTGGCAGCTTTGCACATGTCCTGGAAATGAAAGGTAGAAGGTTAGCGCAGAACAGGGGACCTAGAGAACCGAGCAGCACCCAGAGGGTCAGAACACAACCGATGGAGACCTTAAAAGCTGTTCTGCCAGGCGGGCAGTGGTGGTGCACACCTTTAATCCCAGCACTCACGAGGCAGAGGCAGGCGGATCTCTGTGAGTTTGAAGCCAGCCTGGGCTATAGAGCTAGTGCCAGTCAAGGCCACACAAAGAAACCCTGTCTTAAAAAAATAATTAAAAAATAAAAAAAGCTGTTCTGTCTGTTCTGCTCTGGTGGTGTTCTTGAATCCATTTTTAGTTTTAAGCGTGTGTGTATATGGTGTACATGAGTACAGGTGTTTGTGGAGGCCACAGTATGGGATCCCCAGAAGTGCAGTTATAAGCAGTTGTGAGCTTGCTTACATTAGTGCTAAGAATTGAACTTGGGTTCTCTGGAAGAGCAGCGAGCAATCTTAACCTCTGAGCCATCTCTCCAACTCTACACTATGTTCTGGGCAAAAAGTACCCTGTGTTGTAGAATGTTTGTTTAACAAGACAAAGATGTGTCATTTGTTTATGCTGCATTTGCATAACTATGAAGATGTGTTGCTGTTTTACTTTGCTTGCCTAAGGTACCTGACAGACCTAATAAAAAGCTAAATGGTCAAAAGGTAGGCAGCAGAGTGATAGGCAGGGCTAGTGGACAGAGAGAATAAGGAGGGGGAGAAATCTAGGCGTGAGAGCAGAGAAGAGAGAACAAGGGAGAAAGAGAGAGAGATGCCCGGGGCCTGCCAGGGAGGCAGCTACCAGCCAGATATGAAGTAGGACGTACAGAATGAAAAACAGGTAAAAAGCCCTGAGGCAAAACACAGATTTAGAGAAACAGTTAAGTTATAAGAGCTAGTGGGACAAGCACAAGATAAAGCCGAGCACTCATAACTAATAAGTCTCCATGTCATGATTCAGGAGCTGGTTGGTGGCCGAAAAGAAAGTCAGCTACAACCCTGGGTTGGCTAGATAGCCCAGCAGGTAAAGACACTTGATGTCACCTCATGACTTAAGTTAATCCTTGGGACTCAAATGATGGAGAGAACCCACTCCAGCGTTGTCTTCTGACTACCAAACATATATGACCACACATCCTCACACGCACATCTATTCAATATATATATATATTTAATTCTCAATCCAAAATTTAAAAAAATACAATGTCTTGCTCGCTGCCTCTCCGACTGAGTTGATGCCTCTTGCTTGAGGAGGTTCTCTTTGCAGGGTCCCGGATGAGGCATGGTTGGAGGCCTGTCTCTACAAGTTACTGTGAGGGGCAAGGCATCTGGCAGCCATATCAGCAAGCTCTGGGTTTGACTGACAGACCTTGTCTCACTGAATAAAGTGGAAAAGTGATTGAGGATAATTCCCTTTATCAACCTCAGGTCTCCACATGCACACATACACATGTGAACATCCACAATCCATATATGCCCATGTGTATATACCACACACGTGAAAAATGGAAAAAGAAACACAAAATTAATTTTGCCTCATTGCATATAAAAGACAGAGAGAAAACAAGGCTCAGCGAAGTCAGTCAGGCAACATGCCCGATGTCACACAGCAAAGAGCTGAACCTACCTCTGAACACTGCACCTTCTTTTGCCGCCAGGCCTCCTACCAGGCCCCACAACAGCCATCTCCAGTCTCACACTTTTCCCTAGGAAGTCAGAGGCACAGAAGAGCACCTACCTGGCGGTGTACCACCTTGGCATGCTTGAGGATGGCAATGATATCACCCACTACAGTCACGCCCAGCTCGTTCATGATTTCCTTATTGAGATCTAGCAGCATGCTTTTCTGAATCCTACAGGGGAGGACAGTGATGAGGCCCACCCAGCAAGCTCCTACCTCCTCCTACCCAGTTCCCCGGTCCCATCAGTCTCCTCACCGATTATCCACAAACATCACAGCATAATTCACAGCAGGTCCTGGGGGAATGCCGGCTTCCTTGAAGAACTGGATCCACTCAGAAGTGGCTGTGGGTCAGACAGGACAGTCATTCGTAGCAGACTGCAGCAGCAGTGGTTCCCAGAGACTGAGCTCCTGATGCCAGCCTCACACTGTGGGCGCTCAATTCTCAGTAGAATGAGAACCCCTGACCGCCTGTGAGTCAACAGGCAGTGACTCCCCAAGCTGGGACCTGAGAAGCTGGAAACATGCCAGGACATGATGCTCCCGAGTTCCCAATCCTTTTCATCTTGTTCTCCTATCCTTCACCCTATCCTAGTGCCCTATCCCATCACCTGCCCAATGAGAAGCCCAGGTCCTGGAGTCAGTCTATGGCCTTTAGCAGGGAGCAACCAAGCCTGAGGGAGAGACTCACATTCATGTGTTATCAGGAAGCTTGACTGGTTCAATCCTGGTTCCCCACCTCCACGTGTGGGGGCCACCACTTCCAGTTTAGGTGGGGCTGGGGATGGAGCCCAGGGCTTTGTGCAAGTGAGACAAGCACTATGCTAACCAAGCTAAATCCCTGCTGCTTCCCTTGAATCCCTCTTTTATTTTTATTTCTTTAAAGACAAGGTCTCAGCTGGCATGGTGTCTCACACCTTAGGAGGCAGAGGCCAATAGGGCTCTCCCTGTGAGTTCAAGGCCAGCCTGGTCTACACATCAAATTCCAAGACAGCCAAGGCTATATAGTGAGACCTTGTCTCAAAAAATGACAGGGTCTCACACGTCTCAGGCATGCTTTGACTTCACCAGATAGCAAAGAATGACCTTGAACTCCTGATCCTCCTGCCTTCCTGTGCTGGATCACAAGTGTGCACCACCCACAAAGGTCCGACAGAGCCTGGTGTCCAAGGAGCTGCAGAATCTCTACATCAGGCTCATACCACCGTGCTGTGTATTACAGAGAAAAGGCAAACATGTGACCAATTGAGCTGTCATAAACCAGTGGCCATTAAGAAATACTTGGGCCACTGGGTGGTGGTGGTTCATGCCTTTAATCCCAGTATTCAGGAGGCAGAGGCAGGTGGATCTCTGAGAGTTCGAGGCCAGCCGGATGTACAGAGCAAGTTCCAGGAAAGCTAGGGCTGCTACAGAGAAACCCTGACTTGAAAAACCAAAAAAAAAAAAAAGAAATATTTGGGCCACAGGTGGTAGTGCGAGCCTTTAATCCCAGAACTCAGGAAGCTGAAGTGGTGGGTTTGAGACAACTATACCTTGAATGATCAGGAGAAATACAGGGTGAGACATTGTCTCCAAATAACAAACCAAAAAAAAAAAGCCCCTACCCAGAAATGTTACATTGTGTAACAGTGTATCTTAGACTCGGGCTGGATGAGGTTACCTAGAAACCTCTAGAGAAATTGTCAAGAATATACACTGCAGACGTCTATCCCAGAACAAAACAATTTCCTTTTACTGTATGCCTATCTTTAGTGCTGATGGGACAGGCCTTATGAATGGCAGTTTAAGGGCTCTATTCTAGCTCTGAGATCTGAGAGCCCCTCTTCCTGTCCTCAGTAAACCATAACACTGAGTTATACCCCAAGTCCCTCACAGGGAATCCTAGGCAAGTGCTTTACCACTTAGCTACACCTCAAGCCCTAAGCAATATCCCTTGACAGTGGCATCCGTAAACAAACGTGTGAAATACTACACAGCATTAAAAAGGAAAGACACTAGTTATGCTTAGCCCCACAGGCGCTCTCAGTTACATGTTATAAAAGGCACACATCATTATATACTGCATGGTTTTGTTTATGTAGACTCAAAGCCTGGGCCCTGCTAAATGTTTGCCTTTTAGTTGTTTTTAATTCCATACAAATATATTTTATGAATTTTCCTTTCATCTTTTTCTTTTTTCCCCTGAGACAGGGTTGTCTGTGTAGCCCTGATGGAACTCTCTCTGTAGACCAGGCTGGCCTCAAACTCAGTGATCCAACCGTCTCGGCCTCCTGAGTGCTGGGATTAAAGGAATGAGCCACCATTGCCCAGCTATGGATTTTCGTACATGTGCAAGAGATCTCAACATTTTCCTAAGTCACCATGTGATCTCTGTGCCTTGACAATCCCAACAGACGCTAAAAAGAGCAGGGGATCTGGGTGTGCTGGCACACAGCTATAACCCAGCACTCAGGAGCTTAAGGCAGGAAGACTGAAAGTGGCCTGGGACACATATGGAGAACTATGTCTCCCCCTACCAAAAAACTAAGAGCAAGAGAAGGAGCAAGTAAGCTAACCAGGCTGGTGGCAGTGCCTATGACCCCAGCACTGGAGGAAAAGGCAGAAAGGTAAAGAGGTCAAGGTCATCCTTGGCTCCAGGAGTAGCAGGTTAGCCTGAGTTAGCCTGAGCCTGTATCTCAGGAAAGAGAGTAGAGAGATAATCTGGGGCTGTCTTCAGCAAGCACAAATAACATCTGTTGAGGAATGCACCCAAGATTCCACATACGGTAATCTCTTCAATCCAGGTGGCAGGATTACCATCTCTAACTCACAGGTAGAAAAATCGAGGCTCTAGCAGGCCAGGTGGAGCATGGACCAGAGGGTCTTACGAAGTTCTCCAGGCCAAACTCCTAATGCAGCAGGCACAACTCAGGAAGAACACAGCCAGGCTCCAGCCCCGCCCCCACCTCAGGAGAGCACAGCTGTTCCTGCCTGTTTCCAACCCTCCTGCTCCATCTTTCTATACCCAGACCATACCCCCAGAAAGGAGGGCACAAGGGCCCTGCAGGGAAACCAGACTCACCCATAGTCACTGAGACCATCGTCTCCCTGGCCTTGACTCTGCTTCCTGGAGCCTGGAAGATAGAAGGAGAGGTCCCATTTGTCGACCCACAGAGAGCTTGAGGCTCCCAGTGCTGCCGGCCTGCCTGCCAGAGGAGCATTCCTGGACTAGGGGCTCACGACCCAAGAATAGCCTGGAGCAGCTGGCAGGCCGTCAGCCTGGGACAGAGCTGCCATAGCAGCTATTGGTTCTGCCTGGGGAGGAGCTCAAAGATGGTGACCTAGCTAGGCTTTCCATTGCTGTAATACACACCAGGACAAGAAGCAACCTGGAGAGGAAAGGGTTTATTTCATCTTACAGCTTGTAGTCCATCTTAGAGGGAAGTCAGGGTAGAAACTCAAGGAAGGAACCTGGAGGCAGGAACTGATGCAGAAGCCACAGAGTGGTGCTGCTTACTGGCTTGCTCCCATGGCTTGCTCAGTCAAGTTTTCTTGTAAGCCCACAACCACCTGCCCAGGGATGGCACCACCCACACACCACCATGGCTGGGCCGTCCCACATGAATCATCAATGAAAAAAATGCACCACACACTTGCCTACAAGCTAATTTTATGCAGGCATTTTCTCAATTGAGATTCCTCCTCCCAGATGACCCTGGCAGGTTGACATAAAGGTACCAGCACAAAGGCCAATGTCCAAGCTTCCATTCCTCACACCATGACAGGTCCGGCTGGAATAGTGGCCCCAAATCCAAGCATATGGACCCACTCACAGCTCAAAGGAAACTCCCTAAGTCAGTCACAGTGGCACGTACCTGCTACCCACCATTCAGGAAACTGAGGCAGGGGGATGGCCCAGGCTACAAACGAGGCCTTTTCTATTTGTTTGTTTGGATGTTGACAGTTCTAGCTGTCCTAGAACTCAGTCTGTAGACAGGCTGGACTTGAACTCAGAGATCCCATCTCTGCCCACCCCGCACTGCTGGGACTAAATGAGTATGCCATCATATCCAGTGTGAGGCTCTTTCTCAAACATAAGACAGAAACTAGGCAGGGTAGAGTGTCTGAAATCCCAGCATTGAGAAGACTTGAGACAGGAGGTTAATGAGTTCGAGGCCAGCCTAAGATACATAAGACTCTGCATCAAACATAAAACAAAAGATTTAGTTGGTATGTAGCTCAGTGACAAAATTTTGGCCTAGCGTATGCAAGGCTGGGTCTGGTCCTCAGCAAAATAAATAAACAAACAAACAGGTTTCCCAAGAACCTTCAATGTGGAAGATACTTCACCATCCCGAGAAGGATAAAACCATGGAGTCCAATTGGGGGCAGAGAAGCAGGACACAGATGGCAAACAAAACAGCTAGAAAGGCAGTGGCTGCGGAGAAAGCATGGACGGCCGGGGAAGGGTGGGAGCCATTCCGAGAGGCTGAGGTGTCATGGAGAGACCTGGGGGAGGGTCAGTGAGTGTGTAGTTCTTTTAGAGGAAGAGTGTTCCAGAAAAGGGGACAATGAGTCTAGTGCCCTAAGCCAGAAGCTCCTCCAGTGTGCCTAAGAGCCAGACTGGAAGGGGATGGGTTGGAAGGGGGTACCAGACCCCAAGAGGCTCCAAGGAATAGAAAACCAATTTTCACTGAGATGATCAATTGTTTAAAGGAGGGTGAAGAGCTTTGGAGGCCAGCCCAAGCTACATAGCATGTTCAAGGCTAGCCTGGGTTGTACAGCAAGACCCAGTCTCGATAGATAGGTGGGGCTACAGGGGTAATTCATCGGGTGAGTACTTGCCTAGCACATATGAGCTCTGGGCTCAATCACCAGCACCATACACATCAGGTTCACACACCTGCAGACCCAGCACTTGGGATCAGAAGTTCAAGGCTAGCCTTCCTATACAGCAAGTTCTGGATCTGATACCAAGAACAATACAAGAAACATGTCTGAGAAAGTCAGGGCATGTCACATACCAAGCACCAAGTAGCCACCAGGTCAGAGCACCACAAAGATGCCTTCCAACAGCCTCACAGGGGAAGACTATTATTAGTTCCATTCTCCTCAATTAAAAAACACACCTGACTCAGCAAGGAACAGTCACTTGCCAAGTGTCACATGTACTCTGACCTTTCTGAGATTCCGAAGTGAGTTCTGTCTGATTCCGAAGCCCATGGAGCAGGTCTTCGCGAGTGTTTACTCTGTGCCAGGAACTGGGAATATGCACATCTCAGTGGTTCTGCATGGTGAGCCTGGGAGGAAGAAAAATGAGCAGAAAGAGGAAATAAAGTTAAAGACAGAGAGCATGGTAAGCCCAAGAAAACACAGCAGGTTCGCCGCAGGGCCAGGACCTGAACTCAGGTCAGTCCATTCATTGACTAGAGACCAAGGGACTGCTACACAGCAGGCATAACCAGCCTTTCCTTGGAAAGCCTCACTTAATCCTAAACCACAATTCCCTATGGCAGTGAAGTCGCTGTCGACTCAGTTTCAGCTCCCTAACACCATTTTGCCTGTTTTAGTTTGGTGAAACTGGGTCTCCTGAATTAGTCAAACTGGCCATGAATTTATCATCTTTCTGCCTCGACCTTTCAGGCACGGAGCTTCTTCTCCCTACTATCTTAAAAATCCATTTCCAGGGGCCAGGGAGATGGCTCAGGGGTTAACACAGCTCCTTGCTTTGGTTTGGTTCCCAGTACTCACACAGCAGGTCACAACCACCTGTAACTTCAGTCCCAGGGGATCCAACAGCATGTGAGCTCCCAGCACATCAGGCATACATATGGTGCAAACACGCACAGGCCGGTGAATACACATATGCAGAAAAATAAATAAATCCTCTTCTTAAAAAGTTCATCTCCCCAGCTGAGGAGGTGGCTCAGTCAGTCTTGTGCATGAAGATTTGAGTTCAAATCCCCACCACCTACTTCTTATAAAGCCAAGCGTGGAGGAGGGAAAACAGGAGGATCCCTGGAGCTCAGTGGCCACCCTGTCTGCCCAAATGCATGAGCTGCACATTGAATGAGAGACCCTGACTCAAACATAAGGTAAAGAAGGACTGGGTTGGCATCCACAGGCATGTACACACACACACACACACCTGCACATGAGCATACACACAAATGAGCATGTACACACACACACGCACACCTGCACATGAGCATACACACAAATGAGCATGTACACACACACACGCACACCTGCACATGAGCATACACACAAATGAGCATGTACACACACACACACCTGCACATGAGCATACACACAAATGAGCATGTACACACAAATGAGCATGTACACACACACACCTGCACATGAGCATACATACAAATGAGCATGTACACACACATGCACACCTACACATGAGCATACATACAAATGAGCATGTACACACACACGCACACCTGCACATGAGCATACATACAAATGAGCATGTATACACACACACCTGCCCGTGAGCATACACACAAATGAGCATGTACACACACACACACCTGCACATGAGCATACATACAAATGAGCATGTACACACACACCCCTGCACATGAGCATACACACAAATGAGCATGGGCACACACAGATTAATATTTTAGAAGTTCATCTCTTTCTGAATAGTGAAAATTGACAAAATTAACATGTTTAAAACTCAAGGAATTACCATTTACAAGAGTCCAGATGCTTTTATGTCCTTAGGAGACTTGAATCAAGAGCATGGTATTGGAGGCTGCGGTAGAAGTTCCAAGAATTTGAGGACAGCCAAGGCTAAATACCAAGGCCCTGTCTCAAAGAAACCAAGAGGAGTGGAGAAGGGAGGGGAGGGGAGCTTAGACCGAGGTCTGGATCTGCTGTACTTTGCTGGGACTCGCCTCTCAGAGCCGTCTAAACGATCCTGTTGCTACCCATCACCCCAGCAGGCAGCTGTAATCCCCAAACTCGGAAACTGAGGCTGAAATTTTGAGTTCCAGGCCAGATGTGCTACACAAAGAGACCCTACCTCAAAAAGTCCAGGGCTGGGAAACTGTTCAATGGCAGAGCACGTGCCTAGCAAGTACTTAAAAAAGGTAAGATAACCTACTCAAGGGGGCCTGCCTGCCTCCAACTCAGACCACAGCAGTCACGTCCCATGCGATGGAGAGCACTGGCTCTCAAAGGCTGTCCTAATCTCCACACAAATCCCGCAGTGTCCATGAAGGATGGAAAGTCTTTAAAGGTGTTCTCAGAGGCAAGGTACAGGCCACCAGGTCAAGTTTTCCTCTGACCTAACACACACATCCACATAATAAAACCTATCTTTTTAGAAATTTTAAGCCCAGTGGTGGTGGTGCACACCTTTAATCCCAGTACTTGGAAAACAGAGGCAGGCAGATCGCTGAGTTTGAGGCCAACCTGGTCTACAGAGCAAGTTCCAGGACAGCCTCCAAAGCTACACATAGAAACCATCTTTAAAAAAAAAAAATTAATTAATTAATTAATTAATTAATTAATTAAAAAATTAAAAAGGTGTTAGGGGGATAGAATGTGCAAACTCAAAGTTCCTACAACTATGTGTGGCACATAGTAAGTATATTAAGTTAAATCTTAACTAAACTAGTGAGTTGTGAACCTAACCCAGTTAGTTGCATGCAGGTATGAGATGGGCACCAAGTATGACTATTTAGCCAGCCGGACATTGTGGAGCACACCTTTAATCCCAGCCCTTGGGAGGCGGAGGCAGAGGCAGGTGGATCTCTGTGAACTGGGGGCCAGCTTGGTCTACTGAGTTACAATACAGCCAGGGCTACACAGAAAAACTCGGTCTCATAAATAAATAAATAATGATCAGGGCTGCATAGAAAAACTCGGCCTCATAAATAAAGAAATCATCAGGGCTGCACAGAAAAACTCGGTCTCTAAATTAATCAATCATCAGGGCTGCATAGAAAAACTTGGTCTCATAAATAAATAAATCGTCCAATTTTCAAGTATCTTTCATTTACTGCCCACACTGAAGAGATTGGTCTATTACTATTGTATTTTAAGTTTTCCTTCTCCTGGCAAGCAATGTTAATTTCCCAAGTAGGATAACGATGTAAATTTCCCCTTTTAAATTGAGGAACATGCATCTCTTAGTACTTTAAATCTCTACTTCAATACTCGGCAAATATCAGGGTGTCGATCTTCCCGGCTGTTTCCTTGCTTTCTCTGGGCTTCCCTTGTATTTTGTTGCGACTCCCAGCTACTACAATCCCAATCTACTGAGCTCTTGGTTTGCCAAAGACATTCATCAAAACCTGCACGATGAACCTATGAAGCTGAGACTATCATTGTGCAGAGGAAACTAGGGTTCCGAGAGGTAAAGACAGTCCTAGTGCTGCACAGGGAGCTGAGATTCGAACCCTGCTAGCCCAGCCCCATCATCAGCTCTAACAAGGATGGAAGAGCAACGACGGGAGCTCTGGGAGCAGCCGTGGCGTGCACGAGCTGACGTCCCATTTAAAGGTACTACAGTTTGCTTCGGGCCCCATTGTACAGAGGAGGAAACTGAGACTCGGAAAAAGAAATCACTTATCTGGTCGTACAGTGTGGTCCGCACTGGGACTCCAGACCATTGGTCACTCTGCATCTCCATCCCCAGCCTCCTCCAACCCAGTCCCGCCACCCAGGCCCGCACCTCACCTGGCGCCGCGGGCCCGCACCCCCACGAGCCGCCTGCCCGCCCTCCCGGTCGCGCCAACTGTCAGCCACTCCTCCCACCGCCTGGGCCGCCCGCCCCGGAAGTCCTGTCCTTGATACCGGATCTGACTGGCCCGCCCACCTGGACGCTCTAGCCCTCGTAGCCGCCAACCAGCGAGAGAGTGCGTCGATCGCTGTCACGTGAGGGCACGCAGTCTCCCGGGCTCCTCCTCCTCACCAACTACGGCCAATCAGAAACGCTCAGGTCGGCCCCTGCCCCGCCCGCAGTCTAGCCGACTGCGCCTGCGCATAGTTGGGCAAGAAGGCGGGGCTGGGTTCTGGAGTAGAAGCCGTGGAGTGCAGGTACTGTGCGAACTGGGGTCATGACACTTCTGCTGCTGTCCCTATGTCACCCTCTCGCCTGTAACGCATCTCTCTTCTGTCGTCCTTAGGTGCTCCCATTCCTTCTCTTAAGTCGGACCCCACTTAAATCGTCACCACAGCCCCCAGTTCTGTCGCCAGGACCTTCCTTACATCGCCTCCCCTTTAAAAAATATTTTTGTTTTTAATTATTTGTGTATCACAGATACACAACTGCAGTAGCCCGAGGAGATGAGAAGATGTCAGATTCCAGGCATTTGCAATTACAAGTGGTTGTGAGGCACCGAATCCGGGTACTGACTTGCTAACTCAGGCCCTCTGGAAGAGCAACAAGTGCTTTTAGCTGCTGAGCCATCTCCAGCACATCACCTTTTCACTCGTTTTTATTCTCCTTAAGCCTTGGCTGGCCCTAAATGTACAGTTTTCTCTATTTATGTGACAGGGTCTCATTGTAACCCAAACTGATCTCAAATTCATCTGCATCTCAGACTGGCCTTGAATGTTTGATCCATTTGTCCCGCCTCCTGAGTGCAGGAATCACAGGCATGCTGAGCCAATCTCTTTCTAGCATCGTCTTAGTCACCCACACATTTCTCTTGTCATTTCTCCTCCATGAAACCCTCATTCACCCTAAATCTCTTCATATCGGTTATTCCCATCATTCCTGGCTCCATCTCCCCTTAGATGACACTCACACTGCCCTAGTGTCTCCATCTCTCCCTGACAGTTGCTCTCTGTATCTCCTGACTCCAGCACTCCCCACAAGTAGCCACCCAGCTTTCTTCCTCCATGGGTACATGTTGTACAGATTTTTGCAGTGTGGTATTAAAGCCTAGGGTATGCCAGGGTCCCAACTTTACCCCTAAATCCGTGCATAACCCTGGCCACCAAATCATGCCTCAACAATCCCTACTTTCTCGTCTGCGGAATGCACACCATGACCACACAAGCAGTGAGTCTGCAAACCCATTGCTTAGAAGGTGTGAAGGGTGGTTAGGGAGTAAGCTGCTGGCTCACGAGGTGGGGATGAGGGCATCATTTAAGGCCCTGGGGCTACAGGAAGTAGCTGGGACTTTGTTCTAAGGACTTGAGGGAGCCACAGAGCTTTTGAACAGAAGTACAAATTATTTCAGATGGGTAGGGCATCGGAAGGCTGACGAAGAGTGGGGATCTAGGGAGGTGCCTGGAATGAGGAGGAGCCTGATGGATAAGGCCAGGTCAAAGTAGGACCAGATCCTCAGGGGCCCAAGTAGACACACGGGATCTGGGACAAGTCCCAGGACTGAATAAGTGGTGACCCTTAGGCTAAGAATTGAAGACCCTGAAAACTAGGTAGAAGATGGTAGCGGTGGCACAGCCTTTAATCCCAGCATGGGAAGCAGAGGCTGGCGGGTATCAGAGTACAGGCCACCCTGGTCTACAGAGTTGCAGGACAGCCAGGGCTGCACATACAAACGCTGTCAAAAAAAAAGGGGGGGGGGCTGAGAGATGGCTCAGAGGTTAAGAGCACTGCCCGCTCTTCCAAAGGTCCTGAGTTCAATTCCCAGCAACCACATGGTGGCTCACAACCATCTGTAATGGGGTCTGGTGCCCTCTTCTGTCCTGCAGGCATACACGCAGACAGAATACTGTATACTTAATAAATAAATAAATAATTTTAAAAAACAGAAAGAAAAAAAAGAAAAGAGGAAGAAAGGAAGGTAGGGAGAGAAGGAAGGGAGAGAAAAGGCCCTGAACTCCCAATCCTCCAATCCTCCTACTTCTACCTCCAAAGTGCTAGAATGGCAGCCATAAGCGATGACAGCAAACTAAAATACGTTTCTCCCTCTATTTTTTGAGGAAATATCTCATATGGCCCAGGTTAGCCCCATACTCCTTCAACTCCTGATTCCCCTGCCTCTGCCTCCTAACTGCTGCGGTTACAAGCACGTGCCACCTCAATCAACAGTGTCCTTGACACAGGAACCTGGACACCTTTAAGGCCAGGAAGAAACATCCCAGGTTCAAGACCAGCCTTGGTTACATAGTGAGATCCTGTCCCAAATGAAAAAGAAAAGACAAAAAGGAGTAGATTTGGGAGAGCTAGTGAGACAGCCTGGAGACATAGCAGGAGGGAGGTCTGTGGGAACACGGGCCGTGAAACTTGCTGCGTTGGAGTTCAGGGACCTAGAGACCCGGTGACAAGAATGCAGACTCAGGAACTGGAGCTGCAGTAGTGGGTAGTGGTCCATAGAGTGCACACGGGTCCCTGTAGGACATGGTGAGAGGCTTTGTACCTGAGGGCACTGGGGTACCATAGAAAGGTGCTTAGCAGGAGTGGGACAGCTTACAGTTTTGAGTTCTAGTTCAGAGGCACTTACTCTCCGTGATGCTGTTCTGGAGCTGTATAATTTGTTCTTCAGACTAAGCACACACACACAATAAGTAGACAAACAAACAAACAAATGTAATTTTAAAGTTAACAAACAAACATGCCTTTAATTCTAGTGCTCAGGAGGTGGAGGCAGGCAGATCTCTTTGAGTTCCCTGAACAATCCTATCTACATAGTGAAGTTCCAGGCCAGGCAGGGTCACCTGGTAAGACTTTGTCTCAAAAGACAAAAACCAAAAGAAATAAGGTGTGGTGGCACTCGGCAGAGGCAAGAGGATCAAAGGCCAGCCTGGTCGACACAATGAGTTCCAGGCCAGCCAGTGCTTGATAGAGAGATCTTGCTTCAAAGGAAAAAGGAATGGATGTGAGGCTCACGGAAAGCGGCTGCCTTCCCCAGGTTTCCTAGTTTTGAGGCCAGAGCTTAGGGCTTGCCCATTTAATATTCATACATCCCCAGATGTAAGATGATGCCAGCTTTGTAAGGCAGGCCAGCTGTGCTCAGAAAAGCCAAGACTGAAGCCACTCAGTGAGAAAGTGGCAAGGATGGGATCTGAACTCTGAACTCTCCCATCCAAGGCCTTGCGATGGCAAGAGATGCAGAGCAAGTCTCCTGCCGCTACTCATCAGAAGGTGACTATCCAGGGAGCTGAGACCCAGCGTCTATCTTAAAAGCCCAGCTGGGGCTGAAGAGATGGTTCAGCCCTTCAGAGCACTGACTGCTCTTCCAGAGACCACGGTTCAGTTCTCAGCATCCAAATGGCCCCTTACAACCGTCTATGACTCCAGTTCCAAGGAATCTGATGGCCTCTTCTGGCCTCCTTGGGCACTAGGCACATACATGGTACACAGACACACATGCAGGCAAACACCCATACATACAAAATAAATAAACAATTAAAAAAAAAAGCCTGGCTAGTTTTGCTTCCTCTTTGTCTGCAGATTATGGTGAGATGCTTGAACACAGACAGGACCAAGGCCAAGGAACGAGAGGCTATTCTGTGGACAGGAAGAAGGTACATTTCCAGGCTGAGGTGCATCCCATATATAAAAGGAAACTGAGGGGCTGGAGAGATAGTTAAGAGGACTTCCAGAAGTCCTGAGTTCAATTCCCAGCAACCATATGGTGGCTCACAAGCATCTGTAATGAGATCTGGCTCCCTCTTCTGGTGTTCAGGTATACATACAGGCAGAACACTGTATGCTTAATAAATAATTAAACTTGAAAAAAAAGGAAGGAGTAGGAGGATCAGCTGGGTTGATTGTAATGGCCCGTGGAACACCTGCATAAAGGTGGCATGGCCGTGAAGGAATACCAGCCTAGCTTCTGGCTGCCCTGAGTACCTCAGCCATACTCCTTATGACCCCCTCCCAATGTGGGTCTGACTCTTGCTCCGAGGCCACTGGTCTCTGGAGGGTAGAGGTGGGGAGAAGGGGCACCACAACGAGGAACTGAGCCAAATTACACCTCATAGGTTTTTTTTTTGGTTTTTCGAGACAGGGTTTCTCTGTGGTTTTGGAGCCTGTCCTGGAACTAGCTCTTGTAGACCAGGCTGGTCTCGAACTCACAGAGATCGCCTGCCTCTGCCTCCCGAGTGCTGGGATTAAAGGCGTGTGCCACCAATGCCCGGCTTACACCTCATAGGTTTTATAGAAATTATAAGCATTGGGGCTGGCAGAATGGCTCAGGGAATACTTTCGGGAGTGTGCCTCACTGCCTGAGTTCAACCTGCTGGTCAGACTGGCAAGAAGAGAGCTGACTCTTGCCGAGTGCCCTCTGACCTCCACATGAGTGTCATGGCACACACAGAATAAGTGGAATAAAAAAATATTTTTTAAAGAAATTAAAAATAGGCCAGCAGTGTTGACCACACCTTTAATCCCAGCATTGGGGAGGCAGAGCTAATTCCAGGACAGCTTGTGCTGTTACACAGAGAAACCCTGTCTTGGGGAAAAAAAAAGAGAGAAAAGAAAGAGAAATTAAAAATAGTATTTAAAATAATTTAACAATTTATTGTTTCATACAGGGTATGTATAACCCATGTTGGGCTCAGATTTCAACAGTCCTCTGCCTCAAACTAGAGACTGCTAGAATGCCAGGTGGATGCCACCATGTCCTGCTAAATTAATTTTTTAAAAGGTTTATTTATGCCAGGTGGTGGTGGTGAACGCCTTTAATCTCAGAATTCAGGAGGCAAGTGCAGGGGGATCTCTGTGAGTTCCAGGACAGTCTGGTCTACGTGTGTATGTGTGTGTGTGTGTGTGTGTGTGTGTGTGTGTGTGTGTGTGTGATGACCGTGAAAGGGCATTGCATTCCCTGGAGCTGGAGTTACAGGCGGTGTGAGCTGCTCCTGTGGTCCTCTGCAAGAGCAGTGTTTGTTCTTAACCACCCCTTTTATTTTATTTTTCCTGGAGCTCAGGCCTGTCTCCTGGTGAGTTCCTGCTTCCACCTCCCAAGTGCTGCTGGGATGACTGACTCGTGCCTTCATGCCCCATTCCAGCCTTGTATTCTTCAGTGAAACCTTTCTCATCAAAGCCTCCAGAAATAATAAATTCAAGCCTTCCTTTCTCCTCCCTGCCCCGACCCAAGGCTGCTATCTTCTGCGTCTTTGGGTTCTTCCCCTCAACCTCAGACAACCTTGGCACTTGTCCTTGCTTGCTGGTTTTTGGATCCTGGTTTTTCTTTTCTTTTTCGAGAGATCTCACACGAGATTAGCACAGCAGCCTGGTGGTGGTGGCGCACGCCTTTAACCCCAGAACTTAGAGAGGCAGAGGCAGGTGGATCTCTGTGAGTTAGAGGCCAGCCTGGGCTACAGAATGAGTTTTAGGATAGCCAGAGCTACACAGAGAAACCCTGTCTTGAAAAACAGAGAGAGAGAGAGAGAGAGAGAGAGAGAGAGAGAGAGAGAGAGAGAGAGAGAGAGAGAGAGAGAGAGAGCTGCCTGCCTCTGCCTCCAGAATGTTGGGTTTAAAGGTGTGCGCCACCTTGCCCAGCTTGATTCTCTTTCCTGGGACTATGTCTCACTCTGCAGCCCAGGCTGCCTTGACTTCATAGATATCCTCCTGCCTCAGTCTTCCTGGTTATGCAGGAAATAGGGCTATAAGACCAGGACTTGGGAGACTCAGGAAGGATTGCTAAAAGATCAGTCTAGGTTATACAAAGGGTTACAAACTAGCCTGGTCCATAGTATGAGACTTTGTAAAACCACTCACCACCCACCCAAAAAAGTTAATTTATAATAAGAAAGTCGGCTGGGGATGCAGCCCCTTGGTAGAGCATTTGCAGTGCCCTGGGCTGTATGTGTATGTGTAACACACATACACAAACCAAGAGGGCCATCCTTTGGAGGCAACCACAGGCTATTCGTGCACCTCAATAGCAATGCAAGCTGGTCTCTGTCACTTCCTGTGCGTTTTGGGGCTGGCTAGGTGGAGAGAAGTGAGAAGGGACCACTTTTTATTTCCCTAGCTTTAAATCGGATTTGCATCAGCCTGGGCTCAAAAGACCTAACTAAATAAACAGCATTAAAAGAATGCTTTTTGTCTTTTTTTTTTTTTAATCTGGCTTGGATAGAATGTGGGCTCCAGAAACTTCGGAGTTTTTTATTTTAATCTCTAAAATATCAGTTGACTTAAAAGAAATACCGTCGTCTCAACAGACTGTGTGGCCCAGCGACCGGTTTCCCATCCCACTGCGTGTGCTGTCTTCTGCTAAACTTGCCCCTCTCTTTCAGTTACATTATTCAACCTTGATCTCCCCATTTCATCTTATGAGTGTCTTTAAGATTAATCTTACTTTTTCTTCACTAGGTGGCCGTGGTACAAAAATTCACATTTGTAGGTCATAAAAAGGACAAGAATTCCTTTTTCTCCAACTTTCGGTCTCTCTCGGGGTATGGTGGGACTGGGGTGGCGCGTGACGAAGCCCATACTCCCCAACCCCACATACACGCCTCACCAGGTTGCTGGAGACTACCCCCTTCCCACCGCAGAGGGACTGTTGCGCGTACTGCGCAGACGCCCCGCTGCAGTGGGCGTGGCTCGCGGAGGCCCCGCCTCCTCTTTCCTCCCGCCCCTACTCAGCTGCTTCAGTAGAAGCTGGGGCCCCACCGAGGTAGCAGCCGCCGCCGGAGTAAGACCGGGGTCTTATTAGGGAGGGGGCTGGGTGCGGGAGTGTGGGGACCGGGAGGCCGGGATGGCCCTGGGCAGTGAGCCTCAGGTGTCTGGTCAGGTAGGTCTACCTGGGACTAGGCGGACGCTCCACCTGGAACATTCCGTGAGTCATTCCAAGGCTGAGAAGAACCAGGCACAGAGATTCGGGGCTCCACAGGCCCCCAACTAGGAATGTATTTTTGGAATAATCTAGATTCGAGCTCAGCAGGGAACAAAAAAGGTTGCCGGTGGGGAACAACGTGGGTGCTAATGACAGACAAGCTGAAGGCTTTGAAAGGTGGCAGGATGACGGCACTGGAGTGATTAAAAAAAAAGGAAAGCAGATTCATTGGTCCTTCAGGGATTTCAACATCCCTGCTGACCAGCGACCAGCTTCCTCCTTATGGGGTGACGGGCATAGGGCCAAGGGCCCCCGTGATCTTCGGAGAAAGGGTTTTGGTGGATCTCATAAGCTCAAGGACATCCACTTTTCTGCGATACCCCTGAAAGCCCAGACCGCCCCACACAGTGCCTGCTTTTTGTTTTCCCCAGCCTCCAGTCCCCGACACACCCACCTTCCGCCTCGGCGCTGCAGTCCCCCAGCTGCCAGGCAATATGAAGCCTAAACTGATGTACCAGGAGGTAGGAGGATGGGATGCCCAGCGGGGAGGGCTGGGTGTTTTGAAGGGTAGGAGACCCACCAAACCATCCTGTTACTCCACTCCCATCATGCCTTCCTAATCCCACAGCTGAAGGTCCCTGTGGAGGAGCCTGCAGGAGAACTGCCCATGAATGAAATCGAGGCATGGAAGGCAGCAGAGAAGGTAGGAACAAGCTGCTCCCCTTGAACTTTCTCCGACTGTTGTGGTGACCAGCCTTGTGTAGGCTGACAACTCCCTTCCCCTCTCCCCCACAGAAAGCCCGCTGGGTCCTGCTGGTCCTTATCCTGGCGGTGGTGGGCTTTGGTGCCCTGATGACTCAGCTGTTTCTATGGGAATATGGGGACTTGCATCTATTTGGACCCAACCAGCGCCCAGCCCCCTGCTATGACCCCTGCGAGTAAGTGGAAGGAGAGCTGGATGGTGGATGGGAGGGGTCCTGCCAGCCCAGAGGCACGTAAGCCTGCAAGAGTACCACGCGCTTTGGTGTACCCAGTGCTGTGATGAGGGGGTTGTGTGTGCCCACGTCCATGCCCACTCCCTCCCCTTGCTGTTTCCATGGCAGCCACAGCGTCATCATCCTTTATACAGGTCTGTGAACACATGGGCACAGCATCACTCATCTACATCTACACACACACACACACACACACACACACACACACACCACGCATCCCTCCCAAACCTCTAGACACACCAGTGGCACACACATACCAGACTTCCATCCACATCTGGGAACCAGCAGAGCCTTTCTGGCCCTCTGTGACTGACAGATGTCCTCCATACCTTTAGAGCCGTGCTGGTGGAGAGCATTCCTGAGGGTCTGGAGTTCCCCAACGCCACCACGAGCAATCCCTCCACTAGCCAGGCCTGGTTGGGCCTCCTTGCCGGTGCTCATAGCAGTCTGGACATCGCATCCTTCTACTGGACCCTCACCAACAATGACACCCACACTCAAGAGCCCTCTGCCCAGCAGGTACCCACAAGCCTCGCTTACCTCCACCCCTTCCCCACCACGTCCCAAACTGGCTGTGGGAATAGTGATAATTGAAGGGGGAGGGACTTCCTGCCACCCTGGAGACAGATGGGCATGTCCTACAGGCTAACTGGACACAGGTGTTTAGTAATAGCTGACTTCCGGCAGCCTTCTGAAGGAAGGGTGGTGTTTTAGAGTCCTGATTATCTGGAGGCCTCTGAATGTCAAGGAGCAACTTTGGTTATGATGAATTGGGCTTGAAGATGTCACCCTGAATCCATCACACAAAGAAGGAACAAGTCCAGACCAAGCCTGGCTGCCACCTTCCTTGCTGTGTGTGACCTTCCTTGCAGTGTGTGAGAGGCAGTTCCACTCTCCTCCCAGGCTTCCCTCACCTTATCTGAAAATTGCAAACAGCATGGCACACTGCTCCATTGCTGGGCTCCTGTGAAGACGTGGTGGGCTTAATCTGTGCACATTTAGTCCAGTGCCTGGAACAGACTCAGCTTTTTCTGAGTGTTTGCTGTTAAAATATGATTGTTATAGGCAAGGCTGTGGTGGCACACACCTTTAATCCCAGCCCTCAGGAGGCAGAGGCAGGCGGATCTCTGTGAGTTTGAGGCCAGCCTGGTCTACAGAGTGGATTCCAGGACAGCCAGGGATACACAGAGAAATGTGTCTTAAAAAAAAACAAACCAAAAAGGGACTGTGTATGTAACTCTGGAGTAGAACACTTGCCTGTCAGGTGCAAGGCTCTGCGTCAGCACCACACACACAAAGAAAGATGAAGGGTTTTGGTGTCATAATCTGTGAATCCTCTAAGGTTGAAGTGGTCTGTTCGTTGTTATGGGCGAAACTGTGAGGCTGATATTGGAGCACTGGCTGGCCCAGCCCCTCAGTAGCTGTCTCCCATAGGGTGAAGAGGTTCTCCAGCAGCTCCAGGCTCTGGCACCTCGAGGTGTGAAGGTTCGCATCGCTGTGAGCAAACCCAACGGACCTCTGGCTGACCTGCAGTCCCTGCTCCAGAGTGGTGAGCTGGCAACACAAGGGTGGCGGGCCTGGGGCTGCCCATGCTGGCCCCTAACTACTGCCCCTGCTTGTCGGTCACAGGTGCCCAAGTCCGCATGGTGGACATGCAGAAGCTGACCCATGGTGTCCTGCACACCAAGTTCTGGGTGGTGGATCAGACCCACTTTTACCTGGGCAGTGCTAACATGGACTGGCGCTCTCTAACCCAGGTCTGTATATACCCTGCCCACCTTCGTTGCCTCCTCCTGCACTTCCCTATACATTCTGTGGTTCAGCCTTCTGAACCTTGTTCCTACAGCAGCTTAGGACTCCCTCTGAGTCCTGCTGGCGGCTGCCAGGACACAGCACTGGAGGTCCTATCCACTTACCTGGCCTTCATTGTACATTCCTTGTGTGTATTTGAAACCCATCTCTGACCTGGGGGGCTCTGGGAACGTGGGGGCAATTCAGTGTAGAGCCTGGCTTATCATCAGGCAGCTACAACTCAGAGAGTCAGGGCCGGGATGGGAAAGAAACAAAGGCCAGGGTGAGACGGTGGTACAAGCCATGTCAGGGTGGGATGGGGGTACAGGCAGAGGGTCATGGGTGGGGGTAAAGGCAAAGATCAGGCACAAAATGGGGTCCTAGGTGGAGGGTTGAGGGTGGAATGGGGGTACAGGCAGAGGATCCAGCATGAGATGAGGTACAGGTAGAGGGTCTGGGCAGGATAGGGGTATAGGCAGGTAGAGGGTCAAATGAGATGGGATAGAGGGAAAGCACAGGCAAGAGCTTGGAGATGAGGTTGGAAGGTGTCAAGGGCAGGGTGGTCAAGGACAGAATGGGGAAGTTGAGGCAGAGAGAGGATCTAGGGTGGAATGAGGAGACACAGGCAGAACTCAGAGCTGGAATGGGGGAACACAGCGGGCTGACTGTAGCAGTCTAAAGCAAACATCTGACCCAACCTGGGGTGTTTGGGAAGGGTCCCCAAAGGAGGAGATACCTAAATCTGCCTGAAGCATCAGCAGGAACCAGCACAAGAGGGACTGACTCAGAACAGACATGACTCTAATTCACCCCAGTGAATACTTCCCTTGACTCCTCGTCTCAACAGCTATGCAGAGACTTGCTAAAGACATAGCATTCCCATGTGCTTGTCTTCCTTCCCAATGGGTCCTGTTGAGAGCCCAAGGGAATGCCTGGCACAGTCTGGGCCAACACCCGAGGCTGAGCTGGAGCTGGCTGGCATAGGGCAGAAACAACAGGCGCAAAGTCTCAAGAAACAAGTAGCTCACCGGACTTAGTGCTGCAGGCCTGCACCTGCCTATTGTGTGTAAGGCCCTAATTTCAGCACCTAGTGTCCCAAGAAAATAAAAGCCATGCAACTTAGCAATGACTGAATGTTTCAAAACAGAAGTCAAGTTTGTGGCTATACTTTAAAGTTCTTGGGTGTTAGCACTTCAGAGTGGAGGTGCAGGGAAAGATTGGGTGACAGAGTTGGCTGAGGCAGCAGGTAGAACATGACAGCCGTCATCGGTGAGCGCCAGAGTCCCCAGGCTCAGCACTGCTCTCCCACAGGTCAAGGAACTGGGCGTGGTTGTGTACAACTGCAGCTGCCTCGCTCGAGATCTGACCAAGATTTTTGAGGCCTACTGGTTTCTAGGGCAGCCCGGTAGCTCCATCCCTTCTACCTGGCCACGGCCCTTTGACACCCGCTACAATCAAGAGACACCAATGGAGATCTGCCTCAATGGCACCCCAGCTCTGGCCTACCTGGCGGTAAGTTGGGGGAAGTGGGTCTTCACGTGCTCCTGGCCACACGTCGTCACCTCTTGCGGCCTCCATCAAGGCCTACCTGGTGATTGTTAAGGAGGGAGGACTGGACTTCGCCTTTGGTCAAAAGCTTGGGCAAGGGGGCTGGAGAGATGGCTCAGAGGTTAAGAGCACAGGCTGCTCTTCCAGAGGTCCTGAGTTCAATTCCCAGCAACCACATGGTGGCTCACAACCATCTGTAATGAGATCTGGCGCCCTCTTCTGGCGTGCGGGCATACGTCGAGGCAGAATGTTGTATACATAATAAATAAATAAATCTTAAAAAAAAAAAAAAAAAAAAAAAAAGCTTGGGCAATTTCTCAAGCTCCCTCAGCACTGGATTCCTCTGGGAAACAGATATCCTGGCATTCCAACCTCTGTGTGAAGGACACATGGTCCAGATACCCCTTGACGATGTCTGAACCAGCCACGGTAGCTCTTTCCAGCTACTGATTTACTTAGTTTACGAGCCAGGGTCTTGTGCAGCCCATGCTGGCCTTGAGTTACGTACCTATGAATGATCTTGAACAACTTTGCTGGGGGGTTTGGGTTTGGTTTTGTTTTGGAGACACATCCTCAACTATGTAGCCCTCACTGGCTTGGAACTCACAGAAATCATCTGTCTCTGCCAGCTGAGCGCTGAACTTGAAAGCATGGGCCGTCGTGCCCAATCTTTTTTTTTTTCTTCTAAAATTTGTTTTATTGACCAAGTGTGGTGGTATACACTTTAATCCCAGCACTCAGGAGGCAGAGGCAGGAAAATGTATGTAGGTTCCAGACCAGCCTGGTCTACCTATTGACGAGGCCAGCCGGGGATGCATGATGACTCCTGTCTCAAATAAAAAAAAAAAAGGGTAGAGAATGATTGGGGAAGACACCTGCTATTGACCTCTTATCTCCATACAAGCATGTATATATAAATACATGTGCTTGTGCATTCATACAGGCACACACACACCACAGAGTACATGTATACATCATTATTGTCTTTTTTTTCCAAGACAGGGTTTCTCTGTGTAACCCTGAATGTCCTGGAACTCACTTTGTAGGCCATACTGGCCTCGAACTCACAGAGCTCCATTTACCCCTGCCTCCCTCTGCCTCCCAAGTGTTGGGATTAAAGGCGTGTGCCACCACCAGCCAACTATTCTTTTTCAAAAATGCTTCATTGAGTATGTGTGTATGCATAGGTGTGCACATGAGTGAGGGTGCCCATGAAGGCCAGAGGCACTGGCTTTCCCTGAAGCTGAAGCTACAGGGTCTGTAAACTGTCCCACGTGGGTGCTGGGAGCTGCGAGAACAGGACACACACTTAACCACTGAGCCAGCCTTTCTTTCTTTCTTTCTTTCTTTCTTTCTTTCTTTCTTTCTTTCTTTCTTTCTTTCTTTCTATTTATTGAGGCAAGGTCAGGCAACCCTGGAACTTTCTGAACTTCTGACACTCCCGTGTCCAATTCCCAAGTGCCAGCACCGCCAGAGTGATCACCTCTTTTTCCTCTGGAACAGGTCTGTGTAGCCCAAGCTTACACCCATCCCTTGATCCTCCTGCCTCAGCCTCCTGACTGATGGACTGTAGGCGAATTTGCCTCCATCTGCACTGACTCTTTCAGGGGCAGTTACTGAGCGCGATAGACAAAACTACTGATTTCAGCTATTGCTGTGTTTTTCAGCTGAGGAAGGCAATTTGGGGCTTCCTGTATTACCCCTTGAGTAAGTCATCAAGCCCAAAGTCATGGTCATGAATCATGGATATAGGGAAACAAGATCTTGGGTGCCCTTTGTAACCATTGTTTTCCAAAGTGAGCACTTCCTTCTTCCATGGCCACTTCTACTTTTAGACTTGTAGTTTCCTTGGGAGCCAAGCAAAGGACCTGTTGTGACCCCTGACACATGAGGAGTTGCCTTGTCAGGGCTGAATGTGAGAATAGAGCAAAATCTCTACGTTAGTTACCTGAAGGTATCATTGAAACCCTGTCTCTAGCCAGGTGAAGTGGCACCTGCCTGTAATTCTAGCACCGGGAGAGTGGGGGCAGAAGGATCAAGAGTTTCAAGTTATGCTGGCTACATAGGAAATTGCAGACCAATTAGACTACATAAGATCCTATCTCCAATAAAACCAACCAACCAAAACAATGACAAAATCATAAGGAGCTAGGGGAATGGCTCAGTGGGCAAAGCACTTGCTGTAGAAATATGAGGGCCTGAGTTCAAATCCCCAGAACTCACATAAGCCTGGCATAGTCGTGCACATCTGTATTCCCAGCTCCCCTGGAGATACAGTGGCAAAGAGACCCTGCCTCAAACCAAACGGGAGGCAAGAACCAACACGGGAGGGTGTCCTCTGACCTTCACACACACGCGCTGTGGCACTAGTGCAATGAGCAGTCACATCATGTATCATATGTATACACACACCTCCCCAGAGAGAGAGAGAGAGAGAGAGAGAGAGAGAGAGAGAAAGAAGGATTTGCATTTCAAGCAAGTCCCCAAGTAACAAAGTGACATTATTGCTGCTGGATCAGGACCCACCCAGCAGTATGAATTCCGGAACCAAGCACTTCCATCTTGGCTGTACTAGTTTCGCTGTGTGACTTTGGGCAAGTAGCTTGCCCTTTGCGCCTGTTCCTCCCCTGCAAACGAGATGGTCGTTATCTTTCCCTTCATGGAGGCTGTGTTAGTGAGCTCCATAGCACCTGGACACACACTCTTATTGTGAATTGTCCGGACTTGGGGTCCACTGTGATGCTGCCCCTAGAAGAACACATGTATTGACTATCCCCTCACTCCCAGAGTGCACCCCCACCGCTGTGTCCGAGTGGCCGCACCCCAGACCTGAAGGCTCTGCTCAACGTGGTGGACAATGCCCGGAGCTTCATCTACATTGCAGTCATGAACTACCTGCCCACCATGGAATTCTCCCATCCACGCAGGTACTCCGGGTGGGGGCAAGGCTCAGGGTGGGGAGCCCCTGCGACAGGAGGGCTGAGGGGGCTCTGGGAGCATCAGGAGGCCCAGGCAGGATAGCAGATACAAGGGAAAATGTGGACGCAAGGGTTGTAGCTCAGTGACAGCTCCTGTTTAACACACTAGAGGCCCCAAGGAGGGGTGGGGCAGGGAGTGAGAGAGCTGGGAGGAAAGCTGAATGGATCCCCAGCGCCACCGCAGTGAAGGTAGGCATGACAGCATCCATCTTTACCCTCGTGGGAACAGACACAGATGATCCCAAAGGCTCACTTGAAGGCCACCCTAGCTGGATTGGTGTGTTCCACATTCAGCAGGAGACCTTGTCTGAAAAAGTAAGGTGGATGGGGCTGGAGAGATCGCATAGCAGTTAAGAATCTTTTTTTTTTTTTTTAATATTTATTATGCATACAATGTTCTGTATATATGCCTGAAGGTCAGAAGAGGGCACCAGACCTCATTACAGATGGTTGTGAGCCACCATGTGGTTGCTGGGAATTGAACTCAGGACCTTTGGAAGAGCAGGCAATGCTCTTAACCGCTGAGCCATCTCTCCAGCCCAGCAGTTAAGAATCCTGCTGCTCAGTTCAGTCCCAGCACCTACGTTGTTCCTAACTCCCATGTCAAGTGGCTCACAACTGCCTGTAATTCCAGTGAGTACACACACATTTACACACACACACTACACGCTCTCTCACCCCACATGCACGTACACACACAAACTCTCTTTCTCCCCCACACACACTCTCCCTCATACACACATACACACACACACACTTACACATACACATGTACATATGTGCACAACTCTCT
Organism: Chionomys nivalis; assembly: GCF_950005125.1. Classification (NCBI taxonomy): domain Eukaryota; kingdom Metazoa; phylum Chordata; class Mammalia; order Rodentia; family Cricetidae; genus Chionomys; species Chionomys nivalis. Next base: position 81,507,042 of record NC_080087.1, on the reverse strand, counting down.
CCCCCCACGCACACACACATTCTCTCCCACTCACAATACACTCTCCTCCCCCCCCACACTCTCTCTCTCTTTCTCCATCACACATGTACACGTGTGTGCACATACATTCTCTCCCACACATACAAGCACACACACTCTCTCTCTCCCCCTCAAACTCACACACACACACATTCAGGAGAGGAGAGGAGTTTGGGCGTGGCGGCACATGTCTGTTAATCCCATCCTTTGAAAGAAAGGCTGAGGTGGGAGGATGGAGACAAGCCTTGACTACAGAGTGAAACTGTGTCAGAACGAAAGATGGGAGGATGGTTTTGGGGTACCCAGTGGTACCCAGGAACAAGAGGAGAGGAATGTGAGAATGTCGACAGAGGGCTTGGGAGTCCCAAAGCTGAAGGTAAAGTCTAGGGCTAAAACCACCTCCTCTAGGGTGGCACACATACATGCGTAAAGACCAGGCACTGGTACACATAAAATCAAAATGAATGTATCTATTGGGGCTGGAGAGATGGCTCAGCAGTGAGAGCACCTGCTGCTCTTGCAGAGAACGTGAGTTTGGTCCCCAGCACCCATGTCTGTAACTCCAGCCCCAGGTGGTCTGATGCCTTTGTCTTATACAGACACTGCTACTCACATGCTCACATCTACACGCAGACACAGCTACACATAGTTAAAATAATATTAAATTCTTTAAAAAATAAATACGTCTTTTTTCAAATTACAAAGAAGAAGCCAGGGGGTGGTGGTGGTGCACACCTTTAATTCCAGCACTCGGGAGACACAGGCAGGTGGATCTCTGTGAGTTTGAGGCCAGCCAGGGCTACACAGAGAAACCCTGCCTGCAAAAACAAAGCCAAACAAATTACAAAAAAACCCCTGCCTCTTCTTCCTGCTGACTCCAGGTTCTGGCCGGCCATTGATGACGGGCTGCGACGGGCTGCCTATGAGAGAGGCGTCAAAGTGCGCTTGCTCATCAGCTGCTGGGGGCACTCTGAGCCATCTATGCGGTCCTTCCTGCTCTCCCTGGCTGCTCTTCGTGACAACCACACTCACTCTGACATCCAGGTGGTAAGAACCCAGCCCAGACCACCCCTTTTCCACTGTGCCTGGTCCTGGGGACACAGCACGTGAACCACAAGTGTCACGACAAGGATGGCCCAGACTGTACAGCCGTGAGGGGGAGACTGTGAATCATGGCTGGCTAGGGTCCGGAGAGTGCAGAGGTCCATTGCTGAGGTGGGAAGTCATGTGGAGGGGGCAGGGGGGGTGAGACTGACACAGAAAGTACCTGCTGTATACTCGTGTTCAAGAAAGACTTTCTGAGGGGCTGTGGCTGTGGGCCAAACTCTGGGACCTCATAAACCAGGTGAGCCCACATTTACAATCCTAACACCTAGGAGGCAGAGGCAAGAGAATCAGAAGTTCAGGGTTATCTTTGGCTATACGGTGAATTCGGGCCAGCCTGGTCTACAAGAACCAGGGGCAGAGAAGGAGGAAGGATGACAGTCTGTGAACTGGAGAGGTGGCTCTCTGGTTAAGAACACTTGCTGCTCTTCCCAAGGACCAAATTTTGGCTCCCAGCACCCCATAGCTGGCAACTCACAACAACCTATAACTCCAGTTCCAGGGAATCCTATATCCTCCTGGCCCCTGTGGGCACCAGCATGTACGCACGCACACACGCACACACTCGCTTGTACACAAATTTAAAAATCTTTAGAGTAAAACAGAAGGGAGAGAGATAGGCAAGACAGACTTTCTCTAGAAAAAGGGACATCAGCAACAAGGCTTCAGGATGGAAAAGAGTCACTGTAGAACCATATCCCCACCCCCCACCCCGCCTCAGCCTGTGTTTACGGGGACCAGCTGCACTGGGCCGTATTTCCGTCCAAGGATCCCACCACACCCCAGCGAAGCAGCCAAGTGCCTTTTGGAGATGCCACTTGCATGGCTCCCCTGCCATCCCAGAGCTGCCCACAGTTCCCCGACTTGCACCTCAAGCTTGCTGTCCTCCCCTCCCCTGCAGAAACTGTTTGTTGTCCCTGCGGATGAAGCCCAGGCTCGAATCCCCTACGCCCGTGTCAACCACAACAAGTACATGGTGACTGAACGTGCGACGTACATTGGTGAGTGCCCCAGTATCGCGGGCATAGCCAAAGAAGGGAGGGACTGGGTACTAGGTCCCCGCCAGCCCATCAGACCCTCACTCTACCGCTTTTCCCCAGGGACCTCCAACTGGTCTGGGAGCTACTTCACAGAGACAGCAGGCACCTCCCTGCTGGTGACACAGAATGGGCATGGTGGCTTGCGCAGCCAGCTGGAGGCTGTTTTCCTGAGAGACTGGGAATCCCCATACAGCCATGATCTTGACACCTCAGCTAACAGCGTGGGCAATGCCTGTCGCCTGCTTTGAGGCCTGGCCCAAAGGATAGGCCAAAGGCTTCCAGGACCTCTTGGACTCAACCTTGGGTCCCGGCTTTTGTCCCCAAGCCCTTGCTTCTGTCTGTCCCATCGCGGCTGCACAGTCTCCCCCACTGCGTTCCCATCACTACCGCCACCTCCGCTGGCCTGACACTCTGGCCCCTATGGACCTAGCAGAGCTAAGGGAGATTCAGACCCCAAAGTAGTGGGGGTGCATGCTAGGCCTGGACCTTTGGCCTACCCCCGCAAAGGGGCCAAGATTATACTAACTAAATGATTGTCTGTACGGCCTGTGCTTAACTGAGTGGCGTGAGACGGGGTGTTGGTTAGGGGACAGGTGGCATGGGTTTCTGATGGGGCCATCTCAGCATGCAATGCACACAGAGCTGGCGTGGGCTGGGCATGTGGTGTGTGTCCACAACAGCAGGCATGGGCTGAGCATGAGTATAACCAGCATGTGTTGTACTGAGCATGCTCCAGAGCTACTGCTAAATCCCAGGGTGTATTGGGGGGGGGGATGACAGACAGACCAGCAGATCTGAACACCAGAGCATGTGGCAGCTCTGAATTTATTTCCGTCAGTGTGCTTACACGTAGCATGTCCTGAGCGTGAGTAAGCGAGCATGCCAAGCCCATCACAAACACAGAGGACCAGTCAGTGGTACATGCAAACTCAGATGGACATGTGTCCAACAGAGAGCATTCTGAGGGTAGGCTCCCAAGGGGCCAAGCCCTTGCTCGTTTTATTTTATTTTGTTTTGTTTTGTTTTTGAGACAAGGTCTCACTTTAAGCCCAGACTGGTCTTGACATTGTGATTCTCTTCCTGCCTCAGTCTCCTGAGTGCTTGGAATTACAAACCTACTCCACCATGCCAAGTTTAATTTAGTTTATTTAGGGAGCAGATTCCTGTGCACAACCCAATGCCATAGCAGCTGGGCCTCTGGCCTCAGTCGGTAGCCAGCCAGTCACAGCCTGAGAGGCAGACCGTGGCCATATGGGTAGTGCAGGTTCACTCAGTGGCAACAGGCAGGAGCAGGGTTTGGAACAGTTTTTTATTGAAATACACGAGGCAAGCGGGTCCAGGCACGGTCATGGCCAATGGGGTGCAGTCCTCTTCCTGACTCTCTGGCCTCAGGGTCTCGGGCCAGACCTGACGGCCTCCAACATTAGAGTGGGATACAGGCATGTTGCCAGGGACAGGGAAATAGGAACATTCTGGATAGCTATTTTCTGTAAGAATAATCTGTGGGTTCAAAGGATGGCTCTAAAGAGCCATTTCAGAGCAAGAAGGGATGCCAGCCCAGCTAGCTCAAACCCCCAAAAATGATAGGGGTGGGGTCCCCATCAATGGTGCCCTCCAACATGCTGCAGAAAGCTGGTGGTCCTGGGTGGCCCATGTGCGTGGGGATGGCGGGCTGGGAGCCCTTGAGCTCGAGACCCCCGGATGCCCTCTAGGGTCCATTCTGGCTCATTCAGCCACTCTCCAGGACAGCTGCTGGGATCGAAGATCAGCTCAGGGCCTGGCCGCTGTCGGGGAAGAGAGAGGAACATCAACAAGAAGGATGGGTACCTGTTGAAGTGTGTACCTACCTACTAGAAGGGGTAAGCAGGCAGAAAGACCCTCACTCCTCGTGCAGGCTTTCCCACACTGAAGTCGGGGATTAGGGATAGGAACCAGAACAGACCAGGCTCATACTAGGCAAAAACTCTGCCTCTGGCTTACACCCTCAGCCTCTCTTGAGGAATTCTAAGCAAATGCTCAAGTGTTGTTATATCCCAGTCCCTTGCCTTGGATTGTAGGTCAGCATTCTACCTGCCCCCGAAGGAGAGTCCCCAGTCCCTCACTGGCGGATACTAGGCAAGGCAAGGAGTCTACTGCAAAACTAAAGCTCCAGCCCTTTTGGGCAAGAAGGAGGTGTTAGTGTTTAGAGATAGGGTTTTGTTATGGAGCCCAAACTAAACTTGACCTTGAGATGACCTCCAGTTTCAACTTCCTGGGATGGTAGGTGCCACACCACCCAGAGCCTTGCCCATTCTTAACAGGCCCATCACTAGGTGCCTATTTTCGTTCCCAGCCTTAATTAGAGTTAGTGTAAGCCTTGGGCTGTCCTGAGGGTGCTAGCGTGACCTGAGCCTTGTCGCCTTGTGTCAATGTTTACTGAGCCTTGGGGCCTGGGTGTGTGGTCACAGATGCTACAGTTGTAGGAAGCATGGCCCTATTACCTGTGCACCGTCATAGATTAAGCTCTAGGAAGACCAAGACCCAGCCTGGGTGCCAGTCTGTGCACCCTGCTCACCTCAGTATCCATGGTCCTGTCTTTGATGCTGGGCCCATCTCCTTCCCGTTGTGGGATGACAGATGGTTCTGTGGAGGCCCCGCGGCCTTCTCCTTCTTCCCAGCCACTGCCCCGACAGGGCCCTGACTCCTCTGGGGAGGCTTGGCTTAGCCGGATGAGGTTGCTAAAATTGGAGTCAGATTTGGAGCCTGCCGGGGGCTTGCGGGCCTTGTGGCGGCCGGTCAAGCGGCTGCCGTAGAAGGCGAGGATAGGCTCCGGGCCTGAATCAGGGACTCGATGGCCAGTATTGGCTACTTTGAGTGGGGCCAGCATGTCAGAGACCATGTCGGCCCGTGTGTCGCTCCACAGCCCTCGTCTAGCCTCCTGCAGACTCAGGTCATCAAGCTGGTCGATGGCCCTCTGCACTCCCGGGGCCTTCTCCTCCATGAAGAAGGACCCACTGCCTGCCACACCACCCAGGCCTGCAGTGTCCTCCTCCTCGGCAAGGCGGTAGTAGGGAGGCCCCTCCTCTGCACCGGTTATGATAGGCGGGGGTGGCTTGCCATCCACCTGCAGGGACAGACGACAGCTACGAAGCGACAGCTGATAGTAGCGGGTGGCCTCGTGAGCACTCCGCAGCTGCTGCATGGACACGAAGGGGTGGCGCAGGGCTGCGCTGGGACTGATGCGTTCATGAGACTCCCATGTTAGCATGCGTTTGATCAGCTCCACCATGCTCTTGAGGTCTGCGTGCTCCGCCAGTGCCTCCCGGTCTGGGAAACTCAAACGACTTATAGCCCCGCCACCATTCACCGTCTCAATCTGGTCCAAGGATTTGAGCATGTACTTGCGGCGCTCCAGTGGACGTACCTGATGGGGCGTAGGGGAGACCAGGTAGAGATGTGTCTAGACTCGGGGCTCCAGAAATCACCTGCTGTGGGGGCCAAGTGGGATGCCCCTGACTTGTGCCCGCATGACTGGAAGCTCTCTTGCTGCTGGACACCAAAGCCTCGATTTCCAATCCCTAGCTCTCCTGCATAGGGAGGATGTGCGTCTTTGACCCCCCCCCCCCCCGTCTCCTAACTCAGGCTCCACACTTCACCTACACTTTCAGTCTAACCTAGAGACATGACCATTACCTTCAGATCTGCTGGCCCACCAGATGTGTTGGCCCACCAGCTCTGACAACCAGCTCCCAGACTTCTGGTCCTCCCCCAAGGTCTAATCTAGATTGTTCTTAATATTGCAGTCCCCCCCCCCAAGCACAGATTGTCTTCGCCCTGCCTGCTCCTCCCATACCTTGGTCTCAGCTAGGTAGTCGGCAGAGGACTTCAGCTGCCAGGGGTTGGTGGCATCGGGGTGGGGGTTCCGCTTGAAGAAGTGGTGAGCCTTACGGGCAGCGTGCAGCAGGTGGGGCTTGGGCAAGCCCTGCGTTTCACAGATGTAGCGCACCTGGTCATACTCATTGTTGCCCGGGTAGAGAGGCCAGCCCAGGTGTAACTCGGCCATGACGCAGCCCAGAGACCACACGTCCACCTTCTCGCAGAAGGGCAACCCCAGCAGGATCTCTGGGGCCCTGTAGAAGCGAGACTGGATGTATGGCTCCTTCACATAGCGCACCTCACTGAATATGCTGGCTGAGCCGAAGTCGATCACCTGTGAAGGGCAGAGGGTATGGGACACGGGGTAGGTGGGCTGGTGGAGTGGTGGGGGTGACCAGACTGGCCCCTCCTGGGACTCATCTCTATTTCTCCTGTGTCTGTCTAGCTCTGTGCCTTGAGACTTCGACTTCCTTCCTTATGAATGTCTCTCTGTCATCTAGCTATTGTTTCTGGGTTAGCTGTTAGGTCTGTCTCTGAGTCTCTTGAACATGTGCCTATAATAGTTGGGCACTGCGCGCCTGCAGTGCAGAGCCATGTGTGTAGTGGGGCATGTTTTCTCCCGTATCCCCTGCCCATTGTTGGTTAGTGCTGAGACAGGGTCTCAGGTATCCCAGGCTAGCTTCACACTGGTTGTGTAGCAAGGATGACCTTGAGCTCCTGTTCAAGGGCTGGGATTATAGGTGTGTGCAACCAAGCCCAGCTCCCAGCTATAATTTTAATATTTCATCTACTCTAAATTTCACTTGTATGTGGGGTTGTGGGGGGGTATGTGCATATGCAGTGGGTGTCATCACTCACGGGTACCCGTGTAGGGGACAGAGGTTGATGGTAGGTATCGTCTACCACTCTTCCTTGTTTTTGGAGACAGGGTCTCTCACTGAACCTGAAATTCACCATTTTGGCAAGATTGCCAGACCCCTGAGCTCTTTTGATCCTCTTGTCTCCCTTACAGCTCCTCAGCCCTGATATTATAAACTCAAGCCCAGATCTAATGGTGCTGGGGAATATGAATTTAGGATCTGCTTGTGTGCAGCAAGCACTTAACCCACTGGGACTGGAGGCGTGGCTCAGTGGCTAAGAGTACTTGCTGCTCTTGCAGAGGACCAAGGATTCGGTTCCCGACACCCACATGGCAGCTCACACCTGTCTGTAACCTGAAAAGCCATAATATATGCACAGGAACTTTCACATAAACTAAATTAGCCTGGCGGTGGTGGCGCATGCCTTTAATCCCGGCACTTGGGAGGCAGAGGAAGGAGAATCTCTGTGAGTTCAAGACCAGCCTGGTCTACAAAGTGCTTTCCAGGATAGTGAGGGCTACACAGAGAAACCTGTCTGAAGAAACAAATAAAATAATTAAAAAGTGAAATAAAATTCCAGTCCCATGAGAACAAGAGCTTTGTATTTCATTCAAGGCTATGTCTCTAGAGGTCTAAACAGTGCCCGGCACATCATAGGGCTCAGGAAAAAGTGAATGAGAAATACAAGTGGCTGTCTCAGACCAATCAGGATTTTTCTTTTGTTGTTGTTATTTGTTTTTCAAGACAGGGTTTCTCTGTGAAACAGTCCTGGCTGTCCTGGAATTGAACCTGGGACCTCTGGAAGAGCAGTCAGTGCTCTCAACCACTGAGCTATCTCTCCAGCCCTATATTCCTTCTTTTATTTCCGTGTCTGTCTTCCATGGTACTGGAGATTGAACTCAAGGCTTCGTGTATATAGGTAAATAGTCTACTACTGAGCTAGGCTCCTAGCCTTTTAAGAGTTTTTCTTTTGCTGGGAAGTTCAATGCCTTTAATCCTAGCATTCGGGAGGCAGAGGCAGGCGATTCTCTGTGAGTTCAAGGCCAGCTTGGTCTACAAAGTGAGTTCCAGGTCAGTCTCCAAAGCTACTGAGAAACCCCATCTTAAAAAACCAAAAATATAGATATAATATTAAAAAGGCTTTTATTTTTAAGATTTATTTATTCATGTATTTTATGTGTGTATGAGTGCTATATCTTCATGCATACCAGAAGAAGGAATCTGATCCCATTATTGATGGTTACTGGGAATTGAGCTCAGGTCCTCTGGAAGAGCAGTCAAGTGCTCTTAACCAGTGAACATCTCTCCAGCTCCCTGTAAGAGTTTTTTGTTTTGTTTGTTTTGTTTTCTTTCTTTCTTTCTTTCTTTCTTTCTTTCTTTCTTTCTTTCTTTCTTTCTTTCTTTTTTTGGTTTGGAGCCTGTCCTGGAACTCATGCCATAGACCAGGCTGGCCTTGAACTCACAGAGATCAGTCTGCCTCTGCCTCCTGAATGCTGGGATTAAGGGCATGTGCCGCCACCACTCAGCGTAAGAGTTTTATTCTAATTGTGTACATGTGTGCATGCACGCCCTTGAGAACATGCCTGCACATGAGTACTGGAGTTCAGCTAGGCCAGAAGAATCAGAAGCTCCTGGAGCTGGAGTAGGCTGTCCAGTGTGGTGCTGGGAGCCTGACGTGGGTCCTCTGCAACAGCAGTCTGGGCTTTTAACCTCTGAGCCTCTCTCTCGCTAGCTCCTGGACCTTTTAAAAACTTTTTTAGTTAGTTCATTAACTAATTTAAAAACCTAAATTAGTGTTTAGGGTTTTTTGTTTTGTTTTGTTGTTTTGAGACAGGGTATCCCTGGCTGTCCTGGAACTCTGTAGACCAGGCTGACCTCAAACTCAGAGATCTCCCTGCCCCTGCCTCCTGAGTCCTGGGATTAAAGTCGTGCTAGGCATAGTGTTTGATTTTTGAGATAGGGTTTCCTGTATCCCATACCCATTGTGGAGTCCAGGGTGACCTTGCACTGCTGATCCTCCAGCCTCCACATGTCAAGTACTGAGATTACATGTGTGTACTGGCACCCTAGGCCTTTGCTGTTTATATTGAGGCTGCTTTTAGTTTCTGAGGCAGGCCTTGAATTCATGAAAATCCTGCCTCAGCAGCCTGCCCCCCCCCTCCCCAATTGCCTCTTCACAGCTAATCACTCATCTCTGAGTGTCTCTGTCTTCATTTCTGTGTTGTGGACAGGGAAGGAACCACCCTGAAAGCCAAGTCCTCTATGATCTTCACCATCCAACACTATCAAAACCCGGAAGGCCCTCTGCATGCCATGGGCGGCAGGCAGGAGCCTTCGTCTCTCCCCCTCGCCACCAGGTGGCGCTCTGCTAGTTTCACTGAATCCCTGAGACTAACGCAGTGGATGGAGGCAGTGGCTTCCTGCTCTGCTTTGCACTCCACCACCCTCAGCTTCCCTGCCCCCAAGGCTGATCATGAAATTGATATTAGTCGGGACTCAGAATCCCCGAGAACTTGAGTGACACTGGGCCGTAAGTCCGTGTTTGTGGGGTCCCTTCATTCTGAAAACACTGTAGGGGTGGACAGTGACCACCCCCAGACACTGTGAGCCCTATTATATCTACAGTGATCTCTCCTTAGCTCACTGTGCTTCCATCCCTCAGGGCAAAAGCACCCATCTCTTCCTGTCTCTAACATTCAGTGGGGTGCTGGGAGAGGCCAAGGGCACAACGTAGGCAGCTTTGGTCCAGTCCCGCCCTTGGGTACTGCCTGCCCAGTCATAGCCAGAGCCTTGGATGACAAATACACAGGTGGAGGAGGCACAGAGGGTGTCTGTGTAGGTTGGCAAGCCATAGGTTCTGCAGGAGAAGTTGAACTTGTGGTGGAGGAGACAGCTCAGGTGCCCACCCAGGAGCAAGAACAGAGGCCAGAGCCACCTAGCTTACAGATGCCTAGGCCAGCAGGTCCCAGTTGAATCCCATCTTTTCTTCATTTAAGACGGGATCTCAAGTAGTGTCGAGTGGCCTTGAACTTTTAATCTTTCCACGTCCCTGCCTCCGCAGTGGTAGAGGTCTAGGTATCTGTCCCTATGCCCAGCTCTCCCTCACACATTCTTCCTTTAGACTTAATTCATTCAGGGGGAATGCAAATGCAGGTGTGTGTATGTAGAGGTCAGAGGATAACTTTTGGGAGTCAGTTCTCTGCTCCCACAATATGGGTCCTGGGGATTGAACTCATGTCCTTAGGCTTGGCAGCAAGCACCTTTACTGGCTGAGCCATCCTGCTGGTCCTTCTTTTTCTAAACTGTGAGTGTGTGTGTACATGTTGCTGTGTATATGCACACATGTGTCAGAAGTTAGCCTTCCTCTATCACTCTCTACCTTATAATTTGAGACAAGATCACTCACGGAACATGGAGCTTGCTGATTGGCTAGACAGGCTGCCCAACAAGCTCCAGGAATCCTCCTGTCTCACCTCCCCAGCACTGATATTACAGGTGAGCTGCCACACTTGGCTTCTTATATGGGTGCTAGGGACCTGAAATGAGGTTTTCCTGCTTGTTCAACAGGCTTGTTACCATCTGACTATCTCTGAAACCTCCCCCATTCACACTGCGAAACCCACCAGTGAATTCTGTTGTCCCTAGCTCCACATCTGCCCCAGTCCACACACGTCCCAGCTATATCTCATTATCTGTGACCCCTACTTGGATCACCCCATCTGCCTTCTTGATCCTACTTCCCCTCAAAAATTGAACACCTAAGTCAGAGCAGGCCCTTCTACTCTGAATCCATTTGTGAATACAGCGTGTTGGTGTGTGCCTTTGACCCCTTTGCTTGGTAGGCAGAGGCAGGAGGATCTTCCATGAGTTTGAAGCATGCCTGGTCTACATAGCAGGTTCAGGGCCAGCCAGGGATACATTGTGAGACAAAGTAACCCCTGTGATGGTAACGTAGGCCTTTAATCCCAGTGCTTTGGTGGCAGAGGCAGACAGATCTCTGTGAGTTCAAGGCCAGCCTGGTCTCCAAAGTGAGTTCCAGGACAGTCAAGGCTGTTACACAGAGAAACCCTGTCTCAAAAAACCAAACCAAACCAAACCAAACCAAACCAAACAAACAAACAAGAAAAACAAACCAGTTTTGACCCCTACGAGGCCTTGCACAATGCCACCCCTGCCTCATTGATCTCCTTTCCTCCCTCTTTGCCCCTGTCATTCTACTTCAATGCTACAGAACTCCCCTGCATTGCTAGAACCCTTGACCACCACATGCTCCTACCTTCGGGCCTTTCTGCTGGCTGTGTCCCTTCTCCCATGGCCCTCTCTGACCCTCAAGACTCGTTCAGGTGCCCCCTCCCTGACCACCTCTTGTAATTTCAGCCTCCACCACATCCCACTCCTGAGCAATACCCTACATCCTCTCCCTCCCGCTTCCACCTCTTCTCACTCCCCTGACACTTGTTACTCCTCACCAAGTGCTGTCTCCCCCACTAGAATGTCAGCCCTGACCTGAGCCACGGGAGGGAAGCTGGATGGAGCAGGGTTGGGGAGACTTCAGGCCTGGAAGGGAAACATGGAGGACCTTGGAAATGAGATGGAGAAGCCAGGCATGGTGGTGAATACGTGTCATCCAAATACTTGGGAAGGGGGACCCACTCAAATTCCAGACCAGCCTGGACTACATGAGACCTTGTCTCCACAAACCAACTAACAAAGCTGGCTGTGGTGACACATACCAGTAATCCTAGCACTTGGGTAGTGGAGACAGGTAGGTGATGAATTCAAGACATCCTCAACTACGCAGCAAGTTCAAGGCTAGCCTGTACCACGAGACCCTGTCTCAAAAACAACAACCACACTAAAGAATTGGGATGGGGTATGGGAGACTGCCAGACAGCAGCAAGGAGAGGCAGTTTGGAAATCAGGGACACCTCAGAGCCACACCATGGAACTGACCAGGGAGACTCACATGCTGGCAGAACATCCCAGTGTTGGGCAAAGCTGTTTCCCAGGCAACCGCACTCACCTTTACCCTGAAGGGGCAGCGGGTCTGGTCCACCAGCATGATGTTTTCAGGCTTGAGGTCAGCATGGATGATGGCCAGCTCCTTGAGGCGAGCCAGCGCTCTCAGGACCTGCAGGGTGACAGTGCGAATGTGCCGGGCAGGAAGGGGTGCAAAGTTGTTCTCTTTCTGGAACTCAAAAAGGTTTTGCTCCAGTAGCTCGAAGACCAGGTAGAACTTGAGGGCATCGTGGAAGAACTCGAGAAAGCGGATGACGTGGGCCTCGTCGGGGTCCAGGCCTCGGACACATCGGAGCAGCTTCAGCTCGTTCTTGATGATACGACTTCGGTAGGCGTCATTCTTCAGGATCTTGATGGCCACCATTTCACCTGTACTCCTGCGCCAGCCCTTGGCCACCTCTCCGAAGGTGCCCTTGCCCAGTACCTCGATGATGTCGTAACAGTCAGTCTCTGACTGAATGGTGGCCATGGTGCCCTCGCTGCCAGTCACTCTTCCACCCTTACTCCTGAGCCACTGGCTTGGCTTCCTAGACTTCCCACCCTGATGATGGCCCTTCAGTCCTCCCAGCGGGGGAAAGATAACCACACTCTTGTCTCTCCCTATGAGGTCAGCCCCTGCCTCCCTGGCACCCCTTGGCCCCCTTGGCCACACTGTGAGTCTACCAGGGGCTGCACCCCTCCCCCAAAGCCCTCCTGGCTTGGGATGAGGGGGCTCAGGCCCCTCTGAATGGGTTCCAGCGTTGCTGAGTGGCTTTGATTCTGTTGTTAGAGACCTGAGTCCTAGGCTAGAATGGGGGGGTGGGGTGCCAGGCTGGGCCCCTCCCCCACCCACTGACGGAACCCTGGAGAAGCCGATGGGGTAGACTCAGGGATTTTATTCGTTGACCTTGGATGTTCAGAAATAGGGATGCACCTACAGTCATGTGAGAGTGTAGAAAGGTTTTCCAAGTTGAGTGTGTGTGTGTGTGTGTGTGTGTGCGCGCGTGTGCGTGTGTGTGTGCATGTAAGGCATAGAGAGGGTGTATGGATAGGGTAAGATCCAGATTGTAAAGACACTGACTGCAGGCTAAAAAGTTTGGGGCACTGGGGAGCCACGAAAGGCTTTAGGCAAGGGAATGAATACTCAGACCTGAGTCTTTGCCCAGAAAGGTGCTGAGTGAGAGTGCTTGCAGCAGACACAGTGGCTGCACCTTCAGTAACTGCTGTCCCAGCCCTCAATTGCAACTCTGCAGCTACCATGGGCAGGGGCAGTTAGGTGGGAATTCTGTTCCCTCAGGCACCAACTCTATCTGGGCCACTAAAGGAAACTTTATCTAAATTGCTAGAACTCAAGATTCAAAGGTTGAGGTGAAATCCTGCTAGCTCAGAGAGGCTGAAGAGCAAGTAGCTAACCTTCTCTCCCTGCTCACATTTCCAGAAAATGGGTGTCCTTCCCTTCCGCTCTGCCCCACTAAAGAGCCTCCCTACACTTCCTCCTCCCTACCTCTTCCTGTCATCTAACTGCTGACTCAACCTCCTGAAATGCAACATGTCTTTCTATCATTAACAAAAGCAGCAGAAATTAGTGTGGCATACCTTTTACACAGTGAAAGTAATATTCCACAACAAAGGGTGAACTGCAGGAAAGGAGTCCACAGACCCCAGCAAGGAGGCTGAGGAAGTCCAGGTAGACTGAGCTGGCGAAGGGCTCAGGAGTTGATGGCGTGAGGCCCTAGATAGGGCAGAAGGGCAGGCTGTGATACTGAAAGGGTCAGGGGAGGAGAGAAACAATCTAGAACAAGGTTTCCGGTAGTCTGGGAGAAGGTGACGTGGGAGAAGGTGACGTGGACAAAGGGTGGGTGGTGGGGTAGACACTGAGGTCAGATCAGAGAAACTGACATCAAACACAGGGCAGACAAAACAACTCCATTTCTCTGTCTTGAATTTTCTTTTCCATACATTTTCTACTCAGTATATGTTCTTGTTTTGAGACAAGGTCTTAATACATAACCCTGGCTGGCCTAGAACACACAGACATCCACCTGCCTCTGCCTCCCAAATACTGGCTACACCACCACACCTGGCTGTTATTGGATATTAGTTTAAAATGTGTTCCATTCGTTCATGCTGCAGAATATTTGTTTAATGATGCAAAGATGTGTTGCATTCTTTTATGTTGCATTTGTTTAACTCTGTGAAGCTGTCTTACTTTACTTGTCTAAACCACCTGACTGGTCTAATAAAGAGCTGAATGGCCAATAGCTAGGCAGGAGAAAGGATAGGTAGGATGGTAGGCAGAGAGAAGAACAGAGAAGAGGGAGGAGCAAGAAAAGGAGAAGGAGAGAGGATGTCAGGGGCCAGCCAACCAGCTATACAACCAGCCATGGAAGTAAAACGTAAAGAAAGGTATATAGAAGAGAGAAAGGTAAAAGCCCAGAGGCAAAAGTAGATGGAATATTTTAAGAAAGGCTGGCTAGGGGCTGGAGAGATGGCTCAGCGGTTAAGAGCATTGCCTGCTCTTCCAAAGGTCCTGAGTTCAATTCCCAGCAACCACATGGTGGCTCACAACCATCTGTAATGAGGTCTGGTGCCCTCTTCTGGCCTGTAGGCATACACACAGACAGAGCATTGTATACATAATAAATAAATAAATATTTAAAAAAAAAAAAAAAAAGAAAGGCTGGCTAGATACAAGCCAAGCTGAGGCCAGAAATTTATAAATAAGCATAAGTCTCTATGTATTTATTTTGGAGCTGGGTGGTGAGTCCCCAAAGTATAAAAAGAAAAAAAACCCAGCCAGGCGGTGGTGGCACACGCCTTTAATCCCAGCATTCAGGAAGCAGAGGCAGGCAGATCTCTGGGAGTTTGAGGCCAGCCTGGTCTACAAGAGCTAGTTCTGGGACAGGCACCAAAGCTACAGAGAAACCCTGTCTTGAAAAACAAACAAACAAACGAAAAAAAAAAAAGATTTGTCACTCATACTGGTTTAGTAAAATGCTGATTGACCAGTAGCCAGGAAGGACATACAGGCAAGGAAATCAAACTAGGAGAATTCTGGGAAGAAGAAAGATGAAGACATAGTTACCAGCCAGACATAGAGGAAGCAAGAGAGAATTCCTTACTGAGAAAAGGTACCAACCCATGTGGTTAAACATAGATAAGAATTATGAGTTAATTTAAGTTGTAAGAGCTAGTTAGTAATAAGCCTGAGCAATAGCCCAAACAGTTATAATTAATATAAACCTCTGTGTGTTATTTGGAACTGAACAGCTGTGGGACCAGGTGAGACAGGAACTTCCATCTACAATTTATTGTATTATTTTATGTGTATGGGTGTTCACCTGCATGTATGTGTGTGTACCATGTGCATACCGAGTGCCCTCAAAAGTCAGAAGAGAACTTCATATCTCCCAGTACTAGAGTTACAGATGGTTATAAGTCACCATGTGGATGCTGGTGTCAAACCTGGGTCCTCTACCAGAGCAACAAGTATTTTTTGTCTGTTTGTTTTTGTTTTTGTCTTTCTGAGACAGGGTTTCTCTTCATAGCCCTGGCTGTCCTAGAACTCACTCTGTAGACCCGGCTGGCCTCGAACTCACAGAGGTGAGCCTACCTCTGCCTCCCGAGTGCTGGGATTAAAGCCATTTGCTACCACCACCCAGTCCAGCAAGTGTTCTTAACTGAATGCTGAGCCATCTCTCCATGCCTGACTGTTTTTTGTTTTGCTGTTTGTTGTTTTGAGACAGAATCTCATGTAGACTAACCTTGGATTCACTGTTGCTGAGGCTGGTCTCAAGCCTGATCTCCCAGATGGAGGAAGGTCATTGGTTAAAAAATAAAGAAACTGCTTGGCCCTCATAGGTTAGAACATAGGTGGGTGGAGTAAACAGAACAGAATGCTGGGAGGAAGAGGAAGTGAGCTCAGACTCAATAGCTCTCCTCTCTGGGGCAGATGCGATGAAGCTCTGACCCAGGATGGACGTAGGCTAGAATCTTCCCAGTAAGCACACCTTGGGGTGCTACACACATTATTAGAAATGGGCTAGTCCAGGTGCGAGAGTTATCCGAGAAGAGGCTAGATATAATGGGCCAAGCAGTGTTTAAAAGAATACAGTTTGTGTGTTGTTATTTCAGGGCATAAGCTAGCCAGGCGACCAGGAGCTGGGGCAGCAGGAACACAGCCCGCAGCTCCCACTACATCTCCCTGCCTCCACCTCCCAACAGTTGGAGTTGGATAAATGCTGCTATGCCTGGATTAGAGTTGTTTGTTTGTTCGTTTTTGCAACATGGTTTCTCTGTGTAGACTTGACTGCCCTGGAACCCACTCTGTAGACCAGGCTCACCTTGAACTTGGAGATCCACCGGTTTCTGCTTCCCAAGTACTGGGATTAAAGGTACTTGTGACCACCACTGTACTTGAGGAAGTTTTAAAAATACCTAAAATTTCTATGCTTGGTAAATGGGGCAGTAATCCTAGAATTCAGGAGATTGAGACAGAACACTCAAAAGTTTGTGACCAGCCAGGGCTACATAGAAAGTTTGAGGCCAGCCTAGGGTTACATAAGAACCTATGTCAGAAAAAAAAAAGCGTTTTTTTTTTGTTGGTTTTTTTTTGTTGTTTTTTTTTAAGAACTTATACTTAAGTCAGTTGGGGGCTAGAGACTCTCAGAGACAAGATAGGAGCTCACACACACACACACACTTCCAATATATATGGTGTAGGGAATCATCACGGGAAACTACAATAGCTGTCTCCCCGAGAAATTCAGGGATGTCTGGGTTTGTCAACTCTGGGTGCAAGTCTGAGTTCAAGGCCACCCAGGTCTATAGAGTTTCAGGATAACCAGGAACTATGCAGAGAAACCCTGTCTCGAAAAACCAAAAGAAGAGGAGGAAGAGGCAGCTTAGGGAACTTGTGGAGTGGACTGAGGAGGTGGAGTCCCAAGGGCTCAGAGAGCAGGAGAGAAGGGAGTCAGCAGAGAGATGATTCATCTGTAAGAAGTTTGACATTTTGGTAAGAAGCCAGGAGAAGGGAGAGAGAGGGAAAGCACTCAGGGGAAACTGAGGAAAGATTGCTGGTGTTGAGCGTGGTGGTGCATGCCTTCAATCCCAGCACTTGCAAGGCAGAGGCAGGCAGATCTCTGTGAGTTCGAGGCCAGCCTGGTCTTCAAAGTGAGTTCCAGAACAGCCAGAGAGATACAGTGAGACCCTGCCTCAAAGGAAGAAAGGAAGAAAGAAGGAAGGGAGGGAAGGAGGGAGGGAGGAGGAAAGAAGGAAGGAAAGAAGGAAGGAAGGAAGGAAGGAAGGAAGGAAGGAAAGAAGGAAAGAGGAAAGAAGGAAAGAAGGAAAGAGGAAAGAAGGAAAGAAGGAAAGAGGAAAGAAGGAAAGAGAAAAAAGATTGCTGTTTTCTAAAAACACAAATGCGGGGGGAGTCCACCACAGGTGAAGATGATTCCTGTCAAGTGTAGTGGAGACAAAGGGCTTCTTGCATGAGGAGCCAGTTGGGAAATAGGGCTGGAGTAGGCGAGAGCCCCTTGCTCTCATTTTTTATACTGGAAATGTTTATATGTGTGTAGGGGGTGTCTGTCTGTGTGTCTGAGTGCGCACACACACACACACACACACATGCACGAGAGGCAGGTAGGGCAGAATTGAGTTCTGTAGAAAAGACTTGGGGTTGGACTAGGATTGTACGCCACATAGAGGCCTAGATCCCAGCCAGTGAGTGTAAGGTAAGGGAAAGGGTGGCCCCCAGTCCCCAGGAGCTGAGCAGTGTTGGGCATTCTGGACCCTGGGACCCGATCCTAAGAGTGAGACAGGAACCAGGAGATGCCTCCTTGGGTGAGGCCCTAAGTGTACAGGGCAGTCAAACCAGACAGACAGGAAGGGAGGGTGGCGCCTGGCAGAGTGGCCTTCGTAGCACAGTCTGTGCTCCAACTCTTCTCAGAAGGCTGAGGCAGGATGAGTGAAGACAACGGAGGGGAGATCCAAGCCAGCTTGGGAAACAGTGAAATTTGAAATTAAAACTTAAGGGGTTGGATGTAGCTCGCTTGGTGGAGTACTTGTCCAGCATAGATGAGGCCCTGAGCTGAATTCCCAGCACCACATGAATTCCCACCAAGCATGGTGGCATAGACCTCCAATCCCAGCTCTTGGGAGTTGGAGGCACGCAGCAGACTCATCTTTGACTACATAGTTTGAGACTAGTCTGGTATATGAGGCTTTGCTTTAAAAAAAAAAAAAAAGACCAAGTCAAAGGGGTGGGGGGAGATGTTCAGTAGTTAGGGAACACTGGTTGCTCTTCCAGGGGACCTGGGTTCAATTCCTAGCACCCACATGGTGGCTCACAAATCTCTGGAGTTTCTGGCCTCCACAGGCACCATGCATATAATATACAAGGAAAACCCTCTTACAGATAAAATACTAAAAGTGCTTTTGTTTGTTTGTTTTTGTGTTTGTTTTTCGAGACAGGGTTTCTCTGTGGTTTTGGAGCCTGTCCTGGAACTAGCTCTTGTAGACCAGGCTGGTCTCAAACTCCCAGAGATCCGCCTGCCTCTGCCTCCCGAGTGCCGGGATTAAACTAAAAGTGCTTTTTTAAAAGCTGGAGCTATAGTTCTGGGGTAGAATACTTGGCTAGCATACACAAAAGCCCTGAAGGTCAATCCCCAAGCCACCAAAAGTAAAATAAAGTCCTGTTTATGAAAAGGGAAAGATGAACAAAAGTTCACTTGCTGAGGGCAATGGGTCCCCCAGGTCCATTCAACTAACATTGCATAAGCCTGGGGGGGCCACAAATAAGGAGACACACACACACACACACACACACTTGAGCACACACAGGAACCAGGACACATGGCAACTTTTGAATTATTTTATTCATGTAGCTTGGCTTAATATACAGGCACTTCTGCTAATGAGGCGTCCCGGGCCTCCGGCTCCTGCCTGAGTCAGTTGCCCATCTCAGAGCCTTCTGAGGATTAGTGCTAGTAATGTCACACACAAATGGGGAGTTGGGGTGGGGTATGGGAAGGCAAGAGGGGAATCCACCTTTGTCCAGGGCTTCAGATGGCAGCAGCCTGGGTTCCCTCAACCCTTGTGGAGCCCGGAGTTGCTGTTTCTGAAAACCCCACACTGGGCAGTCGGACCCTGAATCCACCTTCTTCCCGGTCCCTACTCCCACTCCGGGCCTTGGGGCTTAGGGACACCCTGGGAAAGCGGAATTTGGGTGACTTCTCCCCGACTGGGGACTTGGAAGTTGTTTCGCCCTCTTGTCCCTTAGAGACTTTGGAAGGGGAAGCCAAGCCTACACGAGGCAATCGGACCCTGACCCGACCCCGGCGACCAGAAGCTCCTTCCCCACCGCCCTCTTCCTCCTCCTCAGGGCTTGGAGAGCCTTCTCCGGAGACCACCTCACTTTGGCTGAAGCCCACTCTGGGCAGCCTGAGCTTTGGACTCTTGGCCTTTTCTCCGCCTTCCACTCCTTCCTTAGCCCTCACCAGACCAAACAGGGGCAGCCGAACCTTGAGTTTGTGTCCAGCATCCCCATCGCCCTCAACCACTTGGTACTCAGCATGGCTAATGACTGGGGAAGTGAGTTCCACATCAGGCAACGAGAGCTGGAAGGTGCGCTGTGCCCCGGGGTCCTCGTGCTCGGTACCCTCTCCTTTGCCTCCCACACCCAGGGTGGGCAGCTTCAGCTTCAAGCCACCCTCACTCTTGGCTGCTTCACCAGCCTGGGCTTCATGGCTCAGCCCGACATCCAGCTCTAGCTGGGGCACTGTGACTGTGGGCATCTTGAAGATGCCCTCACCTACTAAGAGATCACCCCCTGCCACCTGGGTTCCAGGCAGATCCAGCATCACCCGGGGCACCTGGACCCTAGAGCCTGCTGTGCCCTCTGCAGATGGAGCTGCAATTTCAGCTCCTGCCTCGCGAAAGCTGGTCAGTTCTACCTGGGGCAGTGAGATGCCCAGGGTGGGCACCCTTAGCACTCCCTCTTGGCCTTCTGCCACCGCCTGCCCAGTGGTGGACACCTTCAGACCTGATGGCTTGACTCCACTGGCGGCAGCTTCTACCTCCTGAGTTCCTGGTGTGACCAGTTCTACCTCAGGAATCTTAAGCTGACCAGCTATGGCCTCCAGTTTTTCGCCAGGGCTAACACGTCCATCCTCAACTTCTACTTCCTTCCCTCGGGACAGTCCAAAAGATGGCATCTTAAGCTTTGGCATCCTCACCTTCCCATCCCAGCCCCAGCCTTTTCCCTCAAGCTCAGCTTCCCCTGCCACTAGTACTTCAGCTTCCGAGTCCCGGCCCTTCACCCCAAACTTGGGCAGCGCAAATCTGGGCCCCTTGGGCTTGCTCTCAGCCCCTGCTACCTCCGCTTTGCCTGAGGGCAGATGAGCATCCAGGCTGAGCTGTGGGATGGACAGATCCAGGGCAGGCAGCATCCCTGCTTCCCCAGCTCCCTTCGCTTCAGCTTCGGTCCCAGTTCGAGCTTTGGGGAGTGAGATGGCAAACTTGGAGACCTTCAACTTGGTGGCTCGCCCAGGCCCCTCCACGTCGGCCTTGACTGCTTTGGGTCCCGAAAGTCCAAATTTGGTCAGAGAGAACTTGGAAGTGGGTTTGACTTTCAATTCTACCATTTCTAGCTGCTCTTTCTCAACTTCAGTTGTGGGCAACTGTGGAGTTACAATCTCCACAGAGGGCACCCGGAAGCTCACCTCTCCAACATCTGCTGCCACCCTGGGGCCCTCTGGCTTCTCCACTTTGACTGAGGGGGCTTCTTGGACTTGTCCTTCCAGGCCCAGGGCCCCAGGCAAGTCAAGCTCCACAGAAGGCAGAGAGAGGGAGGGGACGCTAACACGAGTCACCTCACTGCCCATCTCTGGCTGCAGACAGGGAAGGGTCATGTGTTTACCTGGAACCTCAATACCTGCCTCACTGGGCTTGCCCACCTTCCCTATCTTGGGCAAGGTCACCTTGGGCAACTTGAAACTAAATTCAGTCCCTTCTGCCTGCTCCACCCCTACGGCTTTTCTCTGCACCTCAGAAACTGTGGACAACTTCATCTCTGGCACCTTAGGAAGATGCACCTCTGGGACTTGTGGCACTTGAATTTCGGGCAGTCGCATGTCTGATACTTTAGGAAGCTGCAGCTCTGGGAGATGGACGTCGGGCACTGCCATCTCAGGCACTTTGGGCAGTTTTATTTCTGGAAGCTTCATTTCAGGAAGTTTCACGTCAGGCATTTTGATCTCTGACACTTTAGGCAGCTGAACTTCTGGGAGCCGAACATCGGGCACGGCCATCTCGGGTATCTTTGGGAGCTTCATCTCCGACACTTTGGGCAGCTGAACCTCCGGAAGTCGAACATCAGGCACGGCCATCTCGGGTATCTTTGGGAGCTTCATCTCCGACACTTTGGGCAGCTGAACCTCCGGAAGTCGAACATCGGGCACGACCATCTCGGGTATCTTTGGGAGCTTCATCTCCGACACTTTGGGCAGCTGAACTTCCGGGAGCCGAACATCGGGCACGGCCATCTCGGGCATCTTTGGGAGCTTCATCTCCGACACTTTAGGCAGCTGAACTTCTGGGAGCCGAACATCGGGCACGGCCACCTCGGGCATCTTAGGGAGCTTCATCTCCGACACTTTGGGCAGCTGAACCTCCGGAAGTCGAACATCAGGCACGGCCACTTCGGGCACCTTTGGGAGTTTCATCTCTGGGAGTTTCATCTCTGGGACTTTTGGGAGCTGTACTTCTGGGAGGTGTACGTCAGGTACAGCCATCTCAGGCACCTTCGGGAGCTTCATCTCAGGGACTTTGGGCAGCTGCACTTCCGGAAGGTGAACATCAGGTACGGCCATCTCAGGGATCTTTGGAAGTTTCACCTCTGACATTTTGGGCAGTTGTACTTCGGGGAGTCGCACCTCTGGAATGACTGCCTCAGGCACTTTCGGGAGTTTGACATCAGGAACCTTAGGGAGCTTCACTTCCGGCCCTTTGGGGGCCTTGACATCAGGCCCAGCTGCGCCAATGCCAAAAGAGGGCATCTTGAGGGTAGGTAGCTTCAGCTTGCTCTCAGCGCCAGCTTCAGGACCAGAGGGCCGGGGCTCCAGGAGAGAAAGCCCAAAGGTGGGCATTCGAAGTCTGGGACCCTTTGCCTTGGCCTCGGGGCTGCCCTTGACCACCTTGACTTTAGTAGCTTCCTTCCCTCGAACCCCAAAGCGGGGGAAACTGAGGCGGGGCATCTTCAGGGCCACTTCAGGTACCTCTCCTGGGGCCTCCACCTCCGTACCTGGCAAAGCCAGGTCCACCCCCACAGAAGGTGCTGCCACATCCAGGGTGGGGACTTTTATCACTGCAGCCCCTTCCTGGGTGTCCAGACATGGAAGTGTGGGAAGAGAGGGGAGGGTGGGGAGCTCCACTTGTGGGACCTGGATTCCTATGGCTGGGGGCTCCACAGCTGGTGCAGCTGGGGCTCCTAGCCCAAGGGTCGGCAGATGGAGGCCAAAGCCACTGGCTGCCTCTGTTGATGGGGTCCCCTTGGGAGCTGACACCTGAGGGACACCCACCTCAGCACTTGGCAGCCGAGGCCCAACTAGCTCTAGCTGAGGGGCTGTGAACCCAGCTCCTGTGGCTACCTCAGCCTCTGCCTTGGCCTTCCTTGGGGGAGGAGCAGCAGCAGCCATTCGTGCTACCTGGGCCTCTTCGGCCACTTCTCGGACACGTAGCCGAGGCAGCTGGAGACGTCGGCGGGCAGGGGCAGCTGGGACAGGCCCCTTGGCAGCCTCGGCTTTGAGACCCCGACGGAGTCGGGAGAACTTGGGAAGGGAGAACTCGACGTCAACTGGGGCCAAATCTGCAGGGGTCCCCAGGGCCCCTGGCACCATCTTCTTCTTCTTCACAGGGGACAGATGCTGGATGTTCTGAGGAGAGAGGAGAGAGGCAGGAGAGAGGAGGCTGTGGACAGTGGGAGGCTGGGAGTGGACAGAAAAATAAAACCCCACCTAGTATTATACCAGGCTGGGGATGTATTGGGGATACATTGCCTGTCTTGTCACTTCACCCCAGGAAGGCAATGACAGTCATTTAGAAACTCACTGTGAATGGACAGGGGTGATAGCAACAGGGACCCAAAAATTTAAGGCCTTTCCAACGTTCTCATTGTAGAGATGTGGAGACTGGTACCCAGAGAGGAAAAGAAACTCGGGTTGCTCAGTAACCCAACTGCCCTTAGGCTAGAATCTGGCCTTCTAGGAGGCCTCTGTGGCCCCTAATGAGCCTGGTTCGGATGGGCGAAAGCCACCTTCTGATTGGCGCATCCTCCTTCCAGGGGGCTGAGTTTAGGAGCAGTGAACAAGGGGCAGGGGGTGAATTAGTGTTGGGTTAGTGACAAGACAAAGGGATAAACTGGGCCACGATAGCAGGGAGTAGGGTTTACGGCTCAGAGACCGGGTCGCTGGGGCAGCCCTGGGCCGGGACCCGGCTAAGCACGCGTACCAGCTTGGCCACTTTGGCCCGCGGGCCCTTCATCTCGTAGCCAGACACCGTCCCGGGCCGCAGAGCCAGGTCCCCCGTGGGCACAGTGCGCTTCAGGCAGAAGGAGACCTTGTAAGGCTCGGCGCATTGCAGCAGGCGAAGCGCGTCCTCGTACTTGAAGTTCTCAAAGAACACGCGGGCACTCAACAGCTGGTCCCCTGCAAGCGAGGTAGAGGTGGGCGGGGAGTGAGTTCCCCTGGCTCCACCCACACGGGACACGCCCACTTCGTAGGAGTCAGCCAAGTGAGGCCCAGGCCCAGATTTTGACCTTGCTGATCTCTGCCTCTGGCTTGAGAGAGAAAATATCAGAGAAATATCAGAGGAACGAAGCTGGTTCCTTTGGCTTTGGTCCCGCTCCTTTACAAATTGAACCAATCAGGCCACTTATGGTGGACTGGATAGAGTAACATCCATCGCAAAGTAACATCCATGAGTGTCCGCAGGAGTTTCGTGTAGTTCAATTTACTATAATAGCGAAGGATGATCTAAAACCCCTGATCCTTCGGTCTCCACCTCAAGTGCGAAGATTACAGCCATTTGCTACCACTCCCGGCTATGGGTTATAAAGGTGATAGCCTATATGGCAGTTCCTTGCAGTCTGTCCCCCATATTCTTGAACGCATAAAAACACACTGTTGGGACTGGAGATGTAGCTCTGCGATAGAGCATGCTTGCCTAGCATGAAGGATGTCCTGGGTTCAGTCTCCAATACCACACATACATACAAAAAACACACTGGCAGACGTTCTTTGTCTAGCCTCTTCTCTCTGCTTCCCAGGGTGTGGGATTAAAGAAGTGTGTTGCCACCCTTGCTTTCTCTTGGCTTTTAATGTATGGCCCTGTATGTATGAGTTGGGCCAAAATTATCTCAGGGCCTGCACCTCGAGTCCTGGCTCGAATTTGAAGGATAGTCTCAAAGCTACCAAGTGAGGATGAGACAGCAAAATCTAGGTAGACTCCCCTCCAGCCAGAGGGAGGGCTTGGCTGTCTCTCGTTGGCTGGAGTACCCCTGTGTCATATGATGTCACTTAACCTATGTAAGTTGATGCTCACAGTAATAAACTGAGTTCCTGCTTTGTCTTGACTCCCTGTTGCATCTGATTGTCCTGCATGTGGGACTGAGGAATGGGCAGTTAGCACACTCACCTTTCCCTGGGAAATAAGGCTAAGGAGGCTTGGCATGTATGCCTTGTTTATGTGGGTACTCTTTGAGGTCACAAGAGGGCATCATATACCCTATAGCCAGAGTTACAAGTGGCTATGAGCCATGTGATATGGGTGCTGGGAACTGAACTAGGGTCCCCAGGAAGTTCAGCAAGCACCCTTAACCACAGAACCATTTCTCCAGCCCCTGTAACACTTTTTATTGTGTGTGTTTTAATATTTATCGTGTGTGTGTGTGTGTGTGTGTGTGTGTTCGCGCACATACACATGCTGCTTCCCACAGAGGCCAGGAGAGCGCTTCGTACCTTCTGGAACTGGAGTTAAGGAGGTTGTAAGCTGCCCAGCGAGGATGCTGGGAAACTGCTGGCTGCAGTGTCTTAACCACTGATCTCTCTCCAGCGTTTGTTTTTTGCTTTTGATTATTTGAATCTCTCCTTGTGTAGCTCAGGCTGGTCTTGATCTCTCACTATGAATCCATGGCTGGCCTCGAACTATCAATCCTCTGGTCTCAGCTTCCTGAATATTAGGACTATAGTGTCCCAGTTGGGAAATTTTGTGAAATTTAGCAAAATGTCGGCTTCTAACTGGGCAGTGGTGACACATGCCTTTAATTCCAGCACTTGGGAGGTAGGTGCAGGTGGATTTTCATGAGTCTGAGGCCAGCCTGGTCCACAGAGTGAGTTCCAGGACAGCCAGGGCTACATAGAGAAACCCTGTCTCAAAACAAACAAACAAAAAAGCAGCCTGGTGGTGCCCATCAGCATTTGGTAGGCAGAGACAGGCAGATCTCTGAATTTGAGGCCAGCCTGGTCTACAAAGTGAGTTTAGGACAGGTTCCAAAGCTACAGAGAAACCCTGTCTTGAAAAAACACTTAAAAAAAAAAAAGTCTGCTTCTTCTAACATCCAAGTTTATGTTTCCTTCCTTTATGCTCTCTTCTGCACCCCAATCTCTGCAGGGAATTTCTTTGGAACACTCTCCACCCCAGACAACAAACCCGTGAATGTCCAAGTCCCAAAAACAGCTATAGTATTTACATTAAACCTATACACATCCTCCCTGTACTTTAAACCGTCTCTAGGTGCCAGGTGTGGTGGTGCACGCCTTTAATCCCAGCCCTCTGGAGGCAGAGGCAGGCGGATCTCTGAGTCTAAGATCAACCTGGTCTACAGAACTACTTCCAGGGCAGCAAAGGCTACATGGAGAAACCCTGTCTCCAAAGAAAAAGGGAAAAAAGAAGCAGGGTAACCAACGCTTTTACTTAAATGCTGAGCCATCTCTTCAGCCTCCACCTTTTGTTTTTAATGGTGCTGGAGACAGAACCAGGGCCTACAGCATAGATGGACTAATGTTCTACCACTGAGCCACACCCCCAGGCTCTAACTTGCTGACTCTGGGTAAGTCCTCTATCACTGAGCCACAGCCCTAGTCCTCTTTCCAATTTTTGAAACAGGATGTTACTAAGTTGCCTAGGCAGGCCTTTAAATTTCCATTCTCCTGCCTCCTAAATAGTTATTTATTTTCTGAGACAAAGTCTCCCTAGGTGGTCCAGCCTCCTGCCCCAGGTTCCCAGGGGCTGCTAGGATGACAGGCCAGTACTAGGCCCAGCTCCAGATCATGTCTGATACAGTGTAAATGTCATATAAATGGTTGTCCCTTTGTTTTTAAAGATTTGTTCATTTTTACTTTATGTGTTCCATGCACATGACAGCACAGAGGCCCGAAGAGGGCTTGTGACCTCCTGGACAGTCGTGTCCCTGCACGGGACAGTTGTGAGCCACCATGTTGGTGCTGGGAATTGAACCCAGGCTCCCTGAATGATCAGCAAATGCTCTTAGCTTCAGAGTCCCCTCTCTAGCCCCTCAGCTGTGTTGCTTAGGGAACAGTGACAAGAGAAACGTCCAGACATGCTCAGTACGAGCCCCCCACCCTCTCACAGATATTTTCAGTCTCTGATTGGCTAAACTCTCAGATGCAGAACACAGACGGGAAGGGTGAATTGTCTACCCAGCTGTCCATCCACAGCTCCAGCTGGTGTGGAAGAGACAGCTTTGATCTAAGAGGTCTGATGGTGAATGCCTGTTTTCCCAGCCACCCTTGGGAGGCTGGGGCAGGAGAATCTTGAATCTAAGGCTAGCCTGGATCTCAAAAAGTAAAACCAAAAACCAAACAGCGAAGGCAGAGCTTTGATCGTGCAGCACTTGAGAGCCTGGTGACCTCTCTTTCTTTTGGATTCTGCTCAGGGCCTGGGCAAGCTTTTCCTGACAGTGTCTTCTCACCCTCTCTGAGGCTCTGCAGCACTTTAGTCATGTGACCACTTACTAACCGCCACTGCTTGCTTGGACTCTAACTTAAAAAGCCTGGTTTTCTCTCTTCCATTCCCTCCTCTCAGCCATTGCAAAGACTTACAGCTTGCTTGCCTTGGAGTTTTTCTCCCAGTCTGAAATAAAATTGTCCTTGAGTTTTAAAATAGACAAAAACACTTACACCCTGTCTTTCTCCAGTTATCACCAGGCTACTCCCTGTTCAGGTAAAAACTCCTGGGAGTACTAGAGATGAAACCTAGGGCCTCATCGATGCTGGCCAAGTGCTGCTTCTCTGCATACGTCACAGAATAAAAGCCATAGTCTGTATGAGCCCTTCAAAACTGCCCTTCCCCTGACCTCCTTACTAGTGTCTTCCCCCTATATTGTAAACGCCTTAGGTACAGCAACCTTGCTTTGTTTTGTTCGCCATTGTAGCCAAAGCAATAAGATGCTTCATAAAGAATTATTATAGAGGGGCTGGAGAGATGGCTCAGTGGTTAAGAGCTTTGCCTGCTCTTCCAAAGGTCCTGAGTTCAATTCCCAGCAACCACATGGTGGCTCACAACCATCTGTAGTGAGGTCTGGTGCCCTGTTCTGGCCTTCAGGCATATACATAGACAGAACATTGTATACATAATAAATAAATATTAAAAAAATTACTTAATTGGTAGAAACCTTGCCTAAAGCTGGGCAGTGGTGGCACATGTCTTTAATTCCAGCACTCAGGAGGACAGGCAGATCTTTGTGAGTTCAAGGCCAGCCTGGTGTACAAGAGCTAGCTTCAGGACAGGCTCCACAGCTACAGAGAAACCTGTCTCAGAAAAAAAAAAAAAAGCTTGCCTAGAATCCACCACTGAGAGGTTGGGAGCACAGTTCAGTCACAGAGTACTTGTCTAGCAAGTCCAAAGGCCCTGGGTTCCATCCCCAGTATGACAAAAATAAACACATTTTGTAAAAAAAAAAATTAAAAAAGAATAATTGTTACATGCAATACATAAGTCAAATCGGCTTCATCCATATTTCTTAAAATGTCTTTCATTTAATTATTTAATTAAGCTCTTCTCTTCACCTCAAGTTAACTCCACCCCTTTCTCCTGTCCCAATAACACATTAATTAGCACTTACATAGTGTTTACTGTGGGACACTTCGCTGTGTGCTGTTTTCAAAACCTGACTCATTTGAGCTACATAATAACCTCATGAGATCAGTGCTAATTATTCCCATTTAAAGATGAAAATATAGAGACACAGAAATATCACGAGGGTTCTGGGAGTCCAACACAGACAATGAACTGGCCTTAAATAATCACGGTGCCAGCTGGGCATGGTCACTCAGGCCTGTCATCCAAGCTACCCGGAGGCTGAGGCAGAAGGATCAAAAGTTCAATACCAATGGCTAGCAAGAAGGCTCAGTGGTTAAGGGTGCTCTCCGGTGGTGGTGGCTCAACCCTTTAATCCCAGGACTCGCGAGGCAGAGGCAGACGGATCTCTGTGAGTTGGAGGCCAGCCTGGTCTACAAAGCGAGTTCCAGGGCAACTAGAGCTGTTACACAGAGAAACCCTGTCTCGAAAAACCAAAAAAGAAAAAACCAAAAATAATGTAAGAGTGTGCTCTCTGCTCTTCCAGAGGATCCATATTTGTCCTGGCACCCACTTGGCGGCTCACAGGAATCCCGTGCCCTCTTCTGGCCTCCAGAGGTACAGCAGGCACAAGGCACACAGACGTACTTGGAGGCAAAACACCCACACAAATAAAATAATCATCTTTCAAGTTCAAGGCCAGCCAGAGTTATACAGGAAATTCAAGGATAACGTGACCACTTAGGAAGACTCTCAAAAATTTAAAAAGGAATCGGAAAGCTGGGCAAGGTGGTGCATGCCTGTAATCCCAGCTCTTTGGGAGATGGCGTCAAATCATCCATAGCTGTACAGCAAGTTCAATGCAAACCTGGCTTCCATGAGGCCCTGACTCAGTTTCCCGAGCCCCCCAAACAGCGAATGAGATGTAATTCAACGGTAGAGCGCTTGCCTGTCATGCTCGAGTAGGACCTAGATTCAGGAAAAGAACAAGGAAAGCCTCACCCCAACTTCTTAACCCCGCCTCCTGGCAAACAGGCCCACTTTCAGTTACATCCCCGCCAGGACTCTAGGCAGATACCTAACCACACCCACGCATGTCAGCCCCGTCCCCACTATGCCACAAGGCTCCGCCCCACTCCCATCACGCCCTAACCCAGCCGCCCCCCCTCCCCCCACGAGAAGCAGATTCCCAACTCCGCCTCCGCAGATCAGACCCGCCCCACCCCTCCAGGCCCCGCCCCCAACCCAAGGGCGATTCTTAACTCCGCCCCGAAGACCCGCTCCGCCTCTCCATGTCCAGGCCACACCCACCTTCCTGCAAGCTGAGGCTCCTGGCTGCAGGTGAATCCTCGCGCAGCTCGCGAACGAAAATTCCTTCTTTGCCGCCGCCCGCTACGTTGATACCGCTGACCCCCGTCTGCGCCTCGGTCTCCACGATAATCTCCACCAACTCGGCTCGTCTCAGCTCCTGTGGTGGGCGGCGAGGGGTTGCAATGACCCTCCAGGACCGCAACTCGCCCAGAGCTCGCCATGGCTTTCCTTCTCTTGCTCTACCCTCCTGCTCGCTCTCCGGGAGGGGCGGGGGGGGGGGATCGGGGTCCGGAGGAGCAAGGGTCGGGTCTGGAAGAGGAGGGGGTGCGTGGACAGAGCCGGATCTTGGAGTGCCTAAGAGGCATCTTTGAGAGGCTTATTCATCTTCTTTCCTATCTTCCTTCCTCCCTCTCTCCCTCCTTCCTTCCTTCTTTTCCTTTCTTCATTTTGAGATGGGATGAGTCCCAACCTGCCTTGAACTTGTTATGTAGACCAGGCTGGCCTTGAACTCACAGAGATCCACTTTCGAATGCTGTGATTAAAGATGTGTACCACCATGCCCGACCTTTTAAAAGATGTGTGTGTGTGTGTGTGTGTGTGTGCAATGTGCATATGCACATGGGTGCCTATGGCGGCCAGAGGAAGGATTGGGGTCCTCTATAGCTGAAGCCACAAGCAGTTAGTTGTGACAGTCCACCGTGGAAGCTGGAAACTGAGCTTAGGTCCGCTCACCTGTCCCCCTCATGTATTTATTATTTGTTTGTGGTAGGGTCTCATGAGCTTCTGGCTGGCCTGAAACACTACATACATCAAGCTGGTCTTTAAGTCACAGTGATCTGCCTGCCTCTGTCTCAGGATGATGACAGGTGTGCCCCACATGCTCACCACTGCCCTTACTGAAAGGGATTCCTTAGGCCTAGGCTGAGGCAAAGCTATCCAACCTCAATCACCCAAGTCCTGGGATTAAAGGCATAAGACAAAATGCCAACTCCAGGGATCCATATTCTTATTCTAAAGACCAGGCGGGACTTTAATAACTTTATAACTATCCTAGGGAATTAACCCAGTGGTAGAGGCCTTGCCTAGTGTGCACAAGGTTCTGGGTTCCATTCCCAATACAAAACCAACCAAACAAACCAAAACACATATATGAAATATTCCACTTGAGAGTAATTATTCCTATAGAACAAGGGCATACAGGATGGAAGAATGGGGCCTTGACCCCTGTGGGTTTGAATATGTGTGAGAACGCTGTTGTGGATTTTCTAACTCCCCCGGAGAGGGAATCCAATGAAGGGGTGTGTGGGTTACGAATGGCGACCGTAGCAGAAGTGGCATTCGTGGTATTTACCAGCCCTTGTTCCGGAACACTCTACAGGGTTCACATCTGCTTCCCAGTAGAGGAAGCGAGAGATCTGATTCTGTCTAGGAAACCACTTTGCTGTGTG
This sequence comes from Chionomys nivalis, assembly GCF_950005125.1. Classification (NCBI taxonomy): domain Eukaryota; kingdom Metazoa; phylum Chordata; class Mammalia; order Rodentia; family Cricetidae; genus Chionomys; species Chionomys nivalis. The sequence continues at coordinate 81,476,316 of NC_080087.1, read as the reverse complement.
CATCTGGGGCAGCCCTGTGCACGTCCTGAGCCTATTGCTATCCTGCAGTATTGAGTAATACGGGGAAGTATCTGCCTGTGAACAAGCGAGGATGAAACGGGGCAGGTGCAAGGCACTGAGACCATCCCAGAGCCCCGAGAGGGAAAAACAGGTCTAGACTAGATGCCCTGCTGCAGTGGCCTCAAGGGACTAGGGCAGGGCAATATGGAACCTAAGAGTTGGAGTGGGGCCGGGCAGTGGTGGCACATGCCTTTAATCCTAACACTTGAGCAGAGGCAGACAGATCTCTGAGTTCGACGCCAGCCTGATCTACAGATTGAGTTCTAAGACAGCCAGGGCTACACAGAGAAATTCTGTCTTGGAAAACCAAAAAAAAAAAAAAAAAAAAAAAAAGTCATTGGAGTGGGCTTCTGGGAGCCGCATAGTCCTTCGACTCCCCTATGGGAAGGATCTCATTGCGTCCCCCCATATTTTGGGGGAGGTCACAGGAAGGCAGTAAAACCTAGAAAGTTAAAGTAGTCTTCCTAATGGCACACAGCACATTAAACAGTCAAGCCTTGTCCTGGTATTCCACCCCGGGCTCTATAAGCAGTAACCCCCTTGCCTGCCCCCAGCCTGCATGGGGCTCCTTTATAAGTAGAGACACGTAGCCCAGTGCCCAGTGGAAGAAGTTAAAACTGCCAACATAATTGAAAAGCAATGACAGTCACTGAGGGCGTTCCCTTAGTGCCGGACTGTACAGAAGGCCAAAAAGTCAATCCTCAAAGTCCCCAGAGAGGTGGGGACCATTGCCCCATCTCACCAATGCGGGAGCTGGTTCTCAAAGAGGTTAGGTCACCCGCCTAGGACTGCACAGCCAAAGCAGTGTAGGATTAGACTTGCCCCTTTGGGTCCAAAGCCCTCTACCCTGACCCTATACAGCCTCACCTCTTCTTTCTAGGTTTGTTTTTTTGTTTGTTTGTTTGGATTCTGTGAGGAGCCACCCCTGCATACTCCATTACAAGATGGCGCCTGCATTCGGCAGCACCAACTGAAATTTCCATCCCTTGTTCTCTGCCTCTCCCGTGGCGTCATATGGGCTGACGAGCTGCAACCAGTCAGAGCGTGACACGTCGGAGGCGAGGACTATTAACCTATAAAAGGATTGGGCTTTGGTCCTCTGGGGTCTCCGCTCTGTAAGCTTATGCTCTCCCTCTCAAGACGCATTAAAGCTTTCTGCAGAAGGATCCTGTGTGTGCCGCGTCGTTCTTGCTGGCGAGACGGTTGCGCGGGACAGGATTCTTGTTTTGTTTTTTTGTTTTTGTCAAGACAGAGTTTCTTTGTAGCTTTGGAACCTATCTAGGAGCTCACTCTATAGACCAGGATGGCCTCGAACTCACAGAGATTCACCTGTCTGTAGGGGGCATATTTTGACACAAGGTCCTACTCTGTAGTACAGGTTGACTCTAACTCATAGTAGTCCTCCTTGACTACTGGGATGGTACGATGGGATCATAAGCATGAACCTGCGGATGAAAGATCTCTGTTCAGTTTTTAGTTTTGTTTTTTTTCAGGACAGAGTCTCACAGCTCTGACTGTCCTGAAACTCAGTATGAATAGCAGGGTGACCTTGAATTTATAGAGATCCACCAGCCTCTGCCTCTCAAGTGCTGGGATTAGAGGCCTGTGCCACCACGCCCAGCTATTTTCTAATTTAATTTAAAAAGATTTGGGGTGAGGGAGCAAAACAAAAACAAAAAAACACAAAACAAACAAACAAAAATTTATGTTCACTGGTGTTTTTCCAGATGTTTGTGCACCACACTGCCTGGTGTCAGTGGAGGTCACAGGAGGGTGTCATCTTCCTGGGACAGGAGTTACAGATGGTTGTGAGCCCCGTGTGGGTGCTGGAAATTGGAACCAATCCTCTGGAAAAGCAGTCAGTGCTCTTAGCCAGTGAACCATCTCTCCAGTCACGGGGTTTCTTTTCAAAGTTTTGGTTTTGTTTTTTTTTGTTTTGTTTTGTTTTGTTTTTTCCCGAGACAGGGTTTCTCTATGGCTTTGGAGCCTGTCGTGGAACTAGCTCTGTAGACCAGGCTGTTACATCCATTTACTTCTGTATGTGTATGTATATAGTGGTTAAGGGAATCAATTGTAGGAACTGGCCCTTTCCTTCTACCGTGGAGCTTCTAGAGATGGAACTCAGGTCAGCAGGCTCGGCAGCAGGCACTGTACCCACTGAGACATCTGGCTGGCCCCTCTGCTGGGTTTCATCATCATCATCAATGCCAAGGATTGAACCCAGAGCCTCGTGCATGTTAGGGTACTCTACCCCATCCCTGAGTGACACTTATTTTCTTCCTTTTTTGGGACAGAGTCTCACTAAGTTGACCAGGCTGACCTTGAACTTGAGTCATTCCGTTTCACCCTTCCAAGTGTTAGAACGAATGACAGGCCTGTGCCTCCAAGCCTGGCGGCACTCACTATTCACTCAGCTCTTCATGATCCACAGAATCAGTCGCTGGGAGGGTTTTGGTTGTTTTTTTTTTTTGAGACAGCGTCTCAGCTCAGTAGCCAAGGCTGACCTTGAACTTGGAAGCTAAAATGGCAGGCATTAAAGCAACCACACCTACCTGGATGCCCAACACTGTGCTGAGCATTTTACAGGTGTTCATTTCCCCTAACATTTACACTTTCCAGCTTAGAGGTGGGACACTGATGCCCAGAGGAGCCGGGACATGCCCCCTTGCCACCCTGGCCTGTGAACACTCACCTCAGCGCTGCGGCTCCTAGCCTCCATAGCTCGGCAGCCAGTCGCCTGGGCCTCAGGCTCCTGTTTCCTCCCCTCCTTCTGCTGTAGGACCGACTTCAGCTCCTCATGGAGCGGCTGCCGCTGAGCCTGGGGTACAAGATGGAGTCTTGAGGCATGGGGGGGATCGTGGGGTAGAGGTGAGGCTTGCTAGGGAAGTCAAAGCAAGAGTGGTATCAGGTGGACAAAGAGTAGGGTCCCTCACCGCTTCCTGGGTGCTGGTCTTTTCTCCTGATGCTCGGAGCCCCACTTGAGGTGACACACAACTGTGAGCAGGGATTTCACGCTTCCTTTGAGGTCTTGCTGCCTGCCAAGGAGAGACAAAGGGCCATGGGGCACCAGACAGGCCCAGGGAAGACAGAGAAGGAAGGGTATGTGGTACCAGCCAGCACTCACCTGAGGGTCACCTCCAGCTCCCTGGGCCTCCTGGGTCTGGGTCTCTAGGAAGAACGACATACACAGTAGTATTATTTCCTAGGCCCCAGTGGCTTCCTGAGAGCTGACCCTGTGCCCGTTCTGGCAATTCTTTGTCCACAAGTGCCATATAGTTAGTTCCAGGCCAGCTGGGGTACACAGCGAGTCCCTGTCTCAAAAGCCCTAATACAGAGCCAGGCCAGGTAGCCCAAACTTGAAATCCCACCGCATCTGATTTGTTCCCTGCTATGGGATCAAAACCAGAGCTCTGGGATTCAAGAGTGGCAGATTAAAGGTGCGCACCACCACCTCCTGGCTTGCTTGGCGCTTTCAGACAGGGTCTTCAGTAATGTTAACCTCGAATTCTCTACGTAGCTGAAAAAGACCTTGAACTCCTGATCTTCCATTTTAGCTTCCCAAATACTGAGTCACAAGCGTATGACACTGGTTTTAGTTTGCCAGACACCTGCTTTACTTCTGAAAATACATCCTCTCAGAGAGGCAAGGGAACTGATACCCATGTGGGACACACAAGCCAAGAAGGCATAGAGTCGTCAGCCTCCAGTCTGGCTCTTCTGGGGACACGGAAAAGGGGACTGTTCCTGAGCTTGGCCCCCACCTGGCATGCCAGCCCGCCAACCCCTGCCACACAGGAAAAGGTCAGGCACATGCGGCACATTCCCTTACACAATGGCCCATCTGCTGTGCCAGTCACATTCTGCCCCTGCCCACCCACCCACCGACCGCCACACAATGGCCCTTCATAGCTCACCACTGGGGCAGAGGAGCTCAGACGGTAAAACACTTGCTTAGCCTGCACAAAGGCCCTGGGTTCCACTTCCCAGCACTACATAAACCAGGTTTGGTGGTTCATAAGTATAATCCCAACCCTTGGCAAATAGAGAGAGGCAGGAAGATCAGACATTCAAGGCCATCCCTAAGCTTCATAGGCCAGCTGTGTGAAACTGGGTATCAAAACAGCAAACTTAGCTTACAATTGGCTAGGCAGGACAAACCTAAAACACACACACACACACACACACACACACACACACTGTAACTGCTCCACTGGCTGCCCCCCACAGTGTCTCAGAACTCTGTGTCTAAGCCCAGGCTTCCTTGTGAGCCCTCAGCTCTGGCATGTAACCTTGAAGACCTTCCCTAATGACGGCTTCCCTGTGAACCAGACCCTGGGCAGGCAATAACCTGGAATTCACCCTGAATAAGCTAGCTGCAAAGGCAGAGATCAACACTCAGAGAGGCCGGGCGGTGGTGGCGCACGCCTTTAATCCCAGCACTTGGGAGGCAGAGGCAGGTGAATCTCTGTGAGTTCGAGACCAGCCTGGTCTACAGAGCTAGTTCCAGGACAGGCTCCAAAGCCACAGAGAAACCCTGTCTCGAAAAATCAAAAAAAAAAAAAAAAAAAAAAAAAGACTCAGAGAGAAGTTACCTGTTTAGGGTCACATGACTAGGATGAGGTGGGGTAAAGACCTGTGCTTTTGACTTCTACTCGAGTCCCAATTTGTGACAGACAGCAAGAACTGAGCTGGGCGAGAGGGGTCAAAGTGAATAAACTTCAGAGGGACCTTGTTTGTGCCAGGCCTGGTTATGCAGCCTCGTGGGACCCTATTTACCAGCAAGTAAAGGAAAGTGGGAGACAATGTCAATCTGGGAGTGGCCGAAGACTCCTGTAATCAAATAGGATTATGAGTTAGAAGGCAGCCTGGGCTACATGAGACCGTGCCTCAAAAATACTAAAACATCAGGAGTGGGAGGCGGGAAGATTTATAGTTTATGACCAGTCAGGGATACATAATGAGTTCTGGACCAGCCTGGGTTACAGCATGTGACCCTGTCTCAAAAAAAAAAAAAAAAAAAAAAAAAGAAAAGAAAAAGAAAAAAAAGAAAGAAAAAGAAAATCCAATCCAAATGAGAGTCAATAAGGTCTGTGTAGCGGTAGATACCAAAGAGCGTGTTGTAGGCCACATTCTCCTTGCTCTGGGCCCAGGCAGTGAGGCTATACCTAGAACCTAACACAGGAAGTCTAGGCAGAGCAGGGGCAGCACGGTGCCCTCCCTCTTCATCTGTGCCCGGAACAGCTGCCCAGCCCAAGTTATATTTAGGCCACTGAGCCCTTCCTGAGCCATGTGCCCAGCTCCTGGGCAGGGGTGCAGGCAGCTTCCGTGGGAAATGCACCCTCCACAGGCACCCTTTGTTCTCAGCCCTGCCCAGCCCCCTAGGTAAGGAAGTTGGGGACCTGCTTCCTGGGAGTCCTGGTTTGTGTCACAGGAAGAGGGAGTGGAGTCCTCCTGGTGACTGTGGCCAGGCAGAACTTTCTGGATGTCAACAGTTCATTTCTTGAGGCACCACCCTAACATGTGCCTGAAATTCTTCCAAACTTTACAAGGACCCTGCGCCTTAAGCATTTACTACTGTGTACTAATGTATAGAAATATAATAATGTCTTAGGCAATGGTGGCACACATCTTTAATCTCAGTGTTTGGGAGGTAGAAGCAGGCAGATTTCTGGGTTCAAGGCCAGCCTAGTCTACAGAGTGAGTTCCAGGACAGCCAGGGCTACATAGAGAAACCCTGTCTCGAAAAACAAAACAAAACTATATGTAATATATATATATAAAATTTCTTTTGATTTGTTTTCATATATATATATATATATATATATATATATATATATATATATTTGTTTGGTTTTGGTTTTTCGAAACAGGGTTTCTCTGTGTAACCCTGGCTGTCCTGGAACTAGTTCTGTAGACCAGACTGGCCTCGAACTCACAGAGATCCACCTGCCTCTGCCTGCCGAGTGCTGGAATTAAAGGTGTGCACCACCATCGCCCAGCTTCTCATATACATACATGTATGTGTATAAATAAAATGCTGGGTATTGAACTCAGGGCCCCATGGTTGCTGGCCAAGCATTCTACTATTGAGCTACCTCTGAGCCCTCTACTTTTCTTTGTTTTTTTTTGGGGGGGGGGGTTGACGACACACAGGATCTCACAAACCCAGGCTAGCCTCTGGTTCCCTAAGTAACCAAGGATGAGCTCGAACTTTTGATCCTTCTTCTCAGACCTCCCTGGTTCTGGGATTACAGTCTCAACCACACCAAGTTTTATGGGGGCTAGAGCTCAAGCCCTTGGCCTGTTGTGCACGAGTCTAGGCTGACCTCCACCAACTGATCTATGTTTTCCGACATATTCCAGCCTTCTTTGTCCCTTTCATTTTGAGGCAGGGTCACACTAAGTTGCCCAGGCTGTCCTTGAAGTATGACAGACCCACACCACCAGGCTTAGATCTATTTGTACATTTTAGATGGAGGCAAATACTCGGCTCCCTTCTCCTAGGAGCTGCTGTCTACCCCATGTGTGATTCTGTCCACTCAGAGCTTCGACTTCCCCAAGCCACCTGTGATCAGCTACCGTCAGCAGTGGAAGCTAGGCCTGGTCCAGCTCATCCTGGCCTCTGGACACTGTCTATGGCCATAGAATGAGGCTGGGAGGAGGTGCCTAGGCAGTGTAGCCTGCAGTCCTACCTGCAGTCCCAGCACTGGAAAACTAAGGTTGGGGGATTGCGAGTTCAAAGTCAGCCAGTCTTTCTTCAACGCACACACACACACACACACACCCCACACACAAATATACACCACACAGTGGGCTCGAAACTTTGAGCCAGCAGATATGTATATGGTATATTATCTTGTCTATGGTAAGTGCTCAGTTAATATAAACTAGTTTCTGGCAATAACCGAGAGTGCAGAGGGAGGGGGCTATACATCTGTTTCTCAGATTCAGCTATGTTTGTATATTTGAGACAGTGTCTCCTGGTAGTCCAGGCTGGCTTCACACTCCCTAAGTAGCTGAGGATGACCTTGAACTTCTGGTCCTCCTGTCTCTTTCAACCTCTACTAGCTGGGATTACAGGTATAAACTACCACACCTGTCTTCCATACCCAGACTTTGTACCACAGTGGCCCCTAAGTTCCTCCCAGCCAACGGGGAACTTTTAGTTGAGGCACCAACTTTAGCTTGAGCCCAGCCTCCTACCAATGGGACTGTGCTACCATCCACCTTTCTCCTTCAAAGACCAAGAACCTTTTCCCCAGCAATTCACAGACTCCTCCATCTGAGCAAGGGAGCCTCCATCTGCCCATCTTACAGATGGAAAAGTGGAGACAAAGGTTGAAGTCTCTCACCTGAAGCTGCCCAGCAGGTGTAGTTGTGCACGCCCAGCACTCATGAGACTGAAATAAGAGAGTTGCTGGAAGTCCAAGGCCAGTTTGAGTTACATAGAAAGATCCTGAGATCGCGTCCCCAAAACCAAGGAAGGAAGGGCTAGAGAGGTAGGAGACTAGCTGGCAGAGCCTTGCCTAGCAAGCATGTGACCCAGCAATCCATCTCCAGCACCACACACACTCACATGGTGGCACATGCCTGTGGTCCCAGCACTTAGGAGCTGCAAACAGGAGGCCCAGAGGTTCAAACTTACATTCAGCTATATAAATTGGAGGCCAGCCTGGGCTACATGAGTTCAAAGAGCACTCCACCACCCAAAGAAGTTAGGAATTGAACCCAGAGCCTGGTTCCAAAGCCCATGAATTTAACTCTTCTGTGACTCTCCCTTCCCAGCCCCCCGCCCCCGCGCGCCCCCCAGCCTGTGTTCCTAGGGCTTCCGTGCCTGGCTAGCTGACCATTTCTTACCGTTGAGCCTCCAGACACCTGCAGAGCTCCTGGTCCGACTGGTCAGCCCCAGCCTTGGGCTGGGAGGGAAAAGGAATGGGAAGGGGGAGGAAGGGAGGGGCCTTGGCCATTGGCTGCCTTGTTGTTATGTCACCAAGGGGTGGGTGGTGGGGAACAAACATCCCCTTCTCTGAACTATATCCATCTGCAAGGGGTGGGGATATGAAAACACCAATCTCTCCTTTGCCAGAACCCAGATCTCCATCCCAGTTCTGGTTCAAGAATTTGCATACCACCCCCACTAGAAGACTCAGTACCCCACCCGAACCATCTAGGACCCAGGCCTAGCCCACATAATCCCTGAAACTCTCAAGACAACTTCCTAAACCGACTCCCTGATAATGTGGATTCAAACCACAGCTCAGGCACTCTGGCTACTTCATCAAACACAGGGCATTGCTGGGTCTCAATGTCTTCTTTGAAATCGGGATAGTAAGAATGCTTGCCTTGTCATGGAGTCAAATGGGTTTTAAGACCTAAACTGGGGACCAGTGAGATGGCTCAGCAGATGGAGGCCCTGACTATTAACACCAAGGACCTGAATTCAGTTCCTGGGATCACCTGATGAGAAGCAAGAACCAAGTCATGCAAATTGTCCCCTGACTGCCACACACACAAAGGTAATCCTTATGACACATGCACACACAAATAAATTTAGTTGAAAAAAAAATTAGGACCTAGAGAGATGGCAGTGGATAAGAGCACTGGCTGTTCTTCCAGAGGACCCAGGTTCAATTCCCAGAAACCACATAACGGCACATAACTGTAACTCCAGTTCCAGGGAATCTGACAGCCTCTCACAGAATATACACAGGCAAAACACCAGTGTACATTAAATAATAAATCTTTTAAAAAGATTAAAAGCGCAACGGTCTGAGCGCTGGCTGAGAGGTTGGGAGCGCCGCCCGTGGAGGCGGAGGTCGCCGGTTCGAATCCCGGCTTGTCTGTGTGTGTGTCTGTGTGTGCTTGTGACTGTGTGCGCATGCGTCATCACCAATAAATCGGGAAAAAAAAAGTTTAAAAAGATTAAAAGCTAAGGCAAAGACTGGAGAGAGGGCTCAGCAGTTCAGGTTCTTTGCTGTTTTTCTAGAGGACTCAAGTGTGGTTCCCATCCCCACCTTGGGTGGCTTACACGCTAGTTACTTCAGGTCCAGTGTATCCAACACCTCTGGTCTCGTCAGCCATCTATCTGCACTCTCGTATCCATGTGCAGACACTCTTACACAGAATTAAACAAATGCTTAAAAAAACCCAGGCGGTGGGGATGCATACCTTTAATCCCAGCACTCGGGAGGCAGAGGCAGGCAGATCTCTGTGAGTTCAAAGCCAGCCTGGTCTACAGAATGAGTTCTAGGTCAGCCAGAGCTACATTGTGACCCTAAAACATTCACAAAAGTAAATAAATAAATGGCAAGAAGGATAAATAACTTTTGTTGTTGTTGTTGCTTTTCAAGGGAAGCCTTGGCTACCTACTGAGTTTGAGGCCAGGCTCATGAGAGAATGTCTCACAAATCGCAAAGAGCAACAGCAACAACCCTGAGAGGACTAGATAGGCCTCACTTGGGGAGGAAGGTGGGGGGCTTTGAACCTGTCACCATAGGCTGGGCCTACTAGAACTCCAGGTTATTGTTTAATGAAATCACTGCTTAGGGTGACACTTGCTATACCCCAAGTTGTATGCCGGGCCCAGTGCTGTCTTTGCCTCTGCCTCGGGGTGGGCCATGGTGTTCAGTTTGTAGCTACCAAGAAGGAGGCGATGGAGCTGACCTCAGCTCGGTCCTCTGGCCCTCCACTCACAGAAAAGAAGACTAGAAGAGGGACAGTAACGTCCACAAGATCACACACAACAACTCTATCACACACTTAAAGCCAGTTCTGCCCAGCTCTCAAATCAATGCCTCAAAGCCTTACCCCCCCTCCACTCCACTGACCCCTGGCCCAGCCCCCAGCCTGCCCTGACTCACCATACCCTGGGGCACGGCAGAGGAAACACAGGTACCCCCACATGCCTCTGTCACCCACAAGGTCGCTGTCTCAGATGCTCTCAGCTCTCTGAGCTAAGGCCTAGAGCTGGGGCCAGGCTGAGGCTGGGGGATTACCCCCAAAGCTATAGTCAGCAGCTTCTGCCCCATTGTCCATCCAGGTCCCAGGGCTGCACCATGGCCCCTCACACTGACTTGGGCGATCTTTCTGTGGACCCTCCTGTCACCCCATATGGAGGGGTCTGGGCCTATGCTGAGGGTATGGGGCCAGAAACAGGGTGTCAGGATCCTAGCATGCTGGGGCCACCCCCTTCCTCTGTGAAATGCCCCCTGCCCACTCGGAGCCACCAGTGGAGGCCGGAATGTGCTGAGCTCTGGGAAATGCCTTCCAGCTCTGGCAGGCACCAAGCAACAGGGTGTGGCCAGAATCTAGCCAGGCACCATCCTAGAAACTAGGGGGGTGGCTGCTGATGAGCGTAAGACCCTCACCCAATGGTACCCTGTCTTTTATGTAGTCATAGAAACGCCCAGACATCCATTTGTTCATTTATTCATGCCAGAAGCATTCACAGTGGCAGATGTGGCAGCATATATGTGCAATCCCAGCACGTAGGAAGTGAAGAGAAGAAGATACGGCGTTCAAGATCACCCTGAGCTATAATCTGAGTTTGAGGCCAGCCTGGTCTACAGAGAGAGAGTTCCAGGACAGGCTCCAAAAGCTACAAAAAAAAAAAAAAAAAAAAAAACCTGTCTCAGGAAAAAAACAAAAACAAACAAACAAACAAAAAAAACCTTCAGTCAGCTGTCATTTTTGTTGTTGGTTTGTTTTTTGAGATAGGGTCTCTATTAGCTTAGGCTTTCCTACTATTTACTATGTAGTCCAGGCTAGCCTCAAGACCATAGCAGTCTTCCTGCTTCCGCCTCCAATATGGAAATTTGGACTAGTCATGAGCCACCACATCCAGGTTTCTTTTTTTCTTTTTTCTTTTTTTGGATTTTTGAGACAGGCTTTCTCCGTAGCTTTTGGTTCCTCTCCTGGAACTAGCTCTTGTAGACCAGGCTGGCCTCGAATTCACAGAGATCCGCCTGCCTCTGCCTCCCGAGTGCTGGGATTAAAGGCGTGCGCCACCACCGCCTGGCGATATCCAGGTTTCTAACCTGCTTCTGAGTGAGGGGTTTGCCCTGCAGTCCAGGCAGGCTTTGACCTTGTGACCCTTCTGTCTCAGCCTCCTGGGAGTCCGGGGATTACTGGGCTTGTAGCGTCTGTCCATCTTTCCTACATGGTCTTACTCCCTTTCCTGGCTTGCTGTGAGTTATGAATGATGTCTCTCTGTGACTAGTTCTTGGTCCTTCGTGTCTGTCCTTACTCTGTGTGTATTTCCTCTTTTCTTGTCTTTCCACCTCCGTCTCTATGTCTTCCTCTCTCTGTGTTTTGTTTTCTCTAACCCAAGAGGTGTGGTCATGGGAAGCTGAGTTTATGGGGGTGGCACCAGCCCAAGCCACCTCCGTAAACACAGGACGTCCTGTGGGACGGAAGGGGATGTAGAGAGGTAGACGTGACCACCCTCTCCCGAGCCAGGGACACTAATGTCTCCCTCGTTCCACACATCAGGTCCTTCCCTCCTCTCTAACTCTCTTTGGGATCCAGTCCCAGGGACCCAATGCCTTTACCTTGGTGTTCACAACCTGTTACACACATAGTGTCCCTCCGTGGGCTTGTCACCAACCCTTTGTCACTTTTGTCTCCCTATGGCTGCTCCACTCCTCCCTAGGGACCCTACCATAGGTTCATAAGTTCCAGTGTGACCTCACACCCCATGTCCACCCATCCAATCCAGAAATAATTGACTTCCTGGTACTTTCTTTTCTTCTCCTCCTTCTTCTTCTTTTTTGTTTGTTTTGTTTTTCAAGATAGGGTTTCTCTGCAGTTTTGGAGACTGTCCTGGAACTCACTTGTAGACCAGGCTGGCCTCGAACTCACAGAGATCCACCTGCCTCTGCCTCCTGAATGCTGGGATTAAAGGCGTGCGCCACCAGTGCCCAGCTTTTCCTGGTATTTTCACAGTAAATTGCTGCTTGCGCCTGTGTGCCCTGGCCCCTGCCTCCCTCTCGTCCGAGTCTCATCATTGAATTTACAGCTTTTCTTTCTCATTTTAGCCAAACTCAGCGGCTTGGAGATCCCTGAAAACATAAGGTCCATCATTTCTCAGCCCTTAGAAATGCTGTTCCCTTCCTCTCTCTAGAGCAACAACCCTCTAACTATTCCAACTTTCAGAGAACTGGTTGACTCAAAAAAGTTAGGTCACTCAGCCCCAGTGTGGTGAAGTTGGGGTTTAAACCCAGGTAGAAGCCAGGTCTTTGTGGTCCAGGCCTGTAATCCCAACCAGTTAAGACCTAGGGCCAGGACGATCAAAAAAGTTCAAGGGCAGCCTAGACTACAAACCAAAAGGTAAAGCCAGGGGTGGTGGCACACACCTTTAATCTCAGCACTCAGGGGGCGGAGACTGGCCGATCTCTGAGTTAGAAGTCATCCTGCTCTACCTAGTGAGTTCCAGAATAGCTGGGGCTATATAGAAAGACCCTGTCTCAAAAAGGGGGGAGGTGGAGCATGAGAGGCTGTGAGTTTGGCTCAGTGGTAAAGTGCTTATGTAGCACGCATGGAGACCTAGGTTAATCCCCACCACCACAACAAACAAACAAGCAGATAAACAGGCCCAAGTGGGCCAACTTTTGAGCAACTCTTTTATCCCCCCATGCTTCACTTGAAGCTTGTCCCTTCGACAGTTTCTGAGCATCATTACATTTCCCCTAGTGACCGATGCTCATTGTCCCCAGTGCCTTTTAGAGCAGTGCGTGCTGTGCCTCTGCTGTGTTTTTTAAGGGGCAAGTCCTAGGCACTGTGCATTTCTGTCTCTGCAGATGAAGGTCAAGTACCTGGAGGAAAGGGCACGAGGTCTGTACCGTCCTGCTGGAGCCTTAATGATGCGTTTGTATCTTAGGTCCTGTCCCTTTCTCCTCATAGCTGACCTCAGGATACTTCTGTAGACGCTGATGCTCAGGTTCTACTCAGAAGGACACGCCTCCCCAGCCAGCAGATTCCAGGGCCCACTGCATTCCAAGCAAAGCGCCGGCCCTGAGTGACTGGCACTGTGACTACTTTTCACACAGCCATTGTGTATTCAGGCTGACACCCCCAGGGCAGCTCCCTTCCACAGGCATTCACCAACACAAACTGTCCACAACCACCTTATCCTCTCTCCTTCTTAACTTCTGGAGTTATGAACACCTACTGTGTACACAACCCTGTGTGAAAGTACATTTGAGCCTGGAGGCTGAGGAAGGGGCTTGATGGGGGGGTTCAGTGTCTGTGTAGACTGTATTATGAACACCCTGTCTCAAAAGACAGCCAGGCACATGCTTTTAAACTCAACACTCAGGAGGCTGGTGGATTCCTGTGAGTTCAAGATCATCCTGGCATACATAGACATAAGGAGTTTCAGGACAGTCAGGACTACTCAAGAAATATAAACAAATAAATAAATAAACAAACAGGCCGGCCTAGGCTACACGGTAAGTTTAAGTGGGCCAGGCTGCTGGCACACACAGTGAAAACCTATCTTAGAAACCACAGTTGCACGTTCCTGAAGCCCCAGCTTCTAAGAAGGTAAGAACAGAAGGACCAGGAGTTCAAGGCCAGCCTCCGTGATAGAGTGAGCTAGAGGCCATCTAGACTCAAGCGGGAGACCCACACCAGACTGATCACTGTTACATCGTAGCTCTCCAAACTAGGCACAACGGGGAGCAACAGAGCTCAGCCTCAGCGCCGAAGGCTCGGCCAGGGGCCGTCGATGTCCTATGGTCTAGGCATGGAGTCTCCAGGGTTTGGGTTCGGGAGCTTAGAGGATCCTTAACCTGGCAGCTGCTCCCTGCAGCCGTGTCCACCCGCTGCTCTTGGTGGCCCGCCTCAGTCACTTCCAGAAATGGGCACAGCTTCCTCCGCTCCTCCAGGAAGCTAAGCTCCGCCCGCTCCTTCCCGGCCCCTGGGGCTGCTTGCAGCTCCCGCCTCTCCTGCTCCACCCCGGCCTCCGTCTTGAAGCTTCCGGCCCCTGGGGAGGCAGGAGTGGCCCTCTGGTGTCACTGTCCCCGGATCCATTCCTGCCCTTTGGGTGGCAGTCCAGTCCCCGGCTCCTCCCTCCCTGCCCTCCCCACCATCCTTCCGCTCCCCGGGCCCTGCCCTGCCCTGCCCCCACGGCCGCCAGGAAGGACGCAGCCCGGGTCCCGTGCCAGGGCTGTGAGTGTGCGGCCCCTCCCAGCCCGGCCAGGAATGCAGCTGGACCGCGGGGGCGGCCGCAGACGCACGGCTCCGTCCAGGCCCAGTACTAGGCTCAAGCAGGCAGGTGGCCCTGGCTTGCCCGGCCCAGGCTTGCTGCTAAAAGGAAAGCCAGCTGCCTGCGCCTGAAGGTCCTGCCTTCTCTCCACTAAGCTTAGTGGCTTTATTTTGGGAGACCTCCTGAAAGTTCCTGCCCTTTGCGCAAAGATACTTCATGCCAGACGTGCATTTTATTCCACTGTAACTGTGGGGATGTCACGGGATTATGAGTTTGATGTTATTTCATCCTTGATCGGTACAGATGCAAAGAAGGACACAGACTTGATATTTCCCCAAAGCTGGTTTTAATTTCAAAAAATTATGAGGTCTCTTTCCACACTGGGGATAATGGGATGGGATAGCCCAGACTATGATCCCAGGGGATCAATCCAACCCGCGGCCTGGCCCAAACACATTGCAGTCACCAGGTCCTGTCACTCCACCACTGGGGGCTTATTTCCAACTCCCTCACTGGCCAAGACAAGTGGATGAATGTGAAGTTGCCCAGGACTCAGGACTGTCTCTCCAAAGTGATCCTGGCCCTCACGTGCAAAGGAAAGCCACCAGTGTCATGCCAAGGTGGATTGGTCTAACCATCAGGCTCAACTCAGATGCCAGCCAACCATCTCTGGGTCTAGCAGTCAGCGCCCAGGCCCTGGAGGCCTTTCTAGTGCCTGTGTACCCACTAGTACATCCATGAGGTAGTCCAGTTCAGCCTCGTCCAACTCTGGAGTTTCCTCCTTGGCTGGACCATTCTCAGGGCCAGGTTTGAGACCCTCGGAGGCTGGTAACCAAAGTTCACTATCATACATGGAGGTATCAATGTCCTCAAATAAGCCCTCCAGTCCATCGTCCAGCAGACAGCCAGTGGCTGGCCCTAGCAGGTCCAAGGCACCCAGGTTGGGTGGGACACCCCCAGTGGAGCGGCCTGGGGGCCCCTCATCTGCTTGGGGTTGGGGAACCTGGTTCAGATCCTCAATGTGGTTGAGATCTTCCAGGAGGCTGGCCATGGAGGCCGAGAGGCCAGCGTCCGAGCTAGCCAGAAGGCTGTCTGCCACAGAGGGGGCTGTGGGTGGCATGGGCACAGGTGGCAGGGGAGCTGTAGGTTCCATGGATGCCTGGATCCGCCGCAGCGTGTTCACGACCAGCACCAGGTGCCGGAGGTCTGGCTCACTCTGGCGCAGGCTATGATGGAGCTTGAGCACAGAGAGGTCGAAGAGAGAGCTGGAGGCCACGGCAGGAGGGGTCTGTGCCACTGTTGGGTGGCTTTGGTCCAACCACCATGAGTCCACCGAGAGGGCTTCCTCCTTCTCCTCCTCCTCCTCCTCCCGTTTGCGCTTTAGACCCTTGCTCAGCATCGTCTGCAGGGAGGAAGGAGCCATTCGGTTATGGAAAGCCAATATTCAGCTCATACCCATCTCTGACCACTACTGTCAGTGTGAGCTTGACAAGTCAACTACCCTCCCGGTCTAGGTTTTCTAAGCAAATTCTGATTTTTCCTTCTTTCTTTTCTTTTTGATTTTTCGAGACAGGGTTTCTCTGTAGTTTTAGAGCCTGTCCTGGAACTAGCTCTTGTAGACCAGGCTGGCCTCGAACTCACAGAGATCCGCCTGCCTCTGCCTCCCGAGTGCTGGGATTAAAGATCTGTGCCAGCAAATTCTTATTTTTAACAGGACAGGGTCTCATGTAACTCAGTTGGCCTCAAACTTGCTATATAGCCAACTTAGCATCTTCCCTTCCCCACCTCGTCAGTGCTAGGATTACAGGTGTGCCACCATACTTGGTATACTGGATGCTAGGGATGGAACTCAGGGCTTCCTGCCTATAGAGCAAACATTCTACCAGTTGAGCCTCCTAAGTGAACTTCTAAGATATGGATAGCATTTACATTATAAGTTGCTAAACAGATTAGAAGAACAAAAAGCCCTTGCAACATAGTCATTAGTACTTTCAAATTTTACTTTTATTTTAAATTTTGTGTTTGTGTGTGTGCACAAGAGTAGAGACGCCAAAGATGCCAGCTGTTGGAGTCCCTGGAGCTGCAGCAATTACAAGCCATTGATATGGATGCTGGGAACCTAACTTGGATACTCTGTAGGAATAGCAAGCTCTTAACCTTTATAATTAGTATTCATTTGTAAGTATTTTTTGGTTTTGCTCTTTTTATCTTTTTGAGATAGGGTTACTCTATGAAACAGCTCTGGCTGTCTTGGAACTTGCTCTGTAGACCAGGCTGGTCTCAGCCTCAAGAGATCTGCCTGTTTCTGCCTCCTGCGTGTTGAGACTAAAGGCATGCACCAACACACCCAGCTGGTTTTGCTCTTTTGATACAGGGCCTCACTCTGTAGTCCAGGTTGGTTGGCTATTCCAGGCAATCCTCCTGCCCCAATCTCCCAAGAGTTAGGATTACAGGTATGTGCCACCTCTTGATTGCAAATGCCGCCTTCTTTCACAGTTCAATCATATAATATCGGCTTTGCACCAAACACTAAATAGTCAAATACAGGAAATGTACAGATAGTGGTAGGAAGATGCCATCCTGGAGGTAATCAGGGCAGTTTTGTAAAGAAGATATAGGAACCAGCCCTGATGTATGCAGGGCTAGGCATTCCCGGAAGAGCCAATGGAAGACCGAGACAGGCAAAACACACACACACACACACACACACACACACACACACACACACACACACACACACACGGAGGTAGGAGTCCCGGTGGGGGTGGGGAGCAGGCAGAAGGAAGCACGGGCAAAAAAGTAGGAGGCTTGGATTTTCAGAGTGACAGGACAGAGTCATGGAGGGAGGACCTAGGCAGGGGGATGCGTGATGTTAGCTGTTGCCTGGGGGAGGATTGGAGGTGGGGCGGCGTCAGGGGTAAAGGTTTGGAGATAGAAGTGGGCCTGAACTGCCGCCTTCGGAGGCTGCTGTATTCGCCGGGATGCTGACGGCTTGAGTTTAGAGCCTAAGCTGTTAATAGTCACGCAAGGAAGTGGCGGATCCTGAACTTATTGGAGAGAGAGAGTCGAAGGGCCGCTGGAGTCAGTCATTGACAGAAGTTTTGAAAATCGATACTTTCTTCATGGCGAGAAGCCTAGAGTTTGGGAGCCCTAGTCTAATCTACTGGGGTCACCAAGGTTGTAGGGGCTCAGTCCTGGGGGCGCTGCCTAGACCTGGCATAACACTAAAAATCGAGTCTTTGCACTTTTCGCTGAAGACCCGGGAGCAAGTAACCACAGGAATTCAGCCCCCACCCCGACTCCGCCCCCGAGTCCAGGCGCCCCCTAGCGGTAACCCGGGCTGGGTTCCCCCGGGGACTCCGGACCCTCAGACCCGGGATCCTCTTCCACTCCTCAGCGTCTCGCCTATGCTTCCCCTGCCCTTGCGAGCCGCGACCCCCGCGGGCCGCTCAGCGCTCAGGGTCTCCCCTCGCTTCCGGAAGGCAGTGGAGGCGGCTCCTCCCGGAGCGGCGGCGGCGGGGGCGGGTGAGTCACGCAGCCGGAGCCAGAGAGCCGGCGCCTCCGCCCCCTTCTCGGGCTCCAGCGTGATTCACCCAGCCCGGCCCGGACGGGCGTCACGTACAGGCCCCGGGCGCCTCGATCCCGGACAGCCCCGGCGAGCATCTCCCTAACCGGGGGCTCGAACACGCTAAAGAACCCGGTCGCCGGTACCCCGTCTCTCCCCACCAGGCCCCTTCATTTACATACCCAGATCACTCGCTACCAATCAGAACGAAGAGGGAGCCACACGCAGCCAATCAGGAAGCGGCAGCCGCAGCATCGTTTGCTCGCTCTGCTCCGGCAACCGACACCTGGGACGGTAGACGCAGTTCTGACTCCGGCGCACGACTCCAGACACTCCACAATCCCTAGTTCCCGCCCACTCGCGTGGCGGCCCCGCCCTCCTGCTCAGCGATCGGCTCTCGTTGGGGGACGGTGGGCGGAGCCTGAACGGGGCCGTTCCAAAAGGAGGGGGAGCTGTCTTTAAGGCGCATGCCCGGGAGCACTCCCCGAGTAAAGGGATTGACAGTGTAGCTATTTCCCCTCTGTGGAGGTGACAGGTAGGGGCTTTGGACGTTTTAAGGTTCAGGCCGGTCACTTCATGTGTGATCTTGGAAAAATAGATGGGAGAGGAACACATTCGTTAAATCGATTTTCCTTCCTCTTGAGAGTTACAAAATTGAATGTTGTCTCTGTAGGAGCACTAAACCAGAATCAGCTACGGTGGGACAGCTGGACTCCGCTATAATTAAAGAGGGGAATAGGTGGGGATGGAATGACATAAGGGTCACATCCTGGACATCAGTTCCGGAGTAGCTGTGTGACTTTGGGCAACAGTTTAAATCCCTCAAAATCTGTTTCCTGCGGGGCGTGGTTGCTCACACCCATAATCCCAGCACAGGAAGACTGAATGGAAGTAGGGGCATTGCTTTAAGTTTGAGGTCAGACTGGTCTACACAGTGAGTTCCAGGCCAGCCTGGACTTCAGAGTGAGACCCTGTCTCAAAAAAGAAAAGGCAACGTTTTTTGTTGGTTTGTTTTTTGAGACAGTTTCACTAAATTGCCCAAGTTAGGCTGGAAAACAGCCATCATCCTTCCTCAGCCTCTCAAGTAACTAGAATTATGGGCTTCTACCACCAGCTCCCAGATCCAGTTATTAGTCTGCTTGTTGGTTTCTTGTAAGGTTTTTTGTTTTGTTTTGTGCTTTTTTTAGTCTTTGAGACAGGGTTTGTCTGAGTTCCTGGAACTCGCTCTGCAGGCCAGGCTGGCCTCCAGATCACAGAGATTCACCTGTCTCTGCCTCGTAGTGCTGAACTACAGGCCTGAACTCCACAGCTGGCCTCTAGCCACTGCCTGGGGATGCCAGGCAGTGTTGGCACATGTTCTTTTGGCTTTCTTTCTTTCTTTCTTTCTTTCTTTCTTTCTTTCTTTCTTTCTTTCTCTCTTCCTTTCTTTCTTTTTTAATCTTTTTGTTTGTTTGTTTGTTTCTTGAGACAAAGTTTCTCTGGTTACCAGCCCTAACTGTCCTGGAACCACCTCTGTAGACCAGGCTGGCCTCGAACTCACAGATATCCTCCTGCCTCTGCCTCCCAAATGCTAGGATTAAAGGCATGCACCACCACCACCTGGCTGGCATGTGTTTACTCCCAGCATTTTGGAGGTAGGGCTGTTACACAGAGAAACTCTGTCTCTGAATATAAATGAATGAATGAATGAATGAATGAATGATGATGCCTGGGGAGGTGCCTTTCAGTTAAAGAGTGCTCACTTAGCAGGCCATAGTGTCAAACACCTGTGTTTGATTACAGCACTGAAGAAGGAAAAAAGTGTGATGATTTGAGTAGAATGTTTAGGAGTGGGAAGAGCTCATTGGTTAAAAGCACTTACTCAGCCGGGCGGTGGTGGCACACGCCTTTAATCCCAGCACTTGCTCGGGAGGCAGAGGCAGGCAGATCTCTGTGAGTTCGAGGCCAGCCTGGTCTAGAAGAGCTAGTTCCAGGACAGGAACCAAAAGCTACGGAGAAACCCTGTCTCAAAAACAAAAACAAAAAAAAAAAAAGAAACAAAAAACAAAAAAAAAAGCACTTGCTCAGGGCTGGAGAGATAACTCAGAGCACTGACTGCTCTTCTTTCTGAGGGATTGGGTTCAATTCCCAGTACCCACATGTCAGCGCACAACTGTCTGTATCTCCAGTTCTAGGGGATCTGACAGCCTTATACAGACATACATGCAAGCAAAACACCCATACATAAAATAAAACTTAAAAAAACTATTCTGTAATCAATAAAGATTCAAGCATTATCTTTTAGTGGAAAGAACCAAACTGGGTGTGGTGGCATGCACCTTTAAATCCAACTCTCAAGGCCAACCTGGTCCACCATCTTCAGGAGAGCCAAGTTACACAGAGAAACCCTGTCTCAAAAAGACTGCTCCCCCAACAGAGAGTGTCTGTGTGAGAGAGAAAGAAAGAGAATAGAGCCTAGAATGATGGCTTTGTGGTTAAGAGCACAAGTTGCTCTTGGAAAGGACCCAGGTTCAGTTCCCAGCACCCACACGGTGGCTTCACTCCAGTTCCAGGGGATCTGGGACCCTCTTTCGGTTGCCTAGGCACCAGGTACCCATATGATGCACAGACATATATTCAGTCAAAACATGAAACAAAAATAAATCTTTTTTTTAAAAAAGAATAATGCCAAGCAGGGTTACACAGAGAAACCCTGTCAAGAAGAAGAAGAAGAAAAAGAAGAAGAAGAAGAAGAAGAAGAAGAAGAAGAAGAAGAAGAAGAAGAAGAAGAGGAGGAGGAGGAGGAGGAGGAGGAGGAGGAGCAGGAGGAGCAGGAGGAGCAGGAGGAGGAGCAGGAGGAGGAGGAGGAAGAGGAAGAAGAAGAAGAAGAAGAAGAAGAAGAAGAAGAAGAAGAGAAAAACACCAGAGAACGAGAGAGAGAGAGAGAGAGAGAGAGAGAGAGAGAGAGAGAGAGAGAGAGAGAGATAGTTGCTGGCTGACTTCTGGGTTAAGGTCAAAGAGAATAATGTCCTAACTGAAATTCGAATTCTATATGCTGGACCCACACAACTCTCTCTATGCAGTCTATTTTTATAGCCTGGCCAAAAGGCTCAGAAAGAGGTGGGCATGGTGACACCCCACATGTAGAACAAAGAGGCAAGGATATCAGGAGTTCAAGATCAGCTTGTGCTTTGTGGCACAGAAGTGTCAAACAGTGCAGCCTAGAGCCTGCTAATGGCTCAAGCAGCTCACCTCACAGCTCAGGGGAATCGTGTTTGGTTTTTCGTTTGTATGTTTTCCTACACCAACTGAGTATCTGCTATGGACGGTCTGTATACAAGCATAACAACCCTGACGTAGTTTTTTATTATTTCCTGGGTCAGGGGAGAGGGCAAAGACAAAAGGAAACTTCGCCAGGTTGACTATCATAATCCCACTACCCAGGAAACTGAGGCAGAAGGATGCACAGTTTAAAATGAGCCCAGGGATAAAACAAAACAAACAAACAAACAAAAATAAGATAGGGCAGGTAAACGTAGGTAAAGGTGCTTGATGCCAAACACTACTTCCTAAATTTGATCTCCAGAACCCACATGGAGGAAGAAGAGAACTGACTTCAAGTTCTCCTCTGACTTCCACACAAATGTTGTGGTGTGTATGTACACACACACACACACACACACAAACACACACACAGATAAATGTAAAAAATAAAATCAAATAGTGCTAGAGAAATGGCTCAGCCATTAAAGGTTAGGCTCATAACCAAAACACACACACACACAAAACAGAATAAAATCAGGTGTGGTAACACACTCCAGCGATTCTAGCACTGTGGAGGTTGGGAGGGTTCAAGGCCAGCTTCAGGCTACACAGTGATTTCAAGTTCTCCAGGGCCCAAATAAATAAAACTAAGTAAAAAAAAGAAATAAGACAGTAGGTGCAGAACTTGGAGTAGGGAATGGGGATCTCAGCGGTGACATATGATAATTTGCTTGAGACAGGGTCTCAGGGAGCCCAAGCTGGCCTAGAATGGTGCTGAGAATTATCTTGAAGCCCAGCCCCTCGTGCCTGTGCCTCTCCAGTGTAAGATTAAGAGGTGACACCTGGCAGACCCGCCAGCAGAGCGAGAGGAAGAACGCTGAAGCGAGAGTTACAGCACGGGGTAGAGCCAATGCAAAGCCCCTGAGGTGCTGTTTGTCAGGCAGGTAGGCCAGTAGAACTGGCTTGGAAACGCCCAGAGAGGAAGTAAGAGAAGTCGCTAGAAGTTTTAGACCTTTGTTCACATTAAAAAAAAAAAAAAGTGAGACGACAAGACCCTTCAAGACGACAAAAGGAGAAAGAAAAAAGAATTGCTGCCTCTGATCAGTTACTCGAACTCTCGATGAGTTGACAGAGTCCTAGGGAGAGGTGTCTGCCACCAGGGCGGTCCGAGGGAGCCTCCCTGAGGAGGTGACATTGGAGCAGGGACCAGAAAGTGGAGAAGGAGTTAGGAATTCAACGATTGGGGGAAGGGAGAGAGAGGGCCTTGAGAAATGAAACCAGAGGCTAAGCCACCCGGCCTGGCAGGCAAGGGAAAGGGGGGTGGGAGGGGACCTCGCCAGCTGGGGAGGGAGGGAGGGAGGGAACGTGAGAGGGAGGGAGGGAAGGAGGGAGGGAATGAAGGAGGATGGTCCGGGGGAGCGTCCCGCCCCTAGCTAGCCGCCCCACCCGGCCCCTGGGGAGGGAGGAGGCGCCAGGCCGGCTGCCGGCCTCTGCTGCTGCCTCCCAGGTCTCCAGCAGGATTCGGAGGGTGGGCAGGTGGGTGGGACTCAGCCATCTCGCCACGCCCAGGGCCTCGCGGCCCATCCCCCACCGGAGTCCCGTTGGGGCGGGCGAGTTGGGGAAGGTGGACTCTGGCCTCCGTGGGTTGGTCCCTGTGTAGGGCCAGCCTTTCCACTTCTGGGGCCAGTTCTTAATTAGGGAAGGAGCTGGGCCGCTTTCAGCCTCCATATGTTCACCTGGAAGTTGGGGGTGCTTCTTAGATTGGCTGGTCGCTGCTGTCAAGTTCCTGAGTTTTTCCCCCACCTCGTCTTGATCTTTCTTTCCTTCCTCCTCCTCCTCATCTGTTTCTTTCTGATCATGTCCTCTCTCGGTAACCCAGACTTACCTAGAACTAGTTATCCTCCTACCCTACCTCCCAAGTGCTGGGATGCCAAGGTTTGTGCCACCACGCCCAGCTCCTCTCACTTGCTTTAGGGAAGTAAAAGACTTCCAAGAAAAAGGTGAGTCAGACCTCATCCCCTCAGCCCAACACTCTGGCTTCCCTCTCTGCTAAAGTCTTCCCAGTAGGACAGCCGCTAGACCCTACGTGCTGTAGACCATATGTGCTGTAGTCCCTACGTGCTGGCCCTCACTCTCTCACTTCTTCTGGTGCAGCCCCTTTGCTCACGCTCTGCAACTGCACTGAGGGACCTCACTGCTGGACATGCTGCGCATGCTCTGACTTTCCCTAGTGTGACTTTATCCCTCACCTCCTTTAGGACTTCATCCAAATGCCACCCTGTCCATGAACCCATCTTTGGTTATTTCATCTAAATAGTATTTCCGCCCCCAATCACATAACTTCCCTTCTAGAACTTCTGGTCTTCCTGCCTCAGCCTCAGTATGCTTGCCTGGAAGGCATGCACCTTCACCCCAGCTCGCACCATTCAGACGTGCTGATCTGGAGAGGAGCGCTGTGAGTACAGGAGAAAAAGGGTGTGTGTCCAGAGAGTGGGGGTCGGAGCGGGGAGGGGAGCTGTGGCCGGTGCCAGGCCTGGAGTTGATTTCCACATTAATTTTTCCTTTTGTGTGTGCATGTTGCATTAGTATTTATATGGGTGGGGGATCATCAACGTGTGAGTCCACAAGCTCCTGGAACCAGAAGCCAACCCTGGATGCCTTCCTCCAGCACTCTCCACTTCAGGGCCTTTCCCCCCCCAAACCTCCCCCCCCCAACCGGGAGCTCATTCTAATCTGGCTAGCCAGCTTGCTCTGAGGGTCCCCGACCTGTCTCCTGAATGCTGGGATGAGTGGCCTCTGTCATGCCCACCAGTTTTTATGTGGGATCTGGGGCTCCGAGCTAGGTCTTCATGCTTTTGTGACAAGGGTTTTATCTACTGAGCCATCTTCCCAGGCCAACAATTTTTGAGGACCCACCAGTGCCTAGTATTGGGGTGAGGAGGGGGGAGCTCAACTGGGCAAAGTCCCCCATGGCCCCTCCTCTGAGAGTTTCTGATAGAGTTGGAGGCTAACCATGAACAGGTAATAAATAACCTGGGTTTACACAGGTGCTAGTAAGAAAGTCAAACAACCTAGTGTGGTGGGGCATACCTTTAATGCCAGGACTCAGGAGGCAGAAGCAGATGAATCTCTATCAGTTCGAGGCCAGCCTGGCCAACAAAGTAAGTTCCAGGACAGCCAAGGCTACATAGAGAAACACCATCTCATCAAAAAAGAAAAAAAGAAAAAAGAAAAAGAAAAAGGAAAGTCACACTGGGGCTAGAGCAACAGCTCAGTGGTTAAAAACAGGACTGCTCTTCCAGAGGACCAGGGTTCAGTTCCTACCACCCACATAGTGGCTCACAGTCTTTAACTCTAGTTCCAGGGACCTGACACCTTCATCCAGCCTCTGAGGGTACCACAGTACTAGGTACACATGGGGTACACTGGCATACATACATGCAGGGAAAATACCCATACACATAAAAAACCAAAATATTTGAAAAAAATGTCAAACAGAGCTATGGTGCAGCTTAGTGGTTACCACGCGTGCTGAGACCGTGCAGGGCCTCTGGGTCCCAGCTCTACTGCCGCCACTGTGGGTACTGATAATCAGAACAATACCAAACAGCAGGTAACCAAACAGGGTGACGCTATGGGAGAAGCACCCTCTGGGAAGATGTCCTAGACACAACAGAGGTACTGGGGCAGAAACTGAGGCCAGCAGGACTGGAGTTAGTGAAGAGTGGGGCATGAAACCGCAGAAGTCATGGGGGGTGAGGCTGAATCAGACCCTCGTTTTTATTCCGGGTGGGAGTGGGACAAGAAGTGGCCCCAAGTGTCAAGGAAGAGAAAGATGTGATTTAATTAGCATTCTTTTCTGTTTTTGTCTGAGGACAACTGAGGTTCGTTCCCACCTTCTAGAGGGAGGCAGTCTCTTGTTCACCAATACACACCTCAGGCTTGGAGGACTGCTCTAAACTCCAGATCTGTGGTACTGCATACAACCTTTTTTTGTTTGTTTTGTTTATTTGTCTATATTTGTTTTTCGAAACAGGCTTTCTCTGGGTAGCTCTGGCTGTCCTGGAACTCGCTCTGTAGACCAGGCTGGGCTTGAACTCAGAACTTCATTTGCATCGGCCTCCAGCAGCTGTATACAACCTTTATGTGAGTTCTGGGAGTCCCAGCTTAGGTCCCCACTCTTAGTTGGCAAGCACTTATTATTATTTTTGTGACAGGTCTATGAAGTCCTGGCTGTCTCAGAACTGGCTGGGTATGAGCTGAGAAACCAACCCACCTGCTCTGTCTTCCAAGTACTAGGATTAAAAGCATGGGTCACTCCGCCTGGCTGCCTTACTTTTAAAGGTAGGGTCAAAGGTAGCCCAGGCCTTTGTTGCTGATCTTCCCACTCCTGACTCCCAAATGCTGGGGTTAAAGGTGGGCACCATCACACCTAGCATGGCAGCCATTTTGGAATATAGACTTTTTGAGACATCTTCTCCAAGTCTCCCCAGTCTTTTGTGGATTGGCCTTATTTTTAGATAACCTCTTCACTTTCTTCAATACAAGGCCCTGCCCCCACCTCACCCAAATGAGTTATCTGTTGAGAAGCCAAGAAACCACAAACAAAAATCCCCATCTTTGCCATGCAACCCTTCCAGAAAAGTCCCTAATGCAGGGTACTCTCACTTGGGCATGGATAGGACAGTGCCATGTGACACCTCTTCCTCGCCTTCCTTTTCTTTACCCTGACCCTCCCCTTGGTAAGCCTGGCTTGTCATCTCTCAAGCCAGAAGTGAATTCCTGAACGCAAACTCAGTGTGGCTTTCAAGAACAGCATCTTAGATCTGTGTTCCGCCGTGGGGGCTCTTTGGGCACCGTGCTTCCCTTTAGGGCCGCAGCAGCACACATTCCATAGCGAGAGGTTGACTTTTCAGTCCCTAAGAGCCCTAGCCCGTGACACATGCCCCACACGCACACCCATATGACTGGCAAGGATCATAAACACTGTGGTAAACAGGGCTTTTATGGAGGCTGCAGCAGAGCAGCGGTGGACCTGCTCAGGCTTTGCCATGAGGTGAGGGTGGCTCACCCGAAGGGTACTTACCTGACGTTCCTTTGGCAGGGGAAAGGTTCAGCAGTAACCTGCTTAATTGCCCGCCATGTTCCAGGCTGGCTTCCTAGCACTCGAACAGAAACCATAACTTCAGAGGCTAGCAGAGTTTGAATCTGACCCCCGTTGTCCCTCCATGCCTAAACTTCAGGCTTCTAAATACTATTTTAGCGCGGTATCTTTAAGCTGAGTACGCAGGAGGCAGACACAGTTGATCTCAGTGAGTTTAAGGAAAGCCTGACTACATAGTGAGACTGTTTCAAGTAAACAAATTGTCTTTTTTGCAGATAGGGATCAAACCCAAGGCCTCACACACACTTATAGGAAGCAAGAGTTCAATCATTCAGCTATACTCCAAGCCCCTAAACTTGAGGTTTTTCCTATGCAATATAAAATGTGACATAGTATCTGTTTCTTTCTAATCCTGAGGCTTAAAGGATTTAGTTTACATAAAGAAGTTCTGGCATAACCCTAAAGCAAGCCAGTAACTGTTTTATACAATGTTACACTTGCCCCACCTTTGTTAAGGAAAGGCCGTAAGTGTCCAGGGGACTTAACAGGCTCTTCCCATCACCCCACGAAATTTTACAAATTTAAAGACAATTCAAATATTTCCAAAATACTTTTATTAAAAAAAAAGGAACACTCAAAAATAATAATAAAAAACCAGCCACTACAAACAAACCCTGCCTTTTTTTTTTTTTTAATAGCGTGGCATGGAGCTGGTAGATTTCCACCCTATTGCACATGGTCCGGCCTGGTTATGATTCAGGAGGCTACTGGAACTGGGGTACTGCCAAGGAAGTGGGGTTCAGCCTGCCAGGAGGAGACCAGCCCCTCCCACTCCCCAGAAAGGCAGCCTACCGTCACGGCTTGACAGGTCCAACTTTATGTTCCCTG
Source organism: Chionomys nivalis (assembly GCF_950005125.1). Taxonomy (NCBI): domain Eukaryota; kingdom Metazoa; phylum Chordata; class Mammalia; order Rodentia; family Cricetidae; genus Chionomys; species Chionomys nivalis. The sequence goes on along the minus strand of NC_080087.1, from coordinate 81,449,250 downwards.
AGGCCCTAGCGGTCACAAGGGCAGAGGGAACTGGAGGCAGAAGAAATGTGTGACACATTAGACTCCCTGAAACAGAGTCTCGTTAAGGCATTTGAAAAGAGATAAATTAATTCAGGAAGACGCACCTTCACGGAAGGCTGGGTAACCAGACACGCACACGTGCAGGGCAGTTTGTGGAATCCTGACATAGGAGGAAAGGAGGCCACAGTCACTGGTGAGAGCCTCTGCTACACACACACACACACACACAAGATTCACATACAAGGATCCAGCCCAAAGAGGCTGATGCCAGGAAGGACCCTATCAGTCTTAGGATCCTAGGATGATTTCCATGATGTGGTCCAACTCATTCCACTCCCAGGATCCAGGGGCACAGAAGAGGCTGCGAGGAGGCTCTGGGGGTGGAAGTGCAGAGTCCTTTTCCACTGCAGATGTGTCAATGTCCAGAAAGAAGTCATCGAGGCCAGAGTCTCCCAGGTACCGGGAGCTCAGAGCTTCTAGGAACACGGGATCAGCCTGGGGCATCATTTCATTCTGAGGACTCTGGGAAGCCACTGGATTCGGAGGCGATTCCATCTCACCCATAGATGTATCGAGCTCCCTGAGGATAGAGCCAATGGTAGTGGAAAGGGAGAAGTCTTCTTCCCCCAGGAAGAGAGGCTCTGGGGGCAGGGCTGGGGCTGGAGTTAGTCGAATGGCAGCCTGCAGCTGCTGGAGTGTGTTGTGGATAAGAACGTGCCTGCGGAGGCTGAGCGCTCTGGGGCCCAGGCTGCGCTGGACTTTCTCCAGAGAGATTCGGAGCAGGGCTTGCTGGTAGCTCCGAAGACCAGCTGGAGTCCAGTCCCACTTCTCATCCTCTTCCTCCTCTTCCAAGTCAGAATGTTTTCTCTTTAAGCCTCCCATGTCCTGTGGGGGAAAAAAAGAGTCATATCAGATACCTTTGCTTTTGTTTGCATATTTTTTTTTTGTTTGTTTGTTTGAAACAGGGTTTCTCTGTGTGTAGCCCTGGCTGTCCTGGAACTAGTTTTGTAGACCAGGTTGGACTCGAATTCAGAGATCCAACCAGCCCCTCCAGTGCTGGGATTAAAGGAATGAGACGTGCTTCTCCCCTTCTCCCCCCCAAGTCAGATACCTTTGGATCCCACTTTATCAAGTGAGTCTTTTTTGTTTGGTTGTTTATCAGAACCTCTACTTAAAGTCATATTCCAACAAGGCCAATAATGCATGCGATGTGATTAAGAGAACAAGATTCGGGGCTGAAGAGATGGATCAGCGGTTAAGAGCACTGGCTGCTCTTCCAGAGGACCGGGGTTTAATTCCCAGCACCTAGAGGGCAGCTCACAACTGCCTGTGACTCTAAGATCTGACACCCTCACACAGACATACATGCAGGCAAAACACCAACGCACATCAAAAAAAAAAAAAAGAGAGAGAGAGAGGGAGAGAAATAGAGAACAAGATGCAAGTAGGGTTGCTGCAACCTTATTTAGTGTCTCAAAAATAAAAGGAAGGTGGAGGGGCCGGGCCAGTAGTTGCGCACACCTTTTATCCCAGCACTTGGGAGGCAGAGGCAGGCAGATCTCTCTGTAAACTCAAGGTCAGCCTGGTCTACAAGGACAGCTAGGGCTAGACAGAAAAACCTAGTCTCAAAAAAGCAAAACAAAACAAAAAGAAAGAAAAGAAAAAAAGAAAAAAAAAGATAGAAGATTGCTGAGTGGTTAAAACACTGACTGCTCTTCCAGAGGTCCTGAGTTTGAGTCCCAACACCCACAGGATGGCTCATAACTGCCTAACATTCCAGTTTTAGGGCAGCTCTGCCTCCCAGCTAGGGGATCTGGCACAAGTGGTGTCCATGCAGGTAAAACACCCATACACATAAAATTAAAAATAAAAAATGAGCAGAAAAAATTTGTAACTGATGTCTAATGCCATTAATCTCAGCACCAGGAGACAGAGGTAAGTAGATTTTTGTGAGCGTAAGACCAGCCTAGTCCACATAGTCAATCTTAGGCCAGGCAGAGTCTCATGGTCAGATGATCCTGTCTCAGAAAAACAAAACAAAACAAAAAAACCCAAACAAATCACAAAACACCTGAGCTTAGTTTGACTCTCGCTTACTTGCCTGTGGTAGGGCACAATGCTGAATTTACACGCTGACAATTTTAGGATTTGGAAGTGAGGATCTTAACCCTAGTCTTAATGGATCTTGCATTTGTTTTCCCACAATACTTTTATTATTATTTTTTATTCTAACAAGTCATAGGACAGACAAGTGTGAAGTACAGAGCAACAGACCAAAGCGCATTTGAACTCTAATTTTAACTGAGCTTCGCAAGACGTGATGCCACATCTCTAGACCTTAGAGTTTTTTTGATTCTTTTCAGACAAGGTTTCTCTGTGTAGCCCTGGAACTCCCTCTGTAGTTCAGGTTCGCCTCGACTTCTCTCTCCTGAGTGTTGCGACATCACGCCCAGCTGAGAAGTGTATCTCTGTCTGTGTGATATTCTTCTTTCTACAAGGACATTACTGTCCAAACCCGCTTCCTACACCAAGACGAAGAGCGCTCAGAAGAGAGGGAACATTCCCAAACTCCAATTCAAAGGAAAGCCGGATATAACTCAACCAACACCAAGCTGTGCCCTCTAGCGACCAGTTCAACCATGCCATCGCTTCCAATAGGCACCGCCCTTCCCTGGATCTCTAGATTAGATCCAAGAACACCCCAAACACCCCAATATGGTCTCAGGGCCTTCTGGGAACTGTGGACCTAGAGCCTTCAGGCACAGCCGCTGCTGTCACGTTCGAACTACAATCCCCAGAAGGCCCTGCACGCCCTAGGGACTGGACACACCCGCCCTGCCTGAGAGCATGCTCACTGGAGCTCTAGCTGGTGGGGGAAGGGAACCCGGACGCACAGCAGCCCCGCCCCACCCTCTGCTGCCTTCGGGGCGGTGAATCTGAGCTCCACGCCCCGAGCGCCCCTCCCCCACCTGACTTCAGCCCGAAAATTGCTTTCTCCGGGTCCCTATCACCCCAGGAAGTTCTGGATTCTTCCCTAAACTCTCCTCCGGGTTGCAGAAACTCACATCCCATCCCATCGCTCAAAGACGATAAATAACTCTCGGGTACATAGTCCGGCTGGGGAGACTGGGTATCTCAACTCTGAGAACTCGTCCGAAATCTCCCCTATTCGGCTCGACTTTCAAATGACTCTGGCTTTACTTCCCAAACTCCTCGCCTGGCTCTGAGGACCCCAATACTGAACACTCCCCAGGATTCCCTTCTCACGACGGCGTCTCGGAATCCGAGACTGGGTGCCTCTAGTTCCCGGGTTCCTCTAAATGCTTCATATCCTAGCCTCAAAACTCATACTTTCCCCGGAACACCGTGGAACTCCGAACTCAGCCCACTTGGGGAGACCCAAGTTATCCTACTCTTCCAGATTGGTGCCCCAAAAGTTCTCTCTCCGTTTTCCTCGGTTCTCCAAACTCCAACTCCTCCTGAATACCCCTGCCTCCCCTCCGATACTGGAATTCAGTTTCTAGCTAGCTTCCACCCTCCAAAACCCATCAGTCACACCAATCTGCGCCCTCCACTCAGGTCCGTACCCCGCTTCCGCCTATCACGGGGGCGCGCCCCCTCCTCTTCCAACTTCAGGAAAATCTCACACAGGCACCCACTCCTCACCTCGGCTGCCAGGGTCGCCACGACTACCTCCGGCAAACCTGCAGCGTTGCGTCCCACCAGTGCTGGGTAGGAGTCCGGCTCACTTTCTCCGGGCCTCTGGGTCTGGCCCGGGGCCACACGGCTCCTCCCCGGAGGTCAGTCGCGAGCCACAATTGGTTGGAATCCTGCCCGCCGTGGGGCGCCATTGGCTAGGAGGAGCCACGGACGCCAGGCTCCGTCCCCTCACTGGGCCGGGTCGCTTTAGGTTGGCCACTGGTTAGGGGGCGGGGTCTCCAGGATGGAAGGGAATATAGCGCTGTCGGAACGGCTTCTTTGGACCCAGATGTGTTTCTTGCTCCACTGTCACTCTGCAGACCCCCTTATATCAGCTCCAGACCCCACGGCGGAGCGAGGCCGGGTGACACCACTAACCCTTGCGGTTTCGCAGGCTGTGCAGCTGGCGGAGGCCACGCCCTCCGGAGTTCTGAAGGCTTGGGCTAAACGGAGGGCGGAGGAGAGGGAATGACTCACTAAATATCAGCCAATAACATGATGCGGCTTGCGTTACCTGGACGACCTCAGCCCCGCCCCTTAGCTGGCTTCGCTCTACCTCCCCACCCCCAACCCGTTTGGTAGGCGGAGCCCGTGGTTAATCTTGTCGGGGGTCTACTGCTTGTTAGGTGGAACCTCCTGCATCCCAGGTCACTCCTTCCTTTCTCAGATTTGTCTGCTTCTTGCTGCTTACTTTTTATCGCTCTTAACAGCTCTGGGGACAAACTCAAACTTATTTTTTGGGTTTGGGGATTGACTGCTGGAGAATTCTGGACAAGCACGTTGGAACTGAGCGACTTACCATTAAGATTTTTTCAATTTGTGTTTATTTTGTGGCATGGTCTCATAGTGAAGGGTTAGCTTGCTGTTCCCTATCTGGCCTGTGCCCTCTTTCCTGTTCTCTAAGACTCATTTTCAGGTTCCGTTTTCTCATTTTGAGACAGTCTTGTGTAGTCCGGGCTGGACGTATGTGGGGTGTGTGTGTGTGTGTGTATGTACAATGCTGGCCTTGAAATTCTAATTCTCCTGCTTCCATCTCTTCAGTCTGAGAGTTGCAGGTGTGACCCTCCAGGCCCAGAAAATTCATTTTGTTTTTTTTTTTATGGTGTTTGGGAGGGAACACAGAGCTGAGCTAGTGCTGGCCAAAGCACTCTACTCCTGAGCTATGTCCCCAACCATTTTTTTTTTTTCCGAGACAGGCTTTTGCTATGTAGCCTAGGCTGCACTGGGATTCTGTGTCCTCCTGTTCAGTCTTCCAGCGCTAGGATTTAGGCATTCACAATCTTGTCTGACTTGCTTTCAGTAGTTCTAAAATGGCTCCAATACCTTCTAAGAAATAAACAAGGACTTTTTTCCTTACCTTCTTTTGAGTCCAGTGCAAGGCTAGTCCATAGTAAACACTCAGACCGAATCTCAAGACCGAATCCTCTTGTTTTTTTTTTTTTTTGTGGGGGGGGGGCTTTTCAAAATAGAGTTTCTGTGTAACCGTGGCTGTCCTGGAACTCGCTCTATAGGCCAGGCTGGCCTTGGCCTAGAACTCAGAAATCTACCTGCCTCTGCCTTCCAAGTGCTGGGATTAAAAGTGTGTGCCACCACTGCTGTCCAGATGGTTTTTTGTTTTATTTTTCTTTTTAATTTATTTTTATTTTATGTGTTTTGGTGTTTTGCCTGCATGTATGTCTGTGTGAGGGCATCAGATAGGTGTGAGCTGCCATGTGGGTGCTGGGATTTGAACCTGGTCCTCTGGAAGAGCAGCCAGTTCTCTTAACTGCTGATCCATCCCCCAGTTTTGCATTTTTTTAAAGGTTTGTGTGTGTGTTTTATCTGCATGTGCAGAGAACTCTATCTGCGCGTGTAGATGACCGTGAACTCCTGCCCCCCCCTTCGTCGTATCTCAAGTGCCGGTATTACAGTCGTCCGATGCCATACCCACCCTGGATCTTTTTTTGTTGTCATCATTATTTAATTTTCTTATATTTGTTTATTTTAATTTTGTGTGTAGGAGTGTTTTGATCACATATATGTCTGTGTACCATATGCATGCAGTGCTCGAAGAGGCCAAATGTTCGGTACCCTTCTAACTGGAGTTACAGTCAGTTCCCTACCAACCCATGACTCTTTGCCTACCCCCATCCAGACTGGAGCCACTGAGACAGTTCCAAGGTTATCTTTGCTTGGTCTGATGTATCTCCTGAGTGCTGGGCTCAGAGCAAGTACCCAGTGAAAATTTGTTAAACGCTCAAGCAATGTGCAGAAAGAGAAATCGAGATGGCAGGAACAAAACCAAGCCACCGTTTTGGGCCAGCAAGATGGCTCAGTGGGTAAGGGTATTTGTCACTAATACTTGTCACTAAGTCTGACAACCTGAGTTCAATCCCTGGAACCCAGGTGACGGAAGTAGAAAAGACACTACTACAAACTGTCTTCTGATTGCTATGTGTCTGTGCACTTTGAGTGCAGGCACACGCAACAAATAAAATCTGTTCCAAACCAACCAACCCCCACATCGCTGTTTCTGCAGAGGTAAAACTCTAGGCCCATGATAGAGTTTTCACTGAGAACAGATGCAGCTTTGTCATCTCTGTTGAGATTTGTGGCTGCTCAGACCAGGTCTCCTGGATTGGAACCTGTCTGTCATTTTCCCGGCATTGTCTGTTTGGGACTCAAGAGGATTCCCCCATGGGAGCAAAAAGGTGGGGGTGGAGGGGGATACATGGGTAGCTGGGAGGAGGAAGAACCATGCATAGAGTGGCTCTCCCAGGCATGAGAAAAATACCCAGGGGAACAATAGAAGACAGTAGATCCCAAAGAGAGACACAGTTAGGACTAGGCAATATGTATGTGTGTGTGTATACATATTAAGTTTTGGTGGTTTTTTTTGTTTTTGTTTTGTTTTGTTTTCTGGTATTTTTGAGAAAGGGTTTCTCTGTGTAGCTGTGGCTATCCTGGAATTCACTTTGTAGATCAAGCTGACCTTGAACTCACTGAGGTCCTCTGCTGGAGTGTTGGTATAGGCCACCAAGCCTGGCCTTTTTTTTTTTTTTTTAATTTTTTTATTTGCTTTTGAGACATAGCTCACCTTGAATCCAGGCTAGCATGGAACTACAGAGCCTAGATTGGCTTCAAAATTATCCCAATCCTCCTGTCTCAGCATCCTGAGTGCTGGGATTACAGAAAAGGGTGCCATGTTCAGCAAAGCTTGGCTTTGTGGTAAATTTTCATTACATGACTTTATTTGTGGCATGCACAGTGCAGCAGATATGTTGAAACCAGAGGACAATTTAAAGGAGTTAGTTCTCTCCTATCATGTGGGACCTAGGGATCGAACTCACGTCATCAGGCTTGCAGCAAACGCCCTTAACTGCTGAGCCATCTTGTCAGCCCTAAACGCAGCCTTTTTATACTGACTTTTACAATCCACCCTCCATGGACCTTAGTTTTGTCCATGCCCACTTCACTATAACAGGATTATTAATATTAGTGTTACTGTTGTTGTTATTTTATTATAAGTCTGATCTAGAACCGGTAATCCTCTTGCCTTCCTCTTCCAAGTGCTGGGATTACATGTCTGGCATGTAGGATTAGCACTAACTGTAAAAGGCAAAGTTTAGTTTGTCAAAGGAACCATATGCCTTTCTGCTTTGCATTGCTGTGGCCAGGAATGCTGCCCTACTCTAGAACCTTCTCTAGGCACATTGTTAGTAATCCAGGCTTCAGGTTGGATATACATCTGTTGTCCATTAAGACAGTGATTCCCAGCCTCCCAATGCTGTGACCCTTTAACACAGTCCCTCACTTTGTGATGACCCCCCACCTGTAAAACTGTTTTCGGTTCTGCTTCATAACTGTGATTCTGCTACTGTGCGCATGGTGTCAGTTCCTGAGACCATCAGAAACGTGTACTCAGGTTGTGTCAGATGACCCCATGTCTGGTGGCCCCAGGCCTCTGAGCTCAGAGGTATCATGTCACCCCACTGTTCTGTGAAGCGAGGAAAGCTAGGGCATGGAGTACCCTGTCACCACTGGGACCCAACCCAGGGCTAAACAAAAACACAACTCTTACTGAATAACTGAATGAAGAAATACTCAGAACATCAAACACAGAGAAACACAACATTTTCAATGTGGTGGGATCCTGCAATCCTAGCTACTCAGAGGACTGAAGCAGGACATTGACAGTTCAAAGCCAGCCTGGGAAAATCAGCAAGGCCTTATCTCTAAATTAAAAAAAAAAAAAAAAAAAAAAAAAAAAAAAAAAAAAAGCCAGGGGCTGGTAGCCAGTGGCACATACCTTTAATCCCAGCACTCAGGAGGCAGAGGTTTGAGGACAGCTTGATCTACAGAGTGAATTCCAGGACAGCCAGAACTACACAGAGAAACCCTGCCTTGAAAAACAAAAAATCAAAAACAAAACAAAACAAAACAAAAAATTAAAGGGCTTCCAAGAGGTCTCAGGGATTAAAGGTGCTTGCTGCTAATACTACTGACATGAGTTCAATTCCCAGGACCCACATGGTGAGAGACCTGAATCCATCAAATTGTCTTCTGATCAATGTACCATAGTATGCCACTTCTACCCCTAAACAAATAAATGTACTTAAAAAAAATTAAAGTCCGGGGCATGTCTCAGCAATAGGGCACCTGTCTAAAATCTGCCAGTTAGGGGCTGGAGAGATGGCTCAGTGGTTAAGAGCACTGGTTGCTCTTCCAGAGGTCATGAGTTCAATTCCCAGCAACCACATGGTGGCTCACAACCGTCTATAATGAGATCTAGTGCCCCCTTCTGGCATGTGGGCATACATGGAGGCAGAATGTTGTATACATAATAAATAAATAAATCTTTAAAAATAAAATAAAATCTGCCAGTTAAGGAGACTGAAAATGTGGCTCAGTGGTAGAGACTTTACCCACCATGTGTAAGACCCTGAAAAAACTCACAAACGAGAGGAAAATCTGGGTTGGGTGTTCTGAAACAATTTGAAGCTCTTGGCTAAAGATTTATTGATCCCTTTCTGTGTCATTTCTCAGGATGCCATTCCCCAACCAGGGCCAGGGTCCTACTCGTACTGGTGGGAGGGGTAGGTGTTGTGTCCGTCATACTCATTGGTGGTAAGGCAGCGTAGCATGAAGTGACCCAGGTCATGCTTAGATATCACCCTTGAGGGCCCTCGTCCATCCAGGGTCACTGTGTAGGCTCCAGTTAGCAGCTGGTCCCCTGTGAGAGAAAGACAGAGGGAATGAACAAGCCATCCTTTCCATTTTAGCTTTCTTCTTTTAAATTAATGTGTTTGTTTGTTTGTTTGTTTGTTTGTTTGTTTTTTGAGACAGGGTTTTTCTTTGTAGCTTTGAAGTCCATTCTGGAACTCACTCTGTAGACCAGGCTGACCTCGAACTCAGAGATCCACCTGCCTCTGCCCCTGGAGTGTTGGGATTAAAGGCGTGCGCCACAATCACTGGGCTAAACTTTTTAATTTACTAAGTTTTGTGTATGATGTGTGTGTATGCGGGGGCTTCCCCATATTAGTTCATCAAATGACTTTTAGTTTTTGAGACCAGACTTGCTTGTTGGCCTCAAACACGTAATCCCTCTTTTCCTGGGAGACCACATGTAGGTGTTCTAGCAGTACATCTGCATCTCCCTCCAGATGTGTCTGTGTGGAAGGTTTCCATGTCACTACGGTCCCTACCACCTTCTGAATGTGCAAGGCCAGAAATCCCCGTGCAAGAGCCACCTTCTGAGTCTTGACTTTCAGTATCAGGAAACAATAATAAATGATGGTGATTTCAGGGCTGGAGAGATGGCTCAGTACTTAAAAGCACTCACTGCTCTTTCAGAGGAACTGAATTTGTTTCCCAATACCCATGTCAGGCATCTTATGACGGCCTGTAACTCTAGGACCAAAGGAATCCAACACCCTGGCCTCTATGAGTTTCTGCACTCACGTGGACATAATGGCACACACACATATATGTAAAAATAATAAAAATAAATCTTAAAAAAAGAGAAAAATGATGGTGATATTTTAATATCTGAATTCCATGTCATTTGTTTGTTACAGAGAGACAACAGAACAGTAGAAGAGAAAGGAGGATCAAACAAACCAGGCCTAGGGGCTGGAGAGACGGCTCAGCAGCTAAGAGCACTGGATTTTCTTCCAGAGGACCTGGGTTTGATTCCCAGCACCCACATAGTGGCTCACAACCTGCAACTCTAGCTCCGTGGGATCCAAGCCCTCTTCTGGCCTCCTTAAAACTACAGGTAGTCAGTACACAGACATAATGCATGCAAACATCACACACATAAAACCAAATGAAAACAACAACAAACCCCAAACCAAGTGTGGTGCTGAACACCTGTAATTCTGGCACTTGGGAGGTGGAGACTGGGGAAGGGGATCAGAAGTTCAAGGTCATTCTCAGCTACACTGTAAGTTCAAGGCCAGCCTGGGCTATGTGAGGCAGAAGATGAAGGACAGAAAATATATTTACTACTTTTCTTTCTTTCTGATTTGGATTTCTGGAACAAAATCTCAAAATTCAGGCTAATTTAGAAGTAGTAATCCTCCCGCTCAGCTGCCAAAGTTTGGAATTACAGGTGAGGATCATATATTTGATCCTCATTTGAAAAAATATTCTTTAAAAAAATTCTATAGTTGGTTGGTGGTGGCATATGCCTTTAGTCCCAGTACTCAGGAGGCAGAGACGAGGCCAGCCTGGTCTACAGAGCAAGTTCCAAGACAGGCTCCAAAGCTACAAAGAAACTCTGCCTCAAACAAACAAACAAAAAATTATGTGCATTGGTGTGAGAATGTCAGATCCCATGGAATTGGAGTTAAAGACAGTTGTGAGCTGCCATGTAGGTGCTGGGAATCGAACCCAGGTCCTCTGGAAGGGTAGCTAGTGCCCTGAACTGCTGAAAAAAACATTTTTTTTCAATTACACTTTTATTTACTTGTTTTGAGGAGGAGGTCACCTGCCACAGCTCATATGTGGCTATCAAAAGAACAATCTTCAGGGGGCAGTTCTTGTCTTCACCATGTGGGTCTAGGGGCTTGAACTCAGGTCCTTGGTCTTGGCTGCAAGAGCATTTACCCAGTGAACCTTCTTGCCAGCCCACACCGTTCTACGGGCATGCACCTGAATATGAATCCACTGTGCAGCACTGGCAGTTTTAGAGGAGCCAGGGAGGGCCCAGCTAAGCTCTCAGGTGGTGAACAAGGTTGGCGGTGCTATGGCCATGGAGTCCCCCCCCCACTCACCTATGTGTGGGGGGTGCTATGGCCGTAGAGTCCCCCCCTACTCACCTATGTGTGGGGGGTGTTATGGCCATGGAGTCCCCCCCTACTCACCTATGTGTGTGGGGTGCTATGGCCATGGAGCCCCACCCTACTCACCTATGTGTGGGGGGTGCTATGGCCGTGGAGCCCTCCTACTAACCTATGTGGGGGGGTGCTATGGCTGTGGAGCCCCCCCACTCACCTACGTGTGGGGATGCTATGGCCGTGGAGTACCCCCCACTCACCTATGTGTGGAGGGTGCTATGGCCGTGGAGTCCCCCCACTCACCTATGTGTGGGGGGTGCTATGGCCATGGAGCCCCCCCTACTCACCTATGTGTGGGGGCATCACAGCCACATATTTCAGGCCCGACTCCTGTAACACCTTGTGCATCCGAATGTGGTCATCAGTCACGTCCTGCAGGCGTGGGGGCACCTTGGTTGGGTCCCATAGCAGGAAGGCTAGTGGGCAGGGACACAGGGCAGGGTTAGCCTGGGCTAAACAGAATCATTAGGTGGCTTACTATCGCCTCTCAACTGCCAGAATGCAGGTCCCTTCAGTCACCTCTCTTAGAAGTCAGTGGACAGTTATTCTAAGTCTGATCTCTTCTCAGCCAGCCACCTGTCCTTCGTAAGCTCTTCTCCTGCCCCCAGCCTGACAACCTGAGGTTGCTGTCAGAATCCACGTGGTGGAAGAAGAGAACTGACTCCCACCAAGTTGTCCTCTGACCTCCATGTCCCCCCCCCCGATGATAAACAATCATGAAAACAAATGTAAAAATTTGTACATGTGGTATATGCATGTGTGTGCACTGTGCGTGAAGGACAAGGCGATGTTGGGTTCTCCCTCAGGGGCTGGAGAGATAGCTCAGAGGTCCTGAGTTCAATTCCCAGCAACCACATGGTGGCTCACAGCCATCTGTAATGAGATCTGGTGCCCTCTTCTGGCCTGCAGGCACGGAGGCTGAACACTATGTACATAATAAATAAATAAATCTTTAAAAAGAGTTCACTCTCTTCCCTCTTATTTTTTGAGACAGTCTCTCATTGAATCTGGAGCTCACCAATTTGCCTAGACAACAGACCAGCGGCCCAAGGCATCTTTCTGTTTCTACCTCCCTAGAGCTAGGATTACAGGAATAAAGCTATACGTGGCTTTTTATTGATTGCTATTAACTCCTTCTGGATTGCTGATGATTACTCAGTCCTGAGAATAAATCTTAGGACCTTGTACATGCCAGACAGTGCTCTACCAAGGGCCACGCCCCCAGCCCCTCACTGGGGGATTCTAGGCAGGGGCTCTACCACTGAGCCACGCCCCCAGCCCCTCACTGGAGGATTCTAGGCAGGGGCTCTACCACTGAGCCACGCCCCCAGGCCCTCACTGGAGGATTCTAGGCAGGGTCTACCACTGGGCCACGCCCCAGACTCCCAGTAACTTTTGTTTAGTGTCTCTCTGTAACTGCTCGGGCAGCAAGTTGGTGGACACCACCACAGCTGTAGTGATATTCTCTGTGAGTGTCTCCAACTTCTCCGTTCCCATTTTCTTCCCCAGCTTGTCCACTCCCAACCCTGATCCCTCTGCTGTGCCCTTTCTACCCAAGCTCTGCTCATCTGGGATGTCAGCTCAATCACGGATCTGTTTGTTGCCTCACTTTTATCTGTGAACCACGTGGGTACAGATTCTGGGGTACATTGCTAGGTTCACAATCGATGGTAACTTGGGATAGCTTTAATACCATATTTTAGTGGACTGGGGGTTACTTGTTCGGTACTCACCCCCTTCCCAGTTCAGCCCCACTTCCATGACCCCACCACCCACCCGAGGTGCAGGCCACGACCTTGTCCACTCCATGCGCCTTCATGGCTGCCACAATGTTCCGGGTGCCCTCGGACATTACTGTAGTGGGACCTTAGAGGGGACAGAGAGTGGCTGTCACTGGCAGGTGGCGGCGGTGGTGGTGGCAGGGGTGGCAAGGGTGGGGCCGGGGGAGGGGGTGGTGCTGGAGGCCGAGGTGCAGGGAGGGGCCGAGGGCAAAGGGGAGGCTCAGTACTGAGGTCGTTGCCAGTGCCCAGCAGCACAATGACAGCATCCTGCCCAGCCACGGTCTTGTCCACATCGGCCGCCTGCCGAACATCTCCCACCACCACGTGGGCTGGCTGGGGCCCCTCTGCTGGAAGCCTGCTGGAGTCACGAACCAACACCGTCACCTCATAACCTGTGGGCCAAGAGGAGCAGAAAGCAGGTCAGTGGGCTGGTGCGTGATTAGCTGTACAGGACCATTCAGGGTGTAGGGACCCTCAAACTCATTTTCTTCCCGGGTTTCCCCATTTCCAACGATATTCTGAGGTGATGGTCATCAAGCTGACAAACTAACAGTCGCTAGCCCTTAAGACAGGGCAATCCTTTCTTTATTGCTGCCTCACAAAGGACTTGAATGTAGGTCTCCATGAGACTACCCTTGACTAGTCTTCCTCACCCTCCAGCAGGGAAATGGTTAACTTGTAGCATACCACCTGGCTCTGTCTTCCCCCATACATGCACGGTCCTGGAGGAAAGGGGGGAACCAAATTCCCCAATTCCCCAGGACTAAATGAAGCTGGGATTAGTTCCCTCCTTTGGCCAAGGTTATCTCTAGTGCTCACTAGAGACTCTGAGGAGCCCCTGTGATTTCAAAGGGCAGTGACTCAGCTACTCAGAAAGCTGAGGTACAAGGACGGAAAGTTCTGGGCAAATAGTAAGACTGTATCAAAATAAAACTTGGGGGAAAAAAAGGATTGAGGAGAGGCTGAAGTTTGGTTCAGTGGTAGAGCCCCTGCCCAGAATCCCCCAGTGAGGGGCTGGGGTATGGCTCAGTGGTAGAGCCCCTGCCCAGAATCCCACAGTGAGGGACTGGGGTGTGGCTCAGTGGTAGAGCCCCTGCCCAGAATCCCCCAGTGAGGGGCTGGGGTGTGGCTCAATGGTAGAGCCCCTGCCTAGAATTCTCCTGAGTGTTTATATAGCATAAATGAGGTCTTGGGTACCATCCGTTGCTTTGAAAAACAAAATACTGATGACAAATAGTTAAAAGTCATCAAATAGATAAAACAACTGCATTGATCATGGTCCTGATGACGAAAGCTCACCAGCCGTGTTGGCAGCTGTCACAGTTGTCCCTTCCTCTGAAGATGATACATACAAAGGAAAGGAAGAGGTTCCAGTCCTCTAGATAGCTGCCCACGTCAATTACAAAATAAGCGACGGGAGAGTTTTACAGTCGGGGCCAACGGTGAAGGTGCTGCTGGTGATTAACCTATGGGACGAGTAGGGTGACTCTAGGGTGTAGCCGAGGCTAAACTGGTCCTTCACACCCACCCACATGTCTGCACCCCCTTTCAACTGTCATCTTATATTTATTGATTTAGTTTTTGAGACAGGGTACCATGTGCTCCAGACTGGCCTTGGACTGCTGGTCATCCTGTCCCCACCTCCAAGTACTAGGATTACAGGTGTGTGCTCTCAGGCTTGGGTGTATGTGGTCTGGGGATGGAGTCCAGGGCCTCTTGTGTGTTAGGTAAGTGCTCTAGTAATGAAGCTACACCCACAGCTCACTTCTTAATTTTCATTTTGAATTGGGATCTCAATATGTTGCCCAAGCTGTCTTGAAATGTAAGGATCTCCTGCTTCAGCCTGCTGGGTTCTGGAATGACAGGCCTGCAGCAGCACACTGAACCAGAAATAACATTTATAGAATCAACAGGCGCTATGTCCCAGACACCAAACACTTTGCACATATTCACTTCTTCAATCCTTAAAGCTACCCTGGTTTCAGCTGGGCGGTGGTGGTGCACACCTTTAATCCTGGCACTCGGGAGGCAGAGGCAGGCGAATCTCTGTGAGTTCGAGGCCAGCCTGGTCTACAGAGCGAGTTCCAGGACAGACTCCTATCTGGGAGCTAGCTCTGTGACCCTGGGCTTGTAACATTCCCAGGATGATACTATTACTAGTCTCTCTCTCTTCTCTCTCTCTCTCTCTCTCTCTCTCTCTCTCTCTGGTTTTTCGAGACAGGGTTTCTCTGTGGTTTTGGAGCCTGTCCTGGAACTAGCTCTTGTAGCCCAGGCTGGCCTCGAACTCAGAGATCCGCCTGCCTCTGCCTCCCAAGTGCTGGGATTAAAGGCGTGCGCCACCACCGCCCGGCCACTAATACTAGTCTCTGTGTGTTTTTGCTGCTGTGTTTCCTTTCTCTCCTCCTCCTCTTCTTTTTTTCTTCCTCCCTCTTTCTCTCAGCTCCCCTACCCCCAGTCTCATGTAGCCCAGGCTGACCTCAAACTCACTATGTAGCCAAGGATACCTTTGAATTTACGCAGTCTTGGGTTACATGAGTCCTTGTTCCAAATAAAAACAAAAACAATATTTTAAAGCTGGTATAGGATATTGAATGCAAAAGCCTGAGGAGCTCCACTTCACAACATACACAAAAATTAACCCAAGGGTCAGCGAGGCGGCTCAGTCAGTAAAGACGAAAGTGCCAAGTCTGATCACCTGAGTTCTATTCCTGGGAACCAGATGGCAGAAGGAAAGGACCAACTCCCTCAGGTGTGACCTCCACACTCACGCTGTGGGCACACACACACACACATACACAGAATGTAAAAAGGTTTTTTTTTTTTTTTAATTATTAACCCAAATGGTCAAAGACATAAATAAACATAAGAGAAGATTATGAAATTATTGGAAGAAAATGGAAGAACACATCTTGATGACTGCAGGTTAGAAGGTAGTTTCTTAACTACAACAGCAAACGTATGAGCAAAAGCCAAAACAAACTAATTGGCCTTCATCAAAATGGAAAACAGCATGGGTGGATGTGGTACACCTTTACTCTCAGCATTTGGAATTCAGTGAACTCGCGGCCACCCTGGTCTACATACTGAGACCTTGTTTTCAATAAACAGCCCCCCCCCATTTTTGGTGCTTCAAGGACACTAATAGGAAGAAAATAAAGGACAGAGCTGAAGGGATGGCTCATCGGAAGGCAGAGGCAGGCAGATCTTTGTGAGTTTGAGGCCAGCCTGGTCTACAGACCAAATTCCAGGACTGGCTCCATAGCTACAGAGAAACCCTGTCTCAAAAAACAAAAACAAACACATGAACAAACAAGCAAACAAAAAACCAGGTCTCGCTCTGTTGTCCAGGCTGGAGTGCAGTGGCTGGTCACAGGCGCAATCCCACTACTAAGCAGCACGGGAGTTTTGACCTGCTCCATCTCTGACCTGGGCTGATTCACCCCTCCTTAGGCAACATGGTGGTCCCCCACTCCCTGGACCATCACCATATTGATTCTGAACTTAGTGTGGACACTGGATTGGTATACTACATTACAGCCCAGAACTCCTGAACTCAAGCAATCCTCCTGTCTCAGCCTCCTGAGTAACCTGGTGGGTAAGGTAGGTAGACTTTTACACAAGTGTGACTTCTATACCCAGAATCCATGTAAAAAGTCAGAAGTGAGGGGAGGAAACTGGGGTGGATTTGATCAGTAAACACTGAGATACTTGAAAGCAAAAGGCACATGGTGAGCATACTGGTAATCTCAGTGCTGGGAGGCAGAGTCTCAAGAATGGAAGCAAAAAGAGAACCATAGCAAACGGTGCCCGAAGAATGATAGGCTTGCACACAAATATGTACCCACCCCGCACACTTGACCTCATTCCCACACACGGAGTTAAAAATGAAAAGAAGTCACACAGTGGTGGTCCAGGGGAGGCAGAGGCAGGCAGAGGTCTGTGAGTTTGAGGCCAGCCTGGCCAACAGCATGTTCCAGGACAGCCAAGGCTACACAGAGAAACCCTGTCTTAGGGAGGTGGGAGCGGGGGCAGAGAAAAGAAAGAAAAGAGAAAAAGAAAAGCAGATGGGCATGGTAGCACACATCTGTAATCCCAGCACTCTGGAGACAAAGGCAGGTGGACCAGGAGTTCAAGGATGGCCTTTGCTACATAGCAAACCAAGATCAGCTACATAAGATCATATCTCAAAAAGAAGTCAAACAGAAGAAGGGCTGGCAAGATGGCTCAGTGGATAAAGGCATTAAGAAACTTCCTGGGATGCCCAGGACCAACACGGGGGAAGGACAAAACTGACTCCTGGAAGTTCTCCTCTGACCTCCGTAAGTGGTACGCACAATTAACAAATAAAATGCAACATAAAAAAGAAAGAGAAAAACAAAGAGAGTACGGTGGTATAGTACCACCACATAGGAGGCCAACCTGGTCCACACAGAATGTCAGGACAGCCAAAGCTGCAGGGCCACACAGCAAGACCCTGTTACCGTACTACAAGTTTATAATCCCAGCAACCAGGAGGAAGAGACAGGAGGATCAGGCCAGTCTGAGCTACCTGAGACTCAGTTTCAAAAAACCAAAGTCAATCCACTGACCACACTATACAGTAAGATGCCATTTCACACCTATCAAGAAGACGTAAGGAAAAGTCTGATGTCAAGGTTGGCGGGCCAGTGGGGAGCAACCCCACTCACGCACTCATGAGGGTAACACTAAATGATGTGTTTGTTTTGGAGGACACCTTGGCAGTTCTTCAAAAGATTACACACAGCCTAGCCATGTGACCCAGCAATTCTGCTATCAGATAACAGACCGAAGGAAATCCAAAACATGTTTTCATCCCCAATTTTTTACATGTGTGGTCACACTAGCAGTTTTCATATCACCTGCCAACTGTTTAGTGGATAAACCCGTGCGATTCAGCAGGACCATTCGACAATCAACACAAAGGCGATATTGATGCATGCTCTAACAGTTTGAGGAAGGGGAAAAACACGTATACATGGCTAAGTGAAAGAGACCAAGTCATACCAGGTGTGGCATCCAGCATTGGAAGCTGAGGCAGAGCGATCAGCTCAAAGCCAGCCTGGGCTACGGAGTGAGACTTGTCTGAAAAACCACACAGACTAGGGGCTGGAGAGATGGCTCAGTGGTTAAGAGCACTGGCTGCTCTTAGGCAAGTGGACAAGAGTTCAGTTCTCTGCATCCAAGTCACGTGGCACACAGCTGTAACTCCAGCTCCATGGATCTGATACCACTGGCCCCTGTAATCACTCACACAAACCTACACACAGACACACACCTACATATAATTAAAGACACTAAAAAGAGCTCAGTGGTGGTGGTGCACACCTTTAATCCCAGCACTCAGGAGGCAGAGGCAGGTGAATGGATCTCTGTGAGTTCGAGGCCAGTCTGGTCTACAGAGTGAGTTCCAGGACAGTCAGAGCTACACGAAGAAACCTTGTCTTGATAGAACAAAACAAAACAAAAGACCCAAACAAACAAACAAACAAAAAGCTAAAAAGAGCAGCATATGGATATGCACACCTTTAATCCCAACACTCAGGAGGCAGAGGCAGGCAGACAGAGTCCAGCCTGGACTACATAGTGAGTTCCAGGTTAGCCAGAGCTACATAGTGAGACCTTATCTCAAACAAACAGATACTCCCCTAAAAAAAAATCCAAAAAGGAAAGGAATCATATAAACACACACACATACACACAAACACACACACATACAGAAGTACATAAAAAGCCCTAAAATACACACACACACACACACACACACATAAACATAGACATAGGATCTCAGCCATAAAATCTTGGCACATGTAAGGCCCTGATTTGAATCCTATATAGAAAAACCAAAACAGGGGCTAGAGAGACATCTCAGAGGTTAAGAGCTTTAGCTGCGCTTGCAGATGACCAGGGTTCAATTCCAGCACTCACGTGGCAGCTCATGGCTATTTGTAAGTTCAGCTCCAGGGGTTCTGACACCTTCCCACAGATACACACGCAAACAAAACAACTATGCAAATAAAAATAAATAAATAATAAAAAACAAGAAATGGAGTAGAAATTAAAAAAAAAGAAAAACCAAAACAACAAGGGCCAAAACTTCATAGAAACCAAACTATACTAAAGCAAATGAATCCAAAGTTCCAGTCCTGAAAGAAGCAATGATTGTTTCTATTGTTATTATCCTCTTATATTTATTCTTAATTTTTTATTTTGAGACATGGCTTCATGGCCCAAACTGGCCTTGAACTCATTGTAGAGGTAAGTAAGGCATGCTGTAACTATGCCGGTTGGAACACATCTGGTAATCAGAAAGCTCAAAACAATGAATGGACCCCAAGACTTTGAAACTTCCCCAAATGTCTCATGCCGGCAGGAGGAGCCTGGGGCCCTGTGCCATCCAGGAGAGGAAGAGATCCCACAGTTCTGACAACTGTTCAGACCACCTTGGAGGATACAGGGGCCAATATGATGATGCTGGCGATGACCATATCTTGACTGAGCCTGCTTACTTACTTTGCTTCTATTTAAACTTAAATCTTTTGTTAAGATCTTGAAAGAGGGACCTGAGCAGAGGGGAGTGTTACAGTACCTTCCCAACATGCCCACATTAAATGAATACACCTCCTAATTCTGCTCTCAGTATGAATTTTTCTCATTAATTGTTCTACTGAGGACAGGTGGCTGAACATGGCTGCTAGGCTCAGATGTATCAACGCCCATGGCAACTCGATACATTTTGATCTTTTGTAACCAATTAAAAACAACCCAGAACTCTATGGCCCCTAGTTTGAGAAGCACTAGGTTGCAACAATTCTACATAGTAGCAATTATTATCATGCCTACTTTGAAAATCGGGAAACTGAGGCAAGTTTAGGTAAATAGCCATGACCACAAGTTAGCGGGCAGAGAAAGCCAAAGCTGAATTCAAGACTGGGTCATAATCTTCCGTGTGAATTGAGTTGGCCACAGAGTACTCAATTCCCACCAACTACACAAACGGGCCTCGGTCCCACGCACCTTCTACACTGTAAGTTACTCTGTAAGATGGCACTGTAAGAGCCATCTCTGTCTCCACCTATTTATTTATTACTTTTATTTATTTGTGTGAGGGTGTGGAGTCAGACGTCAGCTTTTCTGAGTTGGTTCTCTCCTTCCCCCAACCCATCTTTCCAGCTCACAATGATTTCAATGTTGGTTATCCTTTCTCTTTCCCTCTCTTCCTTCCCTTTCTTTCCTTATTTCTTTCACAGATATTTAGGTCTCTAACTGGAGTTGGCAAAGCATCTGACCACACCACCCTGGAATGTGGTAGATCTGCCTGTCTGAATGTGCAGAATGGACCAGAGTCCATGTTTGTCAGACTCTACTAAATGGCACCGAAGGAACGAAACGCCCAAGTCACTCAAGCCTTTCCTGGCCACCTGTTTTCCTTGCATGTGCTGGGATGATGCACAGGCCCTTGAGCGTGCTTGGCCATGGGCTCTACTGCGCCTGGTCCCCAGGAGTATTCCAGGCAGGTGCTCCACTACTGAGCTATATCCTCAGATTCCTTCATGACTTATTTTTTCCTTCCCTTCGAGGCCTTTCTGAACCACTGGGAGAAACAGCTCTCCCCGAATAATCGTGTGCAGTGTCATCTGTGACCAGCAGGGTGAGCCAGCGGTAAACAGTGGTTTTGGGGATTAAGTTGCGGGTATTAACAGGATCATCCACAAATTCATAGTGACTCAGCACTCCCCAACTTCTCCAGTCTCTTCCTTGTTCCTCCTTAAAAATTACTTAACCTCAGCTTGTTTTAGTTTCGTTGTTTTGAAGGCCTTAAGCTTGCTGAATAGCCAAAGATGGTTTTGAACTCAAGTTCCTTACCTCTGCCTCCCCAGCTCCAGAATCGCAGGTACATACTACAAACAGACACAAACTGGTTTTCACTGGGAGGCCCAGGGGTCTCTCCTTTGCCATGAATTAAGATCCTTACTAAGTCCCTGGGGAAGATATCCCCTGAAAAATGGAACTTCTAGAAAGAGCCTCAGCAAGAGAAGGGGCTGGGCTGGGAATCAGCAGAGACAGGGGTCCTGGTGGCCTCCACCCTTTTGGGGTGCTCTGATAGTCAATATCTTAAGAATCGCCAAGGCTAGCAAGGGTGTGGCCCTTTATCTGGAACTTTCAGGCCTGGTCTAGAAGTTAAAACTTCTAGACGGAGCTGGGGGATCCTGTGCCCTCTCCTGGGGCAGGACGAAGTTTTAGCTCACTGGCCCTCCCAGGACTGCTGTTGCTAGGTTGTCACTCTCTTATACTATCGTCTTGTGCATTCCATGTTTGAAGTAGCTAACAGCCTCCGCCTTTTGATTTTCTGTTCCAGTGATTAAGCTATGAGCCTGAGGACGTTGTGTGTGTGTGTGTGTGTGCATGTGTGCACATGTATGCGTGTGTTGTGTGTGTGCGCGTGCGTGTTTTGTGTGTGTATGTGTGTGTGCGTGCGCGCGCGCGCGCGTGTGCTTAAGAGCACGAACTGGGTTCAAGTCCCAGCACAGCCAAGTACCAGCAAGCCATTCTCTCAGTTTTCTTATCTGTCAAGTGGTGTAATACTAGTTCCCATTCCAAGTGAAGGCCACCAGAATTTAACACGTGTAGGAAGATGGCCTGGCTGGCTGGGCGCCAAGCTGGTGCTGGCTCAGAAAACCCTTTCTAGGACCACCACCACAGTCACAAATACATTTCACAAGAGCTCCTGGCTTACATATAACTGTCAGAGGAGTCCCCCGGGTTCCCATGGTTAAATCCTGTACCTTTGACTTAAAACTGAATCTCAGAGTTCTCCATTTCTGCCCCCGTGACCACCAGCTGGCCCCACAGGCTGGGCACTAACGGCCACAAGTGTTCTCTGCCCGGCCCCAGGACGACCTTTCCCAGCTCTCAGCCCGGGTGCTCACGACTTCCCCACTCGCCCCGGTTCCTGCCTGCTTGCACCGCCTGCGCCAATGTGGTGAGTCCGGTCCTGCCGGTGGCACCGAAGATCGCGATCTTCTTGACAGTCATGCTGCGGGGTCCTGGGTCCGAAAGGCTGAGAGCTCCGAGGACGCGCGGGAACCCAATGGCTGCAAGGTAGCGCGCGGTCCGCCCTTCCCCTGGCAGAGGGAGGGGGCGGGGCCCTCCGTTTTGGGTTCAAAGGGCGGGACTGAGTCGACCACGCCCCCTGCTGGGAAGAGCGCGAGTGGGCGGAACAGGAGTCAGATTGCATTTTGCAGACAGTCTTCTCCGATTGGTGCTTAGAAGCGGAGGCCAAGCCTCCATTTAGGGAAGGAGAGGGCGGAGCTAGAGCAGTTTGTCACTCAGAGCTCAGCCTCCGAAAGCAGGCCACCCTTAGTGGGCGGGGCGGGCTGGGGCGGGGCCTGCCGGGGGACCACGCCCACCGCGCTCTCCTTGCTCACACCCCCTTTCCCTACACCTGGGCTCAGGAGGGGTGTGTGCGGGTGTGATTCTGTACCTGTGTGACAGCATGGTTGTGGGCGACGCCCTGTCCCGTTCCTTGTGTTATAACGTGAATTATGTACAGAAGTCAATGGAGCGGTTATTTGGCGGCTATGGGGTGATCCTGTGAGGGGGGCACTCAGTCTCTGGTACGGTGTGAGTGTGAGGTCTGTGTGAGGTAAGCTGTAACGGAGTGTGGCACTTTCGGATTGAGATGGTCTGTGACACCACATGTGTCCTGTATGGGTGTGCGATAATACGGTCCCATTTATGTAGGACTGTGTATGACATTTACTGTGATTCTCTTTGTGTCTTGTTGAGGCTGTGATATGTGGGTATGTAGCAACACAGGGCGTGTCTTCTGTGCCTTGGCAACTAGCGTGACATTTCAAGTGTGTCAGGCTGTAATTGTAAGCTTTGTGATGTGTGAGTGTAGACACTCCATGACACTTTGGGAGTGAGTGTGTGACATGTGTGACTGTATGTGCCAACCACGTTGGTGGTGGTGGCTGTATGTGTGTCACAGTGTGTGACCCTGCAGGGCATTTTACAGTGTGTAGATGACTGTATGTGACAGCATTGGTGGTGGTGACCTTAACTGAGTGTGTCATGATGTGACCCTGCAGGGCACTGTTCAGGTGACTTCATGTGACCCTTACCTTGTGGTGGCGGCTGTATCTGAGTTTATCAGAATGTCTGGCCCTGCAGGACATTAGACACTATATTGGTGATTAGATTTGACACTATTGGTGGTGGCTATATCTGAGTGTGTCATAGTGAATGACCCTGCAGGGCACATTCCAGAGAGGAAAACACGGCAAATGACTACATGACAGTTCGAAGATTCGACCCTGCGTGACCCCACGCGAAAGAGTGACACCGTGAGAGTGTGCCTGTGGAGAGGGTGTGTGTGACGTTGCCAGAGGCCCCGGTGTATGAGAGTGGCTGTGTGGGAGTGTGTGACGCTGCCTCCAGCGCTCGCGAGCGCGGCTGTGCATCACACGCGTGGCCCGGTGTGTGACAGCGCGGGCGGCGTGGCGGCGTGCGGGAGGGGTCCCGGGGGCGCGCGGAGCGGCTGCGGCGCGTGGGGGAGGCGCGGCGACGGCGGCGCATGCGGATCTGGCCGAGCGGCGGGCCGGCGGGGCTGAACAGAGCCGGGCCGGGCCCGGCGGCGAACGCCCGCAGGGAGGGCGGTGCTGCGCGGCGAGCATCGGGGACCGCATCGGCGACCGGCGCCCAGGTGAGCGGCCGTGCTGACGGCGGCCCTTCCCCAGCATCTCCCCGACCTGGCCCAGCTTCATTACCCCCGCACCCTGGCGGGCCCGAGCCTAAGGGTCTGTTTAGCCGGGTGGAGGCTTGGGATCCAGCGTGCAGCGAACCCCCTCACCCCTACCTTGTCCAGTCTCTGAGCCAGGCGTGGGTCACCCCAAGGCCTTGTCCTTCCTAGGCCCCCCTCCTCCGCATGGTTACTGGACTACAAGGGCAGAGAGGCGCGGCTTTGGAAGGGTTAAAGCATCGGGTCTCATCTCAGCGCTCTATGGCCTTTGCCAGGGCCGGCAGGACCCCTCTTTCTATACACCCCTCCCAAAGGCCAGAGCTGCTCCCTGAGCCCGGCAGAAAGCTCGCCAAGTGCTAAGCGCCTCCTCTGGCCCAAGTATCCTCCATTGGGGAAACAGTTGTGACCACCCATTAACCGGGAAATAAAAGCACGGAGAATCTGAGTTCAAACTACTAGGTTCCACACAGCCGGTACAAAGCATCGAACCTGCCTCTTCTTGACTTGAACAGAGCCCCGGACTTGCTAAGACCAAAGGGTGAAAACTCAGACTTGGCTGGCCCTGTGGCTCAGTGGTGGAACACACGGAAGTGTGAAGCTCTGGGTGCAATTCCGGACACGCTGGGAGGAAGAACAGAATAATGAGAGATGTACTGAGGGCTTGCTGTGTACCAGACACCGTGTTCGCCGAGTGAGCAGCTCAGTTCATCTTCAGACCCTTAGGATTTCCACAGATGACTCAATGAAGAGCAGACAGGGCAGTTGACTTAGCTGAGCTTACGTTGGTAGTCTCTAGGTAGCCATGTGGTCTCTTACAGGTCTCTATGGGAGAAGGGAAGAAGAGCAGCGGGTGTAGAGAGCCCACCGAAAGGAATAATCTACCGTTGGCCGTGACTTACACCCTACGTAGCATTTTAAACTCTCCCGAGTTTTGCAGCTGTCTTGGTCTTTTAAAAAGAAGTGTATTATTCTATTTTTATAGTCTTAGAACCAGGCCTGGGGTGTGTATGTGGAGGTTGTGTTGGAGATATACTTGGCATCACTTATCCTGTCAAATAGGTATTTATAATGTATCAGGATTCTAGAGGCAGGCAATGCATCAGACAGCTATTGCTACTGGAATGCTGTGTAACAATTCACCCCGCCCCCTACTCACTGTCTTGGATTTTTGTTTGTTTGTTTTTTGAGACAGGGTTTCTCTGTAGCTTTGGAGCCTGTCCTGGAACTTGCTCTGTAGACAAGACTAGCCTTGAACTCAGAGATCAGCCTGTCTCTGCCTCCTGAGTGCTGGGATTGAAAGTGTGCACCACCACTGCCTGACCCAACTCACTGTCTTGAAACACTAAACATTTATTTTGCTGTCAAGTCAAGAGTTTAATAATTTAGGTTAGACCTGATAGTCCAGTTCTTCAGGCCTCAAGTTTTAGGGGTGTCACAGTGGTGGGGGGCATCATTGGCTGTAGCTGGCTTTGTCTGGAGAGCCTGTGGCCCTGGACCTACTCTAGACTAAGATCACAGTTAGCCCAAACAGCCTCCTATGTCTAAAGGGCTCCGACTGGCCAGCTAGCACTTCCCAGTCAACTCTGCCAGTCAAAGCAAGTCATGTGCTAGAAGCCAGGGTCTAAGGGAAGGATGTCTTCCCCAGAACCCATAGACCTTTCTTCGCCAGGAAGTTGGAGAACAACACAGTTATACAACAAAGGGTGGTGACTACAGGGGTGAACATTTGGGGACATTAATCCACTCAGTCTGAGTCCCAGCAGCTGACTTACCTGTATAACTCAGGCAAGTGAGTGAATGCTTTCATGCCTCAGTGTTCTCCTCTGTAAAATGGGCCTAATGATAACTGATCGCTAAGGAACTAAACACATGAAAGTACATCAAGTCCTGAGCAAGGCCAGGACTCAGATGTGCTCCTCTCGCCATCCCTGCTGCGTGGTGGAGTTCTGAGAAGAAAAGTGTTAGTGCTCTCCAAAGGATACAATGCTGCTGAGCTGTAGCAGGCACAGGCTTGGGTTCGTTCCTGCTGCTCTCTGCAGTGGCCAGGCTCGACGTTGTTATTGTGCTGACTTTTTTTTTAAGGCTGTGGTGGTGCATGCCTTTGAACCCAGCACTTGGGAGGCTGGGGTTTCTGTGAGTTTGAAGCCAGCCTGGTCTACAGAGTGACTTTCAGGACAGCCAGGGTTACAGAGAGAAACCCTGTCTTCAGAAAAAAATTATTCATCATTTAGTAGTAGTGTTTAACAATTTATTGTTTATTTTCTTTATATTAAGTATGTTTGCTTGCTTGAGTTCATGTGAACCATGTGTGGGCAGGAGCTAATGGAGGCCAGATTCCCCTGGAACTGAAGTTACTAGCAGTTGTGAGCCACCGTGTGGGTGCTGGGACTGAACCTGGATCCTCTGCAAAAGCAATGCGTATTCTTAACCCCTGAACCATCTCTCCAGCCCGTCTCTCCTGTAGCCCGGATGGGTCTTAAACTGTTGTGTAGCTGAGTGTAGGCCCTTTCTACACTCCTTTTCCTCCTGCCTCAGCAACCCAAGTGTTGTGCTGGGATGACAGACACTGTCCGAGCAGGCCCATCTTGGGTGCGTGCGTGCGTGCGTGCGTGTGTGCGTATGTGTGTATTTGCATGTTTCTGTGCATGCATCAGCATATTTTGCTTTTTGTTTTTGAGCCATGGTATCTCTGTACAGCCATAGAACACGCTCTGTAGACCAGGCGAGCTTTCGAACTCACAGAGATCCACCTGCCTCTGCCTCTTGGGTGCTGGGATTAAAGGTGTGCGTCACTACCACTCAGCTCTTATTTGGTAATTTATTTATTTATTTTTATTTTATGTGCATTGGTGTTTTGTCTGTATATACTCTGCGTGAGGGTGTTGGACCCCCTAGAACAGCAGTTACAGACAGTTGTGAGCCACACTATGTGGGTGCTGGAAATTGAACCTGGGTCCTCTGGAAGAGCAGCCATGCTCTTAACTGCTGAGCCATCTCTCCAGCCTCTCTTATTTATTTTTTGTTTTTTTAAAATATTTATTTATTTATTATGTATACAATATTCTGTCTGTGTGTATGCCTGCAGGCCGAAAGAGGGCACCAGACACCATTACAGATGGTTGTGAGCCACCATGTGGTTGCTGGGATTTGAACTCAGGACCTTTGGAAGAGCAGGCAATGCTCTTAACCTCTGAGCCATCTTTCCAGCCCTCTTATTTATTTTTTGAAGATAGGGTCTCTCACTGAAGCAGACCTCACTGCTTGGCTAGAATGGCTGGCCAGTGAGCTCTGAGGACCCAGGTGTCTCTGCCCCATTTATTACTAGCTAGGGTTACAGATGTACACGCCTATGTCCTTACATGGGTGCCAGGGATCTGAACTCAGGGCCTCATGTTTGTGTTGCAGGCATTTAACTGATGGTCCCAGATGATGATGATGATGATGATGATGATGAAAATTGAGACTAGGTCTCACTTTGCAATCCTTGTTAGCCTGAAACATACTATGTAGTTCAGGCTGGCCTTGAACTCACAGAGATCCACCTGTCTCTGCTTTCTGAGTAGCTGGAATTAGAGACGTGTGTCACCATGCCTGGCCTAGTTTTTTATTATTATTTGATTGTGTGTGTATGTATGTGTGTGTGTGTGTGTGTTTAGATAATCAAGTGTCAGATGCCTGTGAAGGCTGGAGATGAACTTGGGTGTCATTCCTCAGGTGGTGTACATCTTGCTTTTGAGACAGGTCCTTTGCTGAGCTGGAAGCTCACAGATGAGGCTGGCAGGCCAGCGGGCCCCAGACATCTGCTTGTCTCCACTCCCCTAGTGCAGGGATTACAAGCGTGCACCACTATATGTCTGGCTTGTTACATGGGTTCTGGGGGTTGAATTCAGGTCAACACATCAGGAGATGTCTCTCTAGCCACTATTATTTGATTCTTTGAGACAAAATGTAGCTATGTAGCCCAGGTTAGCCTGGAATTCCCAATCTTCCTGCCTCAGCCTCCCAACTATGGGTTCTCAGGCAATGCCCATCACAATTGGCTTTTTAGTTTTTTTAGTTTTCTTTTCTTCCTCTCTTTCTTTCTTTCTTTCTTTCTTTCTTTCTTTCTTTCTTTCTTTCTTTCTTTCTTTCTTTCTTTCTTTCTTGGTATTATTATTTTTGTTCTCCTGTGAAAGACAGAGAAACCAGACTGAGACAGGGAACTGAGTGTATGGTCACCCACTGAGAGAATGAGAAGTGGGTCCTCTGGTCTCCGGCCGGTTTCCAGCACTAACCTTTCTTTTCCCATTCCCAGGCCTTGCCATCCCCAATGGCACAAGTTCAAGGTGAAGTGGACAACATGGAGGGCCCACCAGCCTCCAACAACAACAACCCTGCAGCCCGCTGGGAGAGTCCAGATAGGGGCTGGGATCGGGAGCCTCCAGCGGCTGCCAACACCACTGCGGCTTCCCTCTTCGAGTGCTCTAGGATCAAGGCCTTAGCAGGTACCTGGAAAAGAGGGCTGGCTGGGTGGAGAAACGGAGGGCAGAGGGAGGAAGCCTCCATGGGGCTGGTGTCTCTTAGTGCCTGAGAATCTTGATGCCTGGGAATCTGGAAGCGTCCGGCTGATTGGCTCTGCCAGTGAAGTTCCACGGCGATGGAGACGGATTAAAGGCCTGCGCTACCACTGCCCAGCAACATTCTTTTTCAAGACAGAATCTCTCTCAGAAGCTCTGACTGTCCTAGAACTTGATGTATAGACTAGAATGGCCTTAGACTCACAGATAATCGCTTGCCTCTGCCTCCTCGTTAAAGGCCTGCAAAGACCTGTGCCATCACACACCCCTCTCATTTTCTTTCTTTCTTTAAAAAATTTCTGTTTAGATTTTTGGAAAATCATTTAATGTGTATGAGTATTTTTGTCTGTATGTTTGTCTGTTCACCACATGCTTTCTTGGTATCTATGGAGGTGGTGAGCTTCCACATGAATGCTGGGAATCGAAACTGGATCCTTAGCAAGAGCAACAAGTGAGCCAGATCCTCAGCCCTCATTTTCTCTTTCTGAGGCGAGGTCTTCCAGTATAACCCAGGAATTCACAGCCTTCTCCTGCCGCAGCTTCCTCAGTGGTGGAGCTGGTCCTGAAATGCCAAACAATTCTATTTTACGACTTTGTTTATATTTCTTACATTTTAAAAAAGATATTATCTGTAATTACATGCAGGTGTGTGTGCTGAATACAGGTGTGTGCATGTGAGTGCAGGTGTGTGTGTGTGTGTGTGTGTGTGTGAGTGCAGGTGCCTTCAGAGGCCAGAGGCATTGGGTCTTCTGGAGCTAGAGTCATAGGTTGCTGTGAGCCCCCTAGTGTGGGTGCTGGGAACTGAACCCTGGTCCTTGGGAGAGCAGCTGAGTGCTCTTCACTGCTGAGCCATCTCTCCAGACTCTTTAGTTACGTTTTTATTACATCTATCTATCTGTCTGTCTATCTGTTTCTCTCTCTCTCTCTCTCTCTCTCTCTCTCTCTCTCTCTCTCTCTCTCTCTCTCTCTCTCTGCCTGCATGTCTGCATGTGGGATAGCATGTGTGTAGAGGTCAGAGGAGAATTTGTGGGAGTCTGTTCTCTCCTTCCACCATGTGGGTCCAAGGGATTGAACTCAGGTTATCAGATTTGATGGCAGGCACCCTTATCTCCTGAGCATTCTTGCTGGCCCAGGACTTTGGTGAGTGTGTGTGTGTGTGTTGCTAAAATTCTTTCCCTGGGAAAAGTGTAAACAATGTGTGTTCCCTCCCCGGAGTCTCAGTGATAAGCCATGGTATGATGACACCAAAGTTCACCCTTGGGCACCAGTGGACGTGTTGTTTGCAGAGCATAGGTGAGGAGGGAGGTACAGCGGTGTGGCTGCTGGACTGGAAAGTCTTTACCCTCCAGGGAAGATGGCTCTCCCGTAGATGGGGTCCCTGCCTCGTCTTCATACTCTAGCCCCTCCCTGAGGCCGTGCACAGTTAGGGCAGTGTTGTGGTCATCGTAGGGTATGGAGCCCCTGGAGCCGCTGAATAATCAGGTGTGGTGAGTCTCTTAGGATGCTCTCTGCCCCTCCTGGGAGGAGGGAAGTCAGCAGTCACATGTTAGGCTGTGACCTTTTGTAGTCTGACCTGGCTGAACTCCCAAGGATGGTGGTTGTTTGGCTAGCAGGACAATCCTCTATGAGCCTGTTTTATTTATTTGTTTGTTTGTTTATTGAGACAGGGTTTCTCTGTGTAGCCCTGACTCTCCTGGAACTCACTATGTAGACCAGGCTGGCCTGGAACTCACAGAGATCTGCCTGCCTCTGACTCCCAAGTGCTAGAATTAAATACATTTGCTACCATGCTTGGCCTGTGTTTTAATTTTTAATATAAAAGAGTTTATGTGTGTTGGGCAGTGGTGGTGCATGCCTTTAATCCCAGCTCTCAGGAGGCTGAGGTGGGCAGATCTCTGAGTTTGAGGCCAGCCAGGTCTACACAGAGAGAGTTCTAGGACAGTCAGGACTCTACAGAGAAAGCTTGTCTTGAAAACAGCAACAACAATAAACCCAAACCAAAACAAAATAAAACAAGTTTATGTGTGTGGATAGTTTGCTTGCAGGTGTGTGTTTGTGTGCGTATGAGTGTGTGTGTGTGTAGTGTGTGTGCATGCAATACACTCAGAGACGAGCAGAGGACACTGGGTATCCTCATCTGCCATCTTCCACCTGATCCTGATGGAAACTGTCTTGCTGACCTTGGGCTTTTGATTTTCTTGGACTAGACTTGAAGACAAGAGCTCTGGTAATCCTGCCTTCTGGTCATTGTAGAGCTGGGGTTACAGGCCTGGGTGGGGTCCCTGGCTCCTTATGTGTTTTCTGGGATCCCAACTCAGGTCCCCGTGTTTGTCCAGCGAGTGCTCCTAGCCACAGAGCCATTTCTCCAACCTCTGTGTCCTGTTTTTCACCGTGTGTGTGCATGAGGTACGTGTGAAGGTGTGCTTGCTGTGGCGTGCATGGCATGAGGAGGTCAGAGGACGATTCTACGAGTCGATTCTCTCCTTCCACCTTTGCCTACCTCTCAGGGGTTGAGCTTGGATCACTAGACGTGTACAAGCCAGTGCCCTCACCTACTGAACTATCTCACTAGCCCTGTTTTCTTTTCTTTTTTATTTATTTATTTTTATTTTATTTGCACTGGTGTTTTGCCTGCATGTAAGTTTATCTGAGGGTGTCAGGCCTTGGAGTTACAGACAACTGTTAACTGCCATGTGGGTGGTAGGAAATCTCTCCAGCCCCTGCTGTTTTCTTTTCTTTTATTCTCTTTCCTTCCTTCCTTCCTTGCTTCCTTCCTTCTTTCCTTTCTTCCCTTCTTCTTCTTTTCTTTTCTATTTAGACAAGATCTCATTGTATATTCTACCTCCGCCTCCCAAGTGCTAGGAATACAGACATGTACCCACCACATGACTTTTGACAGTGTCTTGCTTTGTGGCTAAGGATGGTCTCAAACTCCCAATATTTTGCTCAGCTTCCTAACTACCAGGATCGCCAACTTTATTACTGTGCCTGGCATGCTACACTCTTTTATGTCTTTGGTTTATTCTTCAATATTATGCTTGTGAGTTTATTCATGATGTCTAAGATTCCACACTGTAGACACACCACAGTCTATCTGTCGACCTGTTGCTGGGCATTTGAGTTGCTTCAGGTTGGGACTACACATGGTGATTCTATCAGCTTTTGGCACGTTTCTGGGTGCAGCACCCGAAGCTGGGAGGGAACTTGCTGCAACCTAGAGTGTATATGTGTTTGTACTACTTTCAGGTTGCTGTGGCCAAACACTGAGTAGAGACGATTTAAGAACACCCAACTGTTTTCAGAGCTCAAGTTCATAGAGGTGGAGAAGGTGTGGTGGGGTTAGTGGCAGGAGAACATGAAGCAGGGGCTTCTTATATCTTGGTAGATCAGAAAGAGAGGAAGGAAGTGGTAAATAGGGGCTGGGTAACCTTCTATCCCATCCATAATGACCTATTTCTACAGGTCTAATCCCATGGCCCTCAAGCGAGGACCACTAACAACAACAACAGAAACAAACAAACAAAAAAAAAAAAGAAAGAAAGAAAGAAAGAAAAAAGAAAGGAAGGAAGAAAAGGAAAAAAGAGAGACACTGATTGGAGACCAGGAGTTCAAAAATTTGGTAGACATTTCAGAGTCAAGCTATACCAGGACGTATCTGATTTTAGTGAAAATGTTCAATTTTATTTTATTTCTTTTTAAAACTATTTTCCATTCCCATCAGGGCTGTGTGAAAGATAATAGCCAGGCATAGATCTACATCCCTGCACTCTCAGAATTTAGATAGAACTGGGCAGTGGTGGTGCACACCTTTCATCCCAGCACTTAGGAGGCAGAGGTAGGGGGATTCCTGAGTTCGAGGCCAGCCTGTCCTACAGAGTGTGTTCCAGGACAGCAAGGGCTACGCAGAGAAACTCTGTTTTGAAAACAAAAACAAGAATAAAAGAAAAAGAAAACTTAAAAAAGAAAAGAACTTGTATAGTGGAGGCAGGAGGGTCAGGAGTTCAAGGTCGTCTTGGTTATGTAGCTGGAGGACAGCCTGTCTCAACAACTGTGCAGACACACATATGGTGGCCAGACGTTAACATAGGTGCCTCCCTCACTCAGTCTTTTATTGTTTTTGACACAGGGTCTGCCATTGAACCTGGAGCTTGCCAGTTTGGCTAGATTAACAGCTGGCCAGCAAGGACGTAGCTCTGCTCAGCTCTACATCCCCAGTGCTGGGATTACAGCTGCACACTGAAGGACTAAGCCTTTTAACATGTGTTCTGATGCATCAAATTCAGGTCCTCGTGTGTGTGGCAGATGCATTCTGACTGAGCTACCCCCCAAGGCGGGTAGATTTCAACATGGAGGTGTAAGAACAATAGAGATGCTAGGGACAGAATAAGATACACCCAAGCATGGGTATGGGGTCAGACAGAATCATCAGACTGGTAATGTCTTATTCAAGAAATCTTTGGATGAGGTCTGGAAAAGGCAGAGGCAGGGGGGTCAGAAATTCAAGGTCATCCTTAGCTACAGAGCAAGTTCAGGGCAGTTCTCAGCTACAGGAGACCCCTTGTTAAAAATAGGACTGACAAACGGCTCAGTGGTTAAGAGCACTTTATGCTTTTGTAGAGGACCCATGTTCAATTCCTATCACTCTGTCTTATAACGGACAGTGCTCCATAACTCCAGGTCCAAGAAAGCTGGTGCCTTTTTCTGGCCTCTTCAGGCACCGGACATGCATGCAGTACACACATTCACACAGGTAAAGCATTCAGACACGTAAAATAAATAGAGGCTGGGCGGTGGTGGCGCACGCCTTTAATCCCAGCACTTGGGAGGCAGAGGCAGGCGGATCTCTGTGAGTGTGAGGCCAGCCTGGTCTACAAGAGCGAGTTCCAGGACAGGAACGAAAGTTACAGAGAAACCCTGTCTTGAAAAACCTATAAATAAATAAATAAATAAGTAAATGGAAGAGGAGACAAAACAGGACAGACCGGGTGTGCAGACGCACGCCTTCCATCACAGCCATGTGGATGCAG
The DNA here is from genome assembly GCF_950005125.1 of Chionomys nivalis. Taxonomy (NCBI): domain Eukaryota; kingdom Metazoa; phylum Chordata; class Mammalia; order Rodentia; family Cricetidae; genus Chionomys; species Chionomys nivalis. The sequence goes on along the minus strand of NC_080087.1, from coordinate 81,416,085 downwards.
AGGGGGGAGATCTCTGTGAGTTCAGGACCAGCCAGGTCTACACAGTAAGGCCCTCTTTCAGGCAAGCAAACAAACACAAACAACAACAGCAAAATCCAAAACTATTTATTTTTTGATCAAGGTGTGGTAATACAGACCTGGAATCCCAGCAGTCAGAAGTTAAGGGGAGAGGATAGGAAGTTCAAAGCTTTCCTGGACAGTTCAAAGTCAGTCTTCACAACTTACTCTAATTGTTTCAAAATAAAAAGGAAAAAGAAGGCTGGGAGTGTCTGTCAGTAGTACAACCCCTGCCTAGAATCCCCCAGTGAGGGGCTGGGGTGTGGCTCAGTGGTAGAGCCCCTGCCTAGAATCCCCCAGTGAGGGGCTGGGGTGTGGCTCAGTGGTAGAGCCCCTGCCTAGAATCCCCCAGTGAGGGGCTGGGGTGTGGCTCAGTGGGAGAGCCCCTGCCTAGAATCCCCAGTGAGGGGCTGGACCTAGAGGTAGGTCACATGTTCAAAACAGGAAGGTCCTAGTTTCAATACCTAGAATGGTCAGTTCTAAATCTTTGACTGCTCCAATTTCAAGGAGATCTTTTTTCCCATTTAGATCATAAAACAAATGATGCTAATTATTTATTATTGTGTGGTATGTGGGTCAAAGTCATTGATTGTTCTCCCATATGGATATTCAGTTGATTCAGTGCCATCTATTGAAAAGGCTTTCTCTTCTCTACTTAACCTCAATGTTATTTGAACCTAGCAACCATATGTGTATAGGTTCATGAATGGGTTCAATGGGACTACCACTGAGCCACGCCCCCAGCCCCTTACTGGGGGATTCTGGGCAGGGGCTCTACCACTAAGCCACACCCCAACCTCTCACTGGGGGATTCTGGGCAGGGTTTCTACCACTGAGCAACACCCCCAGCCCCTCACTGGGGGATTCTAGGCAGGGGTTCTACCCACTGAGCAACATCCCAGTTCCTCACTGGGGGATTCTAGGCAGGGGCTCTACCACTGGGCCACACCCCATCCTCTCACTGGGGGTTTCTAGGCAGGAGCTCTACCACTGAGCCATGCCCCAGTCCCTCACTGGGGGATTCTAGGCAGGGGCTCTACCATTTACATATATATACCTCCCAGCCTGGGCATTTCCAGTTTTGATTTGTGCTTCATACTAATAGATTCTGATCAGAAATTCCCAAATCCACAACATTGTCCCTTATGAGATCACCATCCATGTGGTCTAGGATAGGTTTCCATGAATGTTCTTTGAGTATTATCTAAATAAAATTACAAAACAAAAACGATCATTTATCACAATTTTGTTCATTCAATCTTGAATTTCTACAATTTCAAGATTCTCTAGAATCTATTGAAAAAAAAAAACAACCCTCAAGTTGTTGTGGGAGGCTGCTTGTTCGTTCCCAACTGCCCAGACCACAAAATAATCACACAGAAACTATATTATTTAAATCACTGATTGACCAATCACTTAAGTATATTGCTAGCTAGCTCTTATATCTTTGGTTAACCCATTTCTCTTATTTTATATTTTACCATGAGGCTTATGGCCTATCAGCAAGGTTCCAGCTGGCAGCTCGTCTTTCTCCTCTGGTGGTGGCTACATGGTGCCTCCCAACTCTGCCTTCTTTCTCCCAGCATTCAGTTTAGTTTTCCCCTTCATCTAGCTCTACTCCACCCTATCACAGGCCAGGGCAGCTTCATTAATGTATAAAAGCAATACATATAGAGGACTTACTACACCATCAAGTCAACTCCAAATTCCTCTTTACGAATGGGAAGTTCACACCTATAATCCCAGAATTTGAGGGCTACTGATAGGAAGATTGTTACAGAGATCTGCCTGCCTTTGTCTTTGGAGTGCTGGAACTAAAGGTATGCGCCACCACCACCCGGCATTAAATTGTGACTAATATTATTTTGGGATGTAACTGTATGTGCTAAGCTGCTGTAACAAATAGAGCCAAGTGCACATGCTGGAAAGGGCTCTGAAGCTTATTACCTTCTGGATGGTCCTGAAGTGAGCAGCCTGTGCCAGGGAACCTCCAACAAGGTACTTAGTAAATTTCTTTCTATCTTGTGTTCTATGGCCTGTGGCTTTCTAGTCTCTAGGAGTTGGGGACAGAATAGGAAAGCCAAGATGCAATTTTTTTTTTTTATTTTTAGTTATAGAGACTCACTGGAAGTTAAAAAGATGGAACAGACAGAAAGTGATCAATAGCTGCATTTATAATGAGCACAGGGCACTTGGGGAGCCAGGCAAGGGGACTGCATGAACTGAAGAGCAGGCTGTGCCTCAGATGAGATCCTGTCTCAGAAAACCAAACACAGGGCTGGAGAAGTGATTCGGTGCTTAAGAGCACTGCCTGCTCGTGCAGAGGACCTGGGTTTGGTTCCTAACACCACATGTCAGCTCACAGCTGTCTGTAAGTCCAGCTCCATGGGATTCCACTCTGTCTTCTGTCTCTGCAGGCACCAGGCATGCACGTGGTACACATACGTAAGCGAAGCAGTCATATGCATAAAGTTTAAAAAATCATTTTAATGATTAAATGTGCAAATACTCAGTGTAGTTACCACATTAACCAAATAGTCCCTGTCCAATTACATCATGTTCTCACCTTGTTCGAGGCCTCACTTTCTTTGTGACCATGATCCACAATAACAAGTGGAAAATTCTAGAAATAATAATGTCATTATGGTATACATTTCTTTTTTTCGAGACAGGGTTTCTCTGTAGCTTTTTTTGGTTCCTGTCCTGGAACTAGCTCTTCTAGACCAGGCTGGCCTCGAACTCACAGAGATCCGCCTGCCTTTGCCTCCCAAGTGCTGGGATTAAAGGCGTGCGCCACTACTGCCCGGCTGGTATACATTTCTTTATACCACATCATTTACCCAGTCTACTCACTTAATTCATTCATTTATTATGTTTTGTTTGTTTGCTTGTTTTGAGAGAGGATCTTTATATGTAGACCAGGCTGTCTCTAACTCACAGAGATCCATGTGCCTCTCCCTCCTGAGTGTTGGGATTAAAGGTGTGCTCCAGCCGGGCGGTGGTGGTGCCTTTAATTCCAGCACTTGGGAGGCAGAGGCAGGCGGATCTCTGTGAGTTCGAGACCAGCCTGGTCTACAAGAGCTGGTTCCAGGACAGGCTCCAAAGCCACAGAGAAACCCTGTCTCGAAAAACAAAACAAAACAAAACAAAACAAAACAAAACAAAAGGTGTGCTCCAACATGCCTGGCTGCCATTTTTTTTCTGAGTGGTGGGGTAAGGTTGAGCCATCGTCTTACACAGTCAAGTCTGGCCTTGGGGTTCCTCTTCTGTGTCCCACATTCTGGGATTACAGGTACAAGTCATTAAGCCAGCCTGTAAAGTCACACTTTAAAACCTTTTAGTTTCAATTTAGGCATGGTCATCTGTAGCAGGTCTCTCTTTGGGTCATCATCTCCCGTATAATGACAAGGAGAATTTTATTACTTATGAAAGCTTGGCTTTATCTTAGGCTGGTTCCCAACAAAGCTCTTAAAACTTAAGTTAATTTGTTTATGTTAATCTACTTTATGCCATGTGGCTCGTTACCTCTCCTCTGTACCATATGTCTGACTTCCTTTGCATCTGGTTGGTGAATCTCCAGCCTCAGATTCTTTCCCAGAATTCCTATATCTACCGGGAAGTCCCGCCTATCCTCTCCTGCCTAGCTATTGGCAAATCTGCTCTTTATTAAACCAATCAAAAGGTCTTAGGCAGGTAAGGTAAAACAGAGACACATCTTTACACAGTATATGAAAAGATTATCCCAACAGTGGTCCATGCTGGGGATCCTGAGAGAGACCAGGCGGGTAATGGTGAGTTCAAGACCCACCTATGCTATAAAGTAAGAACCTGTGTAAACAAATGAATAAAGAAGTAAATATAAAACATTTGAAGTATATCTCACAGTACAAGATGCTACATAAAGAGAAACAAAAACATCCCAGCTTAGTGTTCATGCTTGTCATCCCTGAATTTGGGAGGCAGGAGGACTGAGAGTTTAAGACCAGTCTCAATGCACTTTCAAAGCCAGCATGGATCACATGAGAGAAAAAAGTGGGAAAGAAAGAAAAGTGGGCTCAGTGGAGTGGCCAGGGTTTTTCGTATAAGCCTGAGTTCGGTTCCTGCGATTCCAACCCCACAGGTAGAGGGAAAGGACTGACCCGCACAGGTTGTCTTCTGACCTCTCCATGCGCAGACTGTGGCACAGGCATGTTCCGGCACCCATGGTTTCCTTTCCTCCCGAAAAAGGAAGAAAGGAAGAGGAAGGGATGGAGGGAGGTGGGATAAGGAAAAGGGTGGGGAAACGCCTAGAGGGTGATGGTGCTACCAAGCCAGACGACCCGATTTTCAGCCCCAGACCCATATGGTAAAAGGAGAGAACTGAGTCCCACAAGTCACATGAACACACACACACACATACACACACATCACACATGACCGGATCCTTAAAGATTTCCCTATTCACCAGAAAAGCAGAAAGTAGACTTTCTCTCCCTGCTCTTCCAGGGACTTGGAGCTGTGTGTGCTGATATTGTCATGATGGAGAGGAGGCTTTGGACATTTCCATCTTCAGGGGCTGCACAGTCTCCCCTGCGCCTCCTCTCCCTCCCACAGCTGTCAGGTGCCACTGTGGCCAGGCAAGCACTCTACCCCTGAACTAAGTCTCCAACCGCTGCCATCTTGTTTTTAACCCCAGTCAGCTTCCCAGTACGTCTCCTTTTCCCAGCTCTCAGTTTCTGCCTTCTCATCCTCGCTCTCCTGGGTCTCTTCCCCAGTCTTCTTGAGCTTCCGACTGTCCTTCTTGCCCTCTCTGATGAACTTTCCATATAGCAGCCAGTGAAAACCCTAAGACGCAGCTCCCTTCTTGACCCTCCTCACCCTTAACCCCATCCCGGCTCTCCAGTGTCCACATGTGCCTCGGTTCCCTTTACTACTCAGGGTTCTGTGCCACTATGATGCCAGTAGAATGGCCACTCCTATATTGGGTGGATGGATGAAGTCAGCCAGGGTAGCGAGCCAGGACGGTTTCCCGTGGGGATGGTATCTTAGGAAACACGTAAAGAACAAGTGTGTTGTCACTGGGCACGCAGTAGCAAGACGTGGGAGGCACGCAGGCAGGAGGAGGTGCCAGGGTCCGCTCTTGGGCCAGTAGAAGATTGGAGGGTGGTGGAAAGGACGCTAGACACAGATGAGCGAGTCCTAGCAAGGCTGAACTCAGTATTTGTTTCTTTCAGATGAGCGAGAGGCTGTGCAGAAGAAAACCTTCACCAAGTGGGTGAATTCGCACCTCGCCCGCGTCGGCTGCCACATCGGGGACCTCTATGCAGACCTTCGGGATGGGTTTGTGCTTACTCGGCTCCTGGAAGTGCTGTCCGGGGAGCAGCTGGTGAGGAAGGCCTCGAGGGCTGGGGGAATAAGGGCTGGATTCTAATTAGGGCCCTGGCTGAGGTACAGTTAGGGTCCAAAAGGGCATGGTGGGCAAGCGGTCCCTTATTCAGATAGGTAAGGGCAAGGGGCAGTTGAAGAGGCGGCTCTTTTAGAGTGGGTAGAGCCCCATGGAGAGGCGGGGCTTTCTGAAGGAGGTGGGACTCTTAGGAGGGTGGGGTGATGCTGGGGTTGTTTCCATTGCAGGGGGCGAGGCTCCAGAGAGAGGAGATGCTCTGTAGGGCAGGTAGAGCCTGGTTGGAGAGGTGAGGCTCCAGGGAGGGGTGGAGTTGGCAGTGAAGAGAAGAGCTTAGAAGGGACAGCCAGGTTAGGAGGTGGCAAGGGGCATGTCTGTAAAACAGAAAAAACTTGGAAGCCCGGGTCAGTTGAGGGAGGCGGGAGATTGCAGTTTCCGGCAGTCTAGGATGGTAGGGTGAGACCAAGGTCACGGTATGGGGACAAAGGCAGTATTGTGTGAATGTCTTGATGTATGGGCTAGGGCTGTGTTTTGGGGTCTGATGGGCCGCATCTCAGTGTGATTATGATGGGGCGGCGTGTACACCGAAGGCCTAAAGCTCAGGACTCTCAGGGAGTTTTGTGGGGCGCTGCTATGTAGGAACAAAGCCCCATGACAGGAACTGAACTACTGACAAGAAAGAGGAGGGGTCCTATGGGATGACACCAAAGGAAGGGGTACGGCTTCAGGATGAGAGTGTAGCCAGGTGAATCACGAAGGGACGTTCACTTGAAAAACAAGCGGTGAAAACAAAAAATAAAAAACAAACAAATAGCAACAACAAGGTCTTGTGGAGAGAGGGGAGTGTGAGATTGCGTCTTACCCTGCAGCCGGGGCCAGCGTGGAACTCTGTAGCCTAGGTTGGCCTTGAACCTCCAGTGGTCGGTGGAAAGTCTTTTGAGTTTTGCACGAGATTGAAGGGGCGTGGCCTTGGCGATGAGAGAGGCAGAGCCGAGGGCTCCTTGCTCTTGGCCAGGTCCTCATCACTCAATGCCCCTGCCGCCCTAGCCAAGGCCCACTCGCGGTCGCATGCGGATCCACTCGCTGGAGAACGTGGATAAGGCCCTGCAGTTCCTGAAAGAGCAGCGTGTGCACCTGGAGAATGTGGGGTCACATGACATCGTGGATGGGAACCACCGGCTGACACTGGGGCTGGTCTGGACCATCATCCTGCGCTTCCAGGTGATCCCCCATGATTTCCTCTCCCACCCCCAGCCTGCTGCCCACCGCAGGGCCTTAGGAGAGCACCCCACCCACTCACTCCTTCCTCCCCCAAATTTTCCTCCCATCTTCCAGGAACTCTGTAACCAGGTGGTGGTAATGAAAATAATAATAAAAATTGTGATTGCCCTTACTGCTGTAACCATATCTACACTGTTTGTACTTCCGCACTCTATTCTAAATGTTGACGTTTAATACACACAGAACCTTAAATTAGGTAACATTAATTAGCTCACTTTACCAGTGAGGAAACTGGTGTTTGTTTTTGTTTTTTTGAAACAGGGTTTCTCTGTTGCTCTGGAACCTGTCCTAGAACTTGCTCTGTAGACCAGGCTGGCCTCAAACTCACAGAGATCTGCCTGCTTCTGCCTCCCTAGTGCTGCGATGGATTAAAGGTGTGCACCACTACCACCTGGTTGGTGGGTTTTTATGTGTGTGTGAGAGGGGCATGGAGGCCAAGGACAATTTTCAGGACTCAGTACTGTCCACTGCACCATATGGGTCTTGGGGAGAGAACTCTTGGGTTGTCAGGGTTAACAGCAGGTGCCTCTACCCAATGCACTGTCTCAGCAGCCAAATTATTATTATTATCATCATTATCATTATTATTATTTATTATATTATTATTATTTTGGAGTTTTGAGACAGGCTTCCGCTTGTAGCTGAGGCTGGCCTCAGATTCTCGGTGATCCTTGTGACCTCAGTCTCCAGAGAGCTGGGGTCTCAGGCATTCACGTCTACACCCAGCATGATGGATTTAATATTCTGAGTTACACGGAGCTGGATGTTGGAGCTGCGGCTCAGATCAGGCGATCTTGCTCCACTAAGGAAATGAAGAGCCAGACTCAGCTTTTATGGAACTCACACTGTGATAAGAAAGACAGGCAATAAACAAACGTATAGATAGCAGGCATGTAGGCAGAAAGGAATATCTCTAGGCGGAGGAATTACTCCCCTCCTACCCCAGATAATCTGCTTAGAGGTCGGAGTTGGGAGGGCGGGGCTGAAGAGGGGAATTGTTTCTAAAGCTTTACAGAAAGAACAGCAATGCCGTGCAGGGAAGCAGAGCGTTTTAAAGCAGCTCAGGGCTGTGATATATCACGTGAGTGTTGCTGAGATCTTAGACATGGTGGCCATAAAGTGGCTGAGATGCTGACAGCTGGATTCCAGACAAATACAAAGGGTGCGCTGGGCACAGGCACAGTTGGTGAGAAAGCCCCTGCCTTCAACCCCAGAAGAGAGGGAGGCAGAGATGCAAAAGGCATTGAGGTGGGACTAGCTTTGACTGCTGGAAATAGTGAAGAACACTGGGGTTAACGACCGGGATAGCAAGTTCAAGGACTCTGTGGAAAAAAAAGTAAAATAGAAAACTGGGATATAGTTTAGTGATAAAGCCCCTGCCTAGAATTCCCAGTGAAGGGATGGGGTGTGGCTCAGTGGTAGAGCCCCTGCCTAGAATCCCCCAGTGAGGGGTCAGGGTGTGGTTCGGTGGTAGAGCCCCTGCCTAGAATCCCCCAGTGAGGGGCTGGGAGTGTAGTTCAATGGTAGAGCCCCTGCCTAGAATCCTCCAGTGAAGGGTTGGGGATGTGGCTCAATGGAAGAGCTCCTGCCTAGAATCCTCAGGGAGGATCTGGGAGCATTGCTTAGTGGGAAAGACCTTGCCTATAATTCCCTATTGAGAATCTAGGGGCATGACTCAGTGGTAGAGTGCTTGCTTAGCACATGGAAGGCCTGTGATATGACCTGGGAGTTCCCAATATCACTTCTTGTACCACATGGGAAGCTGACTGTGCAGGGGAATTAACGTGAAGTCCACCACACTGGCCTAGTCAGGAGAGGATAGTGGCTGGAATCACAGAAGTTACCCACACGCTGTTTGGAGGCTTCAGGAAATTATGACCTGAACTGATCTCTTCCTCCCCAGCTTATGGATGCACCAGCCCACTGCCAAATCATCCTCACAGTCCTGAATTCTGCCAGCTTCCCCTGGCACCACCAACCTTCCAAAGCATGAGGGGTAAGGCCTGAAATCGTGTTTGTCTGTTCACAGATCCAAGTCATCAGAATCGAGACAGAAGACAACAGAGAGACTCGCTCAGCCAAGGACGCTCTGCTCTTGTGGTGCCAGATGAAAACGGCTGGGTGAGCACCCCCTTCTCACAGCCAGGTGTGCATGCAACCTTTGGGGTTCCTTCCAGGACAACAGCTTAGGGAGGAGCACATGTCCTTCGCCAAAATTTTTGTCCCAAACTGGTAAATTAAACATGTCTCTGACCTTGGCAAACAAGCTTTCTAAGAAGCCACATTGAAGAGCAAACCAGGAGAGGCCTTAGGAAGTGGCGGAGAAGCCAGAGTCGAGCTCAGCTCAGAGACTGCCTGCGTTAGAGTGCCAAGAGCCTGAGTTTGATCCCAGGTCTGCCAAAAAAGAAAATCCAAACTCCCCAAACAGCAATGCTGACAGAGGTGGCTGTCCTGCCTGCTCCTGCCCCTCTACTCCCACTTCCTCCCAATCTTTCCACTCAGGCACCTATGTGCACCCCCAGCCTATGTCCAAGTTCTGGGCACCTTGCTCCTGTCAGCTGTTACCCGTCCATGTAGGACAGTGGAATTCAAGGCCGTTCTGCGTGATTGAGATGGTGGCACAGGCTGCAGGCTGCAGTGTGGTCTCTTTAGACCCCCAGCTTTGTGGTCTGTGAGGATCTTGGCACATACTCCTGTGCCCCATGGAGAGCAGGGGTCGGGGAGTGGGAGGAACAGATGGGAGGGAGGTGGGCTTTGTGTGCCTTATCCTTCTGGACCGTGTCATGTAAAGCCATCTGTTTCTCCTGTCTGTCTTTACCTCAGTCTGCTTTTCCTTGTATCTCACTCATCCTCCGCTTGTTCCTTTTCCTTCCACTCTCTTGCCTTCCTGTCTCTCTCCCCGCCATTGTCTCCCTGCCTCTGCCTCTGTCTCATTCTCCATCTCTCTTTCCTCATTACCTCCCATTTTTTCTCATTTGCTTTCTTTCTTCATGTCCCTGAGTCTCTTCTTCTATATTTACTAATTATCCTATCTGTCCATCCATCATGCATCCATCTACCCACCTACCCACCCACCCATCCACCCACCCACCCATCAATCCATCCATCCACCCACCCATCCATCCATTCATCTACACATCCAACCATCCATTCATCAATCCATTCATCCATCCACCCATCCATCCATTCATCCATCCATTCATCCATCCATAAACCCATCCATCCATCCATCCATCCATCCATCCATCCATCCATCCATCCACCCATCCACCCATCTCTTGGTCTCTCTATACCCACCGAATACCCACCTCTCTCTTTGTCCCTCCTATTCTTCCCTCTTGATTCATCTCTGCCTCTGTCTTTCCCTTCCCTACACCCAGTTACCCTGAGGTAAACATCCAGAATTTCACCACCAGCTGGAGAGATGGCCTGGCCTTCAATGCCCTCATTCACCGTCACAGGTACCACCCTGCCCTGTCTCCTACCCCCACATCCTCAAGGCCACACACCTGTACACATGCATAGATACACACATATGTATGACACAGAAAACCTACCTCTTCACCTTTACCCCTTCAGTTTTTCACAGAACTACACAGACCCTTGTCCAGGTCACAAATGCAGACACATGTGCACTTTGCACAGATGAGTGTCCATACAAAATTACCTATGCACATATACGCCCAAAGATGGGCACTCAATCCCGGTTGTCTCCATTTGCTTTTTTTTTTTTGGTTTTTCGAGACAGGGTTTCTCTGTGGTTTTGGAGTCTGTCCTGGAACTAGCTCTTGTAGACCAGGCTGGTCTCGAACTCACAGAGATCCGCCTGCCTCTGCCTCCCAAGTGCTGGGATTAAAGGCGTGCGCCACCACCGCCCGGCACTCCATTTGCTTTCTATTGCTGGGATGAGACTAAAATCAGTTTAAGAAGGAAAGGGTTGTTTCATCTTACAACTCTCAGTTCACACTCCATCACTGTGAGAAATCAAGGGCAGAAACACACGGCAGGAGCCTGGCAGCAGGAACCGAAGCAGAACTCTGATTACTGGCTTGTTCCTCAAGGCCTGCTCAGCTTATTTTCTTATACAGCTGAGGAGCAGTTGCTCGGGGATGGCACTGCTCACAGTGGGCTGGGCCTTCCCACGCCAATCTTTAAGCAAGAAAACAAGGTCAGTCTGATGGTTGTATTTTTCTCAACTGAGGTGGCCTCTTCCAGACGGCTCTAGCTGGTGTCAAGCTGATAAAACACTAGTTGGCAGATGAGCGGACACCTAGAACGCCTTGTATTTACCAGTGAGGGACTGGAAGTGTGACTCGGCGGTAGACAAGCACAGCCAGGATGGGGTACCCTCTCCTGCTGCACTGTCCACTCTGGAGCATACATCGTGCCTCTACATCCCCCCAGAGCCCTGCTTCCTGGGTTCCTTCACTCATACACTTGTACCCAAGGGTCTAGCACTAAACAGGCTCAGGTTTGAGTGTCCAGAGAAACGACACCCACACTGTAAATTTCCAAACAACAGACTGGGGAAGCTTCCAGCATAGAGTCTGGAAGGAATTTGCTCAGGTGCGGCAGAAACCAGTACCTGGTTTCTTCTAGCGCATGTATGTGCTCCCTCACAGTCCCCATTCTCACACTTACGTGGGGAGGTCCGGACACCTTCCCCACAAGGAAACTCACACACTGTGACTGGATCGTGTTTACCAGCAGGTGATGCTTACAAAATGCCTTTTATGTCCCCAGTACCATCCCGTTGCTCTGTATGAGTCCTTTTAATATTGGCCGACCCCAGCAGGCCTTTGCTATTATTATCCCCATTCACAGTTTAGGGAGTCTACAGAGAAATGGGGCACAGCCAGTGGGCTGGTTCCTGACCTCACACTTCTGGTCATGACAGGAAGCTATATATACCACACCCAGTTAGATACGCTTGCAGGCTACCCATATACATATCCTTGTTACATAAGGATAAATGAATATATGTTATATGCATAAATATACATATCCAAGAAGACATATCGCATCACCCCAAAACTACATTACTGGTGTATAAAATAGTCCAAAAGACCCAGCAGTGGTGGCACACGCCTTTTATCCCAGCACTTAGGAGGCACAGGCAGGTGAATCACTGTGAGTTCAAGCCATAACAAGTTCCAGGAAAACCAGAGTTACATAGAGAGACCCTATCTCAAAAATTCAAATAAATAAACAGGTATATAATAAATATGCCAGCAGGTCCCTTGACACCAAGTCTCATGGCCTGAGTTTGATTTTCAGAACCATGTGGTGGAAGGAGAGTTGACAGATGTAGGTTAAGAAATAAGGTAAATACACTCAGGTAGAGCTGTGTGCAACACGCACACACACATGCACACACGTGCACACACGTGCACACATGCACACAAGTGCGCGCACACACGCACACACATGCACACACACGCGCACACACACACACAGACTGACAATGATAAAACACTGCATATTAATGCTCCTGAGTACACATGACCATGAGTACATGTGCTCTGACCACTGTGTAATGCCGTGTACAAATATAGTCACGTCGGCATGTGGGCACCATATGTGCACATGCTCCCATGTGGCACACACAGGGCTGTATAGATTCATATTGCAGATGATCCCATAGGCTTACACAGGACGGCATCTGTGGACTCATTGCTCCAAGCTTATATGGACAGAGCCGCTGGTTTGTGCACACAGCCTGAATACATGAATACATGTTCACACACGCTCTAACAAACAGTGCATGCCTGGCCCCACAGCACACACACCTTTCCTCTTTGGTTGGTTGTGCCCCTCACCTGGGTGGGGCTCAGGTAAGGATGTCTTTTTACCTGCTTGCCCACTGGCCCTGGAGCCTGCCTGCTGCCCGCCTGCTCTGTGCCCCCGCCCAGGCCTGATCTTGTGGACTTCAGCAAACTCACCAAGTCCAACGCCAACTACAACCTGCAGAGAGCTTTCCGCACAGCCGAGCAGCACCTGGGGCTAGCACGTCTGCTGGACCCCGAAGGTGAGCCCCATCTGGTCCTGTCTCTGAATCCCTCCCAACTCCACTGTGAAGATAAGTGCATCTCACGCAGTACCACACCAGAGCCCACGGTCATTTCAAACACACCTCACTGCTCAAGCTTTCCTTGTCTCCATCCATACCTTCCCGGGCCATAGCCTCTCTCCATCCTCACTACACCCCCATCTCATCCCAATAGAACCCCTCCTCTCCTCACCTTTGATTCATCCCCAACCCCCATTTTCTCTCCAGTCCCAGCTTTAAAGCCAACACCCTCTCTAGTCAACAGTGTCTTCAGTCCCAACCATGGTATCGCCTCTAACTTCATTCCTTTCTCTGATGTTTAGTACAAGACATTGAACGTGGTACCTGATATTAGTTAGGATCATAGGTGGATCCTAGAGCAGATGCTCAACTAATGAGAAACACCACCCAGCCCCTCACTGGGGGATTCTAGGCAGGGGCTCTACCACTGAGCCACACCCCCAGCCCTCACTGGGGGATTCTAGGCAGGGGCTTCACCACTGAGTCACCTCTCAGTTTTTATTTGCTTTTTACCACACAGAGTCCTTGAGGTGGCCATCCTCTTGCCTCAGCCATCCAAGTGCCTGCCCTTCCTTTTGCTTTTACCTTTACTCCTCTTCCTGTCCCCATCCTCATGTCTGATCTCATTTCTATCCCAGCTCACTCTCTGTCTATCCCAGCCCCATTTCTCCCTTCATCCTCTGTAGCAATCCTCAGTGCTCCCCGGCACTGTCCTCCACCCTCGCCTTCTGCCTCTGAGATTACAGCAACTTCCTTTTCTGTGTACAGGCTACATGCTGGGCGGTTATCACAGTTGTTCCCCTTCGTTCTCACATTCTTCTCTTTTGTCCACATGCTAATCTTACAGAGGTGCTTTTAGTCCTTTGTTTTTGCAGTACTGGGGATTAAATCTAGGGACTTGTGTATGCTGGGTAAGCGCTCTGCCACTGAGTCACATCCCAGCCTGTCAACTCTGGGGTTTGTTGGGTTTAATTGAGACAGAGTTTCTATCCTGAAACTCACTATGTAGACCAGGCTGGACTCAAACTCAAAGATCCGCCTGCCTCTGTCCTAAATTCTGGGATTACAGGCTTGCGCCACCACCACCCAGCACTAAGCCCAGCTCTAACTGTGCTTTATTTATTTCATGTATATGATGCTCTATCTGAACGTACACCTACATGCCAGAAGAGGGCTCAATATCTCATTACAGATGGTTGTGAGCCACCATGTGGGTTCTGGGAATTGAACTTGGGACTTCTGGAAGAGCAACCAGTCCTCTTAACCACCGAGCCATCTCTCCAACCCTTAACTGCATTTTAAAGAACTGTAAATGAAGGCTCAGAGTAGTCACCTACTGTGTCCTAGTTTTATTTCTCTTGTTCTAACTAAATACCCTGACCAAAAGCAACTTAGAGGAGAATGGACTTATTTTTAGCACACGATTCCAGGCTCCAGGCCATCACTGGGTGGAAGTTAAGGCAGCAGGAACTTAAGACAAGTCACGTGACAACCACAGTCAAAAGAGGAGAGAAGTACACGCGTGCCCACTTGATTGTTCGGGATTTGTACACGCGTGCCCACTTACTTGTTAGGGCTTTCTACACTCTTAGACAGTTCAGGCCCCCTGACCTAGGGAATGCCACCTCCAACAGTCGGTGGGGCCTGCCTACGTCAATGAACTTATTTAGGACTATCCTTCACAGACATGTGAGCTACCAACTGAAACTGAGCGTCACACCCATCATAAGCTGAAAAGCAGTAGAACAGTCTCAGTAAGTCGATGCTGCCTCTGTGAGCTGTATTATGCCCTCGTGGCCAGAACAAAATAGATGTCCATGGTGTCAGGTTTGTGAGGCAGTGGAGATTAATGTGGGCTGGGCCTAGTGGCACCTGGTTGTAATGCTAGCACTTGGGAGACTGGTTCAGGAGAATGAAGAATTGAAAGACAGCCCACGCTTCATAGTGAGACCTTGTGTCAAAAAAAAAAAAAAAAACCAAACAGGTGTGTGTGTATGTGTGTGTGTGCATGTGTGCTTGTGCATGCATATTTGATATATGTGCTTAGGTAATATTAGAATTTGTTGAGTGTTCATTTGTGGCTATTTTTTAAAAATAAAAATTTTGTTTCCTTTTTAGGTGTATGTGTCTGTGTGTGTGTGTCTGTGTATGGGTGTGTGTGTCTGTGTATGGGTGAGAGTGTGTGTATCTGTGTATGTGTGTGTGTGTCTGTGTATGGGTATGTGTGTGTCTGTGTATGGGTGTGTGTGTCTGTGTGTGAGTATGTGTGTCTGTGTATGGGTGTGTGTGTGTCTGTGTATGGGTGTGTGAATATGCTTTCAGATGCCCATGGAGCCAGAAGCATTGGGTGCCCTGGAGCTGGAGTTAAAGGCAGATGTTCTGTGTGGGTTCTGGGAACTGGACTCCAATCCTCAGCAAGAGCAGTGTGCCCTCTTAACCGCTAAGCCACATCTCTAGCCCCCCAGCTCTTCTTTTCTTTGTTCCGTTGTTAGGGACAGGGTCTCAGTAGCCCCCCAGTTCTTCTTTTCTTTGTTCCATTGTTAGAGACAGGGTCTCAGTAGCTCTGGCTGACCTCTAACTACGCAGCTCACCTTGAGTCTCTGCTCCTCCTGCTCCACCACCTGAGTGCTAGGAGTGCGGCTGTGCACTGCCGCAGCCGGGTTATTCTCTGTAAGTTTTTCCATGTTCCTGGGAGGCAGGGATCGAAATGGTCATCACTGTAGCACTTGGAGAAACTGAGGCTCAGAGAAGTTAGGGCCAATTCCTGAGAACACAGCAAGTGAGATATGAAGCTGAGATTCAAACATATGCCACCTCACACTTCATACACACAGTGAGTGTCCTTGAGTAGCAACTGAGTGCAAGGCATGGCAGGGACTGTGGAGAAAAAGGACAGAGCTCAGGTAATGTTGTGCTCACAACTTAATCCCAAGTCCTAATCCCTTCCAAGAAGGAAATGAGAAGCTGTTATGAGGACTGGGCATGTAGCTGGGTGGTGATTACTTGCCTAGCCTGTGCAGGGCCATGGTTTAACCACACACACACAGAGACACATGCATGGTCATGCATAAACACACACACACACCGAGAAACATAGACACACACAGAGACACATACACACAGACACACACTGAGAAACACAGACACACACAGAGACACATGTACAGATACACACCAAGACACACAGACACTCACTGAGAAACACTGACACACACAGAGACACACACAGACAGACACACACACAGACAGACACACACAGAGAAACATGCACAGACATGCATAGACACACACACACACACCCCGAGAAACACAGACACACACATAGAAACACAGACACATACAGAAACACAAACACACGCACACATAGACATACACAGAGACACATGCACACACACAGAGACACACTGGGACACACAGACACACATATACAGACATACACACACATAAAAACACACACAGACATAGACACACACACATATATACACACACAGACATATACATACAAAGACACACACAGACACATACACAGACACACACAGATGCTATGGGGATTATGTCACTGCTCTGCTGACCAATTGTGAGGGACTATTTGGCCAGTTCCTCCACCCTCCAAGAGAGTGAGCTTCACCCTGCCCCGCCCTCCTCTCCAACTCTGTCCCCTGGGCCAAACAGTTCCTCACAATTGGTCAGCGGAGCAGTGACAGAATTCTTTTTTTTTTTTTTTTTTTTTTTTGGTTTTTCAAGACAGGGTTTCTTTGTGGTTTTGGAGCCTGTCCTGGAACTAGCTCTTGTAGACCAGGCTGGTCTCGAACTCACAGAGATCCGCCTGCCTCTGCCTCCCAAGTGCTGGGATTAAAGGTGTGCGCCACCACCGCCCAGACAGTGACAGAATTCTTGCAGGACACAGAGACACACATACACAGACAGACAAGACAGATGCACAGACAGACACCATGCACACACGGTGTTATGAGAGACAATAATGAGAGAAAATGAGGTAAGGAATGCGATCCAGGCAGGATGAGGCTTGTGTGAGGGAACGAGCTGTGAGTGACAGTTGCACATACAGAGGGAGAATGGTCTGGAGGCAGCAAGCACATACATGAGCGAGGGCCCGGGGGTAGGCGCAGATGGGATGGTGTTCAGAAGTAGCTACAGGGGCCAGCGAGACACCTGGTAAAGATGTCACTAAGCCTGATACTGTGAGTTTGGTCCCAGAGCCCCACATGGAGAAGGAGAGAACCAGTCCTGCATGGCACAGAATTGATTAAATAATTGATCTAGTTTAAAAGAAATAACTATAGATAGTTTATCTGTGGTTGTGTGTCAGACACTGTTTAATCCCGTGAATTAAAAGATCCCCATTGGACAGATTAAAAAACAAAAACAAAACAAAAAGAAACAAAAACCCAAGCAGGTGGAATTTGGGAAGCAGAAGCAGGTGGATCTCTGTGAGTTCAAGACAATTCTGGCCTATAAAGCAAGTTCCAGGCCAGCTGTAGCCAAAAAAAAAAAAAAAAAAAAAAAAAAAAGAAAAGAAAGAAAGAACAAAAAGGAAAAGAGGGGCTGGAGAGATGGCTCAGCCTTTGAGAGCACTGGCTGCTCTTCCAGAGGTCCTGAGTTCACTTCCCAGCACCCACATGGTGGCTCACAACTCTCTGCAGCTCCAGTTCCAGGGTCCTACACCCTCACACAGACATATATTCAGGCAAAACACCAATGTACATTAAAATAAAAAATAAATTTTAAAAAAAGAAAGGGGGAAAAACTAAAAGGGGTAGGGTTGGGAGAGACAACTCTAGTTAAGGAAACAGACAGACTCTTCTTCCAGAGGTTTTATGCCCAGCTCCCAAATAGTGGCTCACAACCATCTGTAACTTTAGTCATAGGGCATGCACTGCCCTCTTCTGGTATGCATGGGCACGGCACTACACATGTGATACACAGACATACAGGTAGGCAGAGCACTCATACATATAAATAAGAATAAAGTTTACAATTTTTTAGAAAAAAATAGCTGGTCTGTAGTGGCTCATGCCTGTAATCCCAGCACTTGGGAGGCAGGGGCAGGCAGATCACTGAATTCCAGGCTAGGATGGTCTACAGAGTGAGTTCCAGAACAGCCTGGGCTACATAGAGAAACCTTACCTTGAAAAACCAACAACAATAAGACCAAAAACAAAGAGAAACTGACCCCTCCTATTTTTTAAGAAAAATTAAAAAAAGAAAAAAAAAAAAAACCAGGAATAGCAAGATGCACCCAGTGGCTAAAAGCAGTGACTGATCTTGGGGAGGATCTGCAGGTTCAGTTTCGAGCACCCACACGCAGCTCACAACCACCAATAATTGCGACTCTAAGGGATCTGGCGCCCTCTTCTGGCATTTAACAACACTGTACACATATGGCTCAGTCACAGGCAGAACACCCATAGAGAAAATGATAAAATAATATTTTTTAATTAAAAAATTAAAAAAGAGAAAGAAAACACCAACCTTGAGGCCTAGAGAGGTTGTTTTGCATAAGGCCACACAGATAGAGGCTCCACTGTGTTCCTTGAATCCCCTCTCCCGCCAGACGTGAACATGGAGGCTCCAGATGAGAAGTCCATCCTCACCTATGTGGTCTCCTTCTACCACTACTTCTCCAAGATGAAGGCTCTGGCTGTGGAGGGAAAGCGGATTGGGAAGGTAGGAGGGAGCCAAGAAACGGGGGAGGGCGGAGACCTTAGGAACGGCTCCTGGGTCTCAGAGATTAAGTCTCTATAGCGATGCCCAGAGCCATCAGGACAGTCCATCCCCTCTTTACAACGGAACCAGACTCCGTACCTTGTACTTGGAGTTTTCTCTGTGTGGAATGAGGCTGACTCTCCCTTTTTTGCTGGATCAGGTCCTGGACCAAGTGTTGGAAGTGGACAAGATCATAGAGCGCTACGAGGAGCTGGCAGCGGAGCTGCTGGCCTGGATCCACCG
The DNA here is from genome assembly GCF_950005125.1 of Chionomys nivalis. Classification (NCBI taxonomy): domain Eukaryota; kingdom Metazoa; phylum Chordata; class Mammalia; order Rodentia; family Cricetidae; genus Chionomys; species Chionomys nivalis. Next base: position 81,397,327 of record NC_080087.1, on the reverse strand, counting down.
CACCGTGGGCCTCATCAGCAACCAGAAGTTCGCCAACTCCTTGAGTGGGGTGCAGCAGCAGCTGCAGGCGTTCACCGCCTACTGTACGCTGGAGAAGCCCGTCAAGTGAGGCTCGGCTCCCGAGTGGAGGGGTGGTGATGGGCGCTGAGACGGGGACCCTGAACTCATGCCTCCTCAGGTTTCAGGAGAAGGGGAACCTGGAGGTGCTACTCTTCAGTATCCAGAGCAAACTGCGAGCCCACAACCGGCGCCTCTTTGTGCCTCGGGAAGGCTGTGGCATCTGGGATATTGACAAGGTGAGTGCCTTAGTTTGGGTTTATTGCTGTGACCACAGGGACTCTTATAAAGGAAAACATTTAACTGGATAGCGTACAGTTCAGAGGTTTAGTCCATTATCATTATGGAGGGGAACATGGTGGCGTGCAAGCAGACGTGGTGATGGAGGAGCTGAGAATTCTCCATCAGGATGACAGACAGCAGGAAGAGTGAGTTGAGGGGCCTGGCTTGAGCATCTGCAACCTCAAAGCCTGCCCCAATAACACTTCCTCCTACAAGACCACACCCACTCCGACAAGGCCACATCTCCTAACAGCGCCACTCCCTAGGGGCTTATGGGGGTGATTCAAACCACTACAGTGAGGTTGGGGACATACGGGAGAGACAAGGTGGCATCATGGCATTGTACAGGTTCCCATTATAGAATCACGGACTGAATGTTCATTCTGCCAGTTTTCCAGGAGCAGGCAGTGGTTTGGTTGGTTTTTGTTGTTTTGTTTGTTTTTCTTCTAATTTGCTTGAAGGTGCCATATGTGCTGTGAGTGGCTTCCGACAGAAAAGTCAGGATCACTAAGCAGGGGACAGTTGCTGGAATCTAAGTACCTCCTCCTGTCTTCCCCCAGGCATGGGGCGACCTGGAGAAGGCAGAACACGAGCGAGAGGCGGCCCTCAGAGCTGAGCTCATCCGACAGGAGAAGTTGGAACTCTTGGCTCAAAGGTTTGACCACAAGGTGGCCATGAGGGAAAGCTGGCTAAACGAGAACCAGCGCCTGGTCTCCCAGGTACAAGGGTGGACCAGGCTGTGGTGTGGGGTGTAGGGTGTAGGGGGTACAGGGGATGGAGGGGGTGGGGTTGGAGGGGGTGGAGGGGGTGGGAGTGGTTGGGGTAGAGGGAGTGGAGGGGGTAGAGGGGGTGTGGGGTGTAGGGCGTGGGGAGGTGTAGGGGTGTAGGGTATAGGGGGGTGTAGGGGGTGTAGGGGTGTGGGGTGTGTGGGGTGGAGGGGGTACAGGGGGTGGAGGTGAGAAGACCTCATTGCCTTGGGACTCAAAATGGAGAACAGGGAAGGCTGGTTTAGCTTTTTAGATGACAAAGGAGGATTGGAAGGGACGTCCTGAGAGATCCGTGAAGGAAATGGGTCTGAGTTTTGAGGTGACAGGAGAGTGAAGTTGATCTTGAGGAGGGGGGAAATTGTTCCCCCTTCCACATAGGAGGAATGTGTAAGTTGAGTAAGTGAAGATGGAGATTGTAGGTGGTGTCCAGGGTAACTTCAGAGAATAGAACTGGTCTCCTAAGTAAGCGGATGGGGCAAATCTGATCCTCATTCTCCAGGACGATGCAAAGATGGGGTTGTATTCTGGGTAACAAGTTCACAGGCAGACAAACGAGAGGAGAATAAGGCTGATCTCTAGAGTAACTGGGCAAGGTAGGCTGGTTTCTAGAGTAACCAGGGAATGTGGGGCTAGTCTCCAGTGTAACAAGAGTGGGGAGTGAACTGATCTCCAGGGCAACTAGAAAAGGTGTTCTGTTGTTGAGAGACTATGATGGGTCTGGTTTCCAAGGCAGCAGGAGAAGGTAGGTTTGATTTCTAGGGTAACTGGAGGTGGGCGGGACTGGTCTCCAAGGTAACAAATGAAGACGACCGGTTTCTAAGGTAACTGAATAGGGTGAGGCTAGTCTCTAGGTTAACAGTGGGACTGACTTCCAAGGTCACCAGTGTGGGTGGGGTTGGTCTCCAGAATCACAAGGAGGACTGATGTCGTGCAGAAGTTATCTGGGCTGGTCTCTGGGATGAGGAAGCTGCAGGCTTGAGCCCTGAGATGATAAGGGGAGAGTTGCTAGGGTCATTTTGGGTCAAGGCAGCAGGTGGGCTGCAGAAGCAGCATGGTAAGTGTCTGTGGCCTGCGACTGCCCAGGACAACTTCGGCTATGAGCTGCCAGCGGTGGAGGCAGCCATGAAGAAGCACGAAGCCATCGAGGCCGATATTGCAGCCTATGAGGAACGGGTTCAGGGTGTGGCGGAGCTGGCCCAGGCGTTGGCAGCTGAAGGTTACTATGACGCCCGGCGGGTAGCAGCCCAGCGCGACAGTGTCCTTCGCCAGTGGGCCCTACTGACTGGGCTGGTGGGTGCCCGAAGGACCCGGCTGGAGCAGAATCTGGCCCTGCAAAAGGTCTTCCAGGAGATGGTCTACATGGTGGACTGGATGGAGGAGATGCAGGTGAGGACCTGATGAGCGGCCTCTGAGTCGGGGCTCAGATGTTTGGAGGACAGGGGAGGATGCAGATTCTGAGGGCTGGCGCAGAGGTAGAGATGTGGGAGGAAAAAGACAGAGATGAAGAGGAAGCCACAGGGTGGAGATGTGGCTCAGTTGGTACAGTGCTTGTCTGCCATGGGTCCACCCCAGCACCACCTACAGTTGGGCATGGTAGTGCACACCTGTGACCCTAGCACTCAGGAGGTGGGGGACATCCTCAAGGTCATCCTCAGCTACTTAGAGTGTTCAATAAAATAAAATAAGACTACAGTGCTGGTGCACACCTTTAATTCCAGTACTTGGGAGACAGGGGCAGGTGGATTTCTGTGAGTTTGAGGTCAGCCTGGTCTACAGAGAGATTTCCATGACAGCCATTGCTACACAGAGAAATCTTGTTTTGAAAAGCAAGCAAACAAACAAACAAAAAAGTTCAGCAAGATAGCTCAGCAGGTAAAGGTGTTTGCTATCAAGCCTGGTGAGCTGATTCAATCTCCAGGACTCATCTGATAGAGGGAGAGAGCCAGCTCCCCAAATTGTCCTCTGACGTCCTTGCAAATGTGCACATTTGTGCCTGTGCAGCACAGTAAATAAGTAAACAAATGCAGCAAAAGCAGAAGTGAGACGGTGCGACAGGTGAAGTCGCTCACCCTGAAGGTGCTGGAACCCGCGTGGAAGGGAGAACTGACCAAAGAGTTGCCCTTTGACCTTCACACGCATGTTTTGGCTTGAGTGCCCCCAGTGTCACACATGTGCGTACCCCCACACCCCATGCAACACATAAACACATCCCACACACATCCCATATACCACATATACACCATACACTCTCCATATACCATACACACAACCCCACACACATTACAAACACACATGCACACATACACATCACACACACCCCATACATCACACACACCCCATACACCACACACGTACACCACACACCCCATACACCATACACAGTTACATACATATACATGCACACACATCACACACATATGTACACACATACACACACTCCACACACCCTATACCCCATACACACTTAATTCACCACAAGCCTCCCACACACATATACACACACATACACACCACACACACACATACTCTCTGCACACCTGGTACACCACACACACCATACACACACACAAACACCCCACATACTCATACACACATATGTGCACACCACACACAGAGACCACACACGCACATCCCATATACCACACACCCACATACCACACACACAGAAAAGCAGACGGATATCTGGCTAGAGGGAAAACACCTGGATAGAGTGAGTCAGCTTGGAGAAGAGATGTCTACCAAAGATAGATGGGGAGAGAGAGAGTGGCCCTGAGCGATGACAGTGGTGAACTCAGTGCTGTCTCCTGGCAGACTCAGCTGCTGTCTCGGGAATGTGGGCAGCATCTGGTGGAGGCTGATGACCTGCTGCAGAAGCATGGACTCCTGGAGGGGGACATCGCAGCCCAGAGTGAGCGGGTGGAGGCCCTCAATGCCGCAGCCCTGAGGTTCTCTCAGTTGCAGGGTGAGTCTGGGGAATGGAAGGGGGAGTCTTTTGTGCTGGAGGCATGGAGGACTCCTGAGAGATGAGGGGGGAGGGAGGGAGGGAAGAGAGGAAGGGAGGGAGGGAGGTCTCCCCGTTCTTGGAGGCATCTAAGTAGAGTATAGGATCTCGCTTGGTTAGGAAGATCATGGGGGTGCCAATGCCAAGTGGAGTATTGGACCACGAAATTTTTATCCTGCTTTGTGGTTATATGGAAATACCTTTCTTGTTTTGAACATGAATGTGCTAAGTTTTTCACAACTTACTCTCAGTTAACACCATAAAACAACAACATCAAACGTACAAAGAGTTGAGGATATGCCCAGTGTGGGGGCGCACACCTGTAATCCCCGCACTTGGGAGGCAGAAGCAGGAGGATCTCTGAGTTCGAGGCAGCCTGGTCTATAGAGTGAATTCCAGGACAGCCAGGGCTACATGGAGAAACCCTGTCTCATTTTTTTTGTTTGTTTTTAGATTTATTTTTTGTCTGCATGTATGTATGTATGTATGTATGTATGTATGTATGTATGTATGTACCTCATATATGCCTGATGACCTTGGCGGTCAGAAGAAAGCACTGAATCCCCTTAAACTGTAGTTATGAATGGTTGTGAGCTGCCATGTGGGTGCTGTGCATTGAACCGGGGTCCTCTGCAGAGATGCTCTTAACCATGAGTGATCTTTCCAGCCCCTCGTGACTTAGCATCCCAACCATTCTTATTTGTGTAGGTGTAACAAGTAGAGGCTCCCGCAGTTGACAATAGCACTTAGTTCCCTCAGCTGGCTGAGGGGATGCAGGGGTCATTGTGGTTTGCACAGCCACCTTGATTTTGTCTGTGCGCAGGAGTGCCTGTGAGTGGACTTGCTTTTGTTCTACTGCACTGTGGTCCGGGAATGGCTTCTGTGATGGTGTTCTGATTCTTGTCTGATGTTTGTCTGCTAGCCCTGAGTGTTGACAGCCTTTTCTTTCATGAGAAAACTGAAGCCCACACTTCAGAGCTTGCAAGATGATGGAGAAGTTTCTCACTCTTATTGGGAATGTGCTGTTTCCTAAGAGCAAATTTGGGTTGGGGATGTGGCTAAGTGGGGGAGTTCTACCTCGCACGCAGGAGGCCCAGGTTCAGTCCTTCCCACCAGCAGTGTGGTGGTCACTGTAGGTCTTGACGTGGAAGACGGAGACATGAGGATTGGAAACTTGAGGTCATCTTTGGCTATACAGAGAGTTCAAGGCATTTGGAGTTACTTGACTTCCTATCTCAAAAGAAGAAAGAGGGAAGGAGGGAGGGAGGGAGGGAGGGAGAGAGAGAGAGAGAGAGAGAGAGAGAGGAAGAGAGAGAGGAAGAGGGAGCATTGAATTTTTTTCCTGATCCTGGTGGCTGTCCTGATTTCCACCCAAACTCCTGTTGCCCACATCATGCCCTCAGAGGAGGCTGTTGAGGTCATCTCTTGCCTTAGGGATGAATATCCAGGTCTCCCCTGCCCTCCTCTTGTGACTTCCCAGCCCCTGAGGTGACCAGTAGCAGCACCAGGGTACAACAAAGAGGATATGGGCTGTGTTGTCATGGTGACGGAGTACTACTAATCCAGAGCATCTCTTGATCGACCCTGCCCCTTTTGAATGCTGGGGATTGGACCCAGGACTTTGGACACACTGAGTGGGTGGCCCCCAGCTGCTCACAGGCGCCCTCTGAGCAAATGCTCTGATGCTGGGCTAGGCTGTGCCTCTCTGATGCTGGGCTATTCTGTGCTTCTCTGATGCTGGGCTATGCTGCGCCTCTCTGATGCTGGGCTATGCTCTGCCTCTCTGATGCTGGGCTATGTTGCGCCTCCTTTTTATTTTTTATTTTGACACAGGGCCTCACTAAGGTGCTCAGCCTAGCCTTGAACTCACTTTGTAACAAGGACAGTTTCCTAAATAGTTGAGCCACTTAGCTTGACTTTAAAGATATTTTTAAAGATTAATTTTATGTGTGCGTGTGTGCCTGTGTGAGTGTGGGTGCCCGTGGAGGACAGAATTGGGCATCAAATCCCGTGTAGCTGCAGTTACAGTCAGTTTGTGAGCCAACTGGGAACCCAACTCAGGTCACTTTGGAACAGCAAAAGTGCTCTTAACTGTGGAGCCATCTTTCCAGCCTCCTTTTATTTTTTAGATTTTTTAGACAGGGTCTTGTCATGAAGTCCAGGATGGCTTTGAACTTGCAATCCCTTTGCCCCCACCTCCCAAACTCTGGGATTACAGGCATGCACTATTGACTGTATTTGCTCCATCAAAGACAGGTTGACAGTTAAATGAATTTCACAATTTTTCTACGTAAGAACTAGGGACTATGGAGGAAGTAAAATTATTCGAGGAAAAAGAGTTCACGGGACGGCATGGTGGCACACATCTTTAATCCCATTATTAGAGAGGCTAGTGGCAGGTGGACCTTGAGAGTTCGAGGCCAGCCCGGTCTTCATAGTGAATTATGGGACAGCCAGAGCTACATAGCAAGACCCTGTTTAAAAAAACCAAGCCAAACAAAACCAAAAACCAACCAAACAGAAAACCACGTTAATAGATGAGGCAAGGAGAGGGAATCCTGAACACTTCCTGAAGGGCAAGGAAGTTACACTTAGCCCGTTTCCAGGAAAACAGTATTTACATTCTCAAATACACATCTGAGAAGCTTGGAACCCATCAGTCAGCTGCACGTCACCCCATTCACCGAGCTCTGCCCTGTTGTTTGGAATGTGGAATGTGGTAATTAATGAAGGAGATGGTCCTTACCGGCCCGAAGGGAACCATTGCCCTAAAGAAAGACTAAACAGGTGGTAGCATTCCACGGTCGGAAGGTTGAGGTAGCCGGTGAGAAGGCTGAGAATCCAGTGCTTGCTCCAAACTTGGGGTGTTCAGGAAGCCTTAGGACGGGGTGACACGGGCTCGCGCCTCTTCCTATCCTCTCCTTCCCCTGCCCCAGGCTATCAGCCCTGCGATCCTCAGGTCATTTGTAACCGCGTGAACCACGTGCACGGCTGTCTGGCGGAGCTGCAGGATCAGGCGGCGCGGCGACGCGCGGAGCTGGAGGCTTCGCGGAGCCTGTGGGCGCTGCTGCAGGAGCTGGAGGAGGCGGAGAGTTGGGCCCGGGACAAAGAGCGCCTCCTAGAGGCCACGAGCGGCAGTGGCGGCGCGGCGGGCACGGCGGGAGGCGCGCACGACCTGTCCAGCACCGCTCGCCTGCTGGCGCAGCACAAGATCCTGCTGGGCGAACTGGGCGGCCGGCGGACGCTGTTGCAGCAGGCGCTGCGACGCGGAGAGGAGCTGGCGGCGGCGGGTGGCTCCGTGGGCCCGGGCGCTGAGCCCTTGCACTTGGCCAGCCTGGCGGAGCGCGCGGCGAGCGCCCGGCGTCGGTGGCAGCGGCTGGAAGAGGCGGCTGCGCGCCGGGAACGAAGGTTGCAGGAGGCGCGGGCTCTGCATCAGTTCGGCGCGGACCTAGACGGGCTCCTGGACTGGCTTCGCGACGCGTATCGCCTGGCAGCGGCCGGCGATTTCGGTCACGACGAGGCGTCCAGCCGTCGCCTGGCACGCCAGCACCGCGCTCTCACCGGGGAGGTGGAAGCGCATCGCGGCCCTGTGAGTGGCCTGCGGCGCCAGCTGGCGGCACTGGGAGGAGCCAGTGGCGCTGGGCCGCTAGTGGTGGCGCTGCAAGTGCGTGTGGTGGAAGCCGAGCAGTTGTTCGCCGAGGTGACCGAGGTGGCCGCGCTGCGACGCCAGTGGCTGCGGGACGCGCTCGCCGTGTACCGTATGTTCGGCGAGGTGCACGCGTGCGAGTTGTGGATCGGTGAGAAAGAGCAGTGGCTGCTGGCCATGCGTGTACCCGATTCCCTCGACGACGTTGAGGTGGTGCAGCACCGGTGAGCGAACACGTGAAAGACCCTCATGACCCCTTGCTCACACACCCAACCTCACAATGCTTTGGTTCAACAATTCACACGGGGCCAACCCCAGCTTTATTCTTCATCAGCTTTGTGACTGCCTTACACTCTGGACCTCGGTTTGCCCATGTATCAAATAGGGTGGGCATCATTGCCTATGTCTTACGCTTGTGGGGAACAGGAAATGAGTTCACAATGTGAAAGACCTAGCAAATGCTTTCGGGGTGCAGAGCTTCCCACAACCACTTGCTACTGTTGTTTATATTCACAGAGCACACATATTGACAGACCCTTCCAACCTGGCCCGTGTCTGGGTCTCCCATTAAGACAGATGTCATCTTTCTAGCTCCTAACGAGGCTCCCATCCTGAAGCACACCTTTAATCCCAGCACAGGCAGGCAGATCTCTGTGAATTCGAGGCCAGTCTGGTCTACATGATGAGTTCCAGAACAGCCAAAGCTACATAGTGAGACCCTGCCTCAAAAATTAAAAATAAATCAATAATCCTGGCCTGACATATGGAGGGCAGGTTGAGGGAGGTGACAGTGGCAGCTGAGTTGGGCGCAGAAGAAGAGGCCAAGTAGATATAGACCATGGGGGAATCGTGATCTGGGGCAGTTCTCCAAAATAAGATCTAGGGGTCAGGGGGCTTGGGAGCTGTGAGCTAGGGGGTCAGGGGAGGACTGCATAGGAAGGGAGATAGATGCCAAGGGCAGTCACAGTAGGCGAGAGAGTACCAAGGGTGTATGTAGCTAGCCACAAGGCTGAAGAGTCCGCCCCCCTGATTTCTCCATCCTCTTCTGCAGATTCGAAAGTCTGGACCAGGAGATGAACAGCCTGATGGGCCGAGTCCTGGATGTGAACCACACTGTTCAGGAGTTGGTGGAAGGAGGTCACCCCAGCTCAGATGAAGTGCGCTCTTGCCAGGGTCACCTCAACAGCAGGTAGGTGGGGCTTGGGTAGGAAAGGCCTTCCTGTCAGTACCTTCTCTGTCTGTGAAAGCCAAAGGTGTGGGATTCCAACCCCACTTTCGGAAAGGCACACACTTGAGTGCAGTGCCTATAGAAGCCAGAAGAGGGCATTGCATCCCCTGGAGCTGGAGTTACAGGGGGTTGTGAGCCCTCCGATTCACGTGCTGGGGATGGCAATAGGGTCCGCTGCTGTATGAGTTCTTAACCACTGTACCATCTCTTCAGTCTCAAGGAAAACCTTGGCGAAAAGGTAATACATACCCAGTGCTGGTGGTGATGGGCTAATGTGGGGTGCAGCCATCCCATTGGCTATTCCCTAGTTTGCTCAGAAAGAGTTTATGAGGTGCTATTATTGGCCAGGAGATTTCCCAAGCTCTTCATCTTCTTTGGGGATTCTTATTTACTTCTCTATTACTTTGGTCTTCAGACAAGGGCTTCTGTTGCTCAGGCTGGTCTTGAACTCACTATGAAGCTGAGGACGACTTTGAATTCTTAATCCTCTTTCTTCCACCTCCTAGGTACCAGGATTACAGGCATGTGTCACCACACCTGGCTCTATGTTTTGCTATTTATTTTTTGTGCATCTATGTGTCTACCTATGTATGTATGTATGTATCTACCTACCTACCTAGAGTTAGGGGCTCACTATGTGGCACTGGCCATCCTGGAACTTGCTATGTAGGTCAGGCTGGCCTCACCTTAAACTCACAGAGCTCTGCCTGTCTCTGTCTTGCCACTGCTGGGATTAAGATGTGTCCCACCATAGCCAGCTTGCTCGTCCTTTTGAGACAAGGTCTTGTGTACCCTAAGCTAGTCTTGAACTTTGTGTATAACATGGTTGCACTCCACCTCTTATGTGATAGGTGTACAGGCATGTACTGTCATGAGCAGATTCCCAAGTACTTTATATTTACTGTTTTATCTCCTTGTCCCCCAATTTCCATAATAGGGCTTCCAGAATTTAGGACATGTTTTTAAAAATTGCATTTCCTTCCTTCCTTCCTTCCTTCCTTCCTTCCTTCCTTCCTTCCTTCCTTCCTTCCTTCCTTCCTCCCTCCCTCCCTCCCTCCCTCCTTTCTTTTTCTCCTCTTCCTTTTCCTCCCTCTCCCCGTTCCCCTCCCCCTCCCCCCCCCCGTGTGTGTGTGTGTGTGTGTGTGTGTGTGTGTGAAGACGATCTCAGTTCTCTCCTACCGACACGTGGGTCCCAGGCCATTAGGTTTAGTGCTTTTGCTCCTTAAGTCATTTTTGTTTTCTTTTGAGGGATAGATTTTTTTCTTTTCTCTTTCTTTCTTTCTTTCTTTCTTTCTTTCTTTCTTTCTTTCTTTCTTCCTTTCTTTCTGCCTGTCTTTTTTTGTCCCCCTGAGACAGGGTTTCTCTATGTAGCCCTGGCTGTCCTGAAATTCGGTCTGTAGACCAGGCTGGCCTTGAACTCACAGAGACTCACCTGCCTCTGCCTCCCGAGTGTTGGGATATCTTTTAGGCCCAGAATTTAGAATTGTTTCAGAACAAAGAGCAAGTTAATATCTTTCCTCTGGAAATACCACACTAGAAGTCCTGCCGGCGTGGGGAGTACTAGAACATGAAACTCAGATCTTCAAAACTAAAGTCCAGTCAGGTCCAGCTACTTACCAGTCAGGTCCAGCTACTATATAGGGGCCAAGGCAGGAGGAACTGGAGCCCAGCAATTCAGGGTCAGCCTTGGCAACGTAGCAAGATCCTTCCTCAAAAACCAGAGGCATGCCTATATCCGATCCCACCAATCAGGAGACTGACGCAGGATGCCAGCCCGAGATACACACTGGAACCCATCTAAAAAGGGATGGGTGGGGTAGTGTGGAGAGATGGCACAGCAGTTAAGAGCACTGCTCTTGTCGATGGTGGCTCACAACCCTCTGTAACTCCAGTTCCCGGGGATCCAACACCCTCTTCTAACTTCTAAGGGCATGTGGCTGACACTTGTTACACATACATACATCCAGACAAAATGAACACAGACAAAAAAAATCTAAGAACAAAGAATCCTCACCTACTTTATCTTAGAAGTGTGAGGGCAACAACAGGCTTAGCACTAGAGAGGCGGAGCTGAGGATCCCCCTCCCCAGGGCAAGCTGACTAGCTAGACTAGCCAGAGAGCCAGAGCTGGAGAGCTACAGATGCAAGGAGAGAGCCTACCTCAAGAAATAAAATGGAAAGTGATTTAGGAAGATAGGTATGTCAGCCTCTAGCCTCTGCAGGCTAACTCACATGTATGTGCATCAGGACACACATGCAAATGTGTGTGCACAACACACACACACAGCTGCAGAAATCAAGTCTGAATAAATAAAGAGCCTGTGGATGTTGGCACAATTAATTCTTTTTTCATGATGCTGGGAATGGAATCCAGTGCTTTGCACATGCTAGGCAACTCTTGGATTGAGCTACATCCCAGACCCTAAATGTAAGTATTTTTCATAATAGAAGACAGTGGAAAGATTAGCACTGTGAAGCGTGAACTCTGTCTTTCTTGTCCTCTTATCTATATATCCAAGGCTGGTCTTGAACTCAAAACGAACCTCCTCCCTTGTCCCCTAGAGTGCTAAGATTATAGGCATGTGCCACTCACCACAGCTGTAGTTCTCGGCAATCAGGCACTGCCTTAAGGCAGGCTACTGAGTTCTCTGGTCTGCTTTTTGTCTTCAGTCGCTAACATCTGGCCTCTGGAAATGCTGATTAAACTCCGGAAGAGAATGAGATGACAAACAGGGTTCTAATATTATTATGAAGATAAAATTTGATGGCGCTGGAGCGATACATTGAGAGCTGCCGCTCTAAACACTGCCCAGGATGGGATCCTATTTATCCAGGCACAAACGTACCTTTTCCCAGGTCCCCTGGCCAAGGAAAGAATTTTATCCTGGTCTCATGGGCCTCCGGTTGATTACCCTCTTTCCTACTCCTGGACAGGTGGAACCGCATCGTGGAGCTGGTGGAACAGCGCAAAGAAGAGATGAGCGCTGTGCTGCTTGTGGAGAATCACGTGCTGGAGGTGGCCGAGGTGCGCGCCCAAGTGCGCGAGAAGCGGCGCGCGGTGGAGAGCGCGCCCCGGGCGGGCGGAGCTCTTCAGTGGCGCCTGAGTGGCCTAGAGGCGGCCCTGCAGGCTCTGGAGCCGCGACAAGCGGCGCTGCTGGAGGAGGCTGCGCTGCTGGCAGAGCGCTTCCCGGCACAGGCGACACGCCTGCACCAGGGCGCCGAGGAACTGGGAGCTGAGTGGGGCGCGCTGGCTGGAGCGGCTCAGGCTTGCGGCGAGGCAGTGGCGGCGGCAGGTCGCCTGCAGCGTTTCCTTCGCGATCTGGATACTTTCCTGGACTGGCTGGTGCGGGCGCAGGAGGCGGCGGGCTCTGTCGAGGGACCGCTACCACGCAGCCTGGAGGAGGCGGACACGCTGTTGGCGCGGCACGCCGCGCTCAAGGAGGAGGTGGACCAGCGCGAGGAGGACTACACGCGCATCGTGGCTGCCAGCGAGGCGCTGCTGGCGTCCGACGGTGCCGAGCTGGGCCCCGGCCTGGCGCTAGACGAGTGGCTGCCGCACCTCGAAGTTGGCTGGCACAAACTGCTCGGCTTGTGGGAGGACCGCAGGGAGGCGCTGGTTCAGGCGCACGTCTATCAGCTCTTCCTGAGAGACCTGTGCCAGGCGCTCGCGGTGCTGCGCAACCAGGTGCCCGCTGGCGGTGCGCTGGGGTGCGGGTTCGGGGCTTCAATAGGTGGGGGTGGGGTATGGACTAACTTAGTTGTGTTTCCCGGGACCCCCAGATTTCTGTCTTATTCGAGATGGGGATAGGGAATTAAGGGAAAAGTAGTTGTTTATCGGGAAAATTGAGTTTTGGACTGTGAAGGGGAGGGCAGGTGTGTGACAGCATTTAAAGGTTATGTCGAGTGGTGTGGGGTTTCTGGAGTTGGTTGTTTTGTTATTTATTTATCATTGAGACAGGGTCTCTCTATGTCGTCTTGACTGTCCTGGATCTTGCTCTGTAGACCAGGTTGGCCTCGAACTCACAGAGATCCTCGTGCTTCTGTTTCCTTGGTGCTAGGATTAAAAGTCTGCATCGCCACATGCAACCACATTTTAATTTTTTTTGAAGATTTATTTTTATTTGGTTTGCTCACGTGTGTCTGCGCATAAAGTGCATTTAGAGTTCCAGGAGGCCAAAAGAGAGCAGTAGATCCCTTGGGATTCGAGTTACAGATAGTTTTGAGCCACCATACGGGTGCTGGGAATCGAACCCAGGTCCTCCAGAAGAGCAACAGCTGAGTCATCTTTCAGCTCCCTATCCTTTTTTCCCTCAAGACAGAATACCTCTGTGTAGCCTTGGATCTCCTGGAACTCACGCTGTAGACCAGGCAGGTCTTGAACTCAGAGATCCACCTGCCTCTGCCTCCTGAGTACTGGGATTAAAAGCGTGCACCCTTACCCACCTGGCTTAATTTTTTTTAAAAAAAATTTATTTTTATTATTTTTAATTGTGTGCACATGTGCATATAAGCATTTGAGTGCAGTTTCCTAAGAAGGCCAAGGTTCTGGAGCCCTGAAGCTGGAGTTATAGGTGGTTGTGAATTGCCAGACATGGGTGTTTGGGTCTTCTGGAAGAGCTGTAAATGTTCATAACCCATGAGCCATCCCTCCAGCCCTTTGCTTTTATGGAGACAGGGTCTCACTATGTAGCCCAAGATGTCTGGAGCTCTTTATATAGACCAGGCTAGCCTTACACTCTCACAGATCTACTTGCCTAAGCCTCATAAAGTGCTGGGATTAAAGGTGTCTGCCACCATGTTCTTCTTGGGTTTTGGGTTTTGGTAGAGATGGATTTTTAGACAATCACAATTGGAGTGACTTGGGGTTGTGAGTTATCTAGAAGGCAATAGCAAGGGTGGCCATTGTTAGATTTGGGCAGAGGGGACAGAGGCCTGAGGGAATCTGAAAGGACATACTGCTAAGGAGCAGGTCCAGCAAGAGCAAAAGCCCTGGAGCGGAATAGTGCTTGAAGCCGGCTGGCCGCCTCTCTGGAGTCCTGGGGTGGTGTCGAGCTGACCTGTGTCCCTTCCGTTCCCAGGAGGTGGCGCTCTCTGGCGCTGAGCTCCCCTGCACGGTGGAGTCAGTGGAAGAGGCAATGAAAAGGCACCGGGATTTTCTCACCACGATGGAGCTGAACCAGCAGAAGATGCAGGTGGCGGTGCAAGCTGCAGAGGGCCTGCTGCGGCAAGGCAACGCCTACGGGGAGCAGGCGCAGGAGGCAGTGGCCCGGCTGCTGGAGAAGTAGGTCCCCAGTTCCGGAACCACAGAAGGTGGGGTCTGGGCACAGTGGAGCGGGGAAGCATATCCAGATCTTTCCTCCCGTTCCTATTTTCTGCTTCTCTGTTTCTCCCTTATTTCAATTTAACCCCTTGTTTATTTATCTATGTTTTTGAGATAGGGTTTCTTGTAGCCCAGGTTGGCCTGGGATTTTCTTTTTTCTATCTATCTATCTATCTATCTATCTATCTATCTATCTATCTATCTATCTATCTACCTACCTATCTATCTAGTGTGTGTGTGTGTGTGTGTGTGTGTGTGTGTGTAACAGCACATGTACTCGAGGGAGTCAGTCCTCTCCTACCATGTGAGTATGAGAATCAAACTGAGCTTTTCAGGCTTGGTAGCAGGCGCCTTCTCTTCCTGCGTCATCTCACCCAGCCTGGAACATTATAAGTAGGTGAAGATGACCTCGAACTCCTCATCCTTCTGCCTCCACCTACCTCATTCTGGGATTACAGACATGCATCATTATGAGGTGGTTTTTTTTTTTTTTTTTTCAACCTGCTGGGCGCTGGTGGTCTTTTAATCCCGGCACTCAGGAGGCAGAGGCAGATGGATTTCTGAGTCTGAGGCCAGCCTGGTCTATAGAGCGAGTTCCAGCACAACCGAGGCTACACATAGAAACCCTGACACAAGGGACCAAAAAAAAAAAAAATGAGGCAGGGGTGGAGGAAGGCTGGGAGGTGGAATGGCTCAGTGGTTAAGAGCACTGACTATTCTTCCAGAGGATCCAGGTTCAATTCCCAACACCCATATAGCAGCTCACAACTGTCCGTAATTCCTGTTCCCCGGGGATCTGACACCTTCATACAGACATACATGCAGGCAAAACACTAATGCACATAAAATAAATAAATCATTTAAAAAATGAGACATGTCTACAAGGCCTAGGCTGATGTCAAACTCAAAGTAGTCCTCCAACCTCAGGCTCTTGAATGATGGGATTGCTGACAAGCCCCACTGTTCCTAGCTTTGTTGTGTTGCTTAAGATTTGATTTAAATGGCTACTTTGTGTACCAACAGGAGGTAGTGAACTCAAAAGATACAGAATCTGAAGTGAGAATCTCCTGTCTTTAGCCTGAGGAAGGGACCGATACGGGGTGCCAGTGGATCCACAGCCCTATATCACCCTCCCCTCGGTTCCACAGCTAAAGGCCACACAGAGCTGTACCCCAGCTTTCCCGGGGAGCTACTCCTGGCTCCTGTTATGTTGGTTGACAAATATGTTGACTAATATCAAAATCAGAGAAGAAAATTTTAGGGGTCTGTGGGAGCCCACAGGGAACGTGTGCCCCAGTTCTGAGCTGACAGAGGCAGGGATGGGGACAGGTCTCATCTCTGAACCTCTCCAGCCCCCAGAATATTTGCCTGATAGAGGACACATTGCTACCTGTAGAGTGGGTGCGAAGGCTTTCCCACAGGTGGCTAAGCTATGCGGTTGGTATATTAGTCTCCCTGCCTGGCTGTGACAAAAATCCCTGACAGTAACAGGTAGAAAGGTGCATTTTGACCCTGGGGAGAGAGGACCCATGGGACAGAGCAGAGTGTCATAGCAGGTGAGGAGGCAGAGGAAAGGGATTTGCTGGGATTACCACGTGGGTACCTGATGCTGGAGGAGACCGAAGAGGGCATCAGATCCCTCTGGAACTGATTTTCCAGGTGACTGAGCTGGCACATTGGTGCTGGCAACCAAACCCGGATTCCCTGCAAAAAGAGCAAATGCTCTTAACTGACCAACCAGCTCTCCAGCTCTCCAGCTCTCCTTTTGCTTGGGTTTTAGGTTTCTTTGCTTTTGTTTTTGTTTTGAGACAGGGTCTCAGTTAACCCAGACTGGCCCGGAACTTACTGTATAGCCGAGGATGGCCTTAAGTTTTCCATTCTCCTGCCTCTGCCTCCCATGGATTTGGATTACAGGTATGTAGCACCACAGTCATTTGGAGTGTGCTGGAGAGGGAACCAGGGCTTTGCCAGGCAAGCACCTCCTCAAATCAATCTCATCCCCATCACCAAACAACTTTCTGTAGCTGCCTTTTACAAATGACACTCAGAGAGGGAGTTCATTTGTCCAGTGTCTTAGCCAGGAAATGGTACAGCTGGGATTGGAACCCCATTTGTTTCTCTGTCTCACAGAGAGGAAGGCTTTCCCACATCACTTGCCCCTCCCCCCAGTCCTGCTTGCAAAGTCCTAGTGGAGTTGACTGCAGGTTAATTTCTAAGGCATTTCCTGTTTCCTAACTCCGGGTGAGAAATAGGGCAAAGTAGCTGTCGTCCTGCTTGCTCTTCTTGGGCCCCTCCTGCTCCTTCTATGCTGGGTCTCTCTTTGCT
Source organism: Chionomys nivalis (assembly GCF_950005125.1). NCBI lineage: Eukaryota > Metazoa > Chordata > Mammalia > Rodentia > Cricetidae > Chionomys > Chionomys nivalis. The sequence continues at coordinate 81,380,701 of NC_080087.1, read as the reverse complement.
CTCATGTACTCTCTATTTCTGTATCTGTTTCCTGTTCTTTCCTCATCTTTAGAGAAAGATGTTATCTGCATTGCTAATGCCCCCTTCTCTTGACAGTAGCCAAGATTGGCATGATCTTTTTATATTTCTGACTCTGACCTCAAACTCCAGACCCTCCTAACTCAGGCTCCTAAGAACTGGATTTATAGGCATGGGCCACCACATCCCTTTTTTTCTCTCTTCTCAGACCTTATGTTTGTCTCATCATTTGGTACTCTCTGTCTCTCTTGGGCCCTCCTACATTCATTTGTTTATACATTCATGCAAAAAGAACATAGTGAGAAGTCACTGTATGCCAAGGAGCTCATGATTGTGACCAAAACAGACAAAAACAAACAAAACTCTTTAAAAACTGTCCTTAGTCTGGGGAATGATCTGTGGATAAAATGCTTAAGGTACAAGCGTCAGGACCTGAGTTTTACCCCTAGCACCTGTGTGAAAAACTAGGTATGAGCCAGGTGGTGGTGGCGCACGCCTTTAATCCCAGTTCTCGGGAGGCAGAGGCAGGTGGATCTCTGTGAGTTCAAGGCCAGCCTGATCTTCTGAGCGAGTTCCAGGACAGCCAGGGCTACACAGAGAAACCCTGTCGTGGCACATGTCCACAATCCCAGCACTGGGGGCAGAGACAGGAGGCACCTGGAAGCTCTGTGACCAACCAACTTAGCCGAAATGATGAGAAACGAGAGACACGGTATAAAAACTAGGATGGAGAGGGATAGAGGACGACACTGAAGGTTGACTCCTGGCCTGCACACCTGTGCACATGCACAGCACACACCACTCCTCTTTGTGAAAGTCAAGGGGATAGACATGTAAGAAATATACACAATGGGGAGACAGTGCCAAGTGCCAAGGACAAAATAAAAGAAGGAAAGAGAACCAGCAAGTGTCAGGGAATGGTGAAGAGGGACCTCACAAAGCTGACTTGCAACTAGACTGCAGTTCTCAACAGGTGGGTGGTGATGCCTTGGGGTGGTGCTGAACACCCTTTCACAGGGGCTGCAAATCAGATATTTGCATTATAATTCATAGCCATAGCAAAACTGCAGTTATAAAGTAGCAATTAAAGTAGGGGGACAGCAGGGTCTCCATTAAAAGGGGGAAAACAGAATGGGTGAAAATAGTAAGGTGGTATATTGTGTGCATGTGTGTGTGTGTGAGAGAGAGAGAGAGTGTGTGTGTGTGTGTGAGTGTGCATGCATGTTTTTGTGTGTAAGGCCTGGAAGTTCAGGAAAGTCTTGGAAGTCTGGGGAAGACAGTGTCATTAAAGAAGAGATAAATTCCATTTATTTATTTTGTGTTTGTGTGTGTAAGTGCCACAGTTCATGTGCGACAATCAGAAGACAGTTTTGTGAGAGTCTGTCCTCTCCTTCCACCATATGGTTCCCAAAAATTGAACTCATATCACCAGGTTTGGCCACAAGCTCCTTTATACACTGAGCCATCACATCGGCCCAATGACCTTATTCTTGCTGTCTTCTCTGCCTAGATTCTGTGGATGGAGGATGACAGGGTAGGCATGTGTATAAGCTGGGGGTGTGCCACCGTCATTGAGCCACACCCCAGCCCCTCACTGGGGGATTCTAGGCAGGGGCTCTACCACTGAGCCACACCCCAGCCCCTCACTGGGGGATTCTAGGCAGGGGCTCTACCACTGAGCCACACCCCAGCCCCTCACTGGGGGATTCTAGGCAGGGGCTCTACCACTGAGCACAGTCCATCTGTTTCTGTTGCCTTCTCTTCTATTTCTTTCTTGTCTTTCCTGTTCTCTTTATTTTTGTTCCCATCTCTCTAGGTTCCCCTCCTTTCTTGTACCTGGAATTGAACCCAGAACATCACACATGGTAGGCAAGCTGTCTACCTCTGCGGTATATCCCCAACCTTCTGTTTTCTTTTAATCTCGGCTATAGGACTATGTTTGTCACTCTCCATGGGTCTTAGTGTGATTCTGTGTGTCTCTCTTAAAGTCTATGCTGCCCATCTCTGATTTTTTTCCAAGACAGGGTTTCTCTATTTAGCTCTGGTTGTCATAGAACTTGCTCAGTAGACCGAGAGCCTCGAACTCAAGAGATCCACCTGCTTCTGCATCCCGAGTGCTGGGGTTAAAGGCGTGTGTCACCACTCTCAGCTTAATTTTGTTTCTAAGTGCCCTTACTCTGTTGTTTTTGGCATGTGTTGTGTATGTGTAATGTGTGTGTATGTGTGTTTGGTGTATGCGGCGTGTGTATGTGGGGTGTGGGTAGTATGTGTGTATGGTGTGTGTGTTGTATTTGTATGTGTGTATTATGTATGTGTGTGTCTGTTATATGTGTGTGTTGTGTGTGTGGTATATGTGTGGTGTGAGTGTGTTGTGTGTGTTATGTGTTTATGTTGTGTGTGTCATGTGTGTGTTGTATATATGTGTTATGTTTATGTTGTGTGTCATGTGTGTGGTATGTATGTGTTGTGAGTGTGTTGTGTATGTGTTTGCTGTGTATGTGTGTTATGTGTTTATGTTGTGTGTCATGTGTGTGGTATGTGTGTGGTGTGAGTGTGTTGCTTGTGTTGTGTATGTTTGCTGTGTATGTGTGTGTTATGTGTTTATGTTGTGTGTCGTGTGAGTGTGTGTGTTGTGTATGTGTGTGTGTTGTGCGTGTGTTGTTATTGTTGTTATGTCTGTGCTCCTCTTTCTCCTTTTCTACCCCTTACTCCTCCCTCCTTCCTCCTCCAGTTTCCTTTCTTCTCTCTCCCTTCTCTGGAGCCCTGTCCTTCCAATGTTTCTGGATCCTTCTCTTTCCCCTGCTTCTATTCAGCTGACGCCCTCACATCGCTCTTGTTAGCACCCTATTTCTATGCCTGGGCCTCTCTTCAGCCCTTGCCTTTTCCCCAGGAGCCAAGAAAACCAGCTGAGGGCCCAGCAGTGGATGCAAAAGCTACTGGACCAGCTTGTGCTGCAGCACTTCCTTAGAGATTGTCATGAGGTAGGTCCTCCAGCTGTGCTGGGACAGCACAGAGAGGCTTGCTCTCTGGTCGGGGGCAGGACTGGGACGCCCCGTCTAAGGGGGTCGAGGAACCGTGCTCCCTCTGTGCCACCAGGAAGCGTGCCGAGTTCTGTGCCAGAGCGCATGCCCCAAGACTCCTCGTCAGCCCACGTGAGCTCCTGGGAGACAGAAGGGGCCCTGGGCTCCCCTGGCAACGGCTGAGTTCGCGCCTACGGTTCCTAGGGAAGGAGCGCTGATCTCACCTTTCTCTAGAGATGTGTGAAGCGCGGGAGACTGAGGTGGGGGTGGGGTGAGGATGGACCGGTGGCCGGGAGCACTCCTTTAATCACAGATGGCAGGAATTTAGCCTTCATGTTTACTTGGTTTAGTTAGTTATGGTGCTGGGGACCGGACTCCAGGAGCTATAGGCAAGGGATCGGGCTACGTGAGCTATATCCCCAGTCCCTTAAGTACTAAGAATCAATCCCTTCTGAATGCCGTGGGGATCACAGCTGATAAAAGATGGCCCAGACCCCTTTCTGCCTCGAAATACTCCTTGCCTTGTATTCCAAAGGAACTCTTATGGACCCGGACCACCCCATAGATGGTTCAGAAACATTCTCTTAATTCCCAGAGATTTCCTGCCCCCAAGCTCCCCATCAGTGTGACCCAGGGCTAGACTCTACCTCCATTATGTACTGGTACCCGTTTCTTCCGGAAGGTTCAGGAACCAAGTCCTTGCCTTCCTTCCACCCCCACTAAAGATAAGGTTTGACTCTGCATATTGAACACCCATGGCAGATTAGTCTCCACACGTACAAAATAGACACAGGTCTCCAAACCTTCTCCCCATAATTGAGAGAGCTCTATTAGCAACGGTCCCTGTTGGCCCATCTTCTCACTGGAGCTGGTTCTGGACAACAACACAGATGTTGCAGGCCGCTCCTGCCCTAACTCCTACCCTGGTATGGTAGTCAGAAACCAGAGCCTCTTTGGGTTAATGATGGTTCAGGAGACCCTCTAACCCCCCTTCCATGCTCACCTAGTTGAAGGAACTGGGGACCCCGACCCCCTCCTGCCATTAGGAATGGTCCTGTCTCCTGTCGTTAGACTGTTCTGGACTCAGTAGCAATGACCTAAGATGAATCGCAAGGTCCCCGGCCTGGAAGCTCAGAGAAGGTGGTGATTCTTCACCCTCCCCCCAGACTTGGGCCCCCCGCAAAGAAGGCGGGCCTGGAGGCAGGCAGGGGGCGCGCGCGGGCGGGCGCGTGGCCGCGGCGCGGGGGCGAGGGAGGGGGCGCGCGCCCGCCGGAGCTTCAGCCGTTGCCGCTGCCGCCGTCGCCGCCGCCGTCGCAGTGGAGGGGCGAGTGTCTGTCCGCCCGCCGCAGAGACGCTCCTCCAACGCCGCCGCCGCCGCAGGTCTCGGGGGCGCCAGAGGGAAGGAGAAGAGAGAGGGGGAGGGGGCCGGCGCGCGCCCCCGCGGACACGCGCGGGGGAGGGTCTCGTGCGCGTGCTCGCCTGCCTGGCCCGCGGGAGGGAGGGGCGGGGGCGGCACGGGGGCGGGCCTGGACCCTCGCCCTGGAGTGGGGGGAAGGGGTGAGGGACGAGCCCGGGAACTGTCCGCGGTGCTGGAGCCGCAGCGAGAAGGGCCCGGGAGGGGGGCTAGCCTAGGCTAGCCTGCATTTGATGTATGGGCGAAGCAGGGGGTCCCAACCTCCCTACGAGGGGATCAAATTTGCCTTGGTCTTGAGGGATTCCCAGATTTTTAGGGTTTTGAGTCTTCGGTTCTTGCGGAGTCCGTAGCGGTCTGGATGATAGGGTGAATCACTTTTGGGGGGGGCTCTGCATAGGGAGATGAGGTATTAGATTTGACCTGAGTCCGAAGGGCTCTGACTTTCGGAGAGGCTCCCCCTTGGTTGTGGAAAGAGTCTAGTCTTGCACTGCGTAACCAGAGGGGGCAATTCCTTTTAGAGGGCTTTACCTAGAGAACGCGGATCACCTCCGTTAGGGTTTGCCTTCACTGTAGGACTCCGGTTGCGTGTTCATCCTTGCGTGGGGAATTGAGGGATTCGGCTTTTGACTTTGCGAGTGTGTGCATGTGAGAAGCTGTCCTGGTCCCCTGAGGAGCACATACTCTGGGGACGTGGGGTGAGGTGGGGTTTGGCCGGCTCGAGATTTGTCCTTGAATATGACAGTGCTTGCCTCCCGGACCCGCAGAGTCCGGCTTTTTTTTTTTTTTTTAACCAGGAGGGAGGAGGAGGATCTGGTGACTGGAGGAGGGAGGAGCAAACTGTCCCAGGTTCAGGCTTTGGTCGGGAGGAGATTGTGGCTTCAGGAACAAGTCTTTTTTAATAAGCACTCTCCCCCTCTCCGAGTGCTGGAGATGGAGCCGGATTCCAGAACTTACTTTTTCGTGCTGAGCAAGCAATGGCTCAGCTCCTCGGCTCAGCCCTCGCTCTTGTGGAGGAGGGGTCTCAGGAAACAGCCAGTTTGTTGCGGTGGGGAGCAATGAGAATATTCTTGCTGTTTGCATCTTGGATGACTTTATCTGGGGGAAGGGGAGCACTGGATCAGGGGGTTTGGTCTGAGCCACATTGGGAATCTTACATTTTGGGGGTAGATTTGGTCTAGGAATCAAAAGGCAGCCTGTTGTTCACATTTTGGGCGTTGGCTGGTCATGATTTGGGGTAACTGTGGTCTTAGGCACAAGTGCTGGATTTAGGTTTCTTTAGAATTTCTGGGTCCAAGGGATGGGTCTCCTCTAGCTTGGAGGCCTAATTATCAGGGTGCTAAACATGGAAACAGTCATAAGGTTGTTTGGGGGGTGTTGATCTGACCGTGGGGTGCTGAGGCTAGGTTTGGGTTTATTCAACCTGTGGAGTAGGTTAAGGATTTTTTTTAAAAATGGAATCAACAGGATCTTGCTATGTAGCTCAGGCTGGCCACAAACCCAATCTCCTCCTCTCCCAGTCTGCCCAATGCTGGGATGACAAGCATGCACCCCTCCTCATAGAGTTGAGGATTTGGTCCTTATTAGGGGGTCATGGCTTTTTGTCCTTTTAAAAAATCTAATTTTTATTGCATTTATCCACTCATCTAACACATGGATATGCCTTTGGGTGCCCTCGCCATAGTGCACGTGAGAGGGTCAGGGGTCAGTCCTCTTCTTCCACCATGTGGGTCCCAGGGGCTGAACTCAGGTCTTCAAGCTTGGCAGTGCCTTTACCCACTGAGCTGTCCCACCATCCCGAAGTCTCGGTTTTGCTGTGGCTGGGACTGGGGCTGGAGGTTGGTCCGACTGCAGAGGTTGTTTAAGAAGGAGGGTGGTGGAACCAGACATCCCACTGTGGTTTCTTGTATGTAGCCAAGGCTGGCAGAGCCCCGGGATCTGGTACTGGGGGACCACGCAGGCATCTTTTACCCAAGAAAGGGCCGGAGGGCCCTCTCCAATCCGTCTTATTTGCATAGATTTCCTCCTCAGCCCCACTTTTCTCAGCTGAGAACGCGCCCTGGGAATTCTTTTGAGGGGTATTGTGAGGCTGTGACAGATGGGGAGAGGAACCTCCTGAGCCCCCCTCTCTGCCCTGCACAGCTGGATGGCTGGATTCATGAGAAAATGCTGATGGCTCGCGATGGCACCCGGGAAGACGGCCACAAGCTGCACAAGCGATGGCTCCGGCACCAGGCGTTCATGGCTGAGCTGGCTCAGAATAAGGAGTGGCTGGAGAAGATAGAGAGGGTGAGGAAGATGAAGCCCCCTGCCCTCCGGGAGACACATCCTCACTGCTGATGTCTCCACTGTCACCCTTCTGGGCTGGCGTCCCTCAGCTGGTTCAGACCTGTATCAAGTCTGCTTGCTTCTAGCCCTGTGGTCTGGAGTCATTATTGTAACCTTGAGCCTCAGTTTGCTCATCTGACAGTGGTCATCATCTCTTCCTATTGCTGCTCAGGGCCTCCTGCTTATCAACATTTCTCCCACCTTATAAACGCTACCACACTTCTCTTCCATCACTTAGGCCCTTTAATATGGAGGGACGCCTTAGACATGAACTGGGGAAACCTTGGGTTATAGTAAAATTTAGATTTTTTTTTCAGTCCGTTTCAGGGTCTGTAACCAACTGTGAGATCTTAGAGAACTAAGTTGGCCTCCTAGACCCTAGGTTTCTTCTCCTCTGCCCCAGCTTCTCTTTTTGCTTGCTGTTGGAGATATGGTCTTGCTATGTAGCCCAGGCTGGCCTTCAATCCAAGACCTTCCTGTCTGAGGCTCCTCAGTGTTGGATCACAGTCTTCTGTCACCACAGCCATATTCCAGTTACCCTTTTGAGTAAAAAAAAGCTAACAGGTGTAGCCACCTCTGTGGGTTTGAGTACATACAGTATGTTGGACCAGCAGGCACCCATTATTATGGTATCATTGATTTGTGGGTTTTATTTTTCCTGGTGCTGCAAATCCAACTCAGGACCTGATACATGCTAGGCAAATGTTCTCCCACCTAGCTACATCAGGGCCAGCTTTCCTCTTCCCTTTTTGTTATTATGTTATTATTGTTTCATTACTGGAACTGGAACTCAGGACCTTGTACCTGCTAGGCTAGTACTCTAGCACTGACCCACAATCCCAGTCCTTTAAATTTTATTTATTTATTTATTTATTTATTTATTTAGAGGCAGAGTCTCATGTAGTCCAGGCTGGCCTTAAACTCACTAGGTGGCTGAAGATGACCTTGAACTCGTGCTCCTCCTGCCCCCCCCCCCAAGTTCTGGGAAAATAGGCAGACACCATCACACTTGGCTTTTTTTTTAATTTTGTTTATCTATTTTTATTATTTGATTTGTTGAGACAGAGCCTCACTGTATAGACCATCTGACCTCAAACATCTAATGATTCCCCTGCCTCTGTTTCTCAAGTGTAAGTAGGATTATAGATGTGAGCACCATACCTGGTTTGGTATTATTATTTTTATTTCTTCTTTTATTATTACTATTGTTATTTATTGGTTTTTCAAGACAGGTTTCTTTGTGTAGCCCTGGCTGTCCTAGAGCTCACTTTGTAGAACAGGCTGCCAGTGAACTCACAGAGATCCACCTGCCTTGGCCTCCTGAGTGCTGGGATTAAAGGTGTGTGCCACCATGCCTCGCTTTACTCTTTTTTTTTTTTTTTTTGAGACAGGGTGTTATTATGTCACCTTGGCTAGCTTTGTAGGCCAGGCTAGCCTCAAACCCACAAAGATCCTCCTGCCTCTGCCTTCCAAATGCAGAGAATTAAAAATATGTTCCTGTTATTGTTAACTTCTCATAAATGTAGCTCTGGGCCACCAAGGCAGTTGACTTCAGTTTTGGAAGGGCCTAGACAGGTACTTACTTTAGGTATCAACTCCCTACACCCCCTTATTTCCCTTATTCTGGTTGAACCCTTAGAACTGCAACCCAGGGCACCCCACTTTTCTAATCAAACAGAAACACTCAGGTTCACTTTATGCTTTTTTCCCCCCCGCAAGACAGGGTTTCCCTGTAGCTTTGGGACCTGTCCTGGAGTTAGCTCTTGTAGACCAGGCTGGTCTTGAACTCACAGAGATCCGCCTATGTCTGCCTCTGGAGTGCTAGGATTAAAGGTGTGCGCCACTTTATGCTCTTAAGAGATCACAGGGGAGTTCAAGGCCAGCCTGGTCTACAAGAGCTAGTTCCAGGACAGGCTCTAAAACTACAGCGAAACCCTGTCTCAAAGAGAGAGAGAGAGAGAGAAAGAGAGAGAGAGGAGAGAGAGGAGAGAGAGAGGAGAGAGAGAGAGAGACAGAGAGAGAGAGAGAGAGAGAGAGAGAGAGAGAGGAGAGGAGAGGAGAGAGAGGATCATAGGGAACCTTTAAAGGGCAGTGTGTAGCAAAGCTAGTCTTCTGGACCTTGAGCTTAATGGAAGTTCATTCTCTCCCTGCCTCTCCCTCTCCCCCTCTCCCCTCCCTTCTCTTTCCTGCCCCCTCCCCTTTTTCTCCTCCCATTCCCTCTCCCTCTTTGCCTTTCTCCCTTTCACCTTCATCTTACTTCTGTCCTTTTCTCGTGGTCCTACTGTGTGTATATATATTCTCGACCATCACTCTATGACCATCTATCTGTCTCTCCCTATTTCCTCCCCGTATTTGCTGGGCTCTCTTTGTCTCCCCACATCAACCTGTCTGTCTCTTGCCTGTCTTCCCTGGTCCCATCTCTGTGGCATCTGTTCTGTCTCTAACTCCCTGCCTTTGTCTCTCCGTTGGTCCTGTGTCTCTTTGTCTGTTTCCATCACTGGCCCTCGTCCTTCTGTCTCCGACCTTCCACCCCTCTGGCCAGGAGGGCCAGCAACTGATGCAGGAGAAACCCGAGCTGGCAGCCTCCGTGCGCAAGAAACTGGGTGAGATCCGGCAGTGCTGGGCGGAGCTGGAGAGTACCACACAGGCCAAGGCGCGCCAGCTCTTCGAGGCCAGCAAGGCAGACCAGCTAGTGCAGAGCTTTGCCGAGCTGGACAAGAGGCTGCTTCACATGGAGAGCCAGCTACAAGATGTGGACCCTGGAGGGGACCTGGCCACCGTCAACAGCCAGCTCAAGAAGTTACAGGTATGATGGACTGGCTGACCTGGTTGGCAGGGGTGGGCGGGGTGGGGATGGGGTCCCTGGGGCAGAGAGGAACAGCTCAGACACAACCCTCTGGGGTGTTTCAACCTGAGGCTGTCCTGCTAGGAGAGTGTTGGAAGCAGCCCTCACCTTAGGACCGAGGGTTCACGGAGACAGAGGGAATCTGTATTGTAAATAAGCAAACAGTTTCTTGGGATTTTGATATTTTCTGTGTGGAGAAAAAGGTTCAGAAGTAGGAGCACAGCTCTACTCAGAGCATCAGTGCACCCACGAGTACTTTCTCTTCCGGTTCCTGGGCTCAGCGTTCACTCCTGCAGCAGTCTTAAGAAACAGAACTCTGTTACCAATGAGAAAACTGAGATACAAAAAAACTGCACAGTGGCCAGTTTCTACGTTACCAAACAAAAGTCCTTGGAGAGCATTCCTGTGCCTGCTTAAGCCTTGCTTCTAGCTCAGCAGCTGACTGGTGTTCAGGCCTTAAAGGCTATGTGGCCTGTAGGTGTGGATGTGGGCCACTGCTCAGCTCTTGAAGTGGAATGGCTTCTGTCTTTAAATCCAGGGGTGGGACTTAACTGGCAGGGATGGGGCTTGATTGGCAGGGGTGGAGTTTGATTGGCAGGGTGGAGCTTGATTGGTTGATACTAATCTGAGACTGGAAAGTACATTTTCTCACTTGGGGAGCAAATGCTAGGGGCTGGATTCGAACCTGGATCCCTTGAGTCTTAGTGTTCCTTGGATGGAATTCTGGCAAGGTTTTTCTTGTAAAGTGATCAACATGGTAGGTGGCAAATTAAATAAATACATTTTTAAAAGCATGTAAACTGAGAATGTAGCTCAGTTGGTAGAGTGCTAGACTGGAGTCGATCCCCAGACCTGCATAAACCAGAGTGTTTGGCACACAGGCCTGTAATCCCAGCACTCTAGACATGGGAATATGGTGACCAAAAGTTCAAAGCCACGGTTGACCTCAGTCAGTTCCTGACTAAACTGAGATACAGGAGACCCTGTCTCAAATCAACAACAAAGTTAGAGTCAAAGATTAATTAATTAATTGATTAATTAATTAATATGTAAAAATAAAAGTGAAGACTGCCTGGGGTGTGGCTCAGTGGTAGAGCCCCTGCCTAGAATCCCCAGTGAGGGGCTGGGGTGTGGCTCAGTGGGAGAGTGCTTGCTTGAAACATTCAAAGCCCTGAGGTCCATTCTCAGTACAAACAAAAAAGAAAAAACCTGATAATAAAAGCATAATTATTTAAGTATACCGACTGATTTTTTAAAAAGGCTTTGTTTATGTCATTTAGGCTTGTCACTCTTTACCATATGAAAAGTGAAAAATTCCAATATTTATTGATTCTTTTGAAATGGATATTAAATCCATCACAAATTGTCCTTAATAGCCCTCTTTTATAGAGAACAATGTGGAGCTGGAGAGATGGCTCAGCAGAAAACGGCTCTCACTGCCAAGCCTAACAACTCTGAGTTTGATCCCTGGGACCCACATGGTAGAACCGAGTCCCATAAAGTTGTACACACACACACACACACACACGCATGTGCTCATCCACACTAAATGAGGTTTTCCTTACACACAAGTAGGGGACTGAGAAAATGACTCAGCAAAATCCTGCTGCTCAAGAATCCATGTTTGATCTGAACCATGTAAGACAGCTAGGCACAGCCGTAATCCCAGTGGTGGGATGGTGAAAGCAGGCATCTCCCTGTGGTGTGCTAGCCAGCCAGTCTCACTGACTGTAAGTTCCAGATTCACAGAGAGACCCTGTCCCAAACAAATCAAGTGGAGAGTGATTGAGGAAGAGATCCCTGACGTCATCCTCTGCCTTCCACATGAACATGTGTAGACGAACACCCATGCATGTGCACATACAACCGTGTACACACAAAAAATGCTTAATGTGAGAAGAAGCTGAATTTATTTATTTATTTATTTATTTTTGGTTTTTCAAGACAGGGTTTCTCTGTAGCTTTGGAGCCTATCCTGGAACGAGCTCTTGTTATAGACAAGAGGTAGCTATATAGGTAGGAAGGTGATAGATAGATAGATAGATAGATAGATAGATAGATAGATAGATAGACAGACTAGTCTTGATTGATGGATGGGTAGATGGATAGATAAAACTTATCCTATGGGTGGATGAATGGGTAGGTGGATAGATAGATAAACTGATCCTTGCCAGGCGGTGGTGGCACACGCCTTTAATCCCAGCACTCAGGAGGCAGAGGCAGGAGGATTTCTGTGAGTTTGAGGCGAGCTTGGTCTACAAGAGTTAGTTCCAGGATATACTCCAAAGCTACAGAGAAACCCTGTCTCGAAACTGCCCACCCCCCAAAAAAACTGATCCTATGGGTTGATGGATGGATGAATAGATAGACAGACAGACAGACTAGTCTGTGGGTTGGTGGATGGATAGATGGATGGGTGGATGGATAGATAGACTTAATCCTATGGTTGGGTGAATGGGTAGGTGGATGACTAGAGATAGATAGATAGATAGATAGATAGATAGATAGATAGATAGATAGATAGATAGATAGATAGACAAATTGATCTTGTGGGTGGGTAGATGGATAGATAGATTGGTAGTTAGCTAAGTAGATAGATAGATAGATAGAGAGAGAGAGAGAGAGAGAGAGAGAGAGAGAGAGAGAGAGAGTCTCATGTAGCCTAGGCTGGTTTTGAACCCACAGTATATCTAAGGATAACCTTGATGTCTAATCCTCCACTCTCTACCTCCCAAGTGCTGAGATTACAGGCATGAGCCGCCACACTTCACTTATGTGATGCTGAAATTAAACCCAGTATTCTACCGGTTGAGCCATTTCCTCAGCACAACACCTTAGTATTTCTGTAAAAATGGCTTGTATCAAGCCTTGAAAAGGTCTCAGGGGTCCTCGGGCCACATCTTGAGAACGCTAACAAATGTTCTCTACACACTATAATCCCAGATCCATCGCAGTCCTGTAAGGGAAATCCATGGCCCAGATGGGATCCCTGGCCAGCCCAAGGCCACACAGCCATCAGGCGGCCATTCAGGACCATGCCTAGTTATTGGTTTGGATTTTGTTAGTTTATTTGGTTTTAAGCAGGGTCTCACTATGTAGCAGGCAGGACTGAACTTCAGGCAATCCTCCTGCGTCATTCTCCCGAGTGTGGAGATCACAGAGTGTCCCGCCATGCCTAGGCTTGAACCATAGTCCTGCTGCTCTCCCACTGAGGGACACTGGGGAAGCAGCTGCGCTCAGTCACCTTCGTGCAGTGGAAGGACCCGGGTGCTAGCCCAGTTGTTGACAGAGGATCAGGAACATCACTGTCAGGAGGGTGGTGTCTGGATCCCAGCTGCCTGGAACCTTCTAATTCTGAGACTTACTGGCAGGATTATTACTCATGTCTTTTTGCCTCAGTTTCTTCTTTACTAAAATGGGCATCCTGACGGTCCCACCTCCTCCTCACTGTGATGATGAAAAGATGCAATTATTTTTTTTTTGCCTTTTCAAGACAGGGTTTCTCTGTGGTTTTGGAGCCTGTCCTGGAACTAGCTCCTGTAGACCAGGCTGGTCTCAAACTCACAGAGATCCGCCTGCCTCTGCCTCCCAAGTGCTGGGATTAAAGGCATGCGCCAGAAAAGATGCAATTCTTCAGGTACCCTCAGATTGATGGCCCCTGCAGAGCTGAGATTCAAATTTTTTGGGAGCTCTCTTGGTGGCCCATACCCCTAATCCTGGGATTTGGGAGGTGGGGCCAGGAAGCAGGAGATCAAGGACATCTCAGCTACATAGTGAGTTTCAAGCCAGCCTGGGGTACAAGAAATTCACACAGAAAAAGAGCCAGGTGTGGCGGGCACCCTTGTAATCCCAGCACTTGGGAGGTGGGAAGAAAATGCAAGGTCATCCTTAGCTACGGAGTGAGACGGAGGGCGGCTGCTCAGTGAGACCCTGCCTCAAAGCACAGAAGCATCAGAAGAGCCAGGTGTCATGGCACACACCCTAGCTCTGGGGAGACTGAGGCAGAAGAACCCCTACAAGTTTAAGACTGGCCCAGGCTACATGACACAGTTGCAAAAACAAAAAACAAGAAAAGAAGAAAGACCATGGTTTAGCTGCCTCCCCAGCTTTACTTTGGATATATTCTTTGGTTACAATTGCTTCACATGTTTCTGCTCAGACTCCCCTTGGGGGTATCTCCCCTTCTCATGTGACTTTTTATAAATATGTTTGGAGGTGGCATATGGCGCTAAACCTAGACACTCCCAGCTCGGTGGATCTTGCCAATTTTATGCCCAAGTGCTTCTGCTGACGATGCTCCCTCCCAGCGGCAGAACTGTTTCCCTGAATCCCAGCCAACCCCAGCATCACAGCATTGGTTCTCTCCACCATCCGGATGGCTGGGAAGCGATGGTGGGCCGGATTCGGCATTTGTGGATCTTTGTTAACTAGCAAGTGCCTCAGGCCCCTCTTGTTGGCCATGCATGTTGCGGTGTGATCTGTGGAGGGTGGTGGCACAAGCTTGCATTCCCAACACAGCAGAAGCAGATAGATCCGGACTCAAGGTCGTCCTTGGTTACCTAGGGAGTTGGAGCCCAGCATGGGCTATATGAGACCCTGTCTCAAACAACACCAAAGCAAAACAAAATTAGAGCCAGGCCAGATGTGTTGACGCACACATTTAATCCCGCTCTCAGAAGGCCTGGTCTAGAGAGTGAGTTCCAACAGGGGATACACAGTAAGATCCTGTCTAAGAGAAAGGAAGGGAAGGAGGGAGGGTTGTAGAAAAGACGCGCAACCTCCGGCTTCAGCAGTGTCATCTCCCCCCTCCCCCGCCCCATGTGGGAATTACTTCCTCCCAGCCCTATGTGTTGGGAACAGGAGATCCATTTTCCCAGGAGAGGCTGAAGCTAGGACAGAGTGGACTAGGGAAAGGGCTGGATGAGGACTGCGCTCTTTCCCCAGCAGGGGGAGCTCGAGACAGGCGTGACCCAGTAGGCTCTGGCCTCCAGATGGAGCCCAGCTGGACCTCAGAGGTTGTGGAGGGGTACCTCCTAAGGCCCCCAAGGGGTGCCTCCCAAGGCCCCACAGTTCCCTGGGGCCTGCCTGGGAGCTGAGCACAGGGCCTCTGAAGGAGGGAGGGCCAAGGGCACCATTCGGGCTGGCATGTGTGCTGGGGCAGCTCTCCTCTTCTCTTTCTGTGTCGTGTGTGAGTGTATGTGTAAGCGTGTGCGTGTGTCTGTCTGTCCGTCAGGGCATCTGAAGGAGGGAGGGCCAGGGGCACCATCCAGACTGGCAGTGTACTGGGGCAACTCTCCTTCTCTTCTCTTTCTGTGTTGTGTATGTATGCGCGTGCGTGCGCGCGCGTTCGTGTGTGAGTGTGTGTGTGTGTGTGTGTGTTTGTCTATCTGTCTGTCCCGCCCTCCACTCTGCTCTGCTCTGCCTCTTTGAATGTTCCATATCTGCCAGGCATGGTGGCTCATACCTGTAATCTTAGCACTTGAAAGGCTGAGGAATGAGGGTTGCCGGGAGTTGGAACCCAGCCTGGGCTTAGTGAGTTTCAGACCAGCCTGGGCTACATAATGAGAACCTGTATCAAAAAAAAAAAAAGCAAGCAAAAAACTCCATTACCCTCTTTTGACCTCATCATCCACTGCAGCAGAAATGTCCCCTCCCAGGCCACATGACCCGGAGCCCTCTCTCAGAGCCTCCTGACCAACTGTCCTTTCTGGTTGAGGGACCAGATGGTAGAGCAGCAAGCCCTCAGAGGCCCGGCCAGCTGGTCTGGCTTAGCTGTTTAGGCTCCTGCTCTCCTGCCACCTAAGGGGACAAGTGGGACATTGATTGACTGTAGCCTTGCGGCTGCCCAGCCACATCCTGAAGGATGCCTCACCAAGCCCTTCCGGTGCAGGGCTTTCTATGTTCCTTTCCTTCTCTGCCACTAACACCGTATCGTCAAGGGCAAGAGTCAAGTCTCTGTCCCACCACCGTATGACCAAGGCATGGGTCACATCCGAACATAGAAAATGTAGTGAAACATTTGGGCCTCTGGTCCTATGGTTCTGAGTTCAAATTCTGCCTCTTGCAGGTTTATTCTGGGCTTCGGTTTCTGAAACCGGGAGTTGGGAAGGGAGCATGGTGGATCCAAGTGAGAACGAGGATGATGGGGTGAGATCTTGTGGCCGCAGGCTGTGGTGTGGCTGGAGACTGGGGACCTTTGGAAGACAACCTCTCCCTCCTTCCTTCCATTTTCTTTTCTTGCTTTCTTTCTTTTTTTTGATACAGCGTTTTACTATGTAACTTCAGATGACCTGAAATTCAATAAGTAGACCAAGTTGGCCCTACATGCACAGAGATCTACCAGCCTCTGCCTCTAGAGTGTTGGAATTAAAAAAAAAAAAAAGGCCAGCACCACTTCAACTCCAGCCGATTGTTGAGCCACCTGATGTAAGTGCTAGGAACTGAATTCTGCTCCTCTGGGAAAGGAGCTGCCCTGAGTAGCCAAGTCACGCCCCCAGCCCCTCACTGGGGGATTCTAGGCAGGGGCTCTACCACTGAGCCATGCCTCCAGTCCCTCCCATCTTTTAACTTTAATGGCTTTTTGGAAAATGGTATAATTTATATACTATAATATATAGACTTTTATCCCTCCACCCTTTTTATTTTTAAAAAACATTTTTTACTATCATGTATGTCTGCATATGATATGTGTATGCCACACATGTGGAGGTCAGAGAAGAACCTTCAAAAGTCAGTTCTCTCCTTCACCAAGAATCTGGAAATCAGGTCGTTTACCCGCTAAGCGATCTCAGCCCACTTCCTTTTTCTTGAGGCTGTAGCCCAGGCCGCAACCCACCGTGCTGGGATTATAGGTGTGCACCACCCATGTCCAGCTTAATCTGTGATTTATTTATTTATTTTTTTTTAATTTTTTTTTGTGATTTATTTTTTAATGAGGAAGGACTCTGATCATACTTTTGTGTCTAATGATCCTTGTAATTTCAAGACAGGTGGTAGAGTGCCTGCCTTGCGTGCACAAAACCCTGGGTTCTGTTCCCAACACCACATAACTGGATGTGGCTGTACATGCTAGGAGATGGAGGCGAGAGAGTCAGGAGTTCAAGGTCATCCTCAGCTACAGGATGAGTTTGAGACCAGCCTGGGCTACATGAGGCCCCAACTCAAAAGCAAGCAAGCAAACCAAGGACTAGTGCACTTACTTGGAACCATTGACCGACCTTCACAGTCAAAAGGGGCCTATGATTTAAGTATTCAGAATGTGTGGTGTTTTTATCAAAACGAGAGAAGTGTCGTCTCCATCTCTGGTCATGGGGTCACTGACTGGGGACAGTGTTATAGCAAGAAGCTGGAACTTATTTATGTCATTTTAGGCTGCCTTTGTGTTTGGTGTATTTATGTTTATGTGTGGGAGTGTGAGTCCCTCCGTGTGTGTCTCGGGGGATCTGAGATTGAAGCTGTATGTCTTCCTTAGTCGCTTTCTATCTTATTATATTTGCGTGTATGCGTGTATGCATGTGTGGTATGTGTGGTTGTGTGTAATACGTGCCCATTTATGTGAATGTGATTTGGATATGTGGTGAACATGTGGAAGTCAGAGGACGACCTTGGGTGTCATTCCTCCCAGTCCTTCTTACCCAAGTGCGTGCGTGAGTGCGTGCGTGAGAGTGTGTGTGTGTGTGTATGAGTGTGTTGCTGCTGTGAACAGCAGACTAGCTGGCCTTTGTGCTTCCCCTGACTCTTCGTCTCCACTTCCACATTGCTGGAGAAGCATTGGGCTGTAGACATGTGCTACCATGCCTGGCTTCTTACAGGCTCAGGGGATTCAAACCTGGGTCTGCTTGCTTACTCAGCAGGCGTTTTACCTGGGGTCCCTTCCCCATCCTTGAGATTCTCTGTTACAGTCTCCTAGCACTGGGATGCTGGCTGCGAGGTTCAGTCTGGGCTGCATCATGGTGCTCAGAATGTGGGAGGGTAGGATATGTTCCCGAACTCGCCAAACCTGGAGTCCATAGGTGAAATCCCGGTTACTCAGGAAGTTGAGGCAGGAGAATCAGAAGTTCGGGTCTAACCTGGGCTACACACAGTGAGTTCAAAGCCAGCCTGAATTACTTACAGAGACCATGCCTGAAAATAAAAATAAAAAGAGGCCTGGGGATGTCGTTCAGTGGGTAAGTGCTTGCCAAGAGCTTACCAATGAAAAGCTCTAGAGGCAGTAAATCAATTCATTGATTGATTAATTCAATTAAAAACTTTTTTGAGAGGCAGAGACAGGCAGATCTCTGTGAGTTCGAGGCCAGCCTGGTCTACAAGAGCTAGTTCCAGGACAGGCTCCAAAGCCACAGAGAAACATAGAATTTTTTTTTTTTTTTTCGAGACAGGATCTTATCGTGTAGCTCTGACTGGCTTTGAACTCACAGAGATCCACCTGCCTTCTGAGTGCTGGGACTGAGGGCATGTACTAACATGCCTGGCAAATGCATACATCTTTAAGAACTGCGTTTGAAGAGACAAAGATAGGTGAGGGGGAGGGAGAAGAAAGGAAAGTGTTAGTTCTTGTGTCCCAATTATTTGCTTTAATCTGTTGCCTCTTAATTTTATTATTGCTGTGTTTTCTTCGCTTTCATCTGGTTGGAATCAGCCAAGCACTCTGTAAGCACATTCTTTAGTGAAATATCCTATTAACCTAGAAATCGTCAGGAAAATGTAAAGTCTCTTCTCCACCCTCCCCCAGCCCCGTGTCCCAAAGGAGCCTCAATGGTTGGCTATATGAGTACTTCTAGACCCTTCTCTCCCATTCCCAAGTGTGCTCATATGGGCACAGGGTTTCCTCAGTGTCTTCATTTTATTCCCAAATGTGTTCATATGGGCACATGGTTTCCTCAGTGTCTTCATTTTATTCCCAAATGTGTTCATATGGGCACATGGTTTTCTCAGTGTCTTCATTTTATTTCATTTTCATGCTTAATTTAAATTTTTGAATAAATACAATTTCATGGTTCAGACATCAAAAACCGTATGAAAAAATCCTATGTGAAAATTTCCTCCAGCCCTGTCCTCCACTCTGTGAGTTTGCATCCCCTGGTAGGTGACATCTGGTGTCAATTTCTTGTTGACTCCAGGGATTTTTATCCATGTGCGATTCACCACAAATGTTTGTCACATGGAGGCTCTCGACCGCTTTCCCTCGGCCCGGCCACTCCTGGCTATTAGTCCACCCCCTTGCAGAGTTCCTTAGCCGTTTCTGTCTTGTATTATTTTAACTTTTCAGACTGAGTTTCAGTAGCCAAGGGTGACCTAGAACTTGCTGTGTAGATGAGAATGAACTCCTGATCCCCCTGCCTCCACCTCCTCAAGGCTGGATAGGTGTGTGCCACCTTACCTTGTCCACCATTTCATTCTTTTAATCTGCGTGTGTGTGTGTTCCTGTGTGGAGATCCGGTGTGTGCAGGCCATTTCACGCATGTAGTGGTCAGAGGACAGACCCCTGCAGGTGTTGCTCTCCCCCCTGCCCTGTTTCAAATAGATCCCTAGTCTTTACTGCTGTGTATATCAGGCTTGCTGGGTCATGGGCTCCCCAAGATCCTCCAACCTTAGGAGCGCTGCGATTACAGATGCCCTACTGTGCTCAGCTCTACTGGGCTCTGGGGGTTCAAAGTCAGTTTTTGTGATAAGCATTTTATCCACTGAGCCATCTGAGCTATTTCCACAGGGCTACCAATTAAGGAATGAAACTTCCTTCCTTCCTTCCTTCCTTCCTTCCTTCCTTCCTTCCTTCCTTCCTTCCTTCCTTCCTTCCTTTCTTTTCGAGACAGGGTTTTTCTGTGTAACAGCTCTGGCTGTCCAGGAACTTGTTACGTAGACCAGGTTGGCCTTGAACTCACAGAGATCCGCCTGCCTCTGCCTCCCAAGTGCTGGGATTAAAGGTGTGTGCCACCACCGCCTGGCTGAAAATTCTTTTTAAAAAGAGAAACATTTACTATTTTTTTCAAATGGTGGTGGTGGGTATGCGCATGAATGCTGGTGCCCACGGAGGCCAGAGACATCAGATCCCCGTAGGGCTGGAGTGTCAGTTGGTTGTGAGCTGCCTATCATGGGAGCTGGGAACCAAACTCAGGTCCTCTGGAAAGTCATGTAACCACAGAGCCATCTCTCCAGGCCCCACCATTTCATTCTTTTTTCCTTTTTAATGATTTATGTATTTGTATTGGTGTTTGCCTACACCTGTGTCTGTGTAAGGGTGTTGGATCCCCTGGAACTGGATTTACAGACAGTTGTGAGCTGCCATGTGGGTGCTGGGAATTGAACTTGGGTCCTTGGGAAGAACGGCCAGTACTCTTAACCACTGAGTCATCTCTCCAGCCCCCATCTCTCTTTTTTCTCTCTCTCTTTCAAGACAGGATTTCCCTGTGTAGCCCTGGTTGTCCTGGACCAGGCTGACCTTGAATAGGTTGACCGCCTGCCTCTGCTCCTGAGTGCTGGGATGCAGGGTATGTGGTGCCTCATCATTCCACCATTTCATTCTTAATGGATTGTGAGATTGTTTCCAATTTTCTCTCATTGTAAACCCTGCTATGACGAAAGCCATGGGCAAACTTCTCTGCGTATAGGTGCCAGTATTTCTGGAGATCTGTTCCTGGCAGAGACAGTGGAAGCCCAGGGTCAGACGTGTGCACCACTTGCTTTGGGTAGAAGCTGCCAAATTTGCTTATAAAAGGATCTCCCCATTTATACCAGGCCTGTTGGTGGCTGAGGGTGCTCATTCCTGCATCTTTGCCCAACACAGTGTAGCATTCAGTTTTTACAGCTTTGCAAATGGAATGGCTAGGGCTGGAGAGATGGCTCAGAGGTTAAGAACATTGCCTGCTCTTCCAAAGGTCCTGAGTTCAATTCCCAGCAACCACATGGTGGCTCACAACCATCTGTAATGGGGTCTGGTGCCCTCTTCTGGCCTTCAAGCATACACACAAGACAGAATATTGTATACATAATAAATAAATATTTTAAAAAAATGGAATGGCTAGAAGGAAGTCATGTACTAATTTACATTTTTCCTGACCATCAGTGAGACTGGGCAGCTTTTTGTTTATTCTGTCTGCTGCCCATTTTCATCTGATGCCCATTTCTATTTGGGGCAGTTTTTTCCCTGCGGATAGTATTTGTTTTTAGATTTTTTTATTTTAAAATTTTATATGCATGTGTGCAATTGTCACATCCCTGCATTATACCTGAGGAGGCTGGAAGAGGATGTGGAGTTACAGATGGCTGTGAGCCACCATGTGGGTTCTGGGAATTGAACCCAGGTCCTCCGGAAGAGCAACCAGTGCTTTTAACTGCTGAGCCAGCCCTCCATTCCTGCTGACGTCATTCTTTCATGCATTGCACACATCACAAGAGAGACCTACTGTGTGCCAGGTACGGTTCTCAAGAGAGACCTATTGTGTGCCAGGTACGGTTCTCAAGAGAGACCCACTGTGTGCCAGGTACGGTTCTCAAGAGAGACCTACTGTGTGCCAGGTACGGTTCTCAAGAGAGACCTACTGTGTGCCAGGTACGGTTCCAGACGCCTGTACAGAGCAGTGAAGCTGGCCTGGCCAGCGCTCAGGAGGCTCACGCTCTAGAAGCAGGGGAGTGATCTGAAAATGCATGAGTGAAGCCAGTCATTCACAGCGGAGTGCGCAGCCTTGACACCAGCACTGCGGGTGCTAATGGAGGGGGGTCTCCCGTGAGCTCCTTGCCAGTCGGGCTACAGAGAAAAAAACATCTCCAAAAAGAATCCAGGCTTTAAAAGGTAGTTGTCTGTCAATACCGGCTGCTGTTGAAAAGCTAAGGCAGCAGGGGCAGGTTGGGGGATGTGGGGACATCTATGAGTGTTTTAAAGAAACCAGTTTTCTTTTTTTCTTTATTTTTTATGTGCATTGGTGTTTTTGCCAGAGTGTTTTGTTGAATACTTTGGAACTGAATTTACAGACAGTTGTGAGCTGCCCTGTGGGTGCTGGGAACTGAACCTGGGTCCTTTGAAAGGGCAGTCAGTGCTTTTAACCACTGAGCCATCTCTCCAGCACTAAAGAAACCAGTTTTAACCTGTCATGGTGATGCCCCAGAATTTGAGAGGTGAACGTAAAGACCAGGGGTTCAAGGTCGTCTTGGCTATATAGTGAGTTTCAGTTTGAGGCCAGTCTCGGCTACTTGAGAGTCTGTCTACAAAAGAGAGAGCAGAATAGCTGGAGAGGCTGCTCAGCTGCACTTGCAGAGAACCCAGAGTCTGTTCCCAGGACACATGCGGAGGCTCACACTCTGTCTTGGTAACTTTTTTTTATTTGCTGTAATAAGACACCATGACCAAGGCGACTTATAAAGGAAAGTATTTAATGTGGGGCTCCTTGTTCCAAAGGGCAGTAGGGTCCATGACTACCATGGGGGGTGGGGCATAGCAGCAGGCAGGCAGGCATAGCAGCAGGCAGGCAGGCCCTAGAGTGGTAGCTGAGAGCATACAAATGATCTAACTAGGAGTGGTTTAGAAACCTCAAAGCCCATTGACACACCTCCTCTAATAAGGCCACACCTCCTAATCCTTTCCAAATAGTTCCACTAATTGGGAACCAAGTATCCAAATACATTAGCCTATAGGGCAATTATCATTCAAACCACCATACTGTCTGCAACTCCAGCTCCGGGGAATCCAGTGCCATGTTCTATGCCTACGAGGGTATCAGGCACACATGTATGTAGTACACAAACACACATGCAGGTAAGACACTTACACATAAAATAAAATATTGAAGATCACATATTGCTCTTCTAGAGGATACAGATTTGCTTCCCAAGTACCCATATCAAGCAGCTCACAGCCACCTGTAACTCCAGCTCCAAGGAATCCAACGCCCTCTTCTGGCCTCCACAGTTACTGCACACATGTGGCATGCACACATACATAAAAAAAATATAGATAAGTTTTAAGAAAAGCGAGCACTTGCTACCAAGCCTGATGATCTGAGTTCCACCCCAGACCACACAGTAGAAGGAATGAGTTAACTCCCTCCAGTTGTCCAAGCATGCATGACTTCACATCACACACACACACACCAAATACATGCAAAAATTAGAGAAAAATGGCTTTGGAATGACTTTCCCATTAGACATTTGCCTTCGGGTGCTTTGTTTGTGACATATGACAGGGCCAGTGCAAACATGCTTTAATGTGGTCCGATTTAGCATTATTCACCCTTTTGGTTTTTATTCTTGGAAAGCCCCTCCCAACACACTCAAAGCATTTGGGCCCCCTTTATTCTCCTAATTTACAAATTTCTTCATTCCATTTAAGTCTTAAACCCATCTGCAGCTGTTAAAACAGAGAAAGGGCCCAGGTAAATCAGACCATTGCTTGGCCCATGCCCATCCATTAATCTTCGGGGATTTCAAGTGATATAAGAGATATTAATTTTCCTGTGTATTTTAAGATGGGTTTTCACGTATCCTAGGCTGACCTTGAACTCCTGATTCTTCCACTCTATCTCGAGTGCTAGAAGTACAGGCTTGCATCACTACACTTGGTTTTCTGTGGTACTGGGGGATGGAAGGCAGGGTGTCCTTGCACGCCAAGCAAGCACTATCCCAGCCAAGCTATACCCCAGCCTCCAAATCACTGTAGCTTTGTGTTTGGTTTTATGTCAGACAAGATTGACTTATCAGTCAAATTATTTCTCTGGGTCTCAGTTTCCCACAGTAAAAAAGAGATCCATTCAACTTTGAAGAAAATCCATGAATGGATGGACCATATTAGTTGTGTGTGTGTGTGTGGGGGGGATTCTTTGAGAAAATAACATTTGAGTTGAAATCTGATTGACAAATAAGAACATACCTGGCAGGACTCAAACTCACCATTCCCAGGCAAAAACTCCTGAGGTAGGGGCTGGTATGGAGCTCCATAGGTTCATGCAGAGGGAGGCACTGAACAGGGTGTGAGTGGAATGACCTGCCCACGTGAGTGCCTTGTCACAGAAGAGGCCTGGGAAGAGGGTGGGACTGCTGACTGTTCCCCTGTACCCACAGTCCATGGAGTCTCAGGTGGAGGAGTGGTGCCGTGAGGTGGGCGAGCTGCAGGCGCAGACGGCGGCGCTGCCCCTGGAACAGGCGAGCAAGGACCTGGTGGGCGAGCGGCAGAGCGCGGTGGGCGAGCGCTTGGTGCGCCTGCTGGAGCCATTGCAGGAGCGCCGCCGCTTGCTGCTGGCCTCCAAGGAGCTGCATCAGGTGGCGCATGACCTGGACGACGAACTGGTGAGGCGGGGCGTGGGTGCGCGGAGACTTGGGGCGGGATGTAAGGCCAGGGATTGACATTGTGGGCGCAGACGGTGAATGAAACCTGAATTGACCCAGGGTGAGAGTCAGATACATTCTTCAGTCCTTCGCTCCTTCACCTTATGTATTCTAGCCACTCATTCATTTGCTCATGAAACAAATTTTCTTTCCCTCCCTCCCTCCCTCCCTCCCTCCCTCCCTCCCTCCCTCCCTCCCTTCCTTCCTCCCTCTTCTCGTCCTCCTCGTCCTCCTCCTCCTCGTCCTCCTCCTCGTCCTCCTCCTTCTTCTTTCTTCTTCTTCTTCTTC
This sequence comes from Chionomys nivalis, assembly GCF_950005125.1. Classification (NCBI taxonomy): domain Eukaryota; kingdom Metazoa; phylum Chordata; class Mammalia; order Rodentia; family Cricetidae; genus Chionomys; species Chionomys nivalis. Next base: position 81,356,478 of record NC_080087.1, on the reverse strand, counting down.
TTCTTCTTCTTCTTCTTCTTCTTCTTCTTCTTCTTCTTCTTCTTCTTCTTCTTCTTCCTCCTCCTCCTCCTCCTCCTCCTCCTCCTCCTCCTCCTCCTCCTTCCTCCTCCTCCTCCTTCTTCCTTCCCCTCTCTCTCTCTCTCTCTCTCTCTCTCTCTCTCTCTCTCTCTCTCTCTCTCTCTCTCTCTCTCTCTCCTGTTTGAGACAGTCTCATGTGGTCCAGGCTGGCCTGGAACTGGTTATGTAGCCAACTATGACTGAATTCTTGATCCTCCTGCCTCATCCTCCCTAGTGTTGGGGTTGCAAGTGTGCCCAGCACTCCTGGTCATGGAGTTGGTTGCCTCTTCTTTTGTGGGTCTTGACCCCAACCCCACTCATTTGCATTCATCTCACCAAATGCTCATCCACTCAATCATTCATCTGTCCAATCATCTGTTTACCCTCGCTCCGTCTTGGCCAGGCCCTCAGACTGTGTGAGGCCAGGGCCCAGCAGGTGTCCAAGGCAGCCACTGTCTGTTGCTCAGTCCTGCCACTAGGGCTGTCGGGGTGGCAGTGATGTTGACCCTCAGGGGTGGTAGGAACTCAGAGAAGTTCAAAGCCAGAGGGTGGGGGTCTTCCTGGGGGAACGGATGTGTAAACTGAGGAAACAGGGAATGGAGGGATGGGAAGGGAACTCCAGGAAGCAAGGCCTGCATGTTGGAGGCCAAAGCTAAGTGGGTGTCTGCCCCAAGTGCAGAGAGCTGCATGGAGGGTGTCACACAGGACGCTGATGTCCCTGGGGCTGAGGTGAGGAAGTGCAGAGAGCTGGATGGAGGGTGTCACACAGGACGCTGATGTCCCTGGGGCTGAGGTGAGGAAGGTCACCCATGCATATAAAGGGGTCTGAGGCTGGTGGGGAGGCAGCGATCCTTGGGTGCATTCTCTCACCGACCCTCTCCTGTCCTCCCCAGGCATGGGTCCAAGAGCGGCTGCCGCTGGCCATGCAGACAGAGCGAGGCAATGGCTTGCAGGCTGTCCAGCAGCACATCAAAAAGAACCAGGTGAGCTGAGCCAGGTGAAGGCGTGAGGTAGAACCCTTGGGGATGTGAGTGCTAGGAAAGAAGCCAGTTAAATACCTGTTTGAGGGGCTGGCACGTGGCTCAGTGGTGGCTGGGCACGTGGCTCAGTGGTGGCTGGGCAAGTGGCTCAGTGGTTTAGAGCACTGGCTGCTCTTCCAGAGGATCCAGAACCCATAAGGTAGCTCACAAATGTCTGTAACTCCAAATCCAGAGCGTCCAGAACCCTCATATAGATATACATGCAGGCAAAATACCAATGCACATAAAATAAAAATAAATAAATCAGCCGGGCAGTGGTAGCACACACCCTTATTCCCAATATTTGGGAGGCAGAGACAGGCAGATCTCTGTGAGTTCGAGGCCAGCCTGGTCTACAAGAGCTAGTTCCAGGACAGGCTCAAAAGCTACAAAAAAAAAAAAAAAAAAAAAAAAAAAAAAAAAAAAAAAAAAAAAAAAAAAAAAAAAAAAAAAAACCTGTCTCGAAAAACCACACACAAAAAAATAAATAAATCATTTTTAAAAAACTAGATGAGTAGATGGGAATGAGAGAATGATGCCTCTCGTCCTTGACAAGACTGGATAACAGGTAGATCCATGTGCGTCTAGTCTGTCATGAGTCTCTGCTTTTTTGTTGTTACAGAGTCAACTTTGTTGTCAGGTCACAGTCTTCTCTTTAATTGGTGATGAAAGGCTCTCAACAGATGCATGTTTACCTATTGCCATCAAAACCAAAGAGAACTGGGGGTGTGGCTTAGAGGTAGAGCACCTGCCTAGAATCCCCCAGTGTGGGGCTGGGGTCCTGGCTCAGTAATAAAGTGCTTTCTTAGCCTTCCAAAGGTCCCAGGTTCAATCTCACTACAAATGACTACTTTTACTCCGGTCACAAGCTACTAATAGATCCGTAGCTAGGCTAAGCTAGCCCATCACACAGGGCTTCTCAGTAGCTTGATCACGTGCAGGACTTAAGCAGGTAGTGACAGCTGCTGAGTCCAGGAGGACCTTCCTGTCTTACAAATCCCATTTGACAGTACAGTCTTTGGAATCAGCTTCCAGTTTTCCCCGGGACTGCACTTCTCTTGTCAGGGCCGGTTTTCCCACCTGCAGCATGTGGGTATCAGTGAGTGGTACCTGGCAAGTGGCAGGGAATCTGAGGGTGTTCTTTCTAGCTCAGCGGCCCTGCCAGTCGCAGAGGGGCTCGGTGTGTCATGGAGACTTTGCCACCCCTCCGCTCGATGTTTCATTCGCAGGGCCTGCGGCGGGAGATCCAGGCGCACGGGCCGCGCTTGGAGGAGGTGCTGGAGCGCGCGGGCGCGCTGGCCTCGCTGCGCAGCCCGGAGGCCGAGGCGGTGCGCCGGGGCCAGGAGCAGCTGCAGAGCGCTTGGACCGGACTACGGGAGGCAGCAGAACGAAGGCAGCAGACGCTGGACGCTGCCTTCCAGGTGGAACAGTACTACTTTGATGTGGCGGAGGTGGAGGCGTGGCTGGGCGAGCAGGAGCTGCTCATGATGAGTGAGGACAAGGGCAAGGTGCGCCCAGAACAGGGGTGAGGGAGTCCGGGCACATCGGAGCTGGGGAGGCCCGGCCTCTGCCACCTTATCGCGGGCGCCATGTACTCCTAGGATGAACAGAGCACCCTGCAGCTGCTTAAGAAGCACTTGCAACTGGAGCAGGGCGTGGAGAACTACGAGGAAAGCATTGCACAGCTGTCGCGCCAGTGTCGGGCGCTGCTGGAGATGGGACACCCAGACAGGTGGGTGAGCGGCGGGCAGAGCTAATTCGAAGGGAAAGGTCCAAGGAAGGCTAGGACCGAGTTAGAGTAGCAGCGCCAGGTTTGATCGGGCACTCATGTATTCCCAGCATCCAGGAAACTGAGACAGTAGGATTGCTGCAAATTTGAGAGTTCCAGGCCAGAAAGATTCACATAGAGAGATCCTATCTGAAAGAGAGAAAAAAAGACAGTGAGATAAATAGATAGCATATAGCCAGGACAGGCCGGACTGCTGACATCAGAATGGGGCAGAGCCAGGGCCATCCTGGAATAGCTGGGTGATGCGACCTTGCTGAGCCTCTAGGGGGCTTGGCTGGCGGTGGGATCTTAGAGGGACAACAGATTAAGACCGTGTCCAGAAGCCAGGAGGCGGAGACTGAAGGTGGACCTGGGTCTTAAGGGAAGGAGTTAGGAGCCCTAATCACATCACTGTGGAGCAACAAGGGACCAAAGATAGAAACTAGGCAAATAAACAAAGCCAATAAAGGATTCTGGGTGGGGGGGTGGGGGGGTGAGGGGGGTGAGTGTATCAATTATGAAAGCAGTAGTGAGGGACCAGGAATTCCAGTGGTCCTTAGCTACATAGAGAATTTGAGGCCAGCATGGGCTTCATGAGTCCCTGTCATTAGGGGAAAAAAAATACCCATTCATGGTACACTCAGTGCCTAGCAAAATATTAATTATCGATACTATGGTTTTATATTTTTAGTATCACTTACTGTTATTGCCAAAGCAGTGAGTACCACGCTGGCTCAGTGTGAGATTTGCAGAAAACTGCCCCCACCAGAGGGGGATCTTAAAGAGACAGGACCCTGGCAAAGATTCAGGATGAAGCAGCCCTCCCTTGGGAGGGAGTCTTAGGGGTTCACTGTTGTCCCCCATCTGCCCTCAGTGAGCAGATCAGCCGGCGACAATCCCAGGTGGATCGCCTCTATGTGGCCCTCAAGGAGCTGGGTGAAGAACGCAGGGTGAGCCTGGAGCAGCAGTACTGGCTATACCAGCTCAGCCGCCAGGTGGACGAGCTGGAACACTGGATTGCTGAGAAGGAGGTGGTGGCTGGCTCCCCGGAGCTGGGCCAAGACTTCGAGCATGTATCGGTGAGGGGTCTTGTGAATTCCATGTCTTAGTTATGTTTCTGTTGGGACAAAACACTGTGATCAAGGCAGCTTATAAAAGAAGGCGTTTAATTGGCTTTACAGTGTCAGAGGGTTCAAGTCCATGACGGTGGAGTAGAGAGAGGTATGGTGGCAGGAACAGCTGAGAGCCAACATCGTGACCCAAAAGTAGGAGGCAGAAAGAGGCACATTGGGATGGCCCAAGTCTTTGAAAACCTCAAAGCCTACCCCCAGTGACGCACTTTCTCTAACGAGGCCACACCTCCTAATCCTTCCCAAACACTTCCACTAACTAGAGACCAAGTATTCAAACATATGAGCCTATGGGGGCCCTTCTCATTCAACCCACCATACACCAATGATACTAGCGACCACTGTGCATCCTATGAAGGCCTCTGGGCCTTCTTTCGAATGACTCACCTCACCTCATGGCCCTGACACACATGCGTTTACACACACACACACACACACACACACACACACACGGAGGAGCACTCGTGGCACCTGAGAGGTGAGAGCAGGTGAATCAGAAATTCCAGGCATCTTTGGCTACACAGTAAGTTTCAGGCCAGCCTTGGTTGCCTAAGACCCTGTGACACACATACACACAAAACACCACACATGCTACACTCAATGCCTAGCATGGTGTCAGTTATTAATACTATATATCATATTCTGTACAATTTACTGTTTCTGTTAATGCTACAGAATGCCCAAGAACTATTAGATGTTATTTTATTATAACAATGTTTATTTCATGATTCCTATCTATCACATGGTCACAGGTTGGAGGGGGCTGGGGTGTCTAGCATTGTCACCCACTTAGGTAACTTTTCTCTCCCCACGCCTTGTCCTGGTCCCAGGTGCTACAGGAGAAATTCTCAGAGTTCGCCAGTGAGACCGGAACGGCAGGGCGGGAGCGGCTGGCAGCGGTCAACCAGATGGTTGACGAGCTGATTGAGTGCGGCCACACAGCGGCGGCCACCATGGCTGAATGGAAGGACGGGCTGAACGAGGCCTGGGCCGAACTCCTGGAGCTCATGGGTACTCGGGCCCAGCTGCTCGCTGCTTCTCGGGAGCTGCACAAGTTCTTCAGCGATGCCCGAGAGCTTCAAGGGCAGATTGAGGAGAAGCGGAGGCGGCTGCCCCGCCTGACGGCACCACCAGAGCCCAGACCCAGTGCCAGCTCCATGCAGCGAACCCTGCGAGCCTTTGAGCACGACCTGCAGCTCCTCGTGTCCCAGGTGGGGTGACTGGCAGCCTAAGAGCAGGGTGGGAGGGCCTGAGTCGTGGGGCTGGGAGTGGAGGCAAGAGAAAGCAGCCTGGGGACAAGGGGAAACTGGACAGATAGAAAGTGGAGATCTTTCACTGTGCTAAGGAATCCAGTCGAGACTGGGGGCGGGTGGCAATGCTGAAATTTATTCCTTTCTTTCTTTCTTTTTTTCTTTCTTTTCTTTTCTTTTTTCTTTTTTTTTTAAAGAGAGCCAGCTCTGACTGGCTTAAGACTTTTTACTGTACCAGGCTAACCTTGAACTTGCAGTGAGCTTCCAGCCTCTACCAGAGGTGGAAAGGTCTAAGCCGGGTGTGGTAGCTCACGCCTGAAAGCCTGAAACCTTAAGCACTCAGGAGGCTGAGACAGGAGGAGCATCAAGAGTTCAAGGCCCGGCTAGGCTACAAAACATGACCCTGTCGCGGAAAAAAAAAAAAAAAAAAAGAAAAGAAAAGAAATTTATGTAAGCTGCCAGACATAACATCACACCCCCATAATCCCAGAAAGATCCCGAATTTAGGATAATTAGACTACACAGCGAAATCTTACTCAAAACAAAAATTGGGAAGGTATTTGGAAGCTGGGTTACTAGTAGGTGACTAGTAGGTCTGATGTAAACAGGGGAAAAAACCCAGGAATTATATCAAACAGACACCAGGGTAGAAAGAGGCTCCTGGGAAAAATCAGATGGCTCGAGAGAAGAGAAAGGCGGACTTGTGTGGAAGAGCAGGCAATGGACACGGCAGAAGGAGTTATCAGAGCAAGAGTTTTAGGCAGCCAAATGAAAGAAACCTGGTAGTAAAGATAAAAGCCAGAGCACGGGTACGGATAGGTCAGAGAACGATCGATCAGGCAGTAGGCGGAAGCCTGAGTCGGCGAAGTCAGAAGGCGGTCCAGGAGCCTTAGGGAAGAAACAGGGTGGAGCTTAGCCACGTGGGTGGGGGAAAAGGGATGAGAGCTTCAGTCAAAAGGCAGAGGCCTGGGTCACCAAGGAGGGGAAGAACCTGGGCTGTAGAGGCGGAGGAAAGGGAGGAACCTGAGCTACGGGGGCGGAGGAGGGAGGAGCCTGGACCACGAAGGAGGGACGGGGGCCACAGGTGCTGTCGGAAGGAAGAGTGGAGGCTGGGTCAAGTGAGATGAGTAAGAGGGCGGAGCCTGTGCCCACACACACGGCTGGTCATGCCCCTCAGGTACGGCAGCTGCAGGAGGGGGCGGCCCAGCTGCGGACGGTGTACGCCGGCGAGCACGCCGAGGCCATTGCCAGCCGCGAGCAGGAGGTGTTGCAGGGTTGGAAGGAGCTGCTGGCAGCCTGTGAGGATGCTCGTCTGCACGTCAGCTCCACGGCCGATGCGCTGCGCTTCCACAGCCAGGCCCGTGACCTGCTTTCCTGGATGGATGGCATCGCGGGCCAGATCGGGGCAGCTGACAAACCCAGGTGCCCCCCGCCTCATCTTGGGCTTTTTGCGTACCCATGGTGGTCTTCAGTAGCTGCCCCACCTCCAACAGCCCCTTCGTAAAGTGCCTGTGTGTGCCAGGCACTGTTCTGGGTGCTTCAGATGTGTGAGGATCCCTTTTAGGCTTGGCCTAGGGTGCTTTCTGCCCTGGATCCTATCCGGGTGTTCACACTGGCCTCCCTGTGGGCATGTCACAGTAAGGCCTGGCCAGGACTGAGAGAAAGCTGTGAGACCATTGTCACAGTCAATAAAGCTGATGCTGCAACTTAACCTAGTAGGTACTCCTTAGTTCTTTACGCGGTAGTTTGGGGTCAGTGTCCAGCAGAAGTCAAACCTGAGCTAAGCCTGATGGCACAAGCAGATCCACTTGGATATTCAGGGAGCTGAGGCAGCAAAATGAGTTCAGGGCTAGATGGATAACTTAACAAGACCCTGCCTCAAAATAGAAAAACAAACACAAGAGTTGAGGATGTAACTCAGTCATCTTCAGCGACATAGCCAGCATGTGCTACACAAGACCCCGTTGAAGGGGTGGAGAAGGAGGGGAAGTCGGACCTGAAGTTCTAGGTACACTAAAGCAAGCTTTGGCACTTTCGGATCACTACCTCAGAACTTGGCCAGAGAAGGTCTCTGTCCTGGGGTTCTGTAGAACAGCAGTGTCAATGTGCTCTTTGGGAGCTGCATCTAAGGGGCAGCCTGAGGGTGGTTGCATGCGGCTTAGATCCCTGTCCCCTCCCCGCTGCAGGGATGTGTCGTCGGTGGAGGTGCTTATGAACTACCACCAGGGTCTGAAAACAGAACTGGAGGCTCGTGTGCCTGAGCTGACGGCCTGCCAGGAGTTGGGGCGCTCCCTATTACTCAACAAGAGTGCCATGGCTGATGAGGTGGGGGAGAAACATGGAGTCCCTCTCTGCTCCTACCTTTTGCCTACCTCGATGCCTCTCTCACCCCACCCACACACTCCCAGATCCAGGCACAGCTGGACAAGCTGGGAACCCGGAAGGAGGAGGTGTCTGAGAAGTGGGACCGTCACTGGGAGTGGCTGCAGCAGAGTGAGTAAGGGCCTACACACCAGTGCCTCAGTGGTGCAGGAGACAAACCTCTGCACGTCTGGTCAAGACCAGAGGGTGACAAGTGACATGAGCATGCTTTGCATGTTGCCCTCGGGTGCCCAGAACCAAACCCCTGGGGCTGGGAGGGTGAATGAGGGGGCTGTCTTACTTTTGAACTCAGCCCCCCATGTGAGGGTACCCTAATACACACACAACAAATACAATGTTTTAAGTTCTCATTACTCTGAAGGCTGGACTGGGGGTAGCCTGAGGGGATGGCCAGAAAACCTTAGCTCCCACCCCAGGCAAAGGTCTGAGGCTCTCCTGGAGGCTCATCTCCTATGCCTGCCCCCAGTGCTGGAGGTTTGAAGCTCGCCTGGCGCCTCACCTCCTATGCCTGCCCCCAGTGCTGGAGGTCTGAGGCTCGCCTGGCGCCTCACCTCCTATGCCTGCCCCCAGTGCTGGAGGTGCACCAGTTTGCTCAGGAGGCCGTGGTGGCTGATGCCTGGCTGACAGCCCAGGAGCCACTCCTGCAGAGCCGGGAGCTGGGCAGCAGTGTGGACGAGGTGGAGCAGCTTATCCGGCGACACGAGGCCTTCCGAAAAGCAGCCGCAGCCTGGGAGGAGAGGTTCAGCTCTCTACGGCGCTTGACCACGGTCAGACCCCAGATCCCACCTCCCACCCACCATCCCTATATATTAGACTTGCTTGGGTGCCTGGCCCTGCACTGGGCAGCACTAGACGTAGGTCCTTCCTGGGCTGTAAGGGAAGGCAGAGGGACGTACCTGTAACCGACTGTTAAGAACCCAGAGGGGCCCAAAATTTTTGATGAAAAATAGGTTGAGTCTGGAGAGATGAGACAGGGGGGGGGGAGGATTTGAGGGGTCTTTGGGAACCCAGAAGCCCTTGGTCTGGTCTTGAAGAGTCTAGTATGAGACTTGAAGAACACAGTGAATGCAAAGACCTTGTGATAAAATGCCTCAGGGTCCTGAGGGGGCTGTTAGGGAAGGTGTGGTGGAAGGGGTCAGAAAAGCACCCAGAGAAGGTGACTGTTTAGCTGTCAGAGGGGTAGTGGCACACACCTCATTCCCAGCATTTGGGAGGAGGCAACAGAAGTCATCAGAAGTTAGTGCAAGGTCATCCTCAGTAATATCGAGTTTGGAGCCAGTCTAGGCTACATGGAGCCCTGTTTTCCATATAGATTCCACCACACACACCCTACAAAACAAAGCCAAAATAAGCAGAAGGGAAGGGAAGGGAGGAAGAAAGACAGGGTCGGAGGGGGGGAGGCCCCTTTTCCCCTACAAGATCAATGGGGGTTTGTGGAAAGAACAAGGATTTGGTCTTGGCCAAGAATAGGCAATGCCTGAAAACCCTGTTTCTTCGAGAAGCTAATCTAAACAGCGAGGAAGAATGCCCAGACCTTCGCGAACGACTCTCTAGGCTCCGCCCCATCCCCCCGACCTGACCCGACTTTTCTACCCCCTCCCCCAGATCGAGAAACTCAAGGCAGAGCAGAGCAAGCAGCCACCCACCCCCTTGCTGGGGCGCAAATTCTTTGGGGACCCCACCGAGCTGGCGGCCAAGGCAGCGCCTTTGCTACGTCCAGGGGGTTATGAGCCCTTGGCTCGCCGAGCCTCGGACACGCTGTCAGCCGAGGTGCGGACCCGGGTTGGGTATGTGCGCCAGGAGCTCAAGCCCGAGCGTCTCCAGCCGCGTATTGACCGGCTCCCTGAGGTCCCGGGGAGGGTAGAACCCGCGGCCCCAACAGCCACAGCGCTGGACACGACGGACACCCCTGGAACCCCGGTGCTGACAGAGCAGGTCCGGCCCCGACCGGAGCGCCAGGAGTCAGGGGATCGTACGGAGGAGCTGCCACGGAGACGACGGTCAGAACGCCAGGAGTCCACCGAACAACCAGAGGAGGCTGCGCGGAGGCGGCGGTCGGAGCGCCAGGAGTCCGCGGACCACGAGGCACCACATAGCCTTACTTTGGGTCGCTATGAGCAGATGGAGAGGCGGCGGGAGCGGCGGGAGAGGAGGTTGGAGAGACAGGAGTCTAGCGAACAGGAGACACCAACCAGAGGAGAGCTGGTCAAAGGGTGAGGACCTCTGTGACCAAGGTGTTAGGGAAAGGGAAAGCTGTGGTCTAGAGGGCCCAAGGGCTGGGCTTCTGGGCTCAGAACTGCCCAAGTGAGCACCGTGGTGGCAAGTCTGTAATGCTAGCATTTCTGAGGCCATGGCGGGAGGCCCAGGAGCAGTGACGGAAACAAACTGTGAAGACTGGAGACATTTAGGACTGAGAGGAAAAGCCCAGGGGACTTAGAAACTCAGGGGGAATGTGTAAAGAACACAACCGTATGTTTAAAAGTTCAAAGACACCAGCTTGCCTTTTGCTTTGCTTAAAACTCAAAGGACACGCAGGCAGTGGTGGCGAACGCCTTTAATTACAGCACTTAGGAGACCAAGGCAGGAGGATCTCTGTGAGGTCAAGGTCAGCCTGGTCTACTGAGGGAGTTCCAGGACAGCCAGGACTGCGTAGAGAGACCCTGTCTCAGGAAAAATCATCAAACAAACAAAGGTCAGAGGACAGCAGAGTGAGCTCGTTCATGTGTGACCACAGCCCTTAGGCGTGAAGGACTGAGTCCCAGACCAACCACCCTGCCGTACATCCTGAGCATCATGGCGAGTCATTCTGTCTCTAAAACAAACAAGTAATTGGAGTGTGGTGGCCCTGGCCTGTACTCCCATCACCTGGGAGGCAGCCGGAGGAGTAGGGGTTCAAGATCATCCTCAGAGAGGCCAGAGGTCAGACCTTGATTCAAATCAATCAAAGGTTGAAGAGATGGCACAGTGGTCAAGCCACTTGTTGCTGTCCATAGGACCCCAGTTTGTTCCAAGCACCCACATTGGGTGGCTCACAGCCGTTTTGACCTCCAGCTCCAGAGGATCCAGTGCCTTCCTCTGGCCTCTGAGGTCAGCAGGTACCCACATGGCGCGTGCGTGCGCGCACACACACGTACAGGCAAAGCACTCACACACATAAACCTATAAAAAAAAGTCAACTAGCCGGGCGGTGGTGGCGCACGCCTTTAATCCCAGCACTTGGGAGGCAGAGTCAGGTGGATCTCTGTGAGTTCGAGACCAGCCTGGTCTACAAGAGCTAGTTCCAGGACAGGCTCCAAAACCACAGAGAAACCCTGTCTCGAAAAACCAAAAAAAAAAAAAAAAAAAAAAAAAAAAAAAAAAAAAAGTCAACTAAACAAATAAGAAAAAAACTTGGAGAGAGGGATTTAGTTGTACATCGAGTAGCTGTGTCAGGAACACCCACGGTGTGCAAGGCACACACGTGTGAGACTGCTGAGTTGTGGGCAGGCGCCTGGTATCGAGGCCTGGTATGGTATGACTGTCCAGGCAGTCAGGGCCCTAGCCAAAGGTACTGCATCTCATTTGGGTCTTCTGCCCTTGTTCTCCAGGAAGGCCACCCTAGCGGACATTGTGGAGCAGCTGCAGGAGAAAGAGGCAGGCCCTGGGCTCCCTGCTGGGGTGGTAAGTTGAGTCATAGGGATGGGTGGTGGTAGAAGCCCTCTTAGTGGCCAGGATCTTGAGAGGCAATCATTGCGCAGGCCCATCCTCCTTCCAGGACCTTGCAGTCAGCTTATGGAGCCACAAACCCAGGACCCTTATTTCTCCCTCCACACACAAGGATTAGACTCTAAACTCTGCCCCATCTGTTTTAGACTCCCTATTTCTCCAGCCTTGTGGGGGTCCCAAATTTCCTCATTAGCCACTCAAGAGACCACCCCAAGATTTCTCACACAGAAATTCTATACCCTTCCTCTATCTAGTCTACCTCCTTAGACCCTGTCCCTACCTTCCAGCTTCCAGAATTCCAAAGCCTAAATTCGAATGACCCATTCCCAAAACCCAAGGGGGTCTCCTCAGCCCTGAGGGTCTTTTCATGTTCCCCCTCCAAGATAGGCGGCCCTGCAGAACGATGGGACCCCTGGCCCTAAGGCTCCCCGAGATAGGATGCTCCCCGCTAGTCATCATGGACAGTACCCCTCTCCCCACTCCCTTCATTCACACAGCCGTCGCTGCCTCAACCTCGTGAGCTTCCCCCCGGTCGCCTGCCCAACGGGCTTGAGCCGCCCGAGCGGACACCTCGGCCCGATCGGCCGCGGGCACGGGACCGGCCCAAGCCACGCCGGCGGCCTCGGCCTCGAGAGGGTGGTGAGGGCGGGGGAAGCCGGCGCTCGCGCTCCGCCCCTGCCCAGGGAGGCTCCGCCCCCGCTCCTCCGCCTCCGCCCACTCACACTGTGCAGCACGAGGGCTTCCTGCTGCGCAAGCGCGAGCTCGACGCTAACCGCAAGTCGTCCAACCGGTGAGCGCGTGGGCGGGGCTTTGGATGGCTGGGAGCCCGCTCAGGGTGTTTCATGAATGAGTAGCTGGGCGGGAGGGGGCGGGGCTCAAATTCAAAGACTCCAACCCCTGAAGGGGAGGGGCGTGGTCGACATTTAGAGTCTCCAATAGCTAAGTGGGTCGAGCGAGATGGGCGCATGACAAAGGTACTTGCCCCTAGTGAATAAATTGAGATTCAGTCTCAGCGACCACCCTAGGTGTTGACTGTGGCTAAGGAGCAAACCTTAAGTAGTGTCTAATCTGGATGATTCCAGTGCGGTGTGAATTGGAGCTTCAAGATGGCATCCAATCAGTGAGCGGGATCGATTCCCCCCGCCCCCCCACACACACCTTACTCTACTCATGAAATTTACAGTGGGGTTCCGGAAAGGAGCAGAGCCTCAACTGAGGACCTAGTTTCGGAATGTTGGAAGTTATTTCAGATTTCCAGATGAGCAGCTTTTCTTTTTCTTTTGTTTTTTGGGGTTTTTGTTTGTTTGTTTGTTTTTCGAGACAGGGTTTTGTTGTAGCTTTAGAGCCTGTAGCTATTGTAGATCAGGCCTGCCTCGGACTCAGAGAGATACACCTGCCTCTGCCTCCTAAGGGCTGGGACTAAATGCGTGTGCCACCACTGCCGGGCCAGCTTTTTCTTAAATTATCTAAACTACATTTATTTGTGTTGGGGGTGGAAGTTGTGTGTGGAGGTCAGAGGACAACTGGCAGGAGTCGGTTCTCTCCTTCCACCGTGGGTCCCTGCGATTGAACTCAAGCTGTAAGGCTTGGCTGCAAGTGCCTTAATCTCCTCAGGCCCTAACACGTTTGCACGTGTGTTTGTGTGTGAGTGTGTGCGTGTTTACTTTTGAAGAGAGTTCAGCTTGTACTTGTCCAGTACATTTTTGTCCAACTGAGATGGAAAATGTGGGGCAGGTAGAGTCAGGTATAGTGATATCTGGACCCAGGACACGAAGGGAGCAGGACAGGCTGAGGCTTTGCTGGTGCGACTGAAGTTAATGTTTTCTTCCTCGTCCCTAGACCAACGTGGGAATGAACACTGACACCTGTTGGATTTTAGTTTCCTAACCAGGGACTTCTTCCTAAATAGGGACTTTGGCTGCATGGGGAGACCAGATCTTGTTTCAAACTATAGAACCTTACATGTTCCTTGAAGGAACTTGGTGAAGGGTGGGGAAATGAGAACCAGAGAAGGCGATGCATGGGGAAAGTGAGATCGATGAACAAAACACGGGTGTGCATATGAGTCAGTTGAATTCTTTCAGGGCTGGGGATCAAGCCCGTGGCCTCATGTTCTACCACTGAGATATACCCCCAGCTCCTCGCTAGTGAATCCTAGACAAGGGCTCTACCTACTGCTGGCTGCCTTCCTATCCGAACAGCTCGTGTATTGCTTTTAGGAAAGTCAATATGAAACGAGACAAGGAAGGGTTAGCCAGCAGGGACCAGCCTGGGCAAACTCTTGGTTCTGGGAGCACTAGTCACACCTCCCAGAACAGGACCTGCCTTGTGGGGCAAAGGGCCAGAGGTACAAGATCAAGCACACGCTCTGTGAGGGTGATGATGTAGAGTTCCCAGGCAGAACTCTGCAGCTCTGCTTCAATCGCCATCTCACCACCCCCAGGTCATGGGTGAGCCTGTACTGTGTGCTCAGCAAGGGGGAGCTAGGCTTCTACAAGGACTCCAAAGGCCCATCATCGGGGGGCACGCATGGTGGGGAACCACTGCTCAGCCTGCACAAGGCCACCAGCGAGGTGGCTAGTGACTACAAGAAAAAGAAACATGTCTTCAAGCTCCAGTGAGTCCCTCCCATGGGCAGAAGGGAGGGGGGGCTCCGCCTTGCTTTATTACCCCTGTGGGCTCTCAGTTTTCTTGAAAGGCAATGGATGGCAGCAGGGGTTGGGCCCCTCAAGATCCCTGAAGTCCTATGTCTCCTGCAGGACCCACGATGGCAGCGAGTTCTTGCTCCAAGCTAAAGATGAGGTAAGAGTTGGTTCTTTCACACCATAGGTTGATCTCTAAGTGGTCTAGCTTCCTGGTTGGTTCCTGAATCAAGGAGTTGGGGTTGTAGAAGAAACCACACAGGCCAGAAGTATGAGAACTGTAACAGGAAAGCAGTGAGAGCCCAGAGAGCGTCCTAAGACGGGGTGTGTGTGGGGGTGTGTGTGTGGGGGGGGAAGGGTGTGTTCCAGGAAGGTGCCTGGTGGCCATGATGGCTAAGTCCATCTTCTTTGTCATAGCCACTCAGAAGGCTGGGAAGACAGTAAGTGTAGGTTTAAAAGGAGTCATCAACGGTCTAGGGAGATGGCTCAGTGGTTAAGAATACTTACTCCCTGCTTTTCAGGAGGACTCAAGTTTGGTTCTTAGCACCCATGTAGGGCAGCTCACAACTCCCTGTATCTACAGCTTTAGGGGATCTAACACCCACTTCTGCCCTCTGAGGGCACCCATACACGCATCGCATATATTCACACCAACATGATAGAGAGAGAGAGAGAGAGAGAGAGAGAGAGAGAGAGAGAGAGAGAGAGAGAGAGGCTGTAATCCCAGCACTCAGGAGGCAGAGGCAGGAGGATCACTGAGTTCAAGGTCAGCCTGGACTATAGAGTGATTTCCAGGACAGCCAGGGCTGCCCAGAGAAACCCTGTCCTGAAATACCTTCCTCCCTCCAAAAAGGGAGTGACCAAGGTTGGGTGTGGTCATTTTCTGTAATCTCAGCATATGGGAAGCGGAAGCAAGAGGATCAGTCCTGGGCTACAGAGTGAGAATGAGGCTATCCTGGGGTAACCTATCTAAAAAAAGGGAAGATGTGTGATTCCCATAGAGATAACCAAAAAGGCAAGAACTTCGAAGGCTTGTGACAGCCAACTGCAGGAGGACAGCTGAGCTGAGGTAGACGGCCTCAGAAAGGTTTCTGGGGACTGGATCTCTCAGTATTGGGGGTATCCAGGAGAGGATTCTATCCCGAGTGCACTTGGGTGAGGGTTGTTGAGAGGAGAGTTGATGCGAAGCATCACACACCCCATGGGACTAGAGAAGCAGTTCAGTGGTAAGAAAGTTGCTGTTCAAGCCTGAGGACATTATTTGGATCCCAGCATTCACATACATACATACATACATACATACATACATACATACATACATAAAGGAAGAAAGAAAGAAAGAAAAAGAAAGAGCCAGGCATGGCTTCCCACAAACAATCCGATAATTGTAGGCAATTGCTGGAGACCCTGTTTGGAGGGAACTAGGCGGGAGGTAATAGAGCAGGACACTTGGATCCTCTCCTGGCCTCCACACATGTGCACAAGGCACGCCCCACCCCCAACACACATTCTTAAACATCACACAAATGAAAGACTGAGGATTTTTTAAGATCCTTTTAAATTTTTAAAAAACATTTATTTTTATCTGTATGTTTGCCTGCATGTGTGTGTGTGTGCGTGTGGCTGCCTGGTTCTCCACCACAGCTAGAAGAGGGTGGTGTATCCCCTGAAACAGATGCTCACGTGGGTGCTGAGAATAAAATCCTGGTCCCAGCCAGTATTCCAGCCAGTATTCTTACTCATGGAGCCATCCTTCAAGTTCCTAAATCTGGTTTCGGTTTTTCTTTTTTGAGACAGGGTTTCTCTATGTAGTCCTGGAACTTTCTGTGTAGATCAGGCTGACCTCAAACACCCAGAGATCATCCTACCCCTGCCTCCCAAGTCCTGGGATTAAAGGGGTGCCCCACCATCTTGCTCCGTTACATTTTATTTGTGTGTGTGTGTTCATGAGTATGTGTGTGTGCACACGTACTATGCCTTGGGTGTGCAGGTGGAGGCCTCCCTGAGTCAGTGCTCGCCTTCCGCTGTGCGGGTCCTGCTTATCAAGCACTGTTCATCAGGCTCCAATGTGCTGTTATCCACTGAGCTCTCTTTCTGAGAGCTCAAATAATTTATCTGAGAGCTTTTGTGAAAAGTGAAGTCAGTTGGTACATGGAGGCCCCAATTAGCACAGGGACTGGCAAAGGTCGAGGCTCTGCAAGTTTCTTTCTGCTCAATGCTTCCCTTCATTTAGGTTGTTCATCTGTGTGTGTGTGTGTGGGGGGGTGTCTTACAGATGATGCTATTGCTTCTGTTTAAGCGAATAAATCCACAGAAGGGCTTAGAGAAGAGTCCCCTTAGCCTCATTATCAGCATTACCCAGATAACAGAAGGGAGGGCAGTGTGGTTGAGATCCTCCCCCAGAGACGGACCTGTCCTGCTTCTTCCGCCAGGAGGAGATGAATGGCTGGCTGGAGGCTGTGGCTAACTCAGTGGCGGAACACGCCGAGATCGCCCGCTGGGGTCAGACACTACCTACCACATCATCCACAGATGAGGGCAACCCCAAACGTGAGGGTGCGGAGCGGAGGGCCAGCGGGCGCCGGAAGTGACTCCAGGTACCCTCCCCACTTGGAGTCTGACAAGTCTCCTTGCCCCTCCTCTCCGCACTGTGGACACAAAGACACCTTTTCATCCGCAAGGGCAGGAATGACTGCGGATGTGTCACGGTGGACCCTGGAATGGAAGGGACTTCTCCTGCACTCCAAGAAATGGTGGTGGGGGATTGCTGTCCCTATAGCCATATCTCGGTCCCTTCCCGCTCGCCAACCCCACCCCAGGTGCTGGGGCTCCATTCTTTTTATGCAATAACTGAGCTTGGTGGGGACGGGCCGGGAGCCAGTTGAGCCAAGCCCCCTGCCCCATCGTCAGATCCTGCCCCAAGAAGCTGGAGTGGCGAGGGATCTGGGAGGTGGTGGTATTCGTTGGCCTCCTCTCCGCTCTAAGGATGGACACGGGGGCGCTGGTGAGGTCCCCTGGACCATCCAGGGTGCTAGGGGGTGGGGAGGGGACACTCCTCCCTGCCTTTACCTCACTTCCAATGCTGCCTTGATCTGTCTGGGAAGAGGGAGCGAAGGGGCCCTTAGCCCCTGCACTCCGCCATCTCAGAGCCATGCGGTTAATTCCTGACTTAGTTTATTTTTGCAAAAATGTAGACCTCTCCCTCCTTCCCCCGCCCCGCATCCGCGAAGGCTTTTAATAGGAGGGGAGTCAAAGTTCAAAATTGTCTTCCTCTCTCCTCCCCCATCCAGCTGTAAATGCCACTTCCCGACGGGAGGCGGGTTGGGAAGTCCTCCCCCCCCCCGCATGCTTCTGGCTGGAGCACCTCCCTGGGAGTCGGGGGATCAGGGTTACAGGCAGCCCCAGTGGCTGCCCAAAGACGCCGCCAGGGCCGGGGGTGCGGGGCGGTGTGGCAGGCGCACACTGTATGTACCTATAATAAACCCTTTGGCTTTGACGGTCTACGTTGGTTTGTTTGCGTACCTGAGACAGGACTGGAGGGTGGGCTAATGGGACGCGGGTGCGAAGACGGTCTACCAGACTCTGGATGTACCTGCCCCTTGGTGGCTCATTTCAAGATCTGCACACGTACTCCTCAACGGGTCGCCTAGATATTATGCCAAAATAAGGGAACCCTAGAAATAAGGGGAAGTTATTAAACTACCCCAAAGCAGCTGAGAGATGCGCCCCATCGAGGTCAGGAAAGACTGCCCGACTTTAAAGAGTCAGAGGAACGTAATTGCGACGAGCAAACGCTCTGTCCAATCGTCGGAGAATGCTGGAGTCTCTAGACCAATGAGCAAGCATCAGGGGCGGGGTCTGCGCACCCGGAAGTGGGTCCAGACCGGCAGGCTCGCCGGGGGGCCATGGCTGTTGCTACGACCGCAGCGGAGGGGGTCCCGAATCGGGGATCCCCGGGGGAAGTAATCAATCTGAACGTGGGGGGCAAGCGGTGAGTGTGGGAGATCCCCGAGGCCCAATCCTACGGGACGAAGGCGGGATACCCGCCTCTTCTAGGGGTGGGGGTGGTAATCCCTGTCCATCAAGGGTTGCTCCGCCCCGTGCTGGAGGCTTGGCGCTTGGATAAAAAAAAAAAAATGCCAAAGGAGAGAAGTTTTCGTGCGTGGATCGCGTGGGAGAAGGCAGCGGTCCTTACCTCCCCGTCATCTGTTTCCTCTCCTTGCCTCACGGCCCCAGGTTCAGTACCTCTCGCCAGACGCTCACCTGGATCCCAGACTCTTTCTTCTCCAGGTGATTAGGAGAGCCAGTGTGGGGCGAGGGTAGGAGGGGATGAAAGGAAAGGGTGTGGGAAGACTTATTTCCACCTTTACTCACCTCTGCTACTCGGCCCGTGACACCTCCTCGGCTTCCCCTTCCTGTAGTCTTTTGAGCGGACGCATCTCAACTCTGAAAGATGAGACCGGAGCTGTGAGTAGGGAAAGATCAAATGTGGGATGGCCAGTGGGAGGAAGGACAGGACTTCCTATTCACTCCCGGTTGCCATGCCCTCCCGCCATACAGATCTTCATCGACAGGGACCCCACCGTCTTTGCCCCCATCCTCAACTTCCTGCGGACCAAAGAGTTAGACCCCAGGTTGGTATGGGTAAGGGAGTACGTTCCCCCATCAAGTCTCTCCTCCTTCTCGGAGGAGTGTCTGCCCATGTGTTCCATTCAATTCAAATTATTCAGTCCTGATCATGTTCTACACCCCCCTCCAAATATGTGCACACATTTATTCCCTAGATTTTTTTTTAAGTATTTTTGTTTGTTTGTTTTCAAGACAGGGTTTCTCTGTAGCTTTAGAGCCTGTCCTAGAACTAGCTCTTGTAGCCCAGGCTGGCCTCGAACTCAAAGAGATCCGCCTGCCTCTGCCTCCCAAGTGCTGGGATTAAAGGCGTGCGCCACCATTGCCCGGCTTAAGAAGTATTCTAAAAGTATTTTAGCCCTGGCTGCTAGAAATCTCAGTCCAGACCAGGCTGACTTTCCTTCCTTCCTTCCTTCCTTCCTTCCTTCCTTCCTTCCTTCCTTCCTTCCTTCCTTCCTTCCTTCCCTCCCTCCCTCCCTCCCTCCCTCCCTCCCTCCCTCCCTCCCCCCTCCCTCCCCCCCCTTTCTTTCTGTCCTGGAACTCCCTCTGTAGACCAGGCTGGCCTCAAAATCCTTAGATGTCCACCTCCCTCTCCCTCCCAAATGCTGGGATTAAAAGCGTGCACCATCACCACCCAGCTAAACTTACTTTGATCCTCTTGCCTCTACTTCCTGTGTTCCAGGGTGGCAGGTGTGCACCATCCTCAAATTCCCTAGAATCTTAAGCCTGTCAATACTAGCAGTTTCAAAAACCTCAGAACGTGCTGCCCACCCCAAACACCCCAGACTTTTACCCCAGTTCTCTTCTATTACCCAGGGGTATCCACGGGTCCAGCCTCCTCCATGAAGCCCAATTCTATGGGCTCACTCCACTGGGTAAGTGTAAGTGCCCCCCTCAAGTCAGCATGCTCAGTTACTTCCTGAGCATTCTCTACCTTTTTGACTTGCCCAGTCAGAAAGATGGTTGGGTTAGAGCTAAGAGCACTGGGTTTAAAAGGAGTTGGTTGGCAGTTTTGTGGAAACCACATGGGGAGAGAGGGTCATGGGTCTGCCTTCCTATCCCTCAAGATCAAGTTTTGAGTCCTTCCCTTGCAGTTCGTCGCCTGCAGGTAAGGGAAGAGTTGGATCGATCTTCCTGTGGAAATGTCCTCTTCAATGGTTATCTACCTCCTCCAGGTAGGCACTCCCAGTAGATGCCGGGGAGTGGGAGATTGGGTTAGAGACTACATTTCCCATAAGACTACAGACCCTTAGGTACTTGTATTTGGAGCCTGGAGCTGTAATGGGAGTTGTAGTTCTTTATCAGATGGTTGGAAAGGAAATAGGAAACAGCATTTTCCATGAAGCATGCACTAGAGCCTGATGGGAGGTGTAGTCTGAGTTTTCTTAGGTTTTGTCCTGTTTTTCAGAAAAGAGAAACACGGAACAAAAAAAAAAACAAAAACAAAAACAAACAAGCATTTAAAATATAAGCTTTAACTACTAATTCTATGCCACAAATACAGTAGAAATGTGAAAATAAAGCCTGAACAGAACAGCTGGGCATGGCAGCACACGCCTTTAATCCCAGTACTGAGGCAGGGGATCTCTGTGAGCTGGAGAACAGCTTGGCTTACATATCCAGTTCCAGGATAGTCAGGGAGACACCGGGAGACCATGTTTCAAAACAAACACCACAACAAAAAGCCAGAACAGTGTTCTTTCTCCCAAAAAAAGAGGGTTGGTTTCCTTTATTAGGAGGGAAGAGAACCAAATTTTCAATTTATTCTATAATAATAATTATTAATAATAGTTGTTGTTGTTGTTGTTGTTATGACCCCGTTTCAATGAACCTGGCATTTACCGATTGGCTAAGCTCGCTTGTGCACAGAATGGGAGGATTTGCCTTGGTCTACCTTCCTAGCTCTCAGGGTATAGCAAGTACTTTACCCAAGAGCCATCTCTGTAGCACCTGCATTATATTCTTTATTTTATTATGTATTTACTATAGTACTGGATTTGGCACCCAGGGCTTTGTGCATGCCCAGCAGGTGCTGTAGCATGGAGCCACACCCCCAAACCTTGACTGGGGAATTCTAGGCAAGTGTTCTACTTCTGCCCACAGCCCTTCCCCGGTAAATTCTGGAAACATACTCTACTGCTGAGATACAACCCATCTCTATCTTTACTTTAAAAAGAAAATAGTTATTATATGTATTTATTTATTGGGGCACTTGGGGGGGCATGTAAGGAGATTAGAGGCCAACCCGTCAGAATCATTTCTCTCTTTCCACCACACGGGTCCCAGGATCAAAGTCACGATTGTTAGTCTTGGTGACAAGCACCTTCATCTACTGAGACATCTCGCCACCCCTCTTCTGGTTTGTTTTCTTGTTGTTTGTTGAGATAGGGTCTCACTAGGTTGCCCAGCCTGACCTTGAACTTGCAATCCTCCAGCTCCAGATTTCCAAGTAGTTACAATTACAGACCTACCCACCAGGCCAGACTAAAGTTAGCAAATAGTGGAAAGGTACCAATGCCATAGCAGCACCAAACTGGCTCTTTCTCTGTCATAGGCTTCTGGGTCATAGAATGTCATACCCTGGTACCACGGCACATCTTCCCCGGGTCACTATGCCCCACACGGGGCATTCATGCCTGTTGCAGTTTCAGTGTTCACAGCCCGCCATGATTATAATTATGGTGACTGACCCTCCCCTGCACTACAGTATTTCCAGTGAAGCGGAGAAACCGGCACAGCCTGGTGGGACCCCAGCAAGTAGGGGGACGCCCCGCCCCTGTTCGACGGAGCAACACCATGCCCCCCAACTTGGGTAATGCAGGGCTGCTGGGCCGAATGCTGGATGAGAGAGCACCTCCATCCCCATCAGGTAAGCGTCTGTCTTTGTCTTTGGAGTGTGTGTTGTGCTTGGTACCGAGCCTAGAACATACATTCTGGCACTGTCTAGCCTCTTCTTTTGTGTGTTTGTGTGTCTGTGATTTGGTTTTTGTTTTTTTTTTTTTATTTGTTTGTTTTGTGGGGGGGTGGGGGCAGGCTCTTACCCTGAGCCAGGCTGGAGCTCAAAGCAATCCAGTTCTCTTACCTCAGCCTCCTGAGTGCTAGAATTAGGAGTATGAACCATCGCCTGGGATCTTTGAGCCCTCATTTTTATCTGATTATTTATTTTTAATTGTCATTATTGTAGGCATGTGTGAATTCATAACACAGTGCACTTGTGGAGGTCAGAGGCTACCACGTGGGTTGTGGATATTGAACCTAGAGTGTCTGGCTTGTTCCAGAGCTGCTTTTATATGCTGAACCCACTCCCTGGCCCCCAGCCTTCTCTTTACTTTCTGTTTTGAGACAGGGTCACCCTAAGTTGCCCAGGCTGGCCTTGAATTTGTGTTCCTTCTGTCTCAACCACCAAAGTAATTGAGATTACAGGCCACACTACCAGATGCAGCTTAAATTTTCATCCTTTAGTGGGCCCCTGTGACCCTGTTCTGGTCTCCTCTCTTGTCCCCAAGGCCAACTGGAGGAGCCAGGGATGGTGCGACTGGTCTGTGGCCACCACAACTGGATCGCTGTGGCCTACACGCACTTCCTGGTCTGTTACAGGTACTGAGGGTGGGGATGGGCTGTGGGAAAGGGCGGCTCTGAGGAGGGAGCTGATGATTTCTCCAATCTCGCAGGCTGAAGGAAGCCTCTGGCTGGCAGCTAGCATTTTCCAGCCCTCGCCTGGACTGGCCCATCGAGCGCCTGGCTCTCACAGCTCGGGTACTCAGCGGTGCTCCGGGTGAGCATGACAAGATGGTGGCTGCAGCCACAGGCAGCGAGATCCTTCTGTGGGCTCTACAGGCACAAGGTGGTGGCTCTGAGATAGGTATGTTCTTTGGGCTTTTTAGACCCCTGTAGAATTCTGCAATCTGTTAAAAATAACCCAGCCAGTGAAACTGAATATCCATATGAGAAGCTTAAGAATACTGTACCCTACTCAGTCTCTTTACCCTGTAAGAGAATATTCTAGACCTTCAGAGTCCTGCATTTTTTAATTTGGCCTTAGACAAGGTTTTACCATGTAGCCCAAGCCTTGAATTCCAGGTCTTCTTGTCCTCAATGCCTGAATGCTGGACCACAGCCACACCAAGTACCAGTTAACACACTGATTATAGTTTATTTTTGTATATATTTATTTATGTGTCTGGAGAGAGGAGAGCATGCATGGAATTCTGGATCTAATCCCAGCACCATATAAACTGGTTGGGGAGTACACAGCTGTAATCCAGCACACAGAAGTTGGAGGTTAGCCTGGGCTACATGAGACCCCAACTCAAAATAATAACAACAAAATTCAGCCCTCGGTTGTCATAGCCTTTGTCCCAACAGGGGAGTTTTTAGCCTTTTTGGAAACCTCAGCCTGTTAGAATTCTACCTGCCCTTAGAGTTCCATACTTATCAAATGCACTGTCTAATTCCTGGAATCCTCTTAGCTCGGGGATTCCATTTTTCAACATAACCCATGGCCCTTGAGATTCTTGCTGCCGCACCCCATCCCTGCAGTGGGCTTCCAGCCTCCCATTGAGCCCTCCTTGCTGCCGCACCCCACCCCTGCAGTGGGCTTCCAGCCTCCCATTGAGCCCTCCTTGCTGCCGCACCCCACCCCTGCAGTGGGTGTCCAGCCTCTCCTTGCTGCCTACAGGTGTCTTCCACCTGGGTGTACCAGTGGAGGCCTTGTTCTTTGTTGGGAACCAGCTCATTGCCACAAGCCACACGGGGCGCATTGGGGTGTGGAATGCTGTCACAAAGCACTGGCAGGTGAGTTTGGCCAGCCTGGAGCCCTCCTCCCAAGTGTCTGGACTGCGTAGGCCCAGGGGTTCCTTCCTGCTTCACACCACCTGGAGAGAGAGCCAGACAACCCTACAGTGGGTGTGGGGTAAAAGTTCATGGAACACGGGTCTGGTGGCGCATGCCTTTAGTCCCAGCACTCAGGAGGCAGAGGCAGGTGGATCTCTGTGAGTTCAAGGTCAGACTAATCTACAAAGCAAGTTTCAGGACAGCCAAAGGTAAACAGAGAAACCCTGTCTCAGGAAGAGGGAGAGCCGCCGTGATGTTGCAGGGAGAGCCGTGATGTTATAGGGAGAGCCGTGATGTTACAGGGAGAGCCGTGATGTTGCAGGGAAAGTCGTGATGTTAGAGATAGACAGAGATGGCAACTGGCAAGGCTGGAAGGGATAGGCTCAGGCCCAGGTGGCGTGGCCATGCTGGGCACACAGAAATTGGCACTGTGGGAGAAGGCAAGGACACCGGGAGGGTCCCACACTGCTGCCACTTTCCTGCCCCAGGTCCAGGAGGTCCAGCCTATCACCAGTTACGATGCAGCCGGCTCCTTCCTCCTCCTGGGCTGCAGCAATGGCTCCATCTATTACGTAGGTGAGCCACATCCTTCCTCCTGCGGTGTGAGGGGTGGGCTGGAGCAGGCACCTCTAACACAACTGTCCCACCCCTGCCTGTCCACCTAGATGTACAGAAATTCCCCCTGCGGATGAAGGACAATGACCTCCTTGTCAGTGAGCTCTACCGGGACCCGGCAGAGGATGGGGTCACCGCACTCAGCGTCTACCTCACCCCCAAAACCAGTAAGCTATGATGAAGCCTCTGTCCCTGTTGTCACTGGTCAGCTCCAGGCCTGTGCAGCGTGTCTCATGGGATTCCTCAGAAAGTTCCTTCAGCTTTGTTTTGTTTAGCCATCTGCTCCATGACATGCCACTGTTAGTTGATTTTTGGGTCTTTCCCATCCCATCAGGACATGATATTTGTATAATTCATAAAACCAAGAGAATTGATACATACCAGATAGTAGATAAATCCAAGCTCAAGGATCCTTGATTATCACTCCCCCCATTTTAGGGGAAGACAGAATCTTTCTCTGTAGCCTAGAGTAGCCTCTAACTCTAGAACACTTCACCCTTCTGCATGAGCCCCTGAGTGCGGGATCACAGGCTAGCCCCTCGGTTCTTCTCCCCATCTCCTAGATTTAATATCCTTCCATGTTCCTATATGGGAATCAAGTGCATTGCCTGTGGCCCCTGCACACACTGCTGACACTGTATTTTTCCTCCTGTGTTCTTTATGAGGCTTTGTTTAGCTTCTGGGAATCTCTCCAACACTCAGGGAGGCAGAGGCAGCTGGGGGAGCGGGGGATCTCTGTGAGTTTGTGAGTTCAAAGCCAGCCTGATTTACATATTGAATTGTAGGCCAACCAGGACTATGGTATGTAGTGAGACTGTCTCAAAAAAATGAAAAAAGTTTTGAGGCTCTCAAAATGAAAAGTTGTTAGTGGAGTCCCTGAGACACCGGGAAGCGCTCTCTCTTATTCTGTTTATATGTCATTCGGAAATTTATAAAAAGATTTATTGTTTAATGTGTATGACTGTCTTGCTGCATGTATGTAAGACATGATTGGTGCCCAAAGAGTACAAATAAGGGATCAGATCCCCTGGAATAGGAGTTCCAGGTGGCTGTGAGCTCCCATGTGAGTCCTGGGAATTGAACCTGGGTCTTCCGGAAGAGCAGCCAATACTCTTATCACTTAGCCATCTCTCCACCCCCACCTGTGGTTTCTTAGTCTCATGAATATGTGTCTCTCTGTCTCTGTCTCTTTCCCCCATCTTTCCCCCCACTTCCTTCTCTCACTCTCTCGCCCTCTGCCCTGGTTCTGTTTTCCATAACAGACCTTCTTTGTTGTTGGCCTCTCCCCAGGTGACAGTGGGAACTGGATTGAGATTGCCTATGGCACCAGCTCAGGGGTCGTGCGGGTCATCGTGCAGCATCCCGAGACTGTGGGCTCGGGTCCCCAGCTCTTCCAGACCTTCAGTGTGCATCGCAGTCCTGTCACCAAGATCATGCTGTCAGAGAAGCACCTCATCTCAGGTGGGTGTCCCTGCCGCGGGGACGGCTGTGTGGAGAGACACCTCTCTTAGGCTGAAGATCACAGAAGTGGAGGGAGACTGTGACAGGCCAGTGACTCGGGTCCGTAGGGTGAGGGAGGAGAATCACTTCCAGTTTAAGGCCAGCCTGGGCTACAGAGTGAGTTCTAGAACAGTCAGGGCCACACAGAGAAACTGTCAAAACAACACAAAAACAAACACAAAAAGAGATTCTAAAAACTTACGTGTGTGTGTGTGTGAGAGAGAGAGAGAGAGAGAGAGAGAGAGAGAGAGAGAGAGAGAGAGAGCAGGTGTCTACAGAGAGCAGAAGAGGATGTCACTGTCCCTGGAGACGGGGTTACAGGTGGCTGTGAGCCACCCATCATGGGTGCTGGAAACTGAATTCAGTTCCTCTGCAAGAGCAGCAAATTCTCTAAACCACTCAACTCTCTCCAGCTCCCTGCACCTTGGGTTTTTTGTTTTTATTTTTTATTTTATTTTATGTACACGTAGGTGTATGTGAGAGTGTCGGATCCACAGACAGTTGAGAGCCACCATGCAGGTGCTGGAATTGAACCCAGGTCCTCTGGAAGAGCAGCCAGTGCTCTCAACCTCTGAGCCATCTCTCCAGCCCCCATCTTGTTCATCTTATGGCAGCCAGGCTGTGGTGGCAAACGCACTTGGGAGGCAGAGGCAGGCGGATCTTTGTGAGGTGGAGGCCAGCCCGCTGCTGTACAGGACAGGCCCCAAAGCCACACAGAGAAATCCTTTCTCAAAAAACAAAACAACAACAACAAAATAGGACCCTTATAGGATCTGGGGATTGCCCCTATGCTAGGGTGACTGGCTGGGGAGTCCCTGGGACCTGCCCATTGCCACCTCCCCAGAGCAGGGATGACAAGCACGCACCTCCATGTTCAGGCCCGGATACTCCCATGGCAAACACTTCAACTGAGCCAGCCATTGGGGTTTTGACTGAGATAAGGTCTTGCTACATAGCCTAGGCTAGTCTGGAATTTAGGATCCTTTGGATCCAGCCTTCCAAACCCAGGGTTTCAGGAAAGCCCCGGGTTTTGGGCGAGGACTACCACACTTCTCCCTTCATACTTCTTTCTCAAGTGTGTGAAGATCACTGAAGAATGCTGATTCAGGGCGAGCCTGTCAGAGGCCGAGGGCCTTAGAGTGGAAATGAAAGGCCACCCACAGGTGTAGATCATCAGGGACAAGCATTCCAGTCAGAGGAAGCAGCCATTGCAAAAGAACCAGTGGGGAGAGTGGGAGGAGTTAATGCAGGGGGAGGGGCCTGGAGGGTCTCAAGGGTTAATGTCCTTGCTTTGTCTGGATGTGAGATGTCTGGATAGGATCAGAAGCCTAGAAAAGAGATGAGGTGAAAGGATCCCAGGTGGGATCCGTAGCCAGGGTAACATGGGGACAGATTCCGACAGGATCTCTGGGCATCCCGAAGAGAGAATTTCTTAAAGGGAAGTACTCACCACAGCTGGGCCCTCATACCTCCAAAAGGGGCTCCTGCTGGGGGCCCAGGAGGGTCGGACTGTGCGGGTGGGGCGCCACGGTGGGGCCTGACGTTTGGCTTTCTCTCTGTTCTTTAGTCTGCGCTGACAACAACCATGTTCGGACTTGGTCTGTGACCCGCTTTCGAGGCATGATCTCCACCCAGCCCGGATCCACTCCGCTAGCGTCCTTCAAGATCCTGGCGCTGGAATCGGCCGACGGGCACGGAGGCTGCAGTGCTGGCAATGACATTGGTGCCTGCTGGTTCCCTTGATCCCTTCCCGCAGACCTGCCTGAGCAGTGTGGGATCCCCCTGGCCCCATAGACCTCTCCTGCCCGTTTAGCTGTATTGTTGCCCTCCAACCCACTGACTTCTGCCCCTTCTTGACCTTCACCTTGGCTTCCCCTGACCTGCTGTTGACCTCTGTACCTCCAGCTAACCCCACTCTGTCGTTGGTTCCCATTGACCATCAGCAGACAGGCCCGAATGCTGTTGATCCTGGCCAGCCCCTAGTCCTGTCTGCCTCTGTCCAACTGCGGTAGCCTGGGAGCAGGATCTAGGTCTGGGCGTTGGCCAAGCAATGGGGACAGGTAGTGCTGTGGGCTGTGAAGGCCCTGTGGACCCTGTGGCCCTTACCTCACCCCTGCCCACACAGGTCCCTATGGTGAGCGGGATGACCAGCAGGTATTTATCCAAAAGGTGGTACCAAATGCCAGCCAGCTCTTTGTGCGTCTCTCCTCCACTGGGCAGCGGTGAGTACTGTCCACCAATGAGGCAGGACGAGGGAGGAGGCTGGAAAGGGGTCCTGCAGGAGCAGAGGCTGCAGGGTGAATGGGCCTCTGGGTTGTGTGTGTGAGACTGACAATGGAGAACCCAGGTCACTGTGCTGGACCATAGACAACCCAAGCAACCGAGTGGGGTGGGGTGGGGTGCAGGCAGAATGTCAGGGTGGGGTGGGGTGCAGGCAGAGTGTCAGGGTGGGATGGGGTGCAGGGAGAGTGTCAGGGTGGGGTGGGGTGCAGGCAGAGTGTCAGGGTGGGGTGGGGTGCGGCAGAGTCAGGGTGGGATGGGGTGCAGGCAGAGTGTCAGGGTGGGGTGGGGTGCGGCAGAGTCAGGGTGGGATGGGGTGCAGGCAGAGTGTCAGGGTGGGGTGGGGTGCAGGCCAGGGATGAGGAGTGGATGGGCACACAGGAGGCTACAGGAGTCTATAGCAGGTGACCTGAAAAGGAGGCCTGGGGGCGTTGCTTGGGGAGTGGCCTCTGCAGAGAAACCTGCAGCTATGTAGAATGCAGACTGAGGACTGCATAGGAAGAAAGGAAGATGGGAGAGCGTGCCTGCCGCGTGTGCCAGGGCTGGGAAGAGCCACCCTGGGTACTGGGCCTGGACCTTGTGTAGGACAGCTGAGGCCTTCTTCTAAGTGCATGGGAAGCTATGCCTGTGGAAGGGACTGGACAAGAGGTCAAAAGACAGGGATGACTTTGGGCCAAGTGCTTGGTGGGACACAGGATGAGACAGTGATCTGGGTGACCCGTGGGAGGTGGCTGGTGCAACAGAGGAGACAAGCAGGGGATGTGGGAAGGGTGCTGAGGCCCCCTGGGATACATAAACGTGGGTGGGGGCACACTATCTGAGATGCCGAACAAAACCAAATCTAAGGGGCTGGGGATGCTTCCAGGTCAGTGGAGTGAGTCAGAAGCATGTGCCTAGCATGGGAGAAGCTAGGGTTTGACCTCTGGTACTGAGTAAACGGCATGGTACATGCCTATAACCCCAGCACCCAAAAGGTAGCAGCAAAAGGATCAGAAATTCAAAGTCATCCTCAGCTACCCAGCGGGTTGCAGGCCAGCCTGGGCTACATGAGACCCTGTCTCAAAACAAAATGAAGTGATGGGAATGGATAGGGATTGGGTGGACAGGGGAGGGACCAGGCTGATGACCCCTGACCCCTTGCCTCCCACAGGGTGTGTTCTGTTTGCTCAGTGGATGGCTCGCCCACTACTGCCTTCACAGTGCTGGAGTGCGAGGGTTCCATACGGCTGGGCTCCAGGCCCCGGCGCTACCTGCTCACCGGCCAGGCCAATGGCAGCCTGGCCATGTGGGATCTGACTACTGCCATGGATGGCCTGGGCCAGACCCCTGGTACTCCTTGCCCCACTTCAACCCTCCCCATGGTTTCTCTTCCCAGGTCCCAGCCCTCTGGTCCCCTTGGGCCTTTCTTAGCATTGTTTCTCTACTTTCTCTCTGAGTCTCTGACCCCAGCCCATCCATTTCTACCCAGCTTCCCTCTCTCCCACCTCCAGCTGCTCTTGGTCTTTGTCCTCCATTTTACCCCTGACCCTGCTTCTTTGCCACCCCCAGCAGGTGGCCTGACAGAAGAAGAGCTGATGGGCCAGCTGGAGCAGTGCGAACTGACCCCACTGGCGGCCTCTCGGGGCGCTTTCCCCAGCCCCTCACCCAGGACCTCTCTTACCAGGTAGCTGTAGCGTCACTTCCCTCCGTGCAGTAGAAACAGCACGGTGACACGGGGGACCCTGACTTTCTCTCCCTCTCAGTCTCCACTCAGCCTCCAGCAACATGTCCCTGTCAGGCCACAGAGGGAGCCCCAGCCCACCGCAGGCAGAGGTCCGGCGCCGCGGGGCCGGAAGCTTCGTGGATCGATGTCAAGAGCTGGTGAGAGGTGCTCCGGAACCCCGACGCCCACCAACCCCGGCCCCTCGACCCTCCACAGGTCTTGGCACTCCACTGACACCTCCCAAGAACGCTCTTAACGAAACTTCCTTTTGAGACTAACCACCACAGTGCCTTCATGTGGGCTGGCCCCAGGGAACTCGGCCTTCCTGCTGGAGCCAGGGCCAGGGCCTCCTTGGAGTCACTGAGGTCCCTTAGCCTTCCTTTCCTTAGAGCCAAAGTCACCTCCCTAATAAAGCCCTTACTGCCAGCACTGTTTGTATTCTTGGTTTTTTTTTTCTTTTCGGGGGAAGGCTCCCCAAGAAGAGATGGAAATGTAGGGACCCATCAAGTTCTAAGCTTTAAACTCAGAGATACTGCTATAGGTGTAATGGAGCACACCTAATCCCAGCACTGGAGATGCAGAGGCTGGAGGATCTCCCTGTAGGCGGAGTTTCTGTCTAGACCGCCAATCAGTTCTGTCCCACCATATACTCCCAAATTCAAGTCTTTTAATGCCAGGTTTTATTAATTCCAATGGGAGGCCTTACCCTCTCTGAGGAGTGGATAGGGTTGAGGGGAGGAGGGGGGAGAGAGCAGGAGAAGGGAAGGGAGAAGGAACTGTGGTTGGTATAAAAAATAAATAAAGCCAGGCAGTGGTGGCACACGCCTTTAATCCCAGCACTTGGGAGGCAGAAGCAGGCGGATCTCTGTGAGTTCGAGGCCAGCCTGGTTCCAGGATAGGCTCCAAAGCTACAGAGAAACCCTGTCTCGAAAAACCTAAATAAATAAATAAAACATTAATTATAAATGTTCCACCAATAGCTTAGGCTTGTATTCAGCCAGCTCTTACCAGTTTAGCCCATTTCTATTAATCTATGTGCTGCCCCGAGGCTTATTTGCCACATCTGTGAACTTCCCATGTTGCTGCTGCCATGTCTGGCTCTCAGCTCCTCTGACTCTGCTCTCCTTCCCAGCATTCTCTCTGTCCCGAAAATCCTGCCCAGCTATCAGCAACACATCCTCACAGTGTATAGGATTATCCCACGGCAGATCTCTGTGAGTGTGAGTCCAAACTGGTCTGCATAGTGAATTTCAGGACAGCTAGGGCTATGTAGAGAGACCCTGTCAATAGATGAATAAATGAATGAATGAATGGTGAATGAATGAATGAATGAATGAGCAAAACAAAAATCAGAAACATCTGACTTCTGGATTAAGCAAAGAAGAGAAGGCATTGACTTATCCCCGGCTTCATATTTAGAATGGGTTTTCTACTTTACTTCTTGCCTGTTTCCATCTGGGACACTTTGTCTGCAGCCCAGACAATTCAATTCCAGAAGACTCCTCACTGTCCCTTCCCTTCTGGCAGCCAAAAAAAAAAAAAAAAACAAAAAAAAAACAAAAAAAACCCACAGGACTGAGTTAATTGTGGTGATACACACCTGTAACACCAACAGAAGCAGTGTTGGTTAATACTGTTACTTATTAGGATCTAGGACCCCCCCCCCCCAGGAGATAAGCCTCATGCTTGAGAGGAATTATCCAGTTTAGGTTGGTCTCTGTGCACTCCAAAGGATGGTGTAGATTAGGTTCATTAAAGTGGGAAGACCCACCCTCCAATGTGGGCAGTGCCATCCTATGGAAAAACCACCCTCAATGTGGGTGACCCCTTCTCATGGGCTGCTAGCCCAGACTGCATGAAAAGGGGGGTGAATTGAGCACCTCTTGTCCATTGCTCTCTGTCTCCTGATTGATTATACAATGTATCTGTGACTTCCCTGCCACAATGGCCTGTATCCTTGCCGTGAGTCAAAATAAATCCTCCTGTAGGTAACTTTTGCCAGGTGTTTTTCATACCAAGAGATAAGAAACTAGCACACAAATTAAGAGTCCAATCTGGCCAGGCAGTAGTGACCCACACCTTTAATCAGGAGAGAGATGCAAATAGATCTCTGTGAGTTCGAGGCCAGCCTGGTCTACATAGAGTATTCCAACATTCCAACTTGATCAGGACTACATATAGAGACCCTGAAAAAAAAAAAAACAAAACAAGAAAGGCCAACCTTGGCTCCTCAGAGAAACTTTGTTACAAAACAAACAAACACAAACCACAGGACAGGTTTTCATGGGTTTGAATCAAGTCGGGAAGCCATTCCTGAATCAGCCACTGCAGTCAGTATGGTGAGTGAGTGGGTAGAGCCCTGAGCTGGGCCTTGAGCCCTCAGAGGTTAGGAAGAGGGGTCAGTCCCAGGTGGTCAGAGTGGAAGACTGGTTACAAAGAGCACTGGTCTGGCATGGGGGTGTCTGCCATTAGGTCAGCACTCAGGAGGCAGAGGCAGGTAGATCTCTCTGAGTACAAGACCAGCCCAGATATGTGGTAAATTCCACACTAGCCAAGGTTACACAGTGTGAGACCTGGTCTCAAAGTAAAAACAAAAACAAAAACAAAAACAAAAGCAACCCAAACAAACCAAACAACCAAACAAAAAGACTCAAAAAACAAACAGTGCTGAATGAAAGATTAGCAGATGCAGAAATGAACCCAGGCCGCTGAGATGCCAAGGGAACAAGAGGGAATGTAATAAATTCCCAGAAACCCCCATCTGTCCTGGTAAGCCCAGTGCTCACGCCTAGAATCTAGCACTCCCGAGGTTAAGGCAGGAAGAGCAGGAGTTCAAGGTCATCCTCTGCTACCTGACTTTGAAGCCAGACTGAGAAACCTTACTCCACCCCTCAAAAAAAAAAAAAAAAAAAAATCCAAAGTGGCGTAGAGCTCTCTGGATCGCAGCCCGTCCGGGACACAGATGGAAATGACGCTCAGACCTGGGTGTTCTGGAATGTCCATGGACCCCAAACTCTGGATTATTTGTCACATGCCAGTACAGTCCTGGGGAGTATGTGATGGTAGGGATTCTAAAGTGGCAGGAACTAGACTGTCAGGCAGCCTAAAATGTGAGGGTGCGTTGTAATGATCAGAGGTCTAGAACACCGAGGACATTTTTTTCCATGCCAGAAAACTCTTTTTTGTTGTTGTTTTGTTTTTCAAAACTCTTGCATATCTGGAATCCTCATAATTTTAGAAGAAACAGAGCATATTGTCAAATCAAAGTGTTTTCTCAATCGGAATGAAAGTGTTTGAAGGAGAGAACAATGTGGAGAATCTTCTAGAATGCTGTAGTCTAGAGCTCTAGAGGGTTTTGAAGTGTTGAGATCCTACTAGGATCCGGAAAAAAGAATAATATGATATAAAAATAAGAAATGGGAACTGGAGACTTCAAATTCAGGGGGGGGAAGGGAAGCCAATACCATCCCTGCCATCCCCGGAAGTTGCAGTGGTGAGCCAGAGGCTGTTGCCTAGCAACGAGCATTGACGATGCCCTGGATCCTGGGCAGAAGGGAGAAATTTCGGCAGCGCCCCCAGCAAATGCTCCAGCCACAGGGTAGGATATGGGGAGGGGAGAGATAGGTGAGGGGCATGGTACCCCACAGGGCCGTGTGAGCAGGGACTTGGGGGGATCCCACAAAGACAGAAGCATGGAGCACAGTTAATGGCAAAGCTGGAACTCCATTATTGCATTGGGTCAACCCATGGATAGCTGTGATGAGTCCTGCCTGCCAACGTGCACCTTGGGGCCTGATGACCATGGACAGTGGGTGGGCCCGATGTCTAGGTTTTAGCGTGGGGTGGAGGCATGTATTGTTGTAGGTGGCAGTAATGGTGTGAAGGTGGCTGCGTGAATCAGCCCGTGTGGCTCACTGCAGGGAGGGGTTAGGTGTGTGCCCTGTATATCTTCTGCTGGAAAGAATGGGACTAGGGATGGCATGAATGTGGAACATTCCCTGCTCTCAGTCTGAGGAGGCTGGTGCAATAGGGCCTGAGGCCTGCTTACCTTCTATAGCTGGAACCCCAATATGCCTGGGGGCAGGGCTAATGCTTTATTTTAGTCAACCAGCTGGCTGGTGTATGGTGGGCACACACTTGCCATGCTCAAACACGCAAGGTAAAGTAAGGAGGAGCAGGCATCCAAGGCAATTCCAAGCAGATTCAAGGGAAAAAACAGTCAAACTGTTGAGCGATGAGACTTCAAAACCCAGTAGTGGAGCAATGGGAAGAGTGGGGTTTGGAATTCCAAGGGAATCCCTCTCCCATTTCTCTCAGTCTGAAGCTCAAGCAAAAGCAGGAACTCACGGGGGCGGGGGCGAGGGTGGGAGCGGACTGAAGCTCTAGGTTTGTGAGGCTAAGAAGGTGGGGACTTGGGGTTGGTTTGTTTGAAACAAGTTCTTGCATGTAATCTCTTGAAGGCTCTGAATTTGCTTTTCCACCAGGCTGGCCTGGAGCTTCTCGGGCTCCCCTTCCCAAGAGCTGGTATTCCAGGGCTTATACTACCGTGCCAGGCTGGAATTCAAGTTTATAGAGAGGGGAAGAAGTTGGGCTTGAGACCCACTGAATTTGGAGGTTGTAACAAGGGCTTGGAGCCTGGAACCCACTAACATGAGTGGGGAGTGGGTGGGCTTATGATCTCCTGTAGCCTAGGCTCCTCCCTGCCAGAAAGGAGGAAATTAGCGGTCTCCAAGAACAAAGGCTATTTATTGTTCTGGGCTTGTGTGGGTTGTTGGGGGAGACCTAAGGAGTGAGGCAGGAAGGGGTTCTGGTTTCTTCTAGGGACCAAGGCTGAAAGGGGTGTGGGAGGGGTAGAGCTGGGAGCTCTCAGGGAGCTGTCTGGTCAAGGGCGTAGCCTGGATTCACAGAGGGCAGAACTTGGGAGGGACAAGTTTTTGCAGATGGTGAGACTGAAACAGCGGGCAGGGCCATCTTTCAGGAAGGCTTGATGTGGTCGACAGAGACAACACCTGGGTCGGATGTAAGATTAGTACCCCAATACTACTTTCTTGTTTCTTCGAGATTTGGGGTGGCTGAGGAGGAAAGGAAGGACTCACGATGTAGCCCAGGCTGGCCTGGAGCTCAGGCTCTCCATGCCTCATCCTGGGGACTGCCATTACGTCTGGTACAGCAGTAGAATCTGGTCTCTCACCTGATAGGTAGGTATCTGGGGGAACTATCAGTTCCATTAGCCAGAGAGCTACAGTCTAACAGAATCCTCCCAGCTCTGAGCAAGGGGTGAGGCCTGCTAGCCTAAGTCCAGCTTAGAGGACCTGGACCGCCCTATGCATCCATCTCGGTGGCGACCACTTTTGTCCCTTGGCCCTGCTCAAGAGAGATTGTTGCAGTCAAGTACCTGATTCCTGGAAATCCTCCCACCTCCAGAACTCCCCGCCTGGGCTACCCCGCCCGGCACCTGTCCGTCAAGCCCCTCCCCTGTCGCGAACCCATTGGCCTCTCTCAGAGCGCTGGCAGCGCAGGGATCTGATTGGCGGGAAGTTTCACAGCCCGAGGCTTGCACCGTGGAGAGAGTGAGTCGGCCTCCGGCTGGGGCGGGGGAGGGGGCGGGGCTGGGGCCAAGCGGATCGGGACCCACTGGACACACTGCCCTCCTGGAGCCGGACTCTGAACCCGACAGGATGCGCCGGTCTGGCCTCTGTGGCCACCGCCCTCTCCTCCTCCTGCTGCTGCTCTCCACTGCCACCTCTGCTAGCAGCCCCAGCCCCACCCCCAGCTCTAGCCAGGCCGTAGAGGACAAGGTGGTCCCGGGCCACCAGGCCGGGTAAGCCCACTGCAGACTCTTCTTCCGCATGCATGCTGCACCCAGTAAATCTGATAGTTCCGGAGGAGCAACATCCTCAGATTTAGGAGACTCCAAAGCAAATGCTTTTGGTAGGATGCTGTGGTCAAAGCTCTTGGATCTATTAGGAGTCCGCATTTTGCAGGCGCTAAAATTCGAGAAGTGCTGAGACTTCCAGGGTGGTGGGATGGATAAGGTTCCAGCCAATCCCCGAGTTTATTGGGGGATAGTTATTACCACGGTAAAGATTCCACTTGTCTTAGAATGAGATGGGTGGGGCACTTGAACTAACCTGGAGCTCCCCAAGTTTCTTGAGTGCCCAAGAAAATAAGGCGCTAGAAGGTTGTGGTGAGGTCTTAAAGAAAAATGGCCGTGTTATGAGTTTCTAGGGGCGCTGGATTAATTGGAAAGGACTCTATTTTCTTCAAATGGAATAGGAAGCCGCGAATGGGCCACTGGCAGGGGAACCTGTGTAGGGGATACTCGGGTTTTCTGATGCTCTAGTATGCTGAGATCGGAGCTCATCGGGATTTGAATGAATTACGAATGATTTGGCGGAAAGATCCAGGATAGTTTTTTAACTTGGGGGTTACAGGCATCCATCTCTTCAGCGGGTGACAGGATCGGAGGAGACGGTCTGCCTAGAACCCCGGCCCTGCGCCTGGCAGCCCTGCGCTCCGCTCCGTTACAAAGGCCCTGCTCCAGCCTCTGTCTCTGGGAATGCGTTTAGTAACCCGAGCCGCACTGGGGGCGGGGCTGGGAAGGGGTTAACCTGGAGAAAAAGCGGGAGGAATGGCGACCGGGTTGGGGGGTCTCGAAGGCTCCCCCGGGATAGCCTGCTAACCCACTGAACCCTACTTATCTGCAATGGGTCTGAGCATTGGATTTCCTTTCTCAGCATCTTCCAGGGTTGTCTTCTCTGGGCCTGAACGTGCACCTTCATTCCTCGCCCCCCTTTAACTTGGGGATAATGGACTTGTCTGGGGGGGGGCTGGGTTGCGACGTTCTGGCAGTACCCTGAAGGGGCTGACGCTGAGACCCTGTGGCGCGGAGACATGTCTAGCAAAGACCCTTTACTCTCAGACACTGAAGCCCGAGGACCAGGTGACGCTGGCCCCAGGACGTTCAGCCTGGAAAGGCGGGAACCGAATAAAAGTCAGGCCTCGGGATTCCCAATCCTGGACTCCGGTATCCCCTTCCACCTCAGCACTGAGCTGGACCCGCAGTCTAAGGAGACACCGCGGTGCACAGCCGCTGAGGTCTGTGTGTGTGGCGCCACCTACCGGCCAGGCTCAGGATGGCGGCTGAGTACCGACTCGCGACGAATTAGTGGGCGGAGTTCTAGGTGCCAGACAGGCCGGACTTGGAGATGATGCACTTAGGGATCTCTTTTGGCTGTTTCTTAAAATCATTTTAAGCCTGACGTGGTGGCTTACGTATGTAACCTTAGCATTAGAGGGGTTGAAGTAGGAGGATTGTCGTGAGTCTGAGGACCTCCTGGGCTACACAGTAGGTTCTAGAACAGTCAGGGTGGGACTGGAGAGATGGCTCAGAGGTTAAGAGCACTGGCTGCTCTTCCAGAGGTCCTGAGTTCAATTCCCAGCAACCACATGGTGGCTCACAACCATCTGTACTGAAATCTGGCGCTCTCCTCTGCCGTGCGGGCATACATCGAGGCAGAATGTTGTATACATAATAAATAAATCTTAAAAAAAAAAACCCTTTCTAGAACAGTCAGGGTTATCGTGTATGACCTGTCTCAAAATGATAACGAGTTCGAGGCTAACCAGAGCTACATAATGAGAATCTCTGTCTCAAATAGTGATGATTGATGATGATGATGAATTTCATAAGATACATAGATGTAAATTTTTTGTAGCTTTTACTGAAAGCCTCGGCCAGTTTGCCTCCTCTGGTTGCACAGACATGCAGAGAAATGCCTCACGTTAAGTTATTTATCTGCTTGGGGTTTCCTCAAGTCTTGTCTTGGTTTCTTTTCTGTGATCCACCCCTGCCTTCCTTTGGGGAGTTTTGGGGTGCCAGGAAGCTGAACAGCCCCGTTCTTCTCTTTACAGTGTTGCTGCCTGTCTCTGCTGCCTAGGCCAGACACCTAGGAGGAACCGCTGTCCCAGAGGTGGGTTCTTCCACATGGGATGCGGGTAGGTAGGGGGTGAGAGGTTCCCTTCCCCAGCCTCGTCCAAAATGAATAGAAGGATACATTCGATAGAGGCTCAGACTCACTGATGCCCCACTGAGTCCCTGCTTGTCTCTGAAGCTTTTTGCAGGGTCCGAAACTGCCCACGTGACAGGTGCACAGACCTCCAGGGCTGCCTGACCCCAACACCTCCAGTGTCCAGCCCCAGCCCAGTGGAGAAGAGACAGGTGTCCCTCAACTGGCAGCCACTGACGTAAGCACGTGATTCCTCTGTGATCTTCCCTCAGGGACATCTAGTCCCCCCCCACACACACACACAATGACACATACTGTATCCACTGTGTTTCTATGGATTCTCCTCCGTGCCCAGGTTAATCACTGGGTCTTTTCCACTTGATCTGTTCTGTCTCTATGCCCCACCCCGTTTTCTTCCCATCCGCCTCACCTCTCTGTTCTTGTTATGTCCATTCCATTTCTAAGTCTCATCTCTCCTCTCTCTCTCTCTCATAGTCTTCTCTCTGAAAGCATTTCTCTAAAGAACACCCAAGGTTTGCTCCCCATAAAAGGCAGTGTTGGGCAGAGCGCTCCTAGAAGTTCTAGCTTTGGGGGCCCTTTCCTTGAGGTAAGGGAACCAATTTAACAGTGGTAACAGCCTCTTCCGTCCCATTCCACCCAGTTTGCAGGAGGCCCGAGCTCTGCTGAGGCAAAGGCGTCCCCGAGGGCCGTGGGCCCGGGCATTGCTGAAAAGGAGGCCCCCACATCGCGCCCCTGCCGGCCAGGCCCGGGGTAAGAACATCCGCCCTTCCTCCGTGTAGGGGGCGGAGGGGGATGGTTCCGGGCCAGATAAAGCCGTCTGGTTCCCACGGTGCTGCCGCCGCCAACCAGTCCCCCATTGTAGCTCAGTCCACCCCACTCCCCAGGACGCGGCCACCTCTAGGGACCCCTGCGTCCGGCAGTATGAGGTGAGCCAGGGACAGAACTAGACGCAGGCCAAAGGCGCTGACCCATCGGGGTGGGGCCGGGAAGCCAGGCGTCCGGGCTCGGGCTCCTGCGACTGAAGAGGGGGGCAACTCGCCCAGCAGAGAGGGAGGCTGAACCAGCCCAGACAACAAAAGCGATTGTGCGGGTTGGCGCCTGCCCGGGCACAGAATGCCCAAGATTGCGGGACGGCTAGGGGCCAAAGGCTTTCCCCTCTTACATGCCAGACCCTCCCTTGGCCCTGTTCTTACTCCAGCTCTGTACCCCAGACTAGATCTCTCTAAAGGCTCAACCACCCTCAGAAGCCCCCTCCTGCTGTGTGGCCTTCAGCCCAGATGCATCCCCTCCTTCCTAAAGTTTTCCAGATGTTAGCCCCAGACCAGATGTGAGGACCCCCACCTACAGTCTGTACCCATCCCTTGCCTTTATCCATTCCGACCTCTTTCACCAGATGTAGAGTCTAGGCCTGATGTAACATCTTCAGGTGTAGCTCACTCCCCCTACCCCCCGGAGCCTCCTCTCCAGAATCCAGTTCTTCCAATTCCTTTATGTGCCCTGTGCACTGACCCTTTTCATCACCCACAGATGTGCCACCTCGCTGCCCACATAGGCCATCCTTGTCCGCTGTCTTCATGGAGCCCTTTCCCTGTGCCTAGTCAGAGGATCATCCTTTAGCTGGGTCCCCAAATGCGACCCCCCATTACCCTGATGGATTTCCTCTGTATGGATTCAACTCTGTATGAGAGCAAAACCGCCCGCCCCCACCTGTTCCCTTCCTTGCTACTCCCCTGCGGGCCCCATCCACTTGTTGGAGCGCGGTTGGGAGCAGAGGGGGCGCCCTCCCCTTCCCCCTGCAAGTCTAGCGCCCAGCCTTCGCGCCTCTGGCTAAGCGCCCAGCCCCACGCGCCCCCGCGCGGCCGCCCGGGAGGGAGCGGAGGGGGGGCTGAGCGGGGGCGCGGCCGCCCTCCCCCGCGGGCGGGCGGGCGGGCGGGCGGGCGCGGCCGGGCCCCTCGGGCGGGCTGGGGCGGCGGCGCGGTGGAGCGCGGCGCTGCAGCCATGGCGGGCGGCGCGCGGCTGCTCTGGGTGTCGCTATTGGTGCTGCTGGCGCAGCTGGGGCCGCAGCCCGGGCTGGGCCGACCCCGAGAGCGTCTCCGCGTGCGCTTCACCCCCGCCGTGTGCGGCCTGCGTTGCATCCACGGGCCCACAGGCTCCCGCTGTACCCCGACCTGCGCGCCCCGCAACACCACCAGCGTGGACAGCGGCGCGCCCGGCGGGGCGGCCCCGGGGGGACCCGGCTTCCGCGCCTGTGAGTGCGGGATGGTGCTCCCGAGGGAGGAGTGCCCGGAGGGAGGATCCCGGAGACAATGCCCTTGGGATCAGGAGCCCAGATTCCATGTACAGACGTGCTGGGGAGTCCGTGGGGTATTTGAGGAAGGGGGCTCCGAATTCCTAGCTTGGGGAGTTGGTTCCTAGGGCGCTGATCTCAGGAGCGATAAGTGTTTTCGAGGACTTGTGGTGTCCCACGTGAACGGACTGGGATTAGCTTTCATCCCTCTCAGTCAAGGCGGGGATCTCAGAATTGAGGGTCCTGGGAACTTTTGGGAAAGGTTCCAAATTCGGAGATTGTGCGTAGTGAGTGAGCAGGGACAATTTCAGGGTCGCGCGGGGGATGTCTCACGGTTCTGTGTCTGTCTTTGGGAGGGGGAGAATAGTCCAGCATGGAATTGCCTGTGATGAAGAGCTGAGAGGGATGGGGCCCAGAAAAGACAGTGTCTTTCGGCAAGACCTGAACTACTGCGGTTCCACGTGCGACAGATATCCAGATAGGCGGCCTGGGGAAAGGGCGCCCCCTGGGGGAGGAGGGAGACGAGCTTGCGCTTCAGCCACCTCTAGACAAGGGGAGCATTCTGGGGTTCAGGTGAGATGTGGTGGGCGAGCCACCTGCTATCCCAGAGTGTGGGGGTGGAATGGCTTTCTGGGGGTCGGGTTTTACTTGTCTCCTACTCCTCACGCCCTCTGGAATGGGGAGTGGGGCCCCTGGCGCCGAGAACTCGCCCAGCCTGGCCCCCAGCCAGCCCAACCCGGCCGGCGTGAGCTCATCTCCCGCCTGAGCCCCCTCCCGCTACCACTCCCTTTCTCCGCCCCTTCCTCCCTCCTTCCTTCACTCCTTCCCGGCCCAGCCCCAACTCGCCCGTGCCAGGCGCCGTGCCCAGGCGGGTGCCAAGCCCCTGGAGGCACAAGGAGGGACATGTGAAGGCGGGCTGACCTCGGCAAGACCCCGATGTCCTTAGCTCCCTGTTCTTCCAACGGTGGGGGGCATGAAGATAGCTTTGTCCATCTAGCAGGAAGCCCTGGTACGGTCACCCTGAGCTGGGGGGTCGGGGGAGGGTCTGCAGTCAAGAGCAGGCAGTGGATGACTAAGAAATGCCCCTAACCTTGGTGGCTTCCACCTAACAGAGACAGTGCCATTTTTGCAACCTTGCTTCTCAGTTGAGCCCTTCTTAAACTCTGTCATTTTAAGAACCCCATTAAGGTACCTGGAGTCCAGGCTTAACACTCCTGACAGCTGGGTTTCTGACCACGGGATCCTATGGTCCCTCTTTACCCCGGGTCAAACACTCCAGGAACTCCTCAGAGAAGTTCCTTCTCCATCTTCGGAGGGACATCTCCAAGCTGCGCCCCTCCCTGGAGAACTCTAGTATTGTCACCCAACGGCTTCCCACTTCCCCAGAAACCCTCAAGCGCAAGCCAAAAGTGGAGATGTCTTCCTCGCCACCCCTCCCCCCAATTCCCTTTCCACATAACCTCCTATTTTCCTCTTTTTCTAATGTAGATTCCCAATTCTTCTCAACAGGTTTTGCCCCATCCCCTAGGAACTTTGGACTCCTCCCTATCATCAAAGAACCCCAGAATTGGTCTTAATTCATGAATCCTCCCAAGAACACTCCAGAGACTACGCTGTTATCACAGACAGCCACTAATCAAAACTTAAGGCAACTAGGCCCTTAGCTAGGAAGGAGTAGGGCTTTCCACAGAATCCTAAGGTCCCAGCAACTTGAGACTCTTAATATGCTGGAAACGTCCAGACTCCATTTCTCCTTGTCCTCCGCACCATCACATGGACCACACCCCCGCCTCCAGAAAGTAGTCGAGTCCTGTTTTCTAGGCAACTCTCCCAACGGACTTGAAAGACTCTTAGTTGAGAGCCTAGATTGGCTCTGAGCTAGCCTCTCCTGCCTCCTAGGAATCTTGGGTCGTCTTTGAACCCTAGAGTACTGCCTCCACGCGCATACCTACCAAGGACTCCTGTTCCCTGACTTTTCTAAATTGAGGTGCCCCGCCCCGTGTTCTCTTTTGTACAGTTGTGGCTTCTAAAATCCCCCACACACCTCCTCGGCCAGCCCGGGCAGCTTGCTCCCTCCTTCCCTTGAGCGCAGCTGTCTCCAGCTGTTTTCTCTAGCCCCAGGGGAAGGAGGGGGGGGTGCCCTCAAAAGACATGTCCGGCCTCCTTTGGCTCAGCAGTCCAGGGCTCCCCAAGGG
The DNA here is from genome assembly GCF_950005125.1 of Chionomys nivalis. Taxonomy (NCBI): domain Eukaryota; kingdom Metazoa; phylum Chordata; class Mammalia; order Rodentia; family Cricetidae; genus Chionomys; species Chionomys nivalis. The sequence continues at coordinate 81,314,457 of NC_080087.1, read as the reverse complement.
TCCGGAATGCGGAGACGACGCCCTGCCCCCGCTGCACCCCTTTCTTTGTTTACCCCGCCGCACAGCTGGCAGTGCCCCGCCCAGAGGTGGCCTGGGGCCCAGGGAGGGCGCGCAGAGGGGAGTAGAGGCGCGTCCCCGCTACTTGCCCCGCCTGTGCTACCGAAGGCCGGGAGGGAAGGCTAAAACTGCGAACTGTTTGAGGGAGAAGGCGGGACTAAGTCTCCAAGCTCGCCCTGGCATAGGAGGAGAGCGATCCACGACAAATCAGAGGGAGGAGAGTGGGCGGGGCTAAAGGTACCAGGTGTCCTAGCTAGGCGGAGTTTACAATCTCAGGTAGAAGACCGTGTGGGCGGGACTAGAAAGGAGTGATTGGCCAAGGGAAAAAGCTGGGACGTCTTGGAGTCCAGCTAAGGAGGCAGAAAGAGGAAGTGTCGGGTTGGGTAAAGAGAGCTATGGTAGGCGGGGATAATCCAGTGGGCGGGAATAGCACTGTCTGGGCGGGGCTAGAACGCCTGAACTCCGCCAGAAAATGGGAAAGTGAATGAAGAGAGAGGAAGGGGGCGGAGTGAGCCCACTTAGTAGACGGGACTATGTAGTAGATAGCTTCACAACTGGACCCAACTGATGTAGTCCTATAGTCGGCACGATTGGCCAATGGCCACACGACAGCTAAAATAAAAGCCTGGTGTGGTGGTGATATACTTCTATAATCGGAGCTGGGAATCGGAGGCAGGAGGATCAGGAGTTCAAGCATCGGCTATATAATGGGTTTTTGAGGCTAGCCTGAGTTACATTAGCCCCTACCTCAAAATACAAAAGCAAATAAACGGAAAACACCTAACGTGGAGAGATGTCGGATGAATACACCGTGAGGGCCTCGCGTTACAGCGCTGGTGACTGAGTTAGCTTGGGTTCATCTGACACAGGAGTACTACTGATTTGTGTGTGTGTGTGTGTCCTTACTTTCTCCTCAGACCTGTGCCCCTTGATCTGTCACAACGGTGGTGTGTGTGTGAAGCCTGACCGCTGCCTCTGTCCCCCGGATTTCGCTGGCAAATTCTGCCAATTGCATTCCTCGGGGGCCCGGCCCCCGGCCCCAGCCATGCCGGGCCTTACCCGTTCCGTGTACACCATGCCACTAGCCAACCACCGTGATGATGAACATGGTAAGGAGAATTTAGCCAAAGGGCCTCTTGGTCCCCTTTCACTTCAGGAACTTAACTATTCTCTGATCAAGTTTGTTGCCTTCCGTGCTACCCTCCCAAGCCCGGTTTGGTAGCTTCTACCTGTAATCCCACCACTTGGGATGCAGAGGCAGGAGGATCACTGAAAATTGCAGGCCAGATTACATTACCACTCCCACCCCCAAGAAACCTACCCAAATATCAAATACCTCAGCTCGCCTCTCCAGTCTACTCCCAACAAGGCAGGATACGTGTAGACATAGCCTTTTGTTCATCTTGCCTCTGCTCAGGTGTGGCATCGATGGTGAGCGTGCACGTGGAGCACCCTCAGGAGGCATCGGTAGTGGTGCACCAGGTGGAACGTGTGTCAGGCCCTTGGGAAGAGGCGAACCCTGAAGCCCTAGCCAGGGTTGAGGCGGCAGCAAGGGCCGAGGCGGCAGCGCCATACACAGTGCTGGCACAGAGCGCGCCGCGCGAGGATGGCTACTCAGACGCCTCTGGCTTCGGTTACTGTTTCAGGGAATTGCGCGGAAGCGAAGTGAGAGCAGGCCCGCGGGCTGGGGGATCCCCCTAAAGCATACCACCGCGCGGGGGTGCGCTCACGCATCGCTTCCCCAACAGTGTGCTTCGCCGCTGCCCGGGCTCCGGACTCAGGAAGTATGCTGCCGAGGGGAGGGCTTGGCCTGGGGTGTTCATGATTGTCAGCCGTGCTCGGAGCACCTGGGTAAGCCCCAGGTCCTCCCCAAACCTCGCCTCTTCTCCTCCGGCACAGATAAACCCCAGTCACAAATTTTAGCTATACCTACCTTGTTACGGGGGTCATGTCTATTCTAGGTCCCCCCCACACACACCCGCCTACACACACACCGTTGAATCCATTTACCCTGTTTTGTGATTTTGGTCACACTTTTCAATCTGCCTTGGTGCCTTGATCTCATCCATGCATTTCAAGATCCTCCGAAGTTACCTACTAAGCTGCCAAAGGGAGACTAATTTGGTACTCAAACCACACCTCACTCCTTTTAGCCCTTCCCACGTAATCTTTCTTTAAAACTGCTCGGTTGTCTGTCTGCCAACCTGTTTCTGCCCCGACCCCTCCTTTCTGCACAGGGAACTCCAACCGAGTGAATGGCCCAAATGGACCTTGTCCAACCGGCTTCGAGAGGGTTAACGGGTCCTGCGTAGGTAAGGGACAGCGGGCGGGGGGGGGGGGCGGGGGGGGAAGGGCTTGTCTTGTATAAAGAGTGACTGCCAAGCATGTAGTCCCCAACTCGCCAAACACTTCCTCGATTCTTGCAGATGTGGACGAGTGCGCCACAGGTGGGCGTTGCCAACACGGGGAGTGTGCCAACACTCGTGGCGGGTACACGTGTGTGTGTCCCGACGGTTTCCTGCTGGACTCCTCCCGGGGCAGCTGCATCTGTGAGCCACCAGGAGGGGCGCTCTGCATCTGGCTCCCAAACGGCTGTAGATCTTAGACCCTGTTCCCCAGTGTTCATGGACCCTAATTCCCTCACACACACAAACCCTTCTAGACTTTCAGGCCCCCCTCAGATTTAGCCTGGACCTTTAAACAGATCTCTGCGACGATTTCAGAAGTTCCCCTCCAGCCCTCAAACTTTTTATATCGAGGCCCCTCAGGTTCCCAGAGTCTTGAGTTCCAATTGACCTCCAGACAGCTTTCGGATTTTGATACCCAGCTTCTCCTTTATGCCCTATTTAAGCCCTGGGCACCCTCAGCTGTTCTTCAGACCCCCTCCCCCGACTTCCCTTAATGCCCCTTTCACCTACCCACTAAATCTTCCCTGGGACCATTCCCCTATTCCCCTCTCCCAGAACGGCTGAACTCCTCACCCGCCCTGAAGAATTTCCTCCCATCCCCCAGCCCAACACGTGATCTCTGAGGCAAAGGGGCCCTGCTACCGAGTGCTCCATGATGGCGGATGCTCGCTGCCCATTCTTCGAAATATCACCAAACAGATATGCTGCTGTAGCCGTGTGGGCAAGGCTTGGGGCCGCGGCTGCCAGCTCTGCCCACCTCACGGTTCAGGTGAGCTAGTCCTTCCGATCCACCCCTTCCTAACAGATACACACAGACTCTGGATAGGCCCTGCCGTGCGGTTCTAAGGTCTAGCGGCTTCAAACCTGGTCACACTCCAACTTCTGATCACCTCATTGTGGTAGACTCAACCCAGGACTTTACCTCTATCCTTAGCCACGCCTACTCCTGGGTCACATAACCTTAAAGTTAGGTTGACCAGAACTCTCTGCCATCTTCCCAAATGAGGGAAACGCCCGTGGCTCTACCATTGGCTTCTGGAACATCTTATTTGGCCAGTACACTACTCCATCCAGCGCATAAGCCAGACTCCTGACACCGTCTTAGGTCAAGCTTTGTTCCCGGCCAAAGCCTGCTTACGGCTCACAAGATCTGTCTCCTCTCCTGACCTCCCCTTGTCTTGTTCCCAGAGGGTTTTCGGGAGATTTGCCCAGCTGGCCCTGGTTACCACTATTCAGCCTCTGATCTCCGCTACAATACCAGACCTCTGAGCCAGGACCCACCTCGAGTGACCTTCAATCAACCACGCGCCCAACCACCCACTGCTCGGCCACCCATAGGTGAGCTGAATCCCGGATGGGGTTCGATTAAATTTCCAGGTGCTGCCTGAGGTCCATAGGAAACAGAGGGGAGGGGCAAGGACACCTAAATTTAGGTCCCAATAAAAGTATTCTTTCTTTAACCAGGCTTTCCGCCCACTCGGCCTCGGCCTGAACCCCAGCCTCGGCCTGAACCCCGGCCACAGCCTGAGCCCCGACCTCGGCCTGAGCCCCGACCTCGGCCTGAACCCCGGCCACAGCCTGAACCCCGGCCTCGGCCTGAATCCCGGCCACAGCCTGAACTCCGGCCTCGGCCTGAACCCCGGCCACAGCCTGAATCTCGGCCACGTCCTGAATTTGCCCTGCCCAGCACCCCTCCTTGGACCGGTCCAGAGAGTCCTGAATCAGGTGCCGTGGGAATCTGAGGGCAGTAGCCAAGATCCTGTGAAGTTCTGTGGGGCGAGGCTCCAGAGTGGAGGTTTTGAAAGGTGATAGAGTGGGGAAGGATGGGAATAGGGAAGAACTGGAAGGTTTGGGTAGTGGCTCCCTCAGGTACTGGAGTCACAGTTAGGGTCCAGTCCTCTTTTGCACGAGCAGTGAAACCCCGAGCCACCATTTCTTATCCTGTAAAATGGGCATCATGAGAGGTTTCTGAAGTAGGGGGTATGTGAATGCCGTTGTGGGTAAGTTCAGGCAGACCTGATGAGACTCTCTCCGGGTAAATGACAACCTGATCTTCCAAGATTACGCTTGTGGAGGGTACACTCATAAAGGTACCTTAACGGAACTAAGGGCACTGTTCTGGGATGGAAAGGACAAGAAGTTCAGAGTTGTGGGAACCTGGCTGACTGTCTCCCCCAGGTCCCTCCTCCAGCGTGTGCCAGCGCAATCCCCAGGTTTGTGGTCCCGGACGCTGCGTTCCCCGGCCCAGTGGCTACACGTGTGCGTGCGACCCTGGTTTCCGACTCAACCCCCATGGCACTCGTTGCATAGGTGAGCTGGACAGAGGGCTTCAGTGAAGCGGAGCTGCGGTTGAGAGTCCTCTGCCTGGCCACCATGTAACTAGCCTTTTCCGTGCCCTCAGACGTAGATGAATGTCGCCGCGTGCCGATGCCCTGTGCTCCTGGACGCTGCGAGAACACACCAGGCAGCTTTCACTGCGTGTGTGGCACAGGCTTCCAAGCAAGCCCGCGGGCTACAGAGTGCCTGGGTGAGAATCCCACCCCGTCCGGCCCCCGGCTCCACCCCTGCTTGGGTCTTGGTTCTGCTCTCACTGTAGAACCGCTCACGGCTGCTCCTTCGCCTCCCCCACGCCGGTCCAGCACCTTGTTCTGCCCTGACCACAGCTCCAAGATCAGCTTGGCCACATCCCTACTCTGGATCTAACCCTTTCTTCCCCTGTGGCCCAGCTTTTGTTCAAATCCCCTTCAAGCTGGGCTCTCACTAGCTCCGCCTTCTCTATCTTGGATGAGCTCACGCCTCCAGGCCCCGTTTGAGTCTACCATTTCTGCAGTTACTCTGACTACGAATCCTGATTCCACCGCCAGCTCTCACCCCAAACTGCCCGTTCGTTCTCTGGCCCTGTCCCTGCCTTCCTTTTCTTCCTTTGAGCCACAAAGATTCCTTTCCTGCTCTTATCCTTTCCCAGGTCCTGTCCTCTCCAAATTTGTTTCCTCCTCAGCTGCGGTCCTAACTTCCCGGCTCGATCAGCACTTTGCATTAAGCCTACCCACTCTAGCCCTGCCTACCTCCTTAGCCACGCCCTAGACTAGCTTTGGTCCTAGCTTCGCCCCGCCCTTGTCCTGCCCCTGCTGCTCCTCCCTCGGCCTCACATCTTCTCTCAGGGCTCAAGGAGTCTGGGTGTCTGCCGCTTTCTAGTCTCTGGGTTCTGCCCACAGATGTGGACGAGTGCCAGCGCGTGCCGCCGCCGTGTGACCGCGGGCGCTGCGAGAACAAGCCAGGCAGTTTCCTATGTGTGTGTCCCGCTGGATACCAAGCAGCGCCACACGGAGCCAGCTGCCAGGGTGAGGGTCTGGAAGGGGACAGAAAGAAAGAGGATGTAAGGTGAGGGGTGGATAGGTAGCAATAAGGTTGGAGAAACTGAGCAATGGGAAAAAGGATGGCTTACTGATGGGGGTCGCAGACCAGGGTCAGAGAGTCTAATGTGACCTGGATCAGATGGAAAAGCCAAGTGATGGAAAACAGAAGGGCTGGGTCATGGAGCGTGGAGAAGCATATGGAGAAGGGACAGAGATGTGAGTAACTGGGAAAGGTGACTGGATTTTGGAAAACAAATGCAACTCAATTCATGGGGACCAGCGAGGCAGAGTTCCAGGAACCAACCACACAACTCCATTAGAATTGGTGGAGGATGGAGATTCAGGATGCTGGAAGACAGGAAGGAGGAATAAGGGAGGATGGAAAAGCAAGGTGAGGGAGCTCAGAAAGAGCGTAGCATGATGTATGGGGGCACGAATCACACCAGAGACCCTGGGGATTGCTTGCTCCCTGCAGATGTGGACGAATGTACCCAGAGCCCAGGCCTCTGCGGCCGTGGAGTCTGTGAGAATCTGCCCGGCTCTTTCCGCTGTGTTTGCCCGGCTGGCTTCCGCGGCTCGACGTGTGAAGAAGATGTGGATGAGTGTGCCCAGCACCCTCCACCCTGTGGGCCAGGACGCTGCGACAACACTGCAGGCTCATTCCACTGTGCCTGTCCAGCTGGCTTCCGCTCCCGAGGACCAGGGGCCCCCTGCCAAGGTGAGGGTGCTGAGCCCAGGCCTGGAGCACCGTGCATGGCTTGCTGTGGGGGATGGAGAGAGTAGAGAAGCATTAGGATGGCCTCTGTGACACAGGTCAGGTGAGCGGAATATTGAGAAGGCCGGGCAGATCTGGCTGAATTCTATCTTCTTTCCTTTCTTCCAAATGAGAGAGCATCTATGTTTTCCTCATGTAGCGGCCTTGAACGTATGACCCCCCTGCCTCTGCCTCCTGAGTACTGGTATGAAGGGTGTCCACCTACAATTAATGCCTGAACTTTTCCTGTTTAATTTTTTTCTCGAGACCCTCTTCCTGCCTCAGCCTTCTGAGTGCTGGGGTTGCAGACAGGAAACACCACGTTAGCCAGCATTCTACTCATGAACCAGCCACCCAGGCCTTTCAAGGCTGTCTCCTCCTCCCAGGAGGACAGAGTCAAACCCCATCCAGCCATTTAATAGTCTTTCTAGCTGTTAGGAAGACCAAGGCACTTGGGAGGCAGAGGCAGGTGGATCTCTGTGAGTTCGAGGCCAGCCTGGTCTACAAGAGCTAGTTCCAGGACAGGATCTAAAAGCTACCGAGAAACCATGTCTCCAAAAAAAACAAAACAAAACAAAAAGCCAAAAAAACAAAAACAAATCCCACCCAAAAAAGAAAAACAAAAAACAATTGGTGGTTGGGGTAGGTGGGCATGGCAGTAGGAAGGGCCCATGCCTATTCCTCAGCTTGACTGGCCTCTTCTGCCCAGATGTGGATGAGTGTGCCCGGAGCCCCTCGCCCTGTGCCTATGGCCGCTGTGAGAACACAGAAGGGAGTTTCCAGTGTGTCTGCCCTACAGGCTTCCAAGCCAACGCTGCTGGCTCCGAGTGCGAGGGTGAGACCGGGGAGGGAAGATTGTGGATGGGTGAGGAGGCAGGGGGCCACTTCCTCAAGACCACTCTCTCCCCTGCTCCTCAGATGTGGATGAGTGTGAGAACCACCTGGCGTGTCCTGGGCAGGAGTGTGTGAACTCACCGGGCTCCTTCCAATGCCGGCCTTGCCCTGTTGGCTACCACCTGCACCGTGGCAGGTGCACTGGTGAGATCAGGCCCATTTGGGACCCGGGACCTGTACCTTAACCTGATCACTCAGATTGTTGACCTGTGACCTGGTTCGTGACCCTGACTTGACCCATAACTTGGGACCTGAACCTCAGTCCCCTTCCACGGGCAATGACAACCAAGTGTTACTCTGACTCCTGTCCCCCTCACCTGCAGTGACTGACTTGACCACACTCTTGACCCTGGGTGATGCTTGACTGTAACCTAGGAACATGTGAGTCGGCTGGATCTTTTGGGGACTAGCCATGCATGACCCTTGCTGACAACCCCTGACCTTGTGTCTCAGAAATACATTTCTGGACCCTTACTGTCCCATGACCCTAAATTTGACTGTGCCTTTTGATCTTAACCAAAAAACAAAGAAACAAACAAACAAAACCCCTTACAGTCCTGACCATGTTATTCTGGTTCACTCTCAATCCAAAGCCCTTTTCAGACTCTCTTTCCTGAAGCTTATTTGGGTACATGACCCTTGACCCTGACATCAGGCAGGATTCTCAACGCTGGCTTACTTTGATACATTTATTAAGCAGAATCTTATCCAACAATCCTAGTTCATCCCTTACCTTGGTTAATTTCTGATCCTCAGTGCCAATCCAGAGTCCCTTTCCCTGACCTCAGGATCCCAGTAGAGGGAGGCTCAGAAACCAAGATCCACAGGATGTCTAATCCTGGAGTGCTCATCTGTCCTCCATTCAAGATCCTGTCCCATGACTCTCACCAATCTCTTTGCTCTAATGGACCCCTATGAGCCCCCAACCCCTCCCACAGATGTGGACGAATGCAGTTCTGGTACCCCTTGTGGTCTCCACGGCCAGTGTACGAACACGGAAGGCTCTTTCCACTGCAGCTGCGCTCCAGGTTACCGAGCGCCAACTGGTCTACCTGGGCCTTGTGCAGGTGAGATACTTCACCTGAGTAAGTCCTGAATTCTTAGGCAAAGCCCATTAGCGATATAAAATGGATTAAGAAAGGAGTTTCCAAAATAACTTAGCCTTCAAGCTTTCAACTTGGGTGGTAGGGTTACATGATGGGCAGGGCTTCCTTTGGGAACCAGCAGCCCAACCCTTACACTTGTGTGCCCTAGACATAAATGAGTGTCTGGAAGGCGACTTCTGCTTCCCCCACGGAGAGTGCCTCAACACGGATGGCTCCTTTGCCTGTACTTGTGCCCCTGGCTACCGGCCTGGACCTCGTGGAGCTTCTTGTCTGGGTCAGTACCCAGGCTGTATCTGAGGGTAGAAAGGGAGGGCTTGCAGCAGGAAAAGGCGGGACAAGAGGAAGAGGGCGGAGAGGGGGAGTTTTGGAGGTTTGGGGGAATCTACATGGATCACTGGACCAGTGGAGCTTTTGGAACCTGGAGGTGGCAATCATGGAGGACATATCAGGAAAAGTTGGAGTCTGACAGTTAAGTAGTGATTAGAAAGGACTCCAACCGGGGGCGGAGCTTAGAAGAAAAGGCGGGGCCTAAAACAGATTGGGTGAGCCCTTCCTTGAAGGCTTTGGGACTTGGAGGGTCAGGATGGGGGAATTGGAGGGGTGTGACCTGGGATATTAAGCAGAGCAGGATGTGGCCCTGGGTTTCCGTTGCTTTGTCCTGCAGACGTGGACGAGTGCAGCGAGGAGGACCTTTGCCAGAGCGGCATCTGCACCAACACTGACGGCTCCTTTGAGTGCGTCTGTCCTCCCGGGCACCGCGCTGGCCCAGATCTTGCCTCGTGCCTTGGTGAGAGGCCTTGCTCCGCTGCCTCCCTGCTTCTCCTGACTTCCATCTTCTCTCCTACTCCTTCCTTTTGTACCCTCACCGCTGCTTCTCCTTCCTGATGCTCCTGTTCCTTCTTTCTCTCCCCGGCTTCTGTCCTCAGACATTGACGAATGTCGTGAACGAGGACCTGCCCTGTGCGGGTCTCAGCGCTGTGAAAATTCCCCTGGCTCCTACCGCTGTGTGCGCGACTGCGATCCTGGTTATCACCCTGGCCCTGAGGGCACCTGTGATGGTAAGACAATCCCCATCCTAAATCTGTGACAGGTTGTTGGAGTCTACTTCCCTGGGAGTCAGAGGAGAGATGGCCTGCTTCAAAAATCTAGAAGAGATCCTAGGTTAACACTTCCTTTCTCCCCCCGCTGTTTTCTGGTGGAAATTTGCCACCCCTGTGTGTGTGTGTTTGATTATGAGGAGGGATTTCTCTTATCAGGAATCGGGAGGAGCTAGAAGCCTCCCCTGACTGAGCTGCTCTGGTATGTTTTCAAGGGAAAACGTGCCATGTGAATCTGTCCTGTGAAACAAAACTCATGGGTTGCATTTCGCTCCCTAGTGGCTAAACCTCTGACTCATGCAAATCTCAATCATTAGTTCCAAAGATTTCAGGAAGCACCTGCTGGATGTCAGACTGGGGTGAGGATACAGCAGGAAAGGAGCCAAACTAAACATCTGCCCTCCTGAGCTGTGGGGGGAGTGGGACAGGTAACTGTAAATAAATTCAGAGATCATTCCACAGATAACTCGGAGACCCTTTCTGTGTGACAGGCAGAAATCCTTACTGATGTGGAGTTTGCATGGCAGGATGGTCCCTGTCGGCATACCGATCATTTTATAGCTATGATGACAAGGTTGTTTTGTTCACACAGTGTTTTGCTGTGTGGGCCATGCTGACTTTCAACTTGTTTTTTTTTTTTTTGGTGTGAGACAGTCTGTCTCGATCCTAAGCCGGGTGTGTATGTGTGTGTGTATGTGTGTAGCTTTGGCTGGCTTGGAATTTACTATTGTAGGATGCGCTTGCCTGGAACTTGCAACAATCCTCCTGCCTCAGCCTTCTTAGCACTATGTTCTAGTCATGGACTCTGACTCCCAAGTGCTGGAATTACAAGCATGTGTCACCATGCCAAGCTTAAAGTCAGGTTTAAGAAAGAGGCTATAGGGCTGGAAAGATTCAGTGGTTAAGAGCACACTGACTTCTCTTCCAGAGGACCCTGGTTCAATTCCCAGTGCCCACATGGTAGCTCACAACTGTCTATAACTCCAGTTCTAGGGGATCTGACACCTTCACATAGACATATGTACAGGCAAAGCACCAGTCATGTGAAATAAAAATAAACTACAAAAAAAAAAAAGAAGAAGAAAGAGGTTATAAACCAGACGTGGTGGCATATGCCTTTAATTCCAGTACTTGGAAGGCAGTGGCAGGCGGATCTCTGTGAATTTGAGACCAACCTGGTCTACAAAGAGAGTCCCAAGACAGTCAGGGCTAAACAGAGAAACCATGTCTCAAAAAACCAAAACAAACGAACAAACAAACAAAAATCACAGAAAGAGGCCATGAGACTGAGTCCCTCTGTTGATACAAGACAGATGGACACTGGGTAAAGGCATAAACTGAGCACTGTCCTGTGACCCAGTATTGGGGGGGGGAGACTGGCTACGTGACAAGTTTGGGGTCAGCCTAGCTTCATGAGATTCTAAATAAGAAGTAATGCTAGCTTTCGAGGGAGAGTGGATGTGGTGGCATTCACTCCTACAATCCCAGTAACTGGAAGTGGAAGCAGGAGGAATTGATGCTTTTCCTTGGCTATGTAGGATTCAAGAACAGCTTAGTCTACTTGAGACCCTGCCTCTAAAACTAAACAAAATTTAAAATTGGAGAAAAATAAACCAAGCATGGTGGTCTATGGCTTTAGTTCCAAAACTTGGGAGGCATAGACAAGCAGATCTCTGTGAGTTCAAGGTCAGCCTGGTCCTCATAGTGAGTTCCTGGACAGCCAGACAGTCAGGGTTCCATAGTGAGACCATGTCCCAACTTAAAAAGAAAGAAAGGAGGGAGGGAGGGAGGAAGGAAGGAAGGAAGGAAGAGAGGTCATGGATTTGAAAGGGAGTGGGGAGGACGGGGAATTAATTGGAGCACTGAGAAGAATGATGTAAATACAGCTCCCATGTGAAATCTCAACAAAAAAGGGGGGCAGTGAAATGTGGAGCAGGGGGTCATAGCTGTGGGGACATATCTGGCAAAGAGAACAGCATCAGCAAAAGTCCTGAGGTGGGCGGGGTCCTGTTGCGGTTGTTTTAGAAATGGCAGTAAAGACTTAAGAGCTACAGGACTCAGCAACTGGAAGCAGCATCAGTGGTCACCCCTCCCCTGCTGCCCCCCATTTCAGGCCCTTGACTCTCCTCCCTCTGTCCCTCCTTCACTCTCTTGCAGATGTGGACGAGTGCCAAGAATATGGCTCTGCGATTTGCGGAGCGCAGCGCTGTGAGAACACCCCTGGCTCCTACCGCTGCACACCAGCCTGTGACCCTGGTTATCAGCCCACACCAGGGGGCGGATGCCAGGGTGGGTGTCCACTGGGTAGTAGGTGGGGTGTGGAGGGTCTCGAGATTTCGATATGGCCCTGCTGAAATGGCCTGCTGGTGCTTGCAGACGTGGATGAGTGCCGGAACCGATCCTTTTGTGGTGCCCACGCCGTGTGCCAGAACCTGCCCGGTTCCTTCCAGTGCGTCTGTGACCAAGGCTACGAGGGGGCACGGGATGGACGTCACTGCGTGGGTAAGGGACTGTAGGGCGTGTGGGACCACAGGGGGCGTAGGGTGTTCCGGCCCTGCTAATCTCCACTCTCCTGAAGAAACATGAATTGGAGAATTAGTTCTCAGAACTTAAGGTCGGAGACATACCAGCTAAAACCACCCTGCGGTGCCAAACATAGTGGCTCACTTCTACCAACAGCTGGGAGGCAGAAACAAGAGGATTGCTGTGAGTTCAAGGCCAGTCTGAGTACATAGCAAGTGCCAGGCTATCCTGGGTGATAGGATATGACCCCGTCTCCAAACAGAAAGAATCAAGAGACAGAATCTTAGTCAATTAGTTGTTTTTGGTTTTTTTAAGATTTATTTATTTTGTTTTACGAGTATTTTTCCTACATATATTTATTGCACCACAAAGGTCAGAAGATGGCGTTGGATGCCCTGGAACTAGAGTTGCAGACAGTTGTGAGCCCCTATAGGGTGCTGGGAATTGAACCCTGGGTTATCTGCAAGCGCAGCCAGTGCTCTCAACTACTGAGCCATCTATCTCCCCAGCCCTCCAGTTAAGTTTTGTGTGTGCATTAATTTCTTTTCTTTCTCTCAACGAAATTGCATCCCAAATCGTTCTGTGCTTTTTTTTGTTGTTTTGTTTTTGTTTTTCCTTTAGGGGAAGGGGTCTCATGCCTTGAGCTCACTGTGTAGACATGAAGGGCCTCCAATTTTGGATCCTTCTGCCTCCACTTCTGAAGTGCTGAGATAATAGGTGTATGCCATCACACCCAGCTGCAGCCAAATTTTTCCACTTTATTTAGAAATAGAACCAACCACTAAATTGCCAAGACTGGCCCTGAACTCACCTTGCAGCTGAGGCAAGCCTTGAATTTGTAAAACTCCCGCCTCAGCCTCCCTAGTAACTAGGATTATAGCTCTGGGCTACCAGATCTGACAGAAAGTTTCTACATCCAGCAGTAGAGAAAACCGCAAGCTGCACCTCTCTGTGCTCACGATGTAGATTCTGTCATTACCACGATCACCATCACCGCTGTCGTCATTATTGCTAGTATTTTAATGTGCTGGCCACCTCATATATCCATCTAGGAAAGCATTTAGGTGTTTGGAAAGATTTGCGGGGCTTTTGAGAGTTTGTTTTTCAGAAAAGAATCTCACTCTAGCCTTGACTGGCACTGAACTCACTACTAGATCAGACTGGCCCTGAACTTACTACATAGAACAGGCTGGCTCTGAACTCAGTACATAGGCAGGGCTGACCCCAAACTCACTATGTAGAACAGGCTGATACTGAACTCACTCACTTAGACCATGCTGGCCTTCAGCTTGCCTTGATCCTCCTACCTTTGTCTCCTGAGTGTTGGAATTACAGTTGTGAGTCAATCTTCAGTCTACATTTTATTAATTAGAGTTCATAATGTCTTTACAGATATTTTAATTAGAGGCCCGGTGCATGTGGAGGGCAGAGGACAACCTGTGGGAGGCTGTTTTTTCCTTCCATCATGTGGGTCCCTAGGGACCAAATTCAGGTCGTTAGGCTGGACAGCAAGCAAGGGCGTTTACGTCCTGAGTCTTCTTTCTGTCTCTAGAGATCCAATATATACACAGTGAAGTACATAGGATTGAGTTGTATATTCTCAAGGTTTTCACAAGTGCAAACTTCGACTTTCTTCTTTTTCCTTTTTGGTTGGGGGCACGAGGGTTGAGGCAGAGTCTTACTGTGCAGCCCAGACTGGTCTTAAACTAACAGTTCTCAATGCCTTCACTTGTTTTCTCTTTTGTTTTTTGTTTGCTTGTTTTGTTTTGAGCTACCTCACCAACATCATTTGCTTCTTAAAAGAGAATGAAGAAGACATGGGTAGGGATGAGAAATGGCTCAGCAGCTAAGAGCGTGGATTGCTGTTTTAAGAGGGCCTTGGTTTGGTTCCCAGCATTTATGTCAGGAGGCAACCACTTGAAACTCCAGCTCCAGGGGATGTGTCACCTCTGGCCTCTGAGAGCACCTGCGCTCACATATACATACCCACATATAGATACACACATATATACCTGATTGAAAACCAATGTATCACCGGGCAGTGGTGGCACACATCTTTAATCCCAGCACTTGAGAGGCAGAGGCAGGCAGATCTCTCTCTGAGTTTGAGACCAACCTGGTCTACAGAGGAAATTTCAGGACAGCCAGGGCTACACAGAGAAAAACCCTCATATATGTAATGTTTCACTTGAATGTATGTCTGTATAGCACATGTGTGCCTGGTGCCGTTGGAGGAAGGAATGCCAGATCCCCTGGAAATGGGTTTATGAGCAGTTGTGAATTGCCAAGTGGGTGCTAGGAATAAGCCTGGGTCTTCTGCAAGAACAAGTGCTCTTGGGGGCTGGAGAGATGGCTCAGCGGTTAAGAGCATTGCCTTCTCTTCCAAAGGTCCTGAGTTCAATTCCCAGCAACCACATGGTGGCTCACAACCATCTGTACTGAGATCTGGTGCCCTCTTCTAGCCTTCAGGCATAAACACACACAGACAGAATATTGTGTACATAATAAATAAATAAAATATTTAAAAAAAAAAAAAAAGAACAAGTGCTCTTAAACACTGGGCCATCTCTCCTGCCCCCAACTCGTGTGTGTCTTTTGAGACAGGGTCTCACCATGTAACTCTGTCTGGCCTGAAACTCACTATGTAGATCAGACTAGCTTCGTACTCACAGAGATCCACTTGTCTCAGCCTCCTGAGTGCTGGGATTAAGGACCTGTGCCACCATGCCCAGCCAAATACACATATCTTTATTTTTAATTAATTAACTTATTTTCAAGGAAGGGTTTCTCTGTGTAGCACTATCCTGGAAGTCATTCTGTAGGCCAGGCTGGCTGCAAACTCAGAGATTCGCCTGCCTCTGCCTCCCAAGTGCTGGATTATGCACTTGCTGCTTTTGCAAAGAGTCAGGTTCAGTCCCAGCACCCACATGGTGTCTCACAACTGTAACTCCAATTCCAGAAGATCTGCTGCCCACTCCTGGCCTTGGAGGGCATCAGGCACTCATGTGACGCACATACATATATGCTGGCAGACACTCAAAACATAAACAGCTGAGAAGAGAGGGAGGCTCTGAAGTGGCAAAGTCTGAGTGCAGGTGGAACTGGAGCCAAGAGCTGCAGCAAACCTGTCTGCCTCCCTCTGCTGGGCTTGCTTTTAAGGCAGTGACAGGTGGCCCTAGCTCTGTCTGGGCTGACACCCTCTGCCTGGCAGCTGGAGAGCTAAGGAGGTGACCCAGAAAGTCTGAGACTGGCTTTGATTGGCGTGATGAGGTCATTGCCTGCCTCTGACCCGGAGAATCGCAGTAACCTGATTGGTTCTGCCCCAGTGGAGACTTGGCTATACTCAGGATGCCTGGGACCAACTTGGAAGCTCAGAGAATTCCCAAGCGAAAGTCTGGGTTTCTAACCAGAAGAAAAGGGTCTGGGCTGCTAGAAAATACCCACTCCAGGGGAAGGAAAGTTGGTTTAGCAGTTTAGAGCACTCGCTGGTCTTTCAGAGTTCAGTTCCCAGCACCCACATGATAGCTCACAGTCATCTACAACCCATTTCCCAGGATCCAGTACCTTTCTGGTCTCCACTGAAACCATGGACATGGCACACATACAAGCATATGCAAACACAAGACACACACACACATCTTTTTAAAAAGTTTACGTTGTGAACCAGATGCAATGGTGTGTGTTTCTACAGCCAGCCCCCTGGGAGACCGAAGTAGGAGGAGGGCAGCCTGGGCTACACAGGGAGTTCCAAACTATCCCAGGTTAAAGAGTAAAACTGGCTTTTTGTTTATGCTTTTGGTTTTAGTTTTTTGGGGCTTTTTGTTTTGTTTTTGTTTGTTTGGCTTTTTTTTTTCCAAGACAGGGTTTCTTTGTGTTGCTCTGGGACTCTGTAGACCAGGATGCCTTCAAACTCATAGAGATCTGTCTGCCTCTGACTCCTGAATGCTGGTATTAAAGGTGTATGCCATCACCACCTGGCTGTTTTTTTTTTTTTTTTTTTTTTTTATGACACAGTGACAACAAAAAGCTGGCAGTCTTGGCTCATACATATAATCTTGACACTCCAGGAGGCAGAGGCAGAAGGATTGCCACAAGTATAAGGCTAGCCTGATCTACAAAGTGATCCAGGGCTTCCCAGTGAGATACCACCTCAAAAGACATATATCTATATAGAGGTAGATTAAAATCCATCTTATTTGAATATTTTATTTTATGAATATAGTGTTTATCTGTACCACATGCATGCAGTGCCTGTAGAGGCCAGAAGAGGGCATCAGATCCCCTGGAACTGGAGTTAGAGACAGTTGTGAGCCACCTGTGAGTGCTGGGAACCGAGCCCAAATCCTCTGAAAGAGCAGCCAGTGCTCTTAACTTCTGGGCCATCTCTTCAGCCCCATCTGTTATACTTGGAATCTTGGACATCTCGAGCCACAGAAGTTCATAACATGAACCCCCTCTTGCTATATTTCCTGCTCTCAGATGTGAACGAGTGTGAGACACTACAGGGTGTGTGTGGCTCCGCACTGTGTGAAAATGTCGAAGGCTCCTTCCTATGTGTTTGTCCCACAAGCCCTGAGGAGTTTGACCCCATGACTGGGCGCTGTGTTCCTCCACGGACTTCTGCTGGTAAGATCCATGTGTCTACTTAACAAATGCCTGCTGGTCTTGTGGGGAAATTATGTGGCTCAACTGTGCGCATGCGAGTGTGTGTGTGTGTGTGAGTGTGAGTGTGCACGCGAATGTGTGTGTGAGAGTGTGTGCACGCGCGTGTGTGTTGATATCTTCCATTGGTCAAATCCTATTACTTTATTTTTCATATTTTTTGATGTTTTTAATTATTCAGTTTTTCAAAAGATTGCACAAGGTTTATTTTTTATTTATGTGTATGTGGAGAGTTGAGTTTATTATGTACATGTGTGTGTGAGTGTCCCAGAAGGCCATATGGGTGCTGGGGACCTAGTTGATTCCTCTGTAAGAGCAGCAAGTGACCTTAACTCCTGAGCCATCTCCTCAACCATTAGTTTATTTGTCAAAGTTTGACTCTTGTGTATGGCATGATGGTTATGTCCCATGATGTGCATGTGGAGGTCAGAGGACACTTGTGGAGATGATTCTCTCCTCCCGCCTTTACATGGTTCCTGGGATTGAACTCAAATCAGCAGGCTTCCATGACAAACATCTTTATCCAATGAGTCATTTTGAAAGCCCAATTTCTTTTCCACGTGGGGTCTCATGTAGCCCAGGCTGGCCAGAAATTCTATGTAGCTGAGATGACTTTGAACACCTTGACCCTCCTGCCTTGACCAAGTGCTGGGATCACAGGCATGTGCCACTACAGCTGACTTACGTGGTGCTGAGAACCAAATCGTGGGCTTGGTGCATGCTAGGCAAGCACTCTACCAACTGAGCCTCAGCCCCAATCCTAAATGCTATTGCTTTAAATAAACGAATATACAAACCCCTTTCAACCACGTAGGATGACGTGGATAATAGGCAAGCGGTCCACACTGAGCTGCAGACCCTGGCCTTTGACGTGATATTAGCCTTACTCAAGAGAATTCAATCCTGGCCTGAACTCTGTTAGATTCCTTCAATCGGCATGTCTGTGTAGGCCAATCAGCAAGTTCAGGCCCTCGCTGCACGTTGGGAGCACAATTGTAAGCAGAGAGGCTTAATCTCTGTCCAGATAGTCTCAACATCCAACGAAGAGCTAAGGCGGGTGCTATAAAGCCTATGTCTACTCAGCCAGCTGAGGTAGGCTGAAAGTTCAAGGCTATAAAGTGAGTTCAGTGACAACCTGGGCAACTTAGTGAGGTTCCCCTTGTTTCAAATAAAAAGTAAAAATTGACTTGGTATATATAGTTCAGTGGCAAAGTGCTTGTCTAGACCGCACTCGTGAAAGGTTGGGGTATGACTCAGCAGTGGAAAAATTACCTAGAATCCCCCAGTGAGGGGCTGGAGGTGTGGCTCAGTGGTAGAGCCCCTGCCTAGAATCCCCCAGTGAGGGGCTAGAGACATGGCTCAGCAATAAAGATCTTGCCTGGTGTGCACAAAGCCCTGTGTTCAATCCCTAGCAGTGAAAAAAATCCAATGAAGAGATAAAGATATCCCTAGCAAATGATGCAACAGAGAAATCTGGACCAGCTGGGAGGATAGAAAAGCAAAGGGAGCTATGGAGGAAAAGAAGAAACCCAGGCCAGCATGGGAAGAGGCTTTGGGGGGCTTTGAAGGGGTCTGAACCAAGTGGGATGAACAGAAACAAGGAGCTGAAGTATGTGAGGGACTTTGTGTGACCTGCAAACTACGGAAGGGAGGAAGCGTTCCTGGTTCCTGATGGGATGGCATAGTCCATCTGTGGGGACACATGGCAGCAGCCATGTGCTCTTCTTGCTCCCTGTGTGTGGATCAGGAAGCAGAGAAAGGGGAACTCGGGGTTTGGCTGGCTTTTTCCTTTCCCCCTTTTTTAGTCAGTCCAGGACCCTAGTCCCTGGGAGACTGCCGTGGGTCTTCTGGAAGTCCTTTAGGGAAATGCCCTCACAGGCGCAACCAGACGGTGCGCCTCACTAATGCTCTGGGCAGTTGCATTAGGAGGCTCTTCCTCAGAGCATGGAGCATCGCGGACCAGTATCAACCAAGAAAGGGTCTGAAATCCCCCTAGGGATGCGGTGTGAAAGTGCTGAGGAGTGGAAGGGTTGGGGAGCAGGAGAGGGCAGGGCTGGACTGAGTGAGGAGAGAGGGGTGAGAGCTGTGAGGCTGCCTGCTGGCGGAGTGTGTTCGATGCAGTCTGAGGCAAGCTGAGGGTGAAGACCCAGAGAAGCATGTGAAAAGCAATCGCCCGTCCTTGTCCTGCTGCTGAAGGGACACCTGGAAAGGGCCATGTTATGAAACAAAGGATACAGAATTGACAAGAGGGAGCCATAGCCAAAGTGAACCTGGACATGGTGGCTCACACCTGTACCTCTACAGCACTTAGAGGCCGAGGCAGGAGGATCTCTGCATTTCCGGCCAGACTAGCTTACTAAATAATATTGACTAAAAATATAATTTGGCTGGGTGGTGGCACGCGGGAGGCAGAAGCAGGTGGATTGCTGTGAATTCAAGGCCAGCCTGGTCTACAAATTGAGTTTCAGGACTGCCAGAGCTACACAGAGAAAGCCTATCTTAGAAAACAAAGCAAAATGGAAGAAAGAAAGCCAACCAAATCCATATGTATAATATAATATACATACTAATTGTGTTATCATCTAGATTTTAAAGTCCTGGACTAGCACTCGTGGGCTCTAGGTTTGGGCGTAATAGGGCACACAATCCTAGCCCTTGGGAGGTGGAGGCAGGAGAATCCAGAGTTCCGAGTCATCCTGAGTTACCCGAAACCGTATCTGTCCCCAGCCCCCTAAGTGTTTGGTCCTGTTCTGCTGCTGATGGCTGGTACCCTCTGAGCCTGTTTCCCCATCACTGACTTGGGAGAATAGGAGATGTAACCTACGTCTGGCTAAAGCCCTTTGTTTCTTCAGGCACATTCCCAGGCTCACAGCCCCAAGCACCTGCCAGCCCCAATCTTATAGCGAGGCCTCCGCCCCCACCCCAACCTCGAAGACCCAGCCCTCCCAGGCAGGGACCTGTGAGCAGTGGGCGTCGCGAGTGCTACTTTGACACAGCAGCTCCAGATGCATGTGACAATATCTTGGCTCGAAATGTGACGTGGCAGGAGTGTTGCTGTACTGTGGGTGAAGGCTGGGGCAGTGGCTGCCGTATCCAACAGTGCCCGGGCACTGAGACAGGTGGGCATGCGCTGTGGGGAGACACAGGGCCCGGGCACTGAGATGGGTGGGCGTGGGCTGTGGGGAGAGACAGGGCCCAGGCACTGGACGGGCTGGCATGCGCTGTGGGGAGACGCAGGGCCAGGGCACTGAGACGGGCGGCCAAGTGCTGTGGGGAAACACAGGACCCGGGCACTAAGACAGGTGGGCATGCGCTGTGGGGAGTCACAGGGCCCGGGAACTGAGACAGGAGGGCATGCGCTGTGGGGAGACACAGGGCCTGGGATATGGGGGCTGGAAAAGGGATATTAGGTCTGGGGTTGAGTTACTAGATCTTCCAGGAAGGTGGGCACCAGCGAGGGTGAAGCTGAGAAGTGGGCACTAACTGACCTGGGCTTTAGCACTTGGTAGGGGACTAGAGTCAGCGGGCTCGGGCAAGGACTGGGGCTTGGGTTTCTGGGTTCATCCTTGCTTCTGTGTGCAGCTGAGTACCAGTCATTGTGTCCTCATGGTCGGGGCTACCTGGTGCCTAGTGGAGACCTGAGCGCCCGGAGAGGTAAGGCCAGACTTCAACCGCTACCACCTTCAACCCCTAGGCCCATCTTTGTCTCACCCTGCCTGTTTCTTTTCCTTCCTTCCTTCCTTCCTTCCTTCCTTCCTTCCTTCCTTCCTTCCTTCCTTCCTTCCTTCCTTTCTTCCTTCCTTCCTTCCTGAAGAGTGGATCTCATTAGTAGTCCAGATTGGCCTCAAATTTATGAGCCACCCAATTTCTCTTCTTCCCTCCTCTCTCTTTCATTTATTCTTTTTTCTTTCCTTTCTTTTCTTTCCTCCTTTTTTTCTTTTTGATCTTTCTTCTACTACTTCTTCCTCTTCCTCCTCCTTCTTCTTCTTGAGATAAGAATTTCTCTGTCTAACCCTGACTGTCGGGGAACTCTGTATGTAGACCAGGCAGGCCTCAGGCCTGAAACTTAGAGACCCATCTGCTTTTGCCTCCTGAGTGCTGGGATCAAAGGTGTGTGCCCCCACGGCCCAGTGTGTCTTTCTTTTCTTTCCTCCTTTTTAATTTGTGTTTTTTGAGTACAGGGTCAGGTAGCCCAGGCTAACCAAGAATTTGCTAAGCAGCAAAGGCTAACCTTGAACTCTTATTCTTCTTCTGACTTTCACCTCTTGACTTCTGGGATTGCGTGTGTGCTTCAACATACCTGGCTCCATCTTCTGTCTCTCACTTTGATTCTTTTTAGAATTTTCTGCCTCAGCCTCACCTCTGGTCCCAGTTCTCTTTGTCTCACCTGGGTGCCATTGCTATCTTCTTCTGTCGTGACTGGCCATCCCATACTCCCCTCGTTTCTCCTAGAACATCCCCCCGCCCTCATCTCTCTACACCTTTTCCTGCAGATGTGGATGAATGCCAGCTCTTCCAGGACCAGGTGTGCAAGAGCGGAGTGTGCGTGAACACCGCCCCAGGTTACTCTTGCTATTGCAGCAACGGCTTCTACTATCGCGCACAGCGGCTGGAGTGCGTTGGTATGAGCCCCACCTTCCCCCACCCCCAGCTCTGGCCGTGCCAGTCCCAAATAGGAATGTGGCTATCCCAGCAGGAAGTCCTTCTGAAGTCTAGACTGCATCCATCACTCTGACAGTGAGCTGGGGAAATGTGAAACGGAGTTCAACCTGGTAACCGCCTCACTCCCCCACCCCATACCGTCCTAGATAATGACGAATGCGCCGACGAGGAGCCCGCTTGTGAAGGTGGCCGCTGCGTCAACACGGTGGGCTCTTACCACTGCACCTGCGAGCCCCCACTGGTGCTGGACGGCTCCCGGCGCCGCTGTGTCTCCAACGAGAGCCAGAGCCTCGGTAACCCCGCCCACAGGCCCGCCCAGCCCCACCCCCGACTCCCAGCAGCTAGATCCCTAGGCCACGCCTTCTTCAAGGCCACGCCCCTAGTGCCTGGATGAGTTCCCTTTTGCTTGGTTTTTTGAGACTGCGTTTCAGTATGTATCCCGGCCTGGCCCGGATCTCACAGACACCCGCCTTCTTCCTCCAGAGCGCTGGCATTAAAGCCGTGAGCCACAATGCCTCTGGCCCACACTGTTTTGCTTTTGATTTTTTTCCCCCCAAAATCATTTTTTTTGCAGTTCAGTATAGGCTGATCTGGAACGCATAGTAATCTTCCTGTCTCGGCTTTCTAATTGCTGGGATTACCGGGATGAGAGGACAGGGGTTACTTCTCTTTCAGGGTAGCCTGACCTGGTGGTTGACGGTGAAAGTTTCAGTGCTGGCCTTTCATTTTCTTGCTCTGTATACCTGCACACATTTCTCCGGCCCAGGTTCCTCTCATTTTTTACATGCAGAGTCTCACTATGTAGTCCAGGCTAGCCCAAACTCAGATTAACTTTTGCCTCAGCCTCTCGGTTTCTGGATTTACAGGCCTGCTCTACTACAGCTCGCTCTCCAGCTGTTCTCTCTCTCTCCCTCCCTCCCTCCCTCCCTCCTTTCTTCCCTCCCTCCCTCCCTCCCTCCCTCCTTTCTTCCCTCCCTCCCCACCTATCTTAAGTCTCTTTGTCTTTCACACAGTCTGTGTATTTCCCCTGCTTTGCCTTGGTCCATGGGCCCAAATTCTCTTTTCCTGTTTCTGTTCCTACAAAAATTCTTGAATTTTGAGGCTTCATTTAAACAATGATCAGGGTGCAGGGTGTGGTGGGCGCACCTGTGATCCACAAGTTCTGGGCCAGCCTCAGCTACATAGAGAGACCACCTCAAAGACAAAAACACAAACAAAAACAAGCAAACAAAAATTCCACCCACACACTAATGTCCAGGGAAGTAAAACAACGGCCCCCATTTCACAGAACCCTCTGGAGGCTGGACTTGGGTCTGTGTGGACGGCCCAAGTCCCAGTCTGCCCTGACACATCCTGTCATTGCCCATAGATGACAATCTGGGAGTGTGCTGGCAGGAAGTGGGGCCTGATCTTGTTTGCAGTCGCCCACGACTAGACCGGCAGGCCACCTACACAGAGTGCTGCTGTCTCTATGGAGAAGCCTGGGGTATGGACTGTGCTCTCTGTCCTGCCCAGGACTCAGGTACTGTACATCTCTACACTGCCCCCAGAGGACCTCTTGGCATCTGTACAGCCTGTCCCAAAATCAACAGAAATCTCAAGGCCCTAATCACCCACTCCTACAGCTCTGAAGTCTCTCACCTTAAATGCCTGGTTTCTAGATCACCCCCACCCCCACCCATCACCAAGACACAACTTGTGAGACACCCCACTCCAGACACCCCGGGGCCCTTAGATCCTAGGAACAGTTGCCCACACACATCCTGCCCTTCAGACTCTGCTCATAGCCCTAACAGCTGCTGATGGTCATTGCCTTGGGCATTCCCACACCAGATCATCAAGATTCCAACACAGCCCCAAAGATCTCTGGTCCCCTCCTACTAGCTCCTGAAAAACATGAGCCCCAAACCGCAGGCTTGCTTCCTCCAAATCCCAAAGATTCAAGCTACCTCCAGGCACTGTTGGCTCTAAGTCCTAGTGTTCAGCCAGCCCATTGATTCTACAGCCATAAAACACCTTCCTCTCATTTCTTCAGGTTCCTCGCCCAGGCTCCCATGATTCCCCAAATTCCAGCACCTTAGTCACTGGACCATAGCTGCAGTCTAAGGATGCTGTACCCCAGGATCTCAGAATCCCATAATTAGTCTGGAACCATCCGAAGCTGAACCAGAGCTTTTCCTCTGTTGCTGGGGGAAGGGTACATGAACAGAGGGTACTGACCGTGGTATATCTTGGCTCCTGTTCACAGATGATTTCGAGGCCCTTTGCAATGTGCTGCGCCCCCCTGCATATGGCCCGCCGCGCCCAGGCGGCTTTGGACTCCCATACGAATATGGCCCAGATATAGGCCCACCTTACCAGAGTCTCCCTTATGGCCCAGACCTATATCCACCACCTGTGCTACCCTATGACCCCTACCCACCCCCTCCTGGACCCTTTGCTCGTCGGGAGGCCCCTTATGGCGCCCCACCCTTCGACATGCCAGACTTTGAGGATGATGGTGGTCCCTATGGTGAGTCGGAGGCTCCGGCACCACCCAGCCGAGGCACTGGCTGGACATATCGATCCAGAGACACCCGTGGTTCCTTCCCAGAGCCTGAGGAGTCCTCTGAGCGTGGAGGCTATACAGGTAAATAGCGCTGCCAACGATACCAAGCAGACAGACAAAAACCACAAAGGGGTGGAGATGCAGAGAGAGAGAAGGCAGAAGGCGAGTCATGTTCAGAAATGCGTAAGAGCAACTGATGGTGATTCATGCCTGTAATCCCAGCATTAGAGAGGCAGAGGCAGGAGGATTGCTGCAAGTTTGAGGTCATCCTGGGATGCATAGTAACACCTAGGGTCTCAGCACAGCGCCCCCTGCAGTCTAGGAGCGGGAAGGCAGATTAGGATGAGACTCACACAGCCTGGGAAGCCAAGAACCAAAAGGAGGAAGGAGACAAAGGGACCTAAGGCAGAGCTTTCCGGTCACAGCTCCCTGTGTTCTCTGCAGGGGGCTTGGCTGAGCACTATGAAGGCCTGGAGGCTGAGGAGTGCGGGATCCTGGACGGCTGCGCCCATGGCCGCTGTGTGCGCGTTCCCGAAGGCTTTACCTGCGACTGTTTCGATGGCTACCGCCTGGACATCACCCGCATGTCCTGTGTCGGTGAGGAAGGGGAGCAGAGGAGAGAGCAAAAGCGAGTTTGACCAGAGGGTGATCAGGAACCAGGCCATCCTAGGAAGAAGAAATTTATTCTTGCTCGGGGGTGGGGCTTGACTGAAGATGACGTCAGAGTGGGACTCCTGTACATGGCAGAGCTGGGGTTGGGAATATGTGGACATTATTTATTTATTTGTATGTGTTTATTTTATTTATTTTTTTATTTTGCTGTTTTGAGGGTGGAACCAGAGCTTGATGCTGTCTAAGCAGATGCTCTACCACTGAGCCAGGCCCCAGTCTCTCACTGGGGGATTCTAGGCAGGGGCTCTACCACTGGGTCACACCCCAGCCCCTCACTGGGGGATTCTAGGCAGGGGCTCTACCACTGGGTCACACCCCAGCCCCTCACTGGGGGATTCTAGGCAGGGGCTCTACCACTGAGCCACACCCCAGCCCTTCACAGGGGGATTCTAGGCAAGTGCTATGGCTCACTGATCCATACCCCAGCTCCTGCAGATGAGGCTCTAAGAACTGTCCATGCTACCTTGGGCAATCTTCTTGATCTCTTTGCAAAACCTCAGCCTTCCCACGTGATTGGGGTAGGAATCATGTCTGCCTGTACGGGGGGGGGGGGGGGCAAGTGCTTGCAACCAGGAGCTGTGAGGGGATCGGAGACCCCCGTCTCAGTTTGTTTGCTCTGTGGCCTGAGATAGGGCACTGTGTCTTGCTTAGCTTTCCTCATCTGGAGAAACAAAACAAAACAAAAATCCCACACAAAAACAAAGCAAAACATAACAAAAAAACATAGTGAGAGAGCCCGTTTCATAGAGTTCTTGTGAATGTTAGTGACGTTTCATAAAGTTCTTGTGAATGTCAGTGACGTTTCATAGAGTTCTTGTGAATGTCAGTGACGTTTCATAGAGTTCTTGTGAATGTCAGTGACATTGAACACCCGGTATATATGTTGGGGATCAGGGCTGCATAGATGCCCCAGTGGTTAAGAGGGCTCCTTTTCTTCAGATGACCAGAATTTGACTCCCAAAACCCACATCAGAGACCAGGCAGTGGTGGCGCACACCTTTAATTCCAGTACTCGGGAGGTAGAGGCAGGCGGATCTCTTTGAGTTCGAAGCCAGCCTG
This sequence comes from Chionomys nivalis, assembly GCF_950005125.1. Taxonomy (NCBI): domain Eukaryota; kingdom Metazoa; phylum Chordata; class Mammalia; order Rodentia; family Cricetidae; genus Chionomys; species Chionomys nivalis. The sequence goes on along the minus strand of NC_080087.1, from coordinate 81,288,659 downwards.
GTCTACTAGAGCTAGTTCCAGGACAGGCTCCAAAAGCTACAGAGAAACCCTGTCTCAAAAAACAAACAAAACAAGCAAATAAACAAACTCCACACAAGACACTACCACTTGTGATTCCAGCTCCAGGGGATCCAACACCCCCTTCTGGCCTCTGTGGGAACTGCATACAGGTGGCACACACATTTGTAAAAAATAACACATTATAAAAAATTAAAAAAGCTCAGAGAAGTGAACTGAGTTCCTCAAGGTCTCACAGCAGAAATAGCAGTGTGCTGGGCACCCAAAGACTAGGAGAGTGGCGGAGAATGAGATCCGTACCATGTGTGGCTTACAGCGAGGCGCAAAGCAAGTGCACCTGTGCTGGGCCACAGTTAGCATCTGTATAGCACAGAGGCGCAGTACCTGCCACATGGGCTTATGACGGAGATAGAATTAATACAGGTTCCACGCTCACAGGGATGACTGATATGTAGGTATTTACGACTGTCGATAGCGATATTTTCTTTTATTTATTTATTAAAGATTTCTGCCTCCTCCCCACCACCACCTCCCATTTCCCTCCCCCTCCCCCGATCAAGTCCCCCTCCCTCGTCAGCCCTAAGAGCAATCAGGGTTCCCTGCCCTGTGGGAAGTCCAAGGACCACCTACCTCCATCCAGGTCTAGTAAGGTGAGCATCCAAACTGCCTAGGCTCCCACAAAGCCAGTACGTGCAGTAGGATCAAAACCCATTGCCATTGTTCTTGAGTTCTCAGTAGTCCTCATTGTCCGCTATGTTCGCGAGTCCGGTTTTATCCCATGCTTTTTCAGACCCAGGCCAGCTGGCCTTGGTGAGTTCCTGATAGAACATCCCCATTGTCTCAGTGTGTGGGTGCACCCCTCGCGGTCCTGAGTTCCTTGCTCGTGCTCTCTCTCCTTCTGCTCCTGATTTGGACCTTGAGATTTCAGTCCGGTGCCCCAATGTGGGTCTCTGTCTCTGTCTCCTTTCATCGCCTGATGAAGGTTAATATTCAGGAGGATGCCTATATGTTTTTCTTTGGGTTCACCTTCTTATTTAGTTTCTCTAGGATCACGAATTATAGGCTCAATGTCCTTTATTTATGGCTAGAAACCAAATATGAATGAGTACATCCCCTGTTCCTCTTTTTGGGTCTGGCTCACCTCACTCAGGATAGTGTTTTCTATTTCTGTCCATTTGCATACAAAATTCAAGAAATCATTGTTTTTTACCGCTGAGTAGTACTCTAATATGTATATATTCCATACTTTCTTCATCCATTCTTCCATTGAAGGGCATCTACGTTGTTTCCAGGTTCTGGCTATTACAAACAATGCTGCTATGAACATAGTTGAGCATATACTTTTGTTGTATGATAGGGCATCTCTTGGGTATATTCCCAAGAGTGGTATTGTTGGGTCCAGAGGTAGGTTGATCCCGACTTTCCTGAGAAACCGCCACATTGCTTTCCAAAGTGGTTGCACAAGTTTGCATTCCCACCAGCAATGGATGAGTGTACCCCTTTCTCCACAACCTCTCCAGCAAAGGCTATCATTGGTGTTTTTTATTTTAGCCATTCTGACAGGGGTAAGATGGTATCTTAAAGTTGTCTTGATTTGCATTTCCCTGATCGCTAAGGAAGTTGAGCATGACCTTAAATGTCTTTTGGCCATTTGAACTTCTTCTGTTGAGAATTCTCTGTTCAGCTCAGTGCCCCATTTTTTAATTGGGTTGATTAGCCCTTTACGGTCTAGTTTCTTGAGTTCTTTATATATTTTGGAGATCAGACCTTTGTCAGTTGCGGGGTTGGTGAAGATCTTCTCCCAGTCAGTGAGTTGCCTTTTTGTCTTAGTGACAGTGTCCTTTACTTTACAGAAGCTTCTCAGTCTCAGGAGGTCCCATTCAATGATGCCCTTAATGCGATATTTTCTTTTACAGCTTTTCTTTACTATTGTTTGTGTGCATGCGGTGTCACACATGTGGAGGTCAGGGTACAACTCTGTGGCATCGGGTCTCCCCTTCCACCTTTACTTAGGTTTCGAGGATCAACCTCAGATCATCAGGCTTGCACAGAAAGCACTTTATCCCACTGACCCATCTCACAGGCCAAAACACAGGGCTATTAAACAGCCTGCCTGGGCTCGTACAGCCAGCGGGTAGCAAGTGATATGTTGCATTCCATAGGAGAGGCTTTTTAGGTCCGTGATTCTCTACCTCAAAAGACCATGGAGATGGGCTTCTCTTCCCAGGCTCGAGTAACGGTCTTTTTACCCCTTTCCCCAGACATCAACGAGTGTGACGAGGCTGAGGCAACCTCCCCACTCTGTGTCAATGCACGCTGTGTCAACACCGATGGCTCCTTCCGCTGTGTCTGCCGTCCAGGATTTGCACCCACACACCAGCCACATCACTGTGCGCCTGCGCGACCCCGAGCGTGAGCACCTGCACTTGGCGCCCCATTATGCCTGCGCTCTGGTAGCTTCCAGAGCACACCTGGCTCCCTCTAGTCCGCGAGTGTGCGAGGATGTCAGCCAGTCTGGACTTAGGATGGACAGACACAGAGGGGTGCCTTTTGCTGTTCTCGTCATCCCCAGCCCCTCCCACTAGCGCTTTGGGCCTGGCGTGGTCCAGTCCTGGGTCCCCTGTCACTTTCCTTCCCTTTTATAAAAATTTCAATTAAAACACCTATTTTGTACTTTTGGCCTCTGCCTGCCCTTTTCTTTTTCCCAAAAGTTGGCTCCACAGTTTGCTGAGTCACTCAGCCACCCAAGAACGCACCATTCTCGACGCCAAGATTGACTCTTACTTTCCATGACTCTCACCAAGTCTGGCCTTGTCCTCTTGGCCCTCCTGTCTCAGTTTCTCTCTCTTGCCCGTCTTCTCTGGGCAACTCCCCATCTTTCTGTCTTTTCATCTCTTCTTTTCTATCATGTTCTTTCTAATCTTCAGAGTTGCTGGGAGTTTTTGTTATTTTGTTTGTTTGTTTTTTTCTTCTAAGAGGTTGTTATGTAGCCTAACCCGGTCTCGAATTCCTCCGACTCCCAGCATCTACGGTTATGGTTGTGCACACCAGGCCTAGCATGGAGGAGGAGGCTGTGCTCTATTCCCTCCAGGAGCCAGGACCATGAACACAAACTATCACAGGTAAGAAGGGGTGTAGTCCCGGGGGACTCAAGACTCCTTGTCGTCTACAGTAGGGCCAGCATCACATGTTTTTACTATTGAATTGTACACTTCAAATGGTGGGGTCTGGGAATTATAATTCAATGAAGCTGAAAAAGCGAAATTTAAAAATAGTGAGGGGCTTATAAAATGGCACAGTGGTAGAGTGCTTGCTGAGAATTCAGCAATGAAGAGCTGGGGTATATCTCAGCAGTAAAGCCCCTGTCTAGAATTCCCCAGTGAGGGGCTGGGGTGTGGCTCAGTGATAGAGCCCCTACCTAGAATGCCCCAGTGAGGGGCTGGGGTCATGGCTCAGTGCTAGAGTCCCTGCCTAGAATCCCCCAGTGAGGGGCTGGGGGCGTGGCTCAGTGGTAGAGCACCTGCCTAGAATCCCCCAGTGAGGGGCTGGGGTGTAACTCAGCAGTGAAGCCCCTGCCTAGAATCCCCCAGTGAGGGGCTGGGGTGTGGCTCAGTGGTAGAGCCCCTGCCTAGAATCCCCCAGTAAGGGGCTGAGGTGTGGCTCAGTGGTAGAGCACCTGCCTAGAATCCCCCAGTGAGGGGCTGGGGTGTGGCTCAGTGGTAGAGCACCTGCCTAGCTCCCAAAGGCCCTAAGTTTCCCTTCAGTCCTACCAAGAGGGGGTTAAAAAAGAAGAAAAGAAAAATAAAGTAACCTGTTCAAAGTTGATTGGGAAGTTACTCCTCCGCCCCCCAGCTGAGAGCAGAGGAGCCAACCCAAACACTATTGAATCCATAAATATTTCCGTAGAATCTGGATGTGAGTTGAGAACCCAGACAAACTTTAGCCCAGTTATAATGGATGGCGGCTAGGCTGGGTTCCTGAAGGGCTGAGACCTCAATGACAAGAGGAAATGTCTAAGATAAAGTGGAAGATGGTGCTTCAGAGTGTGGCAGTAGGTTTGTGAGCGCCTAGAGGCTAGAATGGCGGTGAGTTTTAGGTGCCCTTCTTTTGGTATGTCATTCAATTCTGTGTTGGACAGTGCTGGTGACATTTTAGGTATGGGAAGAGGGAGGAAGAGAGAGGCTTGGAATTTTGGATCCCTTTTGGGAATCTTTGGAAATCTCTGGATAGTTGGATAGTTCAAAAGGAAATACAAACAAACAAGCAAACAAAATGTCATCAAGACAGTGGTGGTGCACGCCTTTCATCCAGGCACTCAGGAGGCAGAAGCAGGTATATCTCTGTGAGTTTGAGATCAGCCAATCAGAGCTATACAGAGAAGTCTGTCTCCAAAACCAAAAAGAGAAAGAAAAAAAAAAAAGAAAGGAAGGAAGGAAGGAAGGAAGGAAGGAAGGAAGGAAGGAAGGAAGGGAAAGGGAAATGTAAAAGCACTTGCCATCAAGCCTGAGGACTTGACTTCAATCTCCTGGACCCAGAAATGATAGGAGAGACCTGACTTTGTTACACACAGAGACAGTGTTTTCTTTTAAATTCATGCCCAGGAAGAGTTGACCAACACAGAACAGATTCCATGTTTTGGGGTTTTTGTTTGTTTGTTTGGGTTTGTTTGTTTGTTTTTGGTGAGTTTTTTTGTTTCATTTTGGTAGTTTTTAATCTTATGGGTTTTTATATGTTTTGTTTTGCTTTAGAGAGAGAGAGGGAGAGAGAGACAGAGGTGAATTTGGGCGGGCAGAGGTGGGGAAGATCCTGGAGGAGTTGGGGGGAAGGGAAAATATGATGAAGATATATTTTTAAAAATATATAAATTTTTGGAAAAAATCCATTGTAGGTGTGGACAATTCACAGATACTCCTGTTGTCCCCCACCTCAGCCACTTTGCTGTACAGATGTCGCGGGAGGGGACCCGGAACGGGGAGGCCGTCAGTGCCCTCATCCCCCACTGTGCCTGGAGGCTCAGCAAAGAATCTAGTTTTGTTTTCTTTTGTTTCATTCCTACATCCCCCACATTAGTCTCCAGCCCTGGCTCTGGGGTTTTTTGGCGCTGACCAGGATCAATGCGTTCTCCTCTGGAATGTCCAGAGAAATAATCCAGTTTGTCAGTGACCTGCACCGCAGAGCCTCCTGAGTGTCACCGCGTGCCGGTGCGGCCAAAGCTAGGCGCGCCCCCTAGTGGCCAATGCTAGATCGTCTCCCTGGGAAGTTGTCTATCACCTTCAACAGCTATGCATAAACAGTGTTCTGAAAGAGGGTTATGGTACTATTATCCATTTGTAACCCAGCATTCAGGAGTTTGGGGAGATTGGCGCAGAAAGATTGCCTGCATATTAAAGTACCCTAGGCAGCTGGACGGTGGTGGGCACATGCCTTTAATCCCAGCACTCCAGAGGCAGAGGCAAGCGGATCTCTGTGAGTTCAGGGCCAGTCTGGTCTATGAAGCAGAGTTCCAGGACAGCCAAAACTGTAACACAGAGAAACCTTGTCTCGAAAAACAAAAAAGAAGAAAACAGAAAAGAAAAAGAAAGGAAGGAAGAAAAGAAAGTAAGTATCCTAGGCTATGCACTGACTTCCAGACAACCTACAGTATGAGACCCTGTCCACTCCCTTCCCGTCGAAAAGCAAGCAAACAAACATAAAACTACATATGAATACTTGGCACAAAGACAGATCTGTAGACCCAACTGCTTAGGAGGCTGAAGCAGGAGGATCATTTGAGCCTCAAAGTTTAGGACTAGTGTGGGTTACACGGCAAAACTTCACCTTAGAGAACTGAGTCTCAAAATAGACAGAGCTTGGGTCCCTGACTATCTTCACTGCTAGATGAGTCATTCAACCTGGGTATTACCCTAGGAATTAACTGTTTCTTTTTTCTTTTTGGTTTTTGAAGACAGGGTTTCTCTGTGTAGCTCCGGCTGTCCTGGAAGGGAACTTTTTTTTTTTTTTTTTTTTTTTTTTTTTTTTGGCGGAGGGGGTCGAGACAGGGTTTCTCTGTAGCTTTGGAGCCCGTCCTGGAACTAGCTCTTGTAGATCAGGCTGGCCTCAAACTCACAGAGATCCGCCTACCTCTGTCTCCAGAGTGCTGGAATTAAAGGTGTGTACCACCACCACCCAGCAGGGAACTAAAGTTTTAATGAACATTTTGAAATGTCCTTGTTGCAGTCACTTAAGCTATATTCTATTCTTAAAAACGATTCATCTTTATTTTTACTTCATGTGTTTGTGTGGGTGTCACATGTGTGTCCCATGGAACCCCCAATGTTGAAGTTACAGCTGGTTGTGGACCACCTGATGTGGGTCCTGGAAAAAAGCTCACGTCTTCAGGGAGAGAAGTAAGTGTTCTTACAATGGAGCCCTTTCTCCAGCCATAGGTAATGCTCTAAGTGAGTGCACAGCAATCTCCCGGACAAGCTGTGGGGCTCCAAATATGTTCCTAGGAACTGCACTTCATCCCTCACACACTCCTCCACATGGTGGGCTTGAATGCAGGAGCGTAGGCAGCAAGCACTATATCACGGAGTTATAGACCCAGCACAATATATCCCCTACCAGAATACCGCTATGTGACCCTGACTTGTTGTGGGATATTTGATTACACTGTGTGAGGATGTGTCACTGTGATTGGTTTAATTAAAAAGCTGAATGGCCAAAGCTAGGCAGGAGAAAATAGGCAGGACTTCTGGACAGAGAGGAACTCAGGGTTAGAATCTAGGTGCACAGGAAAACACCAGTGAGACACAGAGGGAGTTGGACGTACAGGTGGAGGAGAGGTAAAAAGCCATATGGTAGATAGAACATAGATTAACAGAAACAGGTTGATTTAAGTTGTAAGCGCTAGTGGGACAAACTTAAGTTAAAGTCAGGCTTTTATAATTAATAATAAGTCTCCATGTCATTTGGGGACTGGCAGCTTAAAAGAAAGTTCCACAAGAAAGTCAAACTACACCGCCTAGCCTGGAACTGTCTGTATAGACCAGGCTGGCCTTGAACGCTCAGAGATCCTCTTGCCTCTGCCTCCCAAGTGGCTAGGACCGTAGAGCTACGCTGGAATTAAAGACAGGCACCGCCACTCACTGCCTTCCTAATCTTAGGGGCTGATGGGACTGCAGATGTAGCTCAGTCACAGAGTGCTTGCCTGGTGTGCAGGGAGTACTGTGTTTGGTTATCAGGATCATACAAACTAGAGCTGGCTCATGCCTACAGGGGATTAGAAAGTCAAGATCACACTGAGTTAGAAGTGAGCCTGAGTTATAGGACTGTCGCAAAAACTGAAGAGAGGGACCAGCAAAATGGCTCAGTGGGTAAAGGGGCTTGCCACCAAGTCTGATGGCCTGAACTCTATCCTAGGATGTGCATGGTGCTCCCTAATACATAAATAAAATGTAATGACAATAATAAAAAGCTGGGCACTGGTGGCACACACCTTTAATCCCAGCACTCAGGAGGCAGAGGCAGGTAGATTTCTGTGAGTTCGAGACCAGCCTGGTCTATAGAGTGAAGCTTGAGCATAGGACACCTCAAAGCCCACCCCTACAGTGGCACACTTCCTCCAACAAGGCCACACCTCCAAACAGTGCCACTCCCTTTGGGGGCCATTTTCTTTCAAGACACCACAGGGACCTTGTTTCTGAAATATGTGTGACATGGACACAGAAGAGAGGGGCTGGGAGTGGCTCAGCAGCGTCTGCTGCTCTAGCTCGCTTCCTATGGCTGTGATATGACATTCTGACTGAGTAACTCGGGGAGGAAAGGATTTGTTCAACTGACATATCCCAGTCAGGCCCCTCATTATAGGAGGTCAGGGAAGGGCCTCAAGCCTACTGGTTTGCTCCTCCTGGCTTTCTCAGCCTGCTTTCTTACCTACCTCAGGACTCAGGGATAGCAACGCATACCCTCCCACATCAATGTTTAATCCAAACAGTACACCACAGACTTGCGTGCAGGCCAATTTAAGAGAGTTAGCTTCCCAAAGGGCCCTAGTTTGTGTCAAGTTAATTAAAAAAAAAAAAAAAAAAAAAAGGAACCACCAAACAAACAAAAAACTAACTGGCATCCAGCTCATCCAGAGGACCTGAGTAGGGTTCTCAACACTCACATTAGGTGGTTCACAACCACCTGTCACCCTAACTCTAAGAGATCTGACACTTTCTTCTGGCCTCAGTGGGTAGCTACGCTTATGTAGAAGACACAGGCACACACATAACACATAAATAAAAGTGTTTAGAAAAGAGGGTTGACTAGAAGAGAGGGAAGCAAGGATGGAAGCAAAGTAATAGATATGCATATATAGATATTTATGAACTATGCATAGTGGCATATGCCTGAATCCTAGCTCTTGGGAGGCAGAGACAGGAGGATCGGGATGAGCCATGACTCAGCCTTATCAAGTCTGAGGCCAGCCTAAGCTATATGAGACTATATCAAGAAAGAAAGCACCATGGGGCTAGAAGGTAGTGGACACCCAACTTGAATGAAGTCCCCTCTTCCTGAAACCGCCTCATGGTTCCATCTCACCCAGAGTCGGCGCCAAAGTAGCCATAAGCCCGCGCCCTCTGCTTCCTGTGTCCATCTGACCTGCCTTCTGCTTCCTGTGTCCGTCTGACCTCCCCACGCCCCTCTCTCTTTGCTAGGCTGTCGCCAGCCATACCGATCTAATAACAAGACACATCCTCACCTCAGGACCTTCATACCAGCCCTTTCGGGCCTGGGAAGAATCCCCTCCACTCCGCGGGAGGTTGGCTCAGTGAACTGACCACAGTCCCCACCCCCCGCCCCCCACTCCCCCCACCCACCCCTGGGCCGAGCCCCATGCCCCGTTGGGAACAACCTAGAGCTACAGCCAACGCCCAGGATATGTGTTTTCAGTGATGGCGAGGGGAAAGGCAGTACGGACATATTCCCGATTCTGTGAATATAAAATTCAAAACAGATGGGACCAATCTCTGCTCTCAGAGGTAGAGTGAAGGGCAGCAAAAGAAGACACTTGTCACCATGCCTGAGGGCTTGAGCTAGGTCTCTGAGTCCGACAAGGTGGATGGAGAGAAGTAATTTCGTGTGTTCTGACATGCACCCCGACCCCCACAACACACACACAAAATGAAGCAATAAATGTAATAATGAAAGAAGAAGTTAGAGTGGCCGAGACCTTGGAGGAAGGGGAGTGGACTGAAAGGGTCCTGGGGGAACCCCCTGGGGGCTGGAGATGGAAGCTGGGACGGACGGACAGACACGAGGAGCGTTTAGTTGGTGAACGTCCATCTAGCTGCTTATCCGTTCTTTTACTGCACCCCTGGGCTCCCACCAGCGTGGAAAGAGACCATTCCCAGGCCCCCGCCTCCAACCTCCCATTACAAAAGGCCTTGCTGGCCTGTCCCCAGGTTGCTCAACATTTATCCCAACGCATGTTCCAGACAGCTCCGTGGAGGTCGGAGTGGTGGGTGGGCGAACTCAGGCCATGAGAGAGCTTGGGCAGTGCTGAGAGGATGGGGCTTCCGTGCGGGGCCAGGCGCTAGTTCTCGTTATCGGAGGGGATACTCTATAAGCTAGAGTCTGAGTTTTCTCATGCACCCCTCCCAGTCCCTTTCTCCGCAACGGGGGTGGGGTGGGGGTGGGGCACACCTCACAATTTATTTACATGAAGTTTTGTTTTATCAGCCTGTAGCCAAAAGACTCAACTTCAAATTGTGAATTTTCAGTCTGCTCTTCTTCTTTGTACTGGAATGTTTATTTTAAGTCGCTTTGCAGCAGTGAGGGGGCTCAGTGAGCATGCTGTCAGGCCCGATGACTTGATTTTGATACCCTGGACTCATAGGGTGGAAGGGCAGAACTGGTTCCTGCGATTTGTCTCCTAAACGCACACTTGCTCTGAGGTGTGTGTGTGTGTGCGCGCACGCGCACGCATGAACACACACACACACACACATTTAAAAATAAAGAAATAGAAGTCTTTTGCTTCCTGCCAGGACTTTGTGCATATGAAGTTCAAGAAATAAAAAATGTTCTGTCTTGAGTTCTTTCTTGGCTATGAATACTTTTCATTTCCTGGTCATTACAAGAAATAATTTTGTTTTATAAGAAAGGGAGGTACTTGGCAACCCCTGGGTTACCCTTGAAGATATTGGAAGGTGTGGTTAAGCTTAGGAAAAAAGCCCTCACTCTCTGTAGCTAGATAGGAAAGCATCTCAGAGAACATGGGGCTGCAATGGAGGGCCAGGGCCAGACCCAAGGGCACAGTCACAAGTAAGATAAGAGTGGACCCCGCAGGCTAGGAACAGGGGAAGTTTGAATGGCAGTGAAATTAGAAAACAAGTAATTTAAGGAGTAGGAGTGTGGCTCAGTGGGAGAGCCCCTGCCTAGAATCCCCCAGTGAGGGGCTGGGGTATGGCTCAGAGGTAGAGCCCCTGCCTAGAATCCCCCAGTGAGGGGCTGGGGCATGACTCAGAGGTAGAGCCCCTGCCTAGAATCCCCCAGTGAGGGGCTGGGGCATGACTCAGAGGTAGAGCCCCTGCCTAGAATCCCTCAGTGAGGGGCTGGGGTGTGGCTCAGTGGTAGCCTGTAATTGTCTTAAAACCCAAGGCAGGGGTGGAGAACTGGTCCAGCAGTTAGAGTGCAGGCAGCTGTTCACAGGGCCCCCAGCACTCACATGGTGGCTCACAAATGTCTATAACTTCAGTTCCAGAGGATCTGACGCCATCTTCTGGCCTCTGTGGGCACACACATGGTACACAGACACACATGCAGGCAAAATACCATTCTCAAAAAAAATTTTTTTTAAAAATATTTATTTATTTATTATGTATACAATATTCTGTCTGTGTGTCTGCAGCCAGAAGAGGGCATCAGATCTCACCTCAGATGGTTGTGAGCCACCATGTGGTTGCTGGGAATTGAACTCAGGACCTTTGGAAGAGCAGGCAGTGCTCTTAACCTCTGAGCCATCTCTCCAGCCCTCAAAAAAAATTTTTTTAAAAAAATCTCTGCTCAACAAAACCCAAAGTAGGCTAGGTATGGTAACTCCTACCGGTAATTCTAGTAGGGAGATGAAGAAGCAGGAGGATCTGTAGTTTCAAGGTCATCCTCATTATGTAACAAGCTCTAGTATCTGCCCGGGCTTACTCTCAGTCTGGTGGTAGGGTAGGTGGGGCAGGGCTGGGTCCTAGACGCCTGGACCAGTTGATGATTCTGCCTCGACTCTGTCCTAAACATAGGGTAGACGGCTAGCTACCATAACTGAGGGCTTCCTGGGTGCCCTTCCCATCTCTCGGGGTTGTAGGCAAACATGAAGGCAAGTTCATCTTTTTCTTCCTTAGAGATAAGAGGACTGAGGCTTAGAAAGCCCAAGGCCCAAGCCAGGTGGTGGTGGTGCATGCTTTTAATCCCAGCGCTAGGGAAGCAGAGGCAGGAGAATCTCTGTGAGTCTGAGGCCAGCCTGGTCTACGGAGTGAATTCCAGGACAGCCAGGGCTACACAGAGAAATCCTTTCTTGAAAAACGAATCAAGTACAAGGCCCAAGTCAGAGAACCAGCCTGGAACGCACATCTCCTGTGACCTAGAGCTGAGTCCTATTTCCTTTGCTATTTTTTAAGAAGGTCTCACTATGCAGCCTAGAATAGTCTGGAACTCACAGTAATTCTCCTGTCTCCAGAGTTCTGGAATCAAAGGCATGGGTCTCCACCTGAGCTCAGTTGTTGGAGTTCAAATCCTGAATGTTGAAAACTAACTGCAGAAACCAACCTGAGTACATCTGACTGCAAATGGGGGCATTTTAACAGGATAGAGCCACTTTGACTCCTGATGTCGCTCAGAATTCCCGAAAAGGGAGTGAAGCTTCACGCACACACACACACTACATGTTAAGACACATGCATGCATAGACTTTTGCATGGACACACACATTCTATGTGAAGTTGCATGCACATACACACACTGCATGTTAAGACACATGCATGCATACACTTTTGCATGGACACACACATTCCATGAGAAGTTGCATGCACATACACACACTACATGTTAAGACGCATGTACGCATACACTTTTGCATGGACATACACACATTTTGTGTGAAGCTGACTGTTGGTGTATCAGAATGATAAAATACACAGCTGGTGAGATGACGTACAGGGTTAAGGCACCTGCTGTCAAGGCTGATATTGTAAGTTCAAACCCCGGGACCCACATGTTGGAAGGAGAGAGCCAGCTCTCACAAGTTGTCCTCTGACTTCCACAAGCATGCTGTGACAGGGGTGGTAAAATACACACACACACACACACACCACACACACAAAGTTTAGAAAGTTTTAAATGGATAATAAAATCAGAACCCAATATAATGAGTGTACTTTGTATCGATCCCAATTCAAACAAAAACAATTGTGAGTTTGTTTCCGAGGCAACGAGGACAGGCTCTTAGATAATATTAAGAACTTTTTGCCAGTTTCGTTAGCGTTGGTAGTTATGTAAGAGAACACACCCTTCTTCCTCCTCCCTCCCTTGCCTCTCCCCTTTCTCTCTATTGTTTTGTTTTATTATGTTATTATTTATTTCGCTTTTTGCATTTTTTGTTTGTTTGCTCCAGGCTACTTAGAATCTCGATTCTTCCTTGGTTTCCTGAGCGCTGGGATTTGTCCTTTTCGACAGTCCTCGTGTCTCAGCCCCCGCGCTATTGCTGTGAAGAGGCACCGTGACTATGCCATTCATGAAAGGACGCATTTACTTGCGGGCTGGCTTACAGCTCCAGCGCATGAGTCCATTCTCATCACGGGGAGAGCATGGCAAGGAGGTGTGGTGCTGGAGAAGAAGCTGAGAGCTACAGCCAGATCCACAATCAGAGAGAGAGAGAGAGAGGGAGGGAGGGAGGGAGGGAGGGAGGGAGGGAGGAAGGGAGGGAGGGAGGGAGGGAGGGAGAAGAGAGAGAGAGGTTTAACCTACGGACTTCTGAAACCTCAAGGCTCTCGCCCCTGCAATCAGGCTCCACCTTCTAATCCTTCTAATTCTTCCAGTCCTTTCAAACAGTTCTACTCCCTGGTGACTAAGCATTCATATATGAGCCTGCGGGGGGGGGGGGGCAATTTTCATCTAAATTACCATACCTTGAAATATATAAAAATAGGACTATGGGCTATGAATGGAACTCAGAGGTGGATTACATGCCTAGTAATGTGTGAGGCTCCAAGTTCCATTCCCAATACTGAGACAGGAGAGAGAGAGAGAGAGAGAGAGAGAGAGAGAGAGAGAGAGAGAGAGAGAGAGAGAATAATCAGGAGATATCCTTGCATGCCAGAGAGGGTATTGGAGCACCTGGAACTGGAGTTGCAGAGGGCTGTGATCTACTGTGGATGCTGCAAACAGAAGCTGATCCTCTGTAGGAGAAGCCAGTGCTCTTAACTACTGAGCCATGTCTCCAGCCCTATCAGTTAAAAAAATTATCTATTGAGGGGCACGATAGCACACAACTTTAAATCCAGCACTCGGGAGGTAGAGGCAGGTGGATCTGTGTGAGTTTGAGGCCAGCCTGGTCTACAGAATGAGTTCCAGGACAGCCAGGGCTACATAGAGAAACCCTGCCTTAGAGCAAACAAACACACAAACAATATTCCTTTTTTGTGTGTGAGTGTGCACATATGCCCGCCACGATTCTCATGTGCACCCAACGGACAGAAGACAATGTTCAGGAGTTGGTTCCGGTCTCCCACCTTGCCGTTGCTGTGCTGTTGCGAGCTGGCCCTAGAGCTCCAGATCTGTGTTCTTTCTCTGTCTTCCATCTCACCTTAGGGATACAGGAATCTCAGGTGAGTATTTAAAGGTGTAGCAGAGGTAGACAAATATGGGTGTGAAGGATCACGCCCGTAATCCCAGTGTTCAGGGAAGCTAAAGCAGAGGACTGAACAGTTCCAGGCCCAGCTTGCACAAGGCATTGTATAAAAAAGAGAGACAGACAGACAGACAGACAGACAGGGGTAGGGGATGGTAAAAAGCTGGGTAAAGAGTATGTCTAAGCTTATAGTTTGTTAGGAAATGCCTATGATACGCTTTCTAAACATTGAAAATAGGATGGGGAGAGGGCTCAGTAAAGTTCCTGCTGCCTAATGACTTCGAGCCCCAGAAACCTCAGCGGGCCATATTTGTAATCCTGAGATGTAGAGGTGGATGACAAAGGAGCTCTGGGGTTTGCTGGCTAGCTAGCCTAGCCCAAATGGTGAGTTCCAGGCCAGGGGGAGACCCTGCCTCAGACAACAATGAATCAAGGCGGGTCCAGAGAGATGGCTTAGCTGGTTAAGGTGTATTACAAGCTTTCAAGCTCTGTAATCTGAGTACTACTCCTGAGGCCCACGTAGTTGAGTGAGGGAACAGATTCTGCAAGTTATCCTATGACCTCCACTGTGCCCCCATGACACATGCATGCCCTTCCCACACATTCACATTCAGAGAGAGAGAGAGAGAGAGAGAGAGAGAGAGAGAGAGAGAGAGAGAGAGAGAGAAACAAGCAAGGTGGGATAGCTCCTGAACTCTGAAGACTGGCATCCAGCACTGACCTCTGGTCTCCACATGTATGTGCACATACATGTACATGCACATGTGTGCACTTGCACATCCAAGCACATGCACATAGAAACATAAAGAAAGTAAATAAGAAGAAGGGGCTGGAGAGATGGCTCAGTGTTTAAGAGCACTGCCTGCTCTCCCAAAGGTTCTGAGTTCAATTCCCAGCACCCACATGGTGGTTCACAAGCATCTGTAATGAGATCTGGTGCACCCTTCTGGCCTGCAGGCAGAACACTGTATACATAAAAAAGAAGAGAAAAGAAAGGGGGATGTAATGTGTTGGAGGCGTACTTGCCTAGCCCGCATGGGCCTTGGACTTAATCCTCGTCACTGCTGGAGAATAAAGTGTGAAGTGTTTAGTGCTCAGAGGAACTTCAGGAAACTGTGGGGCATGACAGCATATGCTTGTGAAAGACCGCCGGAGCGGGGAGACTCTCACTCAAGTCTCCGGATAACATGACCCCCCAGGAACTCACAAGAGATCATCCTTGCTGCAATCACACGAGGTTTATTGACAGGACAGGAACAAGTGCACTGGGGCCGAAACTCATTTCCCACGCAGGGGTAGAGTTTGACCCCGAGTAGCTGGGAGAAGGGGTATTTAAGGGAAGAAACCACAACCCAATAACCCAAAGGGGGTAGAGAGGGCATCATTGGAAAATTCTGAAAATACCAGTGATAATCACAAGGAGGTAACTCCCTGTTTCTCAAGATTATTCTCAAGATAATCTAACTTTATGGTCAGCTAGTTCCCGGAACAGAGTCACTGAACTGGCTAACCTAGATTTTTGGTTCTTCTCTCCCTGCTAGATTTTTTTCGGCTCTACTTTTTCTGCTAGAGGGGTCTGAACTTATCCAGGTCTTTCACTTGAACTCTCAGCACTAGAGACCCCGGAACAGGGTGATCATGAGTTCAGGTCTAGCCTGGGCTACATAGTAGCTTGGGGTTAGCCTGGATTACGTGAAATGCTGTCTCATCACACACCACAGCTGTCCTCAGTATTTTGAGGTCTTTCTCTTCAGTCTTTTCTATTCTTTGTGGACCTTTTATACTCATATATGTGTGTTTTTACATAACTATGTGAACAAATTGTTTATATTGCCCTGCTTTTTCCCCTTCTTAAAATGTAAGCTGTCCCCCAGTTAAAACGTCCCTGTGTAAACACAATCTCCAACATTCGCTGTCTGTTTACTCAATAGGGCAGCCTTGCCAGACGCTGAAGCCGTTCCCAGTTTCCTCCCATTATAAATAACGCCCCATGCACATCCTGGTGCGTCCCAGAGGTGGGATTCCTGGGCCAAAGGGTGCGGATGCATTGGCAGAGCACGACCAAACTTGTTTCTGCCTGACCCCGAGCTAGAGTGACCTCATGCAGTTAAAGTGAGTCGCAGCGCTGGTTGTCATTTCCACGGTGGATTCGTGACTCAGGCGAGAGAGAATGTCTTCTTTCTTTTCCGGCTGGGCTCAGCTGCTAGGAGCAGGAATCCATTCACGCTGGCTCATGTCAAGGGAGCAGCGTGTGTCAGCAAGTAAAGTCATCCCAAGAAGGCTCTTCTTTGTCCAGGATGGGGCATGCAAATAGACTTTTTCATTTTAAATTACGTGTATATATGTCTGGGGGGTATGTCATGTGCATGTAAGTACCGCAATCCTCAGAGCCTAGAAGTGGGTGTTGGATCCCCTGGAAGTGGAGAGTACGTGGGTCTAGAGATGGCTCCGCAGTTACAGATTCCCAGCACCCACACGGCACCTCAGAACTAGATGGGTGCAGTCCCACAGGATACGGTGCCATCTTGTGGTGTATAGATGTACATGTGGATGTGGTTGTAAGCCATCACATGGGTGCTGAGACCCAAACCCTGGTCCTCTGCAAGAGTAGCAAATGCTCTTAACCACTGAGCCACATCTCCAGTCCCTCTATACATGTATTTTATGGCAGGATCTCACTCTGTAGTACAGGGTGGCTGGTAACTCAATATATAGATAGCCCAAGCTGACCTCAAACTCACAGAAATCCCCCTGTTTCAGTCTCTCCTATGCCAGGTTTATAAGCCTGAGCCACTATGTCTGGCTCCCAGGGATAGATTTTAAGATGCTCACCCTACAGCTGATGCCTGAAACTTCAGACAGAAACAACCCATAAACAAACGCAGCATGTGATACAAAGGAAGCACCATTCGGCCCGGGAATCCCACCTCCGGGACGCACCAGGATGTACGTGGGAGGGAACTGGGAGGCTAATCTGCACACCTGGATACGCTACAGAAAGCTGTGGTCTGAGAGTGTCAAGATGACCAAGTAGTCTAAAGCACCAGACTCAGGAAAAGTGTGATTTGAACTGGGTGGGGCGGAGTACGTGTGTGATTCCAGCAATTAAGTAGGGCAACAGCCAAAAATTAGAAGTTAGACTGGGTTATACAGAGATTACTAGATTCAGTCAGAGCTATCTCAGGAAAATAAAGAGAAAATAAAGTCACGATTCACATAATGTTTAATCTTGTAAATTTAGTGGGATTAACTCTTTTTTCAAAGTGTGTGCGTGTGTGTGTGTGTGCGTGCGTGTGCGTGTGTGTGTTAGATGACAACTTTCATGAGTCATTTCTCCCCTTCCGCCACTACACGGTCATGGGTCCCAGGGCTTGAACTCGGATCCTCAGGCTTGTCTGAAGGCAGCTCTACCTGTTGAGCCACCTCACCAGCCCTCCTGTGGGACTTGGAATCAAATCTTTGGGCTACTCTGTGTCTAGATTGGGTTAATGAGGCGAGAAGACCTACCTTAGGGGAGGGTGGTGCCACATTCCATTAAGAGGGATCCCAGACTGAATAAAAGAAAGTGACCTGCTCAGAACCAGCATTCAAGACCAGATTTCGCTCTGCTACTGTCTCACCACGCAGAGCTGGAGAGAGGACTCGGGGGTAACAAGCATTGGGTGCTCTTCCAGAGGACCCAGGTTCAGTTCCCAGCACCTACATGGTGGCTCACAACCACCTGTAGCTCCAGTTCTAGGGGACCCAATGCCCCCATCTGGCATCCATGTGTACCAGACATGCACAAAGCAAACACACACACACCATGGAATTTAAAATAGAAATATTAAACTCCTTATGGATTGATACTGCCTCAAACCCCTCAAATGCCCTTGTCAGCGCCCTCCCAATGGCTGTGGTGTCTCTTCTAGGACGTGGCAACATGTCCTATTATTCATGTCCAAAGAACCAGTTGCTTCAGTCTGATGACCTACATAGATTCGAGTAAGCAGAAAAACTGACAGCAGAGGCTTCAACTGCAAACTGGACTTTGTACCCGGGAAACACAGTGGGGCCAACGCTGACACAGACCTCTCAGCAATGTCGCCCAAAGATCACGCTTGTTTTCATCTCTGTGCTTTCTGCGTTCAAGCAGATTCTGTGGAGGCAGCTGCCACCAACCTCGTCCCACATGGCTTTTTTGTTTTTGGTTTTTTTTTTTTCTTTGTTTTTTGTTTTGTTGTTGATGACGATTTGTTTGGTTTGGGTTTTTGTTTTGTTTTTTGTTTTTTTTGGTTTGGTTTTTTGAGACAGGGTTTCTCTGTGTAACCCTGGCTGTCCTGGAAATCACTCTGTAGGCCAGGCTGGCTTCAAACTCATAAAGATCCACCTGCCTCTGCCTCCTGAGTGCTGGAATCAAAGGAAGGAAGGGTTGAAAGGAAGGGAAGGGGGGAGGAAGAAAGAGGACAAGAGAGAGGGAGGAAGGGCGGGATGAGGAGACTCCATGTCCACACTCTAGCCTCTCTGGTCCAGCCCCCTAGAGCAGGAAATGTATGCTCCTGGCCACTCTCAGCGTGCTGGGGCCTTCAGTGACATAGCTGGAGCCCTCTCCACAGACATACCCAGAAAAGGACTTTGTCCCTCACCGTTTTCCCACAGACGTATCTCGGGCATGCCCTGTGCCATCTGGGCCAGGCCTCTGCTGAGATCTTCAAGCCTCGGGATGAACCCATTGCTGGAGGCCAGTCAGGACCTGCTGTCCGGCCCGAGCCTTTTTCAATTTTCTCTGTTAGAGTTACTTCATTCTGTGTCCAGTTTCCTTTATTGGAATAGTGTGTGTGTGTGTGTGTGTGGTGTGTGTGTGTGTGTGGTGTGTGTGTGTGGTGTGTGTGTGGTGTGTGTGGTGTGTGTGTGGTGTGTGTGTGTGTGGTGTGTGTGGTGTGTGTGGTGTGTGTGTGTGGTGTGTGTGTGGTGTGTGTGTGGTATGTGTGTGTGTGGTGTGTGTGTGGTATGTGTGTGTGGTGTGTGTGGTGTGTGTGTGTGTGGTGTGTGTGGTGTGTGTGGTGTGTGTGTGGTGTGTGTGGTGTGTGTGTGGTGTGTGTGTGTGTGGTGTGTGTGGTGTGTGTGTGGTGTGTGTGTGTGGTGTGTGTGGTGTGTGTGTGTATGTGTTGTGGTTTCAGTCTTGTTTTACTTTTTCTGTCTTTCTGTCTTTTTCTTTAGTTTTGCTAAAATTACTGGCTTTTGTTGTCATTTCCCCTTGTTTTGTTTTTTTCTTGAGGCAGGACCATGCTTTTGAGCTAGGGTAGTCTGGAGCTCCACATGACCCCAGCTGGCCTGAACTCGCTGTCTTCCTGGGTCAGGCCTCCACAAGGTTTCTCTCGACCAGCCTCTGACAGGACACCCAGTGATTATTTTTTAAGCTTCAGTCCTATCTCCCTCACTACTTTTTTTTTTTTTTTTTTTTTTTGGTTGGGTGGGTGGGGTGGATTGAGACAGAGTTTCTCTATGTAGCCCTGGCTGTCCTGGAACTCCCTCTGTAGACCATCCTGGCCTTGAACTCACAGAGATCCACCTGCCTCTGCCTCCTGAGTGCTGGGACTAAATAAAGGCGTGCGCCACCACTGCCTGGCCAATAATACAATCTTTGAGTGGTTCCAAAATATATCTTTCTTTCTTTCTCTTTTCTCTCTTTCTCGCTCCCTACCTATGATATCTAAGTATATACTAAAGAGGGATTCTTTTTAAGAATTGCTTGCCATGCCGGGCAGTGGTGGTACACACCTTTAGTCTCAGCACTCAGGAGGCAGAGGCAGGCGGATCTCTGTGAGTTCGAGGCCAGCCTGATCTACAGCGTGACTTCAGGACAGGACAGAGCTGTTACACAGAGAAACCCTGTCTTGGCGGAAAAAAAAAATTGCTTGCCGTTATCTTGTGGCCTTTGATGCCAAGAATTTCAGCAGTCATTACCAGGAATGAGGGCATTCTCCTTCATAAGCAGTCCTTCCCCACCCAGGAACTCACTGAGAGCTACAGTCCAGACGCGTATCATCACACTCTACGTACGGGTGTGTTCCTCCAGACGCGCATCATCACACTCTACGGGTGTGTTCCTCCAGACGCACATTATCACGCTCTACGGGTGTGTTCCTCCAGACGCACATCATCACGCTCTACGGGTGTGTTCCTTTCCTCCAGACGCACATCATCGTGCTCTATGGGTGTGTTCCTCCCGACGCGCATCATCACACTCTACTGGTGTGTTCCTCCAGACGCACATCATCGCGCACTATGGATGTGTTCCACCTGATGAATTTAGCTCCTAATCACAGTCCAGCTCCTACTCTTCTCCCAGCCAGATCTAACTCACCACGGCTTGTCACCTCGGTGCCTGTCATATCTCCCTCATGGGCCACCCTACAATCCATCCTCCCTCCTACCGCAAACAAGTCAGATCAGAGCACGGGAGACTCTGCTCCTAGACAAATAAGTAAATAGATAAATGTCAAGCGCTGTCCCTCTTCTGCTGTGTGTGTGTGTGACGGAGTGCATCACAGTGCACATGTGGAGGTTAGGGGTGGGAAGGGAATGGCGCTCAAGCTGTCATTTGGCGGCATGACCTAAACCCTCAGCCATCTCTCCAGTCCCACATCATGTTTACATGAATAATGAGGGAGTGAGCAGACATATTTTCCACATTAGCTGTCTCAACATGACTCTTCAAAGTTATTACTTGGTGCACATGTGTGTGCCACAGCACACGTATGGAGGTCAGAGGCTGTCCTCAGCAGCTGAGGTGTATGTGTGTGTGCCACAGCACACATACAGAGGTCAGAGGTCGTCCTCAGCAGCTGAGGTGCACGTGTGTGTGTCACAGCACACGTACGGAGGTCAGAGGTCGTCTTCAGCAGCTGAGGTGCACGTGTGTGTGCCACAGCACACGTATGGAGGTCAGAGGCCATCCTCAGCAGTTGCTTCTGCGACTCAAATTCAGGGCGCCGGACTTGTGTAGCAAGGGCTATTCAGTAGCTAGCCATGCCCCAGCTAGACTTCTGAATTCTCTGCGGGTAAATTCTATATGTGTCTCTGCAAAACCTTAGCATGCAAAAGAAGTATTTCCCCACCTGGGTGTGGCGGGGGCGGGACGAAGATGTGAATATAATTGGCAGCTGCCTGGGGTAGGGACAAGAACTACACATGGCTGATGAGATCTTTCTGGAATGAATCTTGGTGATGGATGTTCAACTGTAAAATCACCTCAGGTCATTAGAGCAATGAAAATGTGATTTTTATAAGTAGATCATATCTTGTTTTGGATGTATTTATCTTATTTAGTTTATTTTTAAAAGATTTTATTTATTATGTATACAGTGTACTGGCTGCATGTATACCTGCACACCAGAAGAGGGCACCAGATCTCATCATAGATGGTTGTGAGCCACTATATGGTTGCTAGGAATTGAACTCATGACCTCTGGAAGAGCAGCTAGTCACAGTTGATGAGGTCTGAGTGGATGGCTCTCAGCCTCTGAGCCATCTCTCCAGCCCCAGATGTATTTGTTTTTATTTTATGGGTATGGGTATTTCTGCCTACATGTCTGTGTCTGTGCACCATGTACAGTGAGCCTGGTGTCTGGCGTCCAGTGTCTGGTGTCTGTGCATCACACGCAGTGCAGTGCCTGCAGAGACCAGAAGAGGGCGTTGGATCGCCTGGAACTGGGGTTACAGGCGCCACATGGATGCTGGGACCTGGGTCCTCTGCAAGAGTAGTCAATGCTCTTAGCCGGTTGGTGGAGTTGCACGCCTTTAATCCCAGCACTCGGGAGGTGGAAGCAGGTGGATCTCTGAGAGTTCAAGGCCAGCTTGGTCTACCAGAGCTAGTACCAGTGCAGGCTCCAAAACAGGCTCCAAAACTACAGAGAAACCCTGTCTGGGGGGTGGGGGGGAAGAGTAGTCAATGCTCTTAACCGCTAGCCATCTCCATACCCCACCCCCAGGACATTATATATTAATAAAACTGCTGTGAGGCTGGAGTGATACTCCTTGGCAGAGTCAAGGGTCGCGGTGGGGAATTAGGGTGGAATAAGGATAAGGAACACAGTTGAGGGTGGGATAGGAAGCAGGCAGAGTTGGGAGCAGGATGGGGGTACAGGTAGAGGTTAGGAGGTTGGATAGGGGAGCAGGGAAAAAGTCTGGAGTAGGATGGCACACACAGGCAGCACGGGGGTGAAGGTAGAGGAAAAGGTGGGGTGAGGAATGAAAAAGATCACAGGACGGAATAGTAGATGCAGGCAAGAAAATGGGGATGGGGTGTGGGGGTCACAGGCAGAGGGAGTTCAGCAGAATCGCCAGATCTGAACTGGGGGCGTCAACGAGGACTCCCAGAGGACCAAGCCGCTGAGCCAGGGCTTCAGGGATAACGTTGCTCCTGGCTCAGACGACAGTTGTTTTTTCCAAAAATGATGTCTCCTTGTGAGTGGAGCTCGTTTGCAAAGCCAGCCCTTAGGCTACTCCGGCTGGCGCAGCCATGGCAACTAGGGGGCGCTGTTCCATCCCGTTCCAGCCTCAGCCCTACGCTTCCGTCGCTGTAGCAGGATGCCAGCGCAAGGCTCTCACAGACCAGGGGGGTTGTGCTTGGGGTGGCCGCCCGTGGGGGCGAGACACTCCAACATCTGGAGGGTGGAGCTTCCCAGAACATCTCCGGAACCCAGATTCTCCCAGCTTGATTAAGAACCCTGGTTGATCCTGGGCTCCACAGCTGTGAGGGAGGGGAGATTTCCTAAGCGCTAAGAAGGGGACCTTCCTTTATTGGGGTTAAACGTGTCCACATTGGGTTTCATGGTCTGGGTTGATGAGGATGACTGACCAGGTCACTTCCTCTTTGTGTGGTAGCCTTTAGCGGACTAGCTGAACCTCTTTCCACCCAGGTACTAAATTCCCCAGGTTTCCAGGGGACCTAGCTGGTCATTTCCAGTCTCCGCCACTGAGGAGGCTGCTACCGGAAGACATAAAGGAAGCATAAAGGAAGACTGTGGAACCATGGGCATGAGAATAACACACGCATCTAGGACTGCCCGGGATAGGAACAACGGAAACCGCCATAAATGGGCTGCCCATGCATGGTAAAGCATTGCCCGGGCATAAATGATGAAATGCAGGGGGTACAGAAATGGGCTGAAAGGATGTCCCCGAAAACAAAGTCAGTATGGAGTTGGTCACTATGATTGTTGGGGATAGGCTACCATAGGTCAGAAGCCTTAACTCCGGGTCTCCTGGTTCTATTCTGATGTTTATAAACAGGGTCTCGTTACATTGCCCTGGCTGGCCTTTGAACTCAACCGTCCTCCTGTTTCAGCCTCTAGGGTGCTGGGATTATAATCGCGTGCTACACCAGGCTTTTTCCTGGGTCCATTCTGACTACCCAGTCTGGGAAAAGGGGGTGGGAGTCGGGGGACTGGTCTGTGATATCTGTGCAGACCAACTGGCTCAGAAGAGCAAGAAGCGCCACCCAAGCAATGGGAGAGAAGCTGATCCAGTGTGTGTATGTGTGTGTGCGTGTGTGTGTGTGGTGGTGGGGTTGGTTAGGGAGGTCCTGGTGAGAAGCCAAAAGTTTGAATGAAAGGATCCCATAGGCATAGAGTCTGGCACTATCGGGAGGTGTGGTCTTGTTGGAGTAGGCGTAGCAGTTGGGGGAAATGTCACTGGGGGAGGGCTTTGCAATCCCAGATGCTCAAGCCTGGCCTAGTGTGCCTCAGTCTCTTCCTGCTGCCTGTGGATCCAGATGTAGAACTCTCAGCACCTGTCTACCTGCATGCAACCATGGTTCCCGCCAGGATGATAATGGACTAAACTCTGAACTGTAAGCCAGGCCCAGTTAAACGCTTTCCTTTGTAAGAGTTGTGGTCAGGGTGTCTCTTCACAGCCATAAACCCTACCCAAGACAGATGCCCATCTGTGAAGCCATCCCTGGTGCCCTCCACACGCAGGGCTGCTGAGGGGCAGCTCTGGGAAAAACTGTCCTGGTCGCAGGAAAGAAAGGCTTGCCAAAATCTGTCTAGTGACAATCCCACACCTGAATGCCAGCATCGGAAGGCAGAGGCAGGCGGATCTGAGTTCTAGGCCGGCCAGAGCTACATAGTGAGACCCTGTCTGTCAAAACAAACAAATGAAAAACAAAACACACAGAAACTGCCAAGGAAACTTTGGCCCTAGTTCCAGAAAGTGCAGCTGACAGACATTTCCCAGTGTGGTCCAAGAAACACACGGATGAGCCTTGGAATGTTGATATTGAACTCATCAACAGGAACTCACAACGTGTCCTTCTGATTCCTCGTCTCAAATCTGTTAACAATTAAGGGTTTATTAATTCTGGGCTCCCTCTAGGAGCCACATGATAGGTCTGTGGGACACCGCTCAGGGATATTTTTAAATTGGTAAAAGGGGAAAGGTTTTCTTTGAGACAGGGTCTCATGTAGTCCAAGATGGCCTCAGATAACGGTAGCTGAAATCGACTTTGAACCCGGGGTCCCCCTGCTTCCAGGTTCCTAATACTGGTATCACAGACAGGGATAGCCATGCCTGGCAAGTGGAAAGGTCCCACAACTGCAACCTTCCCTACACACACCTCACTCTCCCAACGGCCACCATTATATTCTTCCTTTATTGACTGTCCTTGTATAATACAAATCTGCAAGTTTAGATACAAAAAAAATCTGGAAATAAAAGATAGAAAAGTACCCGCCAGGCACCCCTTCCTCCTCTTCTGGGACCCCTCCCCAGCGGGCACCGACATGAGGTAACTGAGCGTCTTTGTCCCTCCCCCCTCCCCCTCTCCTGGGTCCCCTGTCGGGCCCCACCCCATGAGACCTCGGCCCTACGGAAGACATGGTCCCCGAATGGGGGAGGGGGACTGGGCAAGCACAGCATTGGCAGTGAACGCAGCGTGGGCAGAGGGGAAGCCCTTGGCTTGTGCTGTGTGTACGGGGCGGGGAGGGGATGACCAGGCTTGAGGTGGGCCGGGGAGCGCCCCTAAGTGGACATCCCTCCTCCATTCTGCCCAACACTGAAAGGTGGAAGGGCAACAGAAACTGGGGAAAGTTGCTTGAACCGAGGGTATTCCGCATCTGGGGTTGGGGAAGGGGCACCACCAGCCTAAGTCCGACAGTGAAATGGTTCCCTTAGCCAGGCTGGGTCCATCCCTGAATTCCATCTTGGCGCAACCTAGGCATCACAATATTGGTTCTGTAGTGGTTTGTGAGGGGTGGCGGAGAGAAGGGCTTAGAGGGTGTGGTGAGGGGCGCAGCCCGGGGAGCAGCAATAGGGGAGAGGCTGGGCCTCCCCTCCTGAGTGTGGTGCACCTGGGGCTGATGAAGTGGGAGCAGGGCAACATGGGCTACAGTTCAATCTCGAAGGTCTTCTGCAAGTCACCAGAGAAGGGGTTAGAGGGCTTCTCCACAGCGGGTTTGCCTTCTAATGCTGCCCACTGGGCCTCAAAGGGGTCCAACTCAGGGGCTGGGGCAGGCGCTGGCTCTGGGGGCCAAGGCGCCCCATTGGGGCGTGGACGGGCCTGGCCACCAGGGGCGCTGGGTGCAGCAGGTGGGGGGAAGGCCCCGGCTTTTCCAAGCAATGTGGCAGGTTGGGGCTGAAGCTGGGCAGCTGAGCAGAAGGCATTGGCCACCATCTGTGAAGGTGTGATGCCCACCACTGGCACCCGGGGCATGGGTGGATAACCCAGGCCTGGGTAGGCGGGCACGAATGGAGGCTGCATGTGTGTGGGTGGCAAGAACACAGCCACCTGGGCAGCTGCAGTGTCAAAGGGCCCCACGGGGGCAGAAAAGGGTGGAAGGGTGGGGGCCATGGTGGGCATTGGTGGCACGGAGGCTGCTTGCTGCTGCTGCTGCTGCTGCTGTTGCTGCTGCTGCGCTTTAGCCACTTGGGACACTTCCTCCAGCCATCGCTCAGCCTCTGAAGGTGTCCGCTTGTGCCCGGGCTGGAAGGCAGCTGCAGGGGGTATGGAGGGCTCGCCCCAGGCAGAAGTTCCTGGAGAGAGGCAAGTGAAAGGTATAGGTTGCCACGAAGAAACCCAGGAGTCAGGGTGGCTTGGGGACCAAAGCCTGGGTTCTACAGCAAGACCGTCTGTGAAGCCCCGCTCAGTCCTGCCCCACTGTCCAGATGACTTCACCTTAACTCAGCAGGTTTGCAGAGGGGAGAAAGGACAGTTTGGAGACTCTACAGCCCTTGATGGATCTAAACAGATCAACACACTACACCCACAGCCCAATGTCCTTCCCCTGCCTGCCCTGAATCTGCTGTTAATGATAACCATGGGGGCGGGGGGGGGGGGCTGGAGAGATGCCTCAGAAGTCAAGAGCACTGGCTGTTTTTCCAGAGGTCCTGAGTTCAATTCCCAGCAACCACATGGTGGCTCACAACCATCTGTAATGAGATTTGGTGCCCTCTTCTGGCCTGCAGGCATACATGCAGGCAGAACACTGGATAAATAATAAATAATTTTTTATAAAAGATTTGCCTTAATTCTAGCATGTCTGGCACTATTTCCAGAGGCTAAGATTCTACGATGCACAAGTCTTTCTCAGACTACCCAATACAGGAAGATCTCACTGCCTTGAGTTTGTATCTTGCTAAGGTTGTGGGGGTACATTTTCAATGTTTGAGATTCAGAGAAACTTCAGAGCTCGGAGAAGCCCCGGCTCTCAGGTGATCTGTTGTTCTCAAATGATCGTGTGGCTCTGAGGCAATCCCATGGTTCTCAAATGATCCAACAGCACAAAGATGATACAGGGTCCTGGGGCAATCCCATTCCTCTAAGTCTAAGCTCATCCCACAGTCCCAAGGCAACATAATGGCTCTAAAGTAATCCTGCGGCTCTGAGACAATACACAGTTCTAAGATTCTCGCTCTGAACCATCTGTCCCTAGGATTCCCAAGGTGGCCCTTCAGGTGTAAAGGAACGCAAGAGAGCCACTGGAGAGTGGCGGCCCGGGGGAGGGCTGCTCCTACCTGTTGTGGCAGATGGTGGCCCTGACGCTGGCACTCCAGCACTGGCAAAGGATGAGCTGATCTGTGTGCACAGAGCATTGATGCCATCACTGTCACTGGCACCAGGAGGCTCCATCTCAGGCACTGTGATGTTACAGAATGGCAGAGATGAGCAAACAGCTTCTGGCCTGCCGCAAGCTGCCTTTCCTCTGTGTCCTCAGGACCCCCGCACGACCTAGTCTTTGTTTCCAGAAATATGCAGGGCACTAGGTGACCATGGCCACTAAAATAACTGCGCACATGGATGTGTGTGACCAGAGAGTGGAGCAACAACAAGAGCCAGTATGTGGCATCAGGTAACTGACCGTCACAGTGACCCCAAACCAGGATCTCAAGATCTGAGTGACAACACCCGGAAGAGATGATGAGTCTGCCCATGTGCATTAACTAAATAGTGCACTCTGCCAGACGTACAGCAGATGCATGGAGGATCTGCATCCAATCTGAAGGAATGCACGCTGGCCATGTGGATGCTCGCTGGCTGGGGAGTCCCTGGTCACCCCTCCTGGCCTCGCTCGGCACATACATCATCATGGTGGAAATGAAACTATGCCAGCAAGACAGGAGACACAGAACAGGCATGGGGGTCTCATACGAGCCTGGGAAGAACAAAGGCACGGTTTAGAGAAGCCACAGCCTGGCACGTGTGGAGAGCAATAGCTCTCTATGCTGTCTTCAAGGGCACAAGGTGAGTGTGACGTAGTCTCTACAACCATTTCCTTAATAACTGCATGTGTTCGTCCAACAAGGCAAGGCAGGGTCTGAGGGTGTGGCTTCCAAGAGTGATGGAGGTTGAGGTGTGTGGTGCAGAGTCTACCTGTGCAGTAGACGTGTGTGTGTGTGTGTGTGTGTGTGTGTGTGAGAGAGAGAGAGAGAGAGAGAGAGAGAGAGAGAGAGAGAGAGAGAGAGAGAGAGAAGGCATGCAGGGGATTTCTGAGCTTGTGTGAAGCTAAGTGTGGGGCATTTTAAAGGTGTAAATCCAGACACGTAACTTCTGAGTGCTCCTTTCTGGTGTATGTGCAACTTCAGTGTGTATGTGATTTCTGCACATATGTAACTCTGAGTTTGTGACTTCCAGTTTCTGTGGCATGTACGTCAGAATGTGAAATTTCTGCATAGATACTCACTCTCGGGTGAGTGTGCAACTGGCCCCAGGAGTGGAGGCTTGGGAAGCTTGCCATCTCAAGCATACGGATGACAAACTCCATGTGTGTCTGATGCCATGGTGCATGAAGACAGCAAATGTGAGGGTGTGTGACAAGCCAAGGAGTTCTGCAGGACATGGAGGACATATCACTTTCAATATGCAGTCATCTGACCTTCGCCCAGTGGAAACGAATCAACACCCTCCAGATCCACCTCCGCAGCCCTGGGAGCCAGCAGTGAGAGTCGGACTCATGGCCTCAGGACCTCTCACAGCCCCTTGCCTGTTTCCTATGGCAACAGCACAGCACTGTGTCAAGTCTTTCATCTCCCAGCCCACAGCAGACATGGCTTCCACAGACAGGATCTTGCTAGGTAACCCAGGCTGTCCTTGAAATCATGATCCTTCTGCCTCTGGAACGCTGGGCTCCTGGTGTCTTAGGTCACGACAAACAGCACCTCTTTCCTTTCCCCAGCCCAGGACAGACATTAATAATCAAACACAATGCTTCCCCGGCGCCCCACCTCCACTGTGCTCTTTGCTCACCCACCCGCTACTTGGACAGATTTTGTAATTCTGTTGACCACACTCTGGAAGTCTCCCTTAGGCAAACACAGGATATATGCTGCTGTCCCTGCCTGCTCCAGGGAAAGTTTTGCTGAATTAATTGTGTAGCCTACTGTCATGCTCCAAAAGGATCTCCAATCACATCAGACATCAGGATATCAGGCTATCCCTCTACTCTCCCCGACCAAGGCAGACATTGCGAATCCACTGTGGTCCTCTCCTGAGCCAGAGAGATCCTTTTATCAATCACTTAATACAGGTCATAGATCTATCCATCAAATGTTTGGAAAGAGCATTAAACTATGGTGCTTTTGTCCCGGACATAAAGGACATCCACGTTGCGATGTCTTTCCCTTGCCTGTGGTAGACTTACCTGCCTGAAGGAGACAAAATGTGTGCCACCTTGTCTGTTCCCTGAGTAACCGCAGGCACTGTTAACTGACCATGACTGCACTACACGTCTACGGCTGTCCGCACTACACGTCTATGGCTGTCTGCACTACACGTCTATGGCTGTGTGCACTACACGTCTACGGCTGTCTGCACTAAGCCCAGCTGACACGCTTTGCCCGCAGCAGGCATGACTTATCCATCATGTTTGTGCTAGCGCTCTTCTAGTCCTTGCCCACGGCAGACACTGTTAACGACCATATGTTCCACACGCTTAACCTCGGCCCCTGGCAGACAGTGCTAATCAATCACAATCTAGAGCATCTCTCCTCTACCCCTTGCCCCCATCAGACAGTGCTGGTGGATTCTGATGTCCTTCCTCCTGATCCAAGGGCTCACCTGTGCCCTTCACCTGGAAGTCTGTACGGCGCTGCAGGGTGGACGGCAGCTCGTTCAATCGCAGGCTCAGCTGACGTTTGAAAGGTGAGTTTTTCTGGCTGAGCGCCGGGAACCCACGAAAGGAGCCCTGGCGAACCAGCTGCTCCAGAGGTGCGTGGCGCCGGGGAATGGCAGCAGCAGTGGTGCCTGCGGCCACTGGGGTGCCTGCCTCCCCCTTTTCACCAGGGGATGTGGTAGCTGGTGTTGGGGACACATGCCCAGGCTGGGCAGGGCCAGGAGGCACAGCGGGAGCGGCTGCTGCCTCTGCTAAAGACACAATAGACAGCTTGTTAGTTACCTCACTTAAGGCATTGGAAACCAGGCCAACAGGCCTTGTGCTCATAGTGCTGGGGATGGAACCCTGGGTACTGTGCGTAGTAGCCAAGCAGTCTCTGCTAAGCTACACCCCAGCCCCTCACTGGGGGATTCTAGGCAGGGGCTCTACCACTGAGCCACACCCCAGCCCCTCACTGGGGGATTCTAGGCAGGGGTTCTACCACTGAGCCACACCCCAGCCCCTCTCTGGGGCATTCTAGACAGAGGCTCTACCCCTGAGCCACACCCCAGTCCCTCACTGGGAGATTCTAGACAGGGGTTCTACCACTGAGCCACGCCCCTGTCCCTCACTGGGGGATTCTAAGGAAGTCCCCTACCACTGAGCTATAATCCAGCCCCACCTGGTCTTCTTGGTCACTCCCTAGAGCTACCTTGTCACCCCCCACATCCCATCCCCCAGACTCTGAAAAGTTGGCCCACCCAAGCCAAGATCATTTCCTCAGGAGGCCACTGGGAAATTGTCCTCTAGCCTGACCCTCCATCTCTCTAGCTTCCTGTTCTCAGTTGCTCTCATCCCCGCTTGGGCCCTCTTTCTTTTCCTGACCATTTTCATTTACTTGGTACACGAATACCTGTGAGACACTGCCCCAGGAGCCTTGCAAATGTTAACTCATCCAAATCACACAACCACTCGCATGGGCAGGACTATAGCCATTTTATAGATATGAAAACTGAGGTGATTAGTAAAGGCACAGGTCTCCAAAGGGGCGGGATGACCCTGGAGCTCCCCTGGAATCTCCTGTGCTGTGTCTTTCTCTGCACCCTCCCACCCCGTTTCCCTCTCTCTTACTGTTCTGCTCCCCTCCCTCCTCCACGGTTCTTTCTCAAACCCGATTCTAGACTTGGTTTAGCTCACATTATCCTTTCAGAACCTTTCCAATTTGTTCTAACTCTTCAGTCTGGGTTCCTTCCACCCTGGGAGTCCCCCTGTCTCTGAGTAGTTTGGACTCTCCACTTCAAAATGCAGAATGTTGTCCCATGAATTCTTAAAATTGAGATGCTCCCTGCTAATATACCAGCATTTGTTGCTGGTGCCCTGCGTTGAAAACTCCAAGTCCTCTGCAGGGACCCCTAGATGAGCCCGCCGCACCTGCCACTCTTCCCCCAATGTGTGCAGCACCCACCTTTCTTCTTGTCCCCAGCCTCACGCTCTGCAGGCCTGCTGCCCCCCGACAGGCGGAAGGAGCCCTCTCGGGCAAAGCTGGTGCGACTGGCGTCGAAGGCAGCCGTCACTCCACACTCTTTCTCCCGCCGCTGCTTCCTTTCCAGGCAGGCAGCGAACGCACAGCCCACAGCGTGGCTCAGCCTCTCGCCCTGCAGGAGGTGGCCCGGTTAGAAAGGTCACACCAGGTCAGGATGTCTGCAGCCAGGGGACCCCAGCCCAATCCCTTCGCCTCTCTGGACTTGAGTGTTTATCTGCCAACCAGATGAGCAAAGCGTAGAGCCTTGAGCGGGGATGCAGCTGGGTTACAGGCCATCACTCTATCTAACGCCAGAACTTCAAAAGCTGAGGCAGGAGGATCCAGGGTTCGAAGCCAGTTTGGATGACAGTGAGAGCCTACGTCCTCACTCCCTAAACAAGAAGTTAGATGCAGTAATCCTAGTTACTTGGGAGGCTGAGACAGGACAATCACTTGAGCCGGGAAAATCCTGACCAGCCTGGGCAGCATAGAGAGCCATGCTCAAAAAATCAAGCTGGGCATGGTGTGTAGTCAAATAATCCCAGCATGTAGGAAGCAGAGATTGGTGGGTCTCTGTGAGTTCAAAGCCAGCCTGACCTACATAGTGAGTTCCAGGATAGCCTGGGCTACATAGTGAAGCCCTGTCTCAAGGGAGGGGGGAATGAACTGTGGAGGTGAGATGGCTCAGCAGGCTGAGATATTTCCTGTCAAGTCTGACAACGGCTGTGAGTTTGAGACCAGCTTGATCTACAGAGTGAGTTCCAGAACAGCCATGGCTACACAGGGAAACTGGAAAAAGAAACAAATGAAAGGAAGAAAACAAAAATCAGGTAGGAAGCATGAGAAAAGGTCTCCCGTGCTGACCTCTGGCCTCTACAAGCAAGCCCACACATTCATGTCCACACACACAAGTAAATATAACCACGGGGGCACAAGGTAGCTATGCTGGAAATACAGAACGCTCCGGAAAGAAGCTACAGACTGCCTGACAGAGAGCCTGGAAGACAAACGGCCGCGACAGCACTGCTCCCCAGAGGGAGCTGCAGCTAATGAAATCTCTGTCGAAAACCCAGTGGTGTCTTTGCAGAAATGGAAAAGCTGCTTCTGAAATTCAAATGGAATTCTGAGGGATCCACGATAGCCAAGCCAATCTTGAAAATCAATCAAACTGTCAGGAGTGGCGCACGCCTTTAATCCCAGCACTTGGGAGGCAGAGGAAGGTGGATCTCTGTGAAGTTTGAGGTCAGCCTGGTCTATATAATGAGACTCTGTTTGAACAAACAAACAAAATCAACTAAGTAACTAAACAAGCAACTCCCCCTCCCAAACAAACAAACTAATCTAGAGAGAGAGAGAGAGAGAGAGAGAGAGAGAGAGAGAGAGAGAGAGAGACTAGATAGCCCAGAGTGACTTAGAGGTCACTATATAGCTGGGGGCGGGTCTTATATTCTCAAGTCTCCTGCCTCGAACCAAGCCCAGATTCACAATTCAAAATGCCCAATTTACATGTTTCACTTAAGATTTTTTAAAAGTCAAACTGAAGAAGTACTAAGCATTCCATGATCACTATCTAAAATCTGCTACGCCTGGTGCTCTAAGCCTGAAATCCTAGCACTGTTCAAGGTTATCTTGGACTATGCAGGAAGTTTGAGGCCAGCCTGGGCTATGCACAAGACTCTTAAAAAGTCAAACACAAGTCTGAGGAAGACGGCTCAGTTGGTTGTGGCGCGTGCTCTACAGACACTGAGGACCTGAGTTCAAATCCTCAGTACCCACGTAAAAAAGCCAGGAAAGGCTCCGTCTCCCTATAGCCAACACTGAAGGGTGGAGACTGGTGGGTCCTGAAAACTTCCAGCCCAGCCAAATCACCAGCTTCCTGTTCTCCGAGATGTTGTTTCAAGGCAATAAGGAAGAGAACAGAGGGATGCTATCAAACCTGAAGGTCACAACCTGTGCCCAAATGAGTCTGCTGCCAACTAAAGGAGACAAATTAAGTGACAAGCAGAAAAAAATGTACCCATATGGCCACATCAGGAGGAAGGGACTGTGGGACCTTGTGGAAAACCTGGCGGTATACAACCACAATGCCCCTTGGAGAAGCCACTGCGGCTATCCCCATAGTGTCGATGTCATTGTGCCCAGTATCCCACACACAGCCAGGTGGCTGGACACTGAATCCACACCACCAACCATGGGCAAGCACGGTTTCCAAAAATAGCCACCACCCCCATGTGCTCTTCCAAAACTTCTCAGTCCCTCATCAGAAGTGGAGGCTATGTTCACGCCGCCCACCCCACCCCCTGAACCTGGAAAGACCTCTGTGGCTCACTGAACACAGCCCCTTGGCGCCAGATGAGGTGATGTCAAGACCATGTCCAAAATGGCCACACAGCTTCCCACTAGCACACTTATGCTTGGTGCCTTCCCCTGCTCTCCTTCTCTCGAGACTCACTGTAGAGCCTTCGGTCTCGTTCTCTCGAGACTCACTGTAGAGCCTTCGGTCTTCCTGTGGCATCTGTGCTGGGAGGGTTTAGGGTGAGGCTCTCTGACAGCTGGGGGTGGGGTTGAACTAGCCAGTCTGCTAATGTAACAGCCCCAGGTACTACCTAGGAGTCAAGATAAAATGAGAGACCCTGGAGCCAGGATGCCCCAGCTAGGTCTCCCTCAGATTCCTAAAAACTCCAGAGAGAGGGTCAGCAAGATGGCTCAGTGGGTAAAAGCACTTGGCACAAAAGCCAGTGACCTGAGTTCAATCCCCAGGCCCCACATGATAGGAAGAGAGAACCGACTTCTCTTGTAGACCAGGTGGATCTCGAACTCACAGAGATCCGCCTGCCTCTGCCTCCCAAGTGCTGGGATTAAAGGCGTGCGCCACCACAGCCAGGCAAGAACCAACTTCTGGAAGTTGTCTTCTGATGGTCACATGCACTGTGGTCCACAAGTCATGCTCAACCGCACAGACACACGCACACGCGCGCGCACACACACACACACACACCACGACATAAGCAAATTTAATTTTAAAAGAGAAATAAGTGTAATTATAAGCCCCAGGATTTCGGAGCAATTTGTTCCTCAGCAAGTAAATAACCGATGAAAGCATTACACTCTCCTCCCACAACACAGAAATAAAACATTCTAATGTTTTAACATTCACCGTGTGTGTGTGTGTGTGGGGGGGGAGAACGTGTGGCACCATGTTGATCCTGGGGATTGAACTCGGGACTCAGGCTTAGCAGCAAGTGCCTTTACCCTCCATCTCTCAGGTCCCAAATAAATCTTTATGTATTTTTCTTTTTTGGTGGTTTGTTTATTTTTTTGTTTCTTTTTTCTTTTGTTTTTGATACATGGTCTCTCTATATAGCTCTGGATGGCATGAAATTCACTCTGTAGACCAGGCTGGCCTTGAACTCACAGAGATCTGCTGCCTCTGCCCTGCAAATGTAAGGATTAAAGGTATGCACTACTACACACAGCCTACTTTAAAAAAAAGATTTTTTTATTTTCATGGGTATGAGAGTTTTGTCCGCATCTATATGAGTGCATTGCACGCATGTCCTGGAACTGGAGTTGTGGATGGGTGTAAATTGCTGTGTGAGTGATAGGAATGAAATCTTGGCACTCTGCAAGAGCAACAAGTGTTCTTAATTGCTGAGCCATCTCTCCAGACCCCCAAAATATCTTTAAAAATAAATAAATAATTCCAAAAAAAGAAAAGAACCACAAACAAAATATACCAAGGCTGAGGGAATCCTGGAAACAATTAAGACATTGAGAAGGACCCAAGGGAGTCTCCTAGGGCAGAAAACTGCATTGACCAGTGTGCCTGATGCAGAAGCAAAAACTTGTGGAGCTACTGGGCTTGAGGGTGAATGCCTTCTGCAATCCTAACATTTAGGAGACAGAGACAGGAAGATCAAAAGTTTAAGGCCAGGGCCTAGAGAGATGGCTCAGCGATTAAGAGTACTTACTGCTCTTGCTGAGGACCTGGGTTCAGTTCCCAGCACCCAGACTGGGCAGCTCACAACTGTCTGTGACTCCAGTTCCAGGAACCTGATGCATATACATACAGTCAGGAGTGCACACACACACTAATACTAAGACTGATACAGGGTGATGATAACCAATGTTTTCCTTGATGCTTGGTATGCATAAACTAACCCACTCCCATCACATTAGAGACTATGCATACCTCCTCCTCCTCCTCCTCCTTCTTCTTTTGGTTTTGTTTTTTGGGTTTTATTTGTTTGTTTGTTTTTCAAGACAGGGTTTCTCTGTGTAACAGTTCTGGATGTCCCTGAACTTGCTCTTAGACCAGGCTGGCCTTGAACTCACAGAGGGCCGCCTGCCTCAGCCTCCAGAGTGCTGGGATTAAAGGCGCCACCATAACTTGCACACACTTCCTTCTTGAGATGAGAGGTCCTGGTCCAGAGGGCCCAGGACTTGGGGCATGCAGCGTGAGGGAGAGGACCCCAGCGGCCTGCACTACTCACGGAGTCCTTGAGAGCCAGAAAGCAATGGCAGATCCAGCGGCGTGTGGTGCCGTCACGGCATATGTAGGAGAAAGCCTTGTCCAGGTTGCGGTCAGGAGCGCAGAAGGAGACCTTCTCGATGGTCTGGTCTACAAGAAGGTCCTAGGAAGGGTTGAGGAGGCAGGCTGTGTAAACCATCTCTGCTGCTTGCACACATCACATGATCTCATCCTGAATCAAATGCGGACCCAGCTGTCATGGAGATAGCTGTGGGCTAGCCTGCCCCAGGATCATGATTTGGTCTATCAGATCCATCTGAGATGGAGGAGACATCTAGAAGCACAGACTTAGGAGAAAGACTGGACTCCAGGGCCTGCAGGAGCCAGGAAGTGCCATTAATTCTTCTCCCAGGAAGAATTAATTGGACAGGAAGGCAGGGAACAGTATTCAGGCAAAGAAACAGCCTGTGCAAAGGTGACAACACCCAGCATGCCCTGAGCACCTCCTGGCGGGGGTCTCCAGGCTGGAGTCAGGGGAGCCAAAGGAGAGCAAACAGATGCCCAGAGCCCAGGGCTCAGGTGACGGCCCAGTGACAGACTTGCCTCCATGCACAAGGACCTGGTTCAAGAGTTCTCACTCCCATCTCAGAAAAAGTCCCAGACCCTGGATCCTGGGGATCTCGTCTAAACACAAAATAGGGCTGGGATGTGCTCAGGTGGCAGAGTTCTAGCCTAGTACATAGGAAACCCTAGGCTGCATTCCCAGCAAGGCCAGAACCAGGCACGGTGATGGATGCCTGTCAACCCAGCACTTGGGAGGTATAGGCAGGAGGACCAGAAGTTCAAGACCATCTTTGGCAAAACAGTGAGTTTGAGGCCACGAGGGTCATGCTGGACCCAATTAAACAAAAACTCCAAACATGTAACAACCCACATTTGTTGATATGCTGAGCTTTTAAAAAATTTCGTTTTCTTCCAGCATGAAGCCCAGGATGGCCTTGGATTTGCAATCCTCCTGCCTCAACTTCCCTAGGGCTAGAATCACACACCTGTACCACTATACCCCGGCTCCTGGCAGAAAGTGTTTCTGGTCGGCCGCCCGCCTCCCCCTTCCATTGTGTGTGTGGGTGCATGCGTGTACACATGCATATCAAGGGCCAGGGCTGAGCTTGGTAATCATCCTCAGCCATTCTTCCATCTTAACCATTGAGACAGGGTCTCTTAATCAAACCCAGAGCTCACTGATATGTCTAGTCTTGCTAGCCTGCTCACTCTAGAGATTTTCTGAGGTTGGAATTACAGGGAGGACACTAGCAATCGTGTGGGCTTCTGGGAATCTCACTTCACGTCCTCCTGCCTCCGTGGCAAGTGCTTTAACCATTGTACAATCCCGTCAGCCTGATCTTACACAATGCATACATACAGGCTTTCTGATTTGATGGCAGGGTCTATTACAACCTGGTTTTTTCTTTTTAAAGATGAGGCAACGGGAGCCCAGAGGGGTTAAATCTCATGCCCAGGGTTTCTCAGTTGGTGACAGGGTGGCTGGGACTGGCGTTGAGGTGGCTGCTTCAGTTCGTGCACACAGGTACCCATTCCCCACACCAGTTCTCAAATAACCGCAGCCCTTGGTCCTGAATTAGGACTATGCAGTCAGCCAAGCTGATGCAGGAACACATGGCTGAGTCTAGAAAGCCCCCTTGGGAGGAACATCCCATGGTGGACGGGTAAGTCTCCCTCCACCCCGAAGACAGCCCTCCTACCTTGGTTTTGTCGTCCACCACTCGGAGTCCATCGGCTGACACCCACAGGACAGACTTCACGGACTTCCGGCCCATCTGGGGTGAGGGCAGGGAGCAGAGCGGCCTGGTCAGGATCACCTCTTCCGATCTGCTCCTACCCCCTCCCTGCATCCAGCCCCTCACTCACCGCCTTCAGCTTCTTCACAGCATCTTCGCAAACATGCATCCCCCGGGACTCCTCCACCTCCACATGACCCAGGTACTGAGGGGGAGGAATGAAATAAACACAGTAATCAATCACTCTCAGCATCACCAAGCATCTCCATACTCAGGGCCACAGTTCTCAGCCCATCAGGTGCAGTCATTCGCTCTGCATTTCCAATCCATAGGGTGGGAACCACACTTCTAGCCCAGACACACAGCTAAGAAAACAGATTTGGGTCCTGTCTGTCGCTGGGCCTTCATGCCTCACTCTCGGCCTTCTGAGGGCCAGCATGCTCCTGTGTGCCTGAGGACATGATGAAGGCTGCTCTACCCGCCCTGACATCAGCTAAAAAGGAAGCTGCCCAGCGCTGGAGATGCACCTCAGTGGAGGTCTGCTTGCCTAGCATGCACAAGGCTTGCTGGCTCTTTCTTTTTCTCTGTGTAGCCCTGGCTGTGCTGTAACTCACTCTACTAACTCTGTAGACCAGGCTGGCCTCAGACATCTGACTGCCTCTGCCTCTTGAATGCTAGGATTAAAGGCGTGCACCACAGGCAGGGGTCAGCCTGGACTACAGGCAAGCGCTAGTAAAGTCATAGGAACTACACAGAGAAAGCACATCTCATGCTTTTTTTTTTTTTTTAAGGCATATGCCACCATGTTTGGCTAAGGCCATTGGTTTAATCCCTAATATGCACACACGAAGACACACACACAGAGCACAGATCCGTGCCCACTCTCCCTCCTACGATGGCAAATGGAAATCGGGGCTTCCTGCAGATGCAATAACTGTCCCTGGAATTGGAATGAGACTAAGTTCCATTACCCAGAGTTGCAGTTTTAAGTCCTTATAACCTCCCTTCCTCGTGCTGGAGATGGAATCCAGGGCCTTCCACAATGCTAGAAAAGTGCTCTACCACTGAGCCACACCCCAGACCCTCACTGGGGGATTCTAGAAAGGGGCTCTACCACTGAGCCACACCCCAGCCCCTCACTGGGGGATTCTAGGCAGGGGCTCTACCACTGAGCCACACCCCAGACCCTCACTGGGGATTCTAGGCAGGGGCTCCATCACTGAGCCACACCCCAGCCCCTCACTGGGGGATTCTAGGCAGGGGCTCTACCACTGAGTGACACCCCAACCCCTCACTGGGGGATTCCAGGCAGGGGCTCCACCACTGAGCCACACCCCAGCCCTCACTGGCAAGTGTCTCCTGCTAAGCCACATGCTCCCTGCTGTACAAAGCTGTTTTCATTTAGCAGATGCTCCCTTATTAGCTGACACTCTTTCCCCACTTTCATCAGTACTTCCTGTGCCTGCCACATGAACCCCTCACATTTTGGGTACACTTCTAGGGAAGAGAAAACCAGGCTGAGGACCTAGTCTCCCAGATGAGAAGTGAGAAAGGCTGAACCCCACAGCTCAGGCCTCCCTGGGAGAGCGGACTACGTTGTAAACCAGAATGTTCAGAACAGGAAAAGAGCCTTGCCAATGCTGCCACCTTTATGTAACCTTTAGTGCACGTTATCTGTGAGCCCCTCAGGATTATCCCCCAAGTGATAGCTGGTGTAAGGCAGAATGTGTTAGGCATGTGGTCAATGCAGGGGGAAGTGGGAGGATCTGGAGTTCAAGCCAGCTTGGGGTACAGAGTATGTTCGAGGCCAACTTAAAGAGACAGAGCCTAAAAACAATAAAGGAGGATGCTTTGTGTGTGCGCACGTGTGTGCATGCTTATACGCAGGGCCTCCGGTTCCAGTTCTACCAAAGTGATGGGGCGTGTTCTAGGACTACAGGCAAGTGCCACCATGCCAGTGCATTTGGAAGTCACCAGTCACAGCTCCTAACACAGAGCCCCACAGTACAGCCTCACAGCAATGGCCTCGGACAATCTGCCCAGCGCCCCGGGATCAGCAGGCACGCCGTAGGCACAAAACAGGTGATCCATACTGTGCACTCACCCTGACAGGGAAGCTGCATGTGCCCTTGCGCACTGCATCCTCGTCTGCCTGCCACTGGTGTGGGCGCGATGCCTCGGGCACATAGGCTGGCTTCCTCCGCCGCAGACTCTGCCGTAACTTGTTCATGGTGCCCGCCCCGTCTAGTGGCACAGGACAGGGATATGGGTTAAAGATGGAGGTCAACGGAGTGTGTGGAGATGAGGTGACAGGGCTAAGGGCTTGCTAGAGGAGCAGGTGTGGGTGAGTGGCTCCACCCGGTGGATACTGGTTATGTAGAGGGTTTCAGAATTGTGTATCCAGGGCTTCAGGGGTACACAGCAAGGGGCACGGAGGTCTGGGTGGGTGGAATCACAGGTCATAGACTTTAGGGGTTCAGAGGTTTGGGGTATGATGGAAAAGCCACAGAGATCCAAAGAATGAGAGGTCAGGGCCCTGGAGCTTGAGGACTAGGGGTCAAGGGTAATAATGTCTGGGGGGTTGAGGACACGAGGGTCAGTGAAGAAGGTGATCAGGGATAAGAACACGTAGCCAGGTAGCAGAGCTTGGCCTAGCCTGCAAGTCTAGAGTGTCTACTCCAAGTTCAAGGAAAACAGGAGAGAGACAGGAAAGGAGAGAGAGGGAGAGAGCAAGAGGGAGAATGTAAGATGTTCAGTTCTCTGACAGCTGAGTGTAGATGAAGCGAGGCCTCAGGTGGTGCGTGCTTGCAACAGTCAGAGGCAGTGTGTCCGGGAGGCAGGCTGTAAAAGACTCCTTACGTGAATGACTGTTCGTGAGACTTTGGGCGTTGGCTGTGAGGGAGCCTGCATCTACAAGAGGGGTTGTTATCTGTGAGCATGCATCTCTGGAGGTTTCTGCTGCAGGGCACTCGTGTCTGAGTGGCCATGTGTGTGCACCGGTGCATGCGATGTCTCTGTATAGTTCCTGTCTACGAGAGCTTGTGGTTTCTGTGAGTGTTGCCTTGGATGGATTGTTGGCCCTGAAGGGTGTTTCCATGACTGGTTTCCATAGGGCAATGCTTCTGTGAGAGGGTACGACTACGTCCTTTAGAGCTGCTGCCTCTGAGTGGGAGTCTGTGACCGTTATCCATAAGATGGTGCCTATGTCCAAGAGGGCAGATGCTAATGAGACTGTATGTAGGTGGCTTCGGTGAGGGTTGATGCTTTTGTTTGCTTTCTCAATCTGGCCACTCCAGCTGTGTCTGCTGGATGGTGAGAGTCCATTTGATGTTCTGCTGTCTACTTCTTCTATCTGCTACTCGATATTTATTGTTTTCCTTTTGCTTGCTTTATACTTAATAAACTCACTCATTCAGAACCCAAAGCAGGGCTATCCCAGGTCATTCTCCTGGCTGATAGTGTGTCTGTAAAGCAATGATGTGTCCCTGAGGGTGTGTAGTTGGACTGAGACCATGGCCATCGGTGTGATTGCTGACTGAGTGTCTGTTGTCTCAGAGTGCTGAGCACTATTTGTGACAGTGTGAGCCAAAGCGTAGCTCTTTTGGGGTTCACAGGTGCTGTCTGTGAGGCTGTCGGTCTACAGAAGTGTGGCCATCAGAGCTGTAGTCATAGCACAGCTGATGGTGTTTGCCTAACATGCAGGAAGCCGTGTGTCCCATCTCCAGCCTGCATAAATGGGGCATGGTGACACATGCCTTCACTTCTAGCATTTGAAAGGGGCTGGAGTATCAGTTCAAGGACACACTTGGTCCCAGCACTCGGGAGGCAGAGGCAGGCGGATCTCTGTGAGTTCGAGGCCAGCCTGGTCTACAAGAGCTAGTTCTAGGACAGGCACCAAAGCTACAGAGAAACCCTGTCTCGAAAAACCAAAAAAAAAAAAAAAAAGGGACACACTTGGTAATATAGTGAGTTCAAGGCCAGCCTGAGATAAAGGAGACACTGATGTCTGGACCTACTGGCCTGTGCATACTGGGTGGAGACTATCATTGTATATCTCTTTTCTTCTTTTCCTCCTCCTCTTCCTCCTCCTCCTCCTCTTCCTCCTTCTCTTCAGCATCAACTCACTATGTATCCCTTGACTGGCCTAGAAGTCGCTATGTAGACCAGGCTGACAATAAACTCCAAGAGTTCTGCCTACCTCTGTCTCCTGGCTGTTGGGAGTATAAGCAAGCACCAGCATCTTACTGCTTTAGAGATGGGTCCCAAGTAGCCCATGTTGGACCCAAGCTTGCTATATAGCTAAAGCTGGACTTGAACTCCTGATCCTCATGCTCAGCCTCCCAAGAGCTGGGATTATAGACCCTCACCATCTTATCTAGCTATATATGTCTTGAGTGTATTTCTAAGAATGGGTGTACAAGTGCCGGTGGTTGCCTGTGTGCTGTCTGGAAGGGTCTGTAGATATGTGTACATGTAGATATCTGCCTCTGTGTTTGTGTGAATAAATAGTCACTTAGCAAATCTAGAAGTATGCTTGTTGCTGCATTTGACAAGCATGTGGAAATCATGTATGTACAGGTTGAACTGTAAATCTCTGGATGTGTGAAGGTCTGAGTGTGTGTACCTGCAAGAGTTTGATCTGTACATAACCACTGTGTGCAGGAGGTTGTTGGTGTCTGTAGGTGGAGGTTTAGGATGTGTGTCTGTGACCGTGGGGGCTTTGATGGTCACTGTGTACAACAAAGTATACAACGGAGCCTGCGTGACAGTGGTTGGCAGTTCCTCTGGTCACACTAGCCATAACCATGACCCATGGATGATACAAACCCTGTCCTTTGTCAAGCTGGTCACTCACCTGACTCCGTCCTGAAGGTTTCAGGGGGCCCCAAGGCCCCACAGGGGGCTGGGGACAAATGCTGACCAGGTCTCCTGGGTCCACCCTGCTCAAGGGAGTGAGAAGATGAGAAGTTTGTGGAGGGAAATTCGGTCCCCTACTCAACCCCCACCTTGGGACCTTAGCCAACCCCTCCATCTCAGGCTCCCTAGTAAGAACCCTGGTAGTCATAGCAACTGTTACTAGGGAGACCAGCCACCTGGTTCTATGGGCCCAGGAAGGAGTAGGTGTGTTGGGGGACACTGATGGGTCCCTCGGTACCCAAGGAGATGATGGGGAGTGGCTTTGCCCTCTGCTGTCATGTCCAGGGTTAAACACAAACACAGCCACACACACCTGAGCAGCCAACAGTTTTCTTAGCAATTTGGTCATATCTCCGCACACTTTATGACACAGACATCACAACAGCTATGTGCCTCAGGTCATAAGACACAACTAACATCTGGCCACATGTTGGTACTCACTGGCACACACAGCTCTCCATGTGTCCACAGGCATGTGTGTGTCTCAGCCAACCACAGGCACTTACTCAATCCAACAACTGATAACATCCACTCTTGGCTATGTACAATGAGCTGGAGCAGGCACATGCAATCGGGTGATACATGTCTAACTACACCTCATGACAGCTGTGTCTCCTAAGCCACACACCCTAGGCAGAAACACATACAGACTGGCCACCTTTCGGGTCACCATAAGTACTTGGTCACACAGGAGCACAATCACCTATGTGGACTGAGGCACACTGGTCTTACCAAGTCCCGCACCCCCTCCACACCCCAGCAACACACAGCTGTAGATGCACAAGGTCATTCACCCTCAAGCAGCACCAGCTACATCAACACACTTTGACAGTCACAGACTACCAGGGGCATGCCCACGTTTGGTCATCACACGCACTACGTGCTCCTCTGAGACAAGCACCCTTATGTATCAGCCTCTTTTTATGGACAGCCACACGCTGTAGACACTGATGGCCACAGCCCGAGCATCACAGACATAGCATATCATCAGCCAGAAGCCAAGGGACCCAAGGATGACCGGCCTCAGACAGTCACATACATTCCAGAAACAGTTGTGTATGGAATCACTCTCCATCAGGGCCGATGGTGCCCAGCCATCTGTCATGCTGGTACCCTATCACAGATAAACAGTCTCCATGAGGATTCAAGTCACGTAGACAAGAATGTGGCCGCATATAATCAATCACGACCCCACGTGGACAGATACACAAAGTCACAGCCCCACTAATACTCAAAATCTCACAACACACAGTTCGGTTCTCCACACCACAAGTACACAGTTGGGTGCACACATAAACGGCGTGACCCAGTCAGCATTTACAGCTGGCTTTACATGGAAAACACAGTCACTTCACCACCAAATCACACACACCCTCCCAGTCTAGGACACCAGCATAGAGTCCCCCAGGGTCACAGACAACTGGGTCATACACACACAGAGGAATAGAAGCTGGTCACCTATGTATCCCCAGTGCAGGCTGAGTCCCACACAACTACCCTTTCATAGTAGACAAGAGTTTCAGATATTCACAACTCAAATCACACATAGGTGGCTGTGGTTCGTACTCAGTATCACACAGCTAGGTGGAGTGCTATTTGTACAACCTCAGTCACACACACAGACATGGCTAGGGACATACAACACAAACCCAAGCACAATATGACTTCAAACACGACAGCAGTGCGGTGACACTCATGGAGACAAAATCAGTCAGACATAAGCACAACATGGTGCCACATATGGCCATCACCACAGTCACAACCCTACTAACAACACTGTCAACAACACTGTCACAACTCCACCCGCATCTTCAGTCAGCCACACAGAAGTCCGAACCCAACACAGATGTTGACATACACCAAGGTACACACACACAGGGTCACAAAAGACATAAGCACAAACACAACCTCCTAACCACAACCACGCACCCCTCTAAACATGATCCAAAAAGTAGAGGAGCTTGTACAGTGAGCAGCTGCCATTCACATCCAGTCACACAAACACTGGGGCCACACACACACACCACGGACACCAGCACATCCAACCACAAGCATGCAGAGAGACAACGTAGGATTCCTTCTCCTTGCCAGCTGCAATGCAAGCACACACACGGACACACACACACACACACACGGACACAGTCACACAAACACCAGGTCACACTTCTAGCCACCTCCCCAACCCTTGCACCCCCACCCCATACCACACACAAAGCCGCTGGTCACCACAGAGGCTGCAGACAGGTTTCCACCGGTCTCTGGGGAGCCGCCCCCAGCCCAAGCTAAATCCTGGAGCCTTGGGGGTGGGGGGAATCCGTCTGGCTAGGAAAGCTGAGCATTGTCTCGGGGTGGGGCCTCTCTTAGACAGCTGAGCAGCCCTAGGGACAAAGGGGGTGGCCTAGGAGACCAATGTCTTGAGACCCCTGACTAAGCATGGGGTGGAGGTGGGGTAGGGGAATGCCTGAAATTCTCCTTATTTTATTCATGCTGGGGTGGAGTTCCAGACACAGGGACCTTGTTTTGAGAAGGGG
Organism: Chionomys nivalis; assembly: GCF_950005125.1. NCBI lineage: Eukaryota > Metazoa > Chordata > Mammalia > Rodentia > Cricetidae > Chionomys > Chionomys nivalis. The sequence goes on along the minus strand of NC_080087.1, from coordinate 81,243,965 downwards.
ATTTGCCTGGGACACCGCCCAAGGGCTTGGGGGGGGGGGGACGGGAGGCAGGCTGGATCCAGGACCCCTGGGAGTAGACAGTACTTGGATGACCCCCACACCCCACAGCCTTGGCCTTGGCAGTTCTATCCAGGGAGCTAATCTTCAAGATCTCGATCAGGGGGCTGTTGTGCTCGAAGAACCCTTCTGGCAGGAGGAGTACGGATTTTGTCTGGAATAGGCTCAGTTAAGGCCTCAGCTTGATAAAGGGAACTGTGTCCCGAACCTTGAACACCAAACCTTGCCCAGGGAGTTGTACCTAGAATTTATGCAGCTCTGTCCTTGATTTGGGGGGAATTTGTATCCCAGAATCCCTATTTCCAGGGCCTTCGCAGAGATGGCCTGTCCTGGAGACCCCAGTCTGGCAGGTTTAGGATTGCCAGGGGCTTGTTCCCGGACCCCCACCCAGGACCACCCTCTCCAGTCTTGGCATCTTCTCTCCATCCGGGCGCTGCTGCCGCCTCCCACCCTCCGCCACATCAGCAGCGGCGCCGCCCCCGGCCCGAGCCCCCCGAGCCCGCCCTTCTCACGCTGGCCACCGCGCTGCGGGACATCCAGGGCCCGGGCGCCCCCGCCTCCCGCGGCCCCGGCTGGGCCCGGCTTCCCGAGTGCTGCTGCTGCTGTGGCGGTGGCGGCTCGATCTGACGCGGGCCGGGCCCAGGGCCGGCGGCTGGTGCGGGATGCAAGCGCGCGAGCCAGCTCGGCTCCCCGGAGGATTCCGTTCCGGGGGCGGGGGAGCATCCCTCCCTCGGCGCCCCGCCCCGGCCCCGCCCATTGGCCCACCGCCTGCTATATATGCAAAAGAGACTCCGCCTCCCCACAAACCACTCCCCCATACAAATACTACCCGGTCTCCTCCCATGCAGAAGCCGCCCCGCCCCGCCCCGCCTCTTGGCCTGGCCTTGCGGGAACCTGCACGCATCCCTGGTGGACTGCCTCCCAGGTTCAGGCGCAGGTTCTGTTTCCTTCTGTTACCCCTGACCTCAGATCCCCTATGGTTCTGCTTCTGAAGAATTGCTTTGGGAGGCGCCTTGACGTCCTCAGATCTTGCTTAACCCCACGGTTCTCCCAGCCCGGCGGGGGCGGGCAGAAGCGGTGACGAGGCACTTTTTGCAAGCAAGGGGAGGGGAAAGGAACAGACCCCGACATCCTAGAGGGAGAGCACTCTGGCTTGCGGAGAGAAGGCATTGGGATAGGACCAGGTCCTAGTTCTGGACGCTGCTGCACATCCACTCCGGCCCTGTGGGTTTGGCAAAGCAGCTGGTAGGGGCATTAGGGCCCATTAGCAAAGGCGAGGTTGTCATGTGGGAGCCTGAAGCTGGGGGTGAGGGGCGAGAATGTGTGATAGGAGGGTACTTCTCAGCTGCCACAGCCCTCGGAGCAGGTGGTCAGCACGTGGGGGGGGGGGGTTGGAGGAGGTTCCCCGCAACAGATGGCCCTAGACAAGGGGGAAGGGTCAGGCCATCTGCACCTGGAGCCGCCTATGAGCTCCTCCCCCTTAGCGCAGAGAGAAAAGAGCTGGGGGGAAGGGAAAGGGTGCCTTTATTCGAAGAGAAGAATCGGCACCCACCCCCATCCACCAATACACAGGCTGGAACCCCGGAAGAAGGCAGCTGGTAAAGCGAGGGAGGCAAAGGTGAGGACCGCCTCCAACAGTCACCATCTCCCCTTACTCCTGAGGATCCTGGAAGACCTGGGGCTGAGGGGCGCCCCCTCCAGATAAGAGTGAACCCCATGAAGGAGCCAAGGGTTCACTTAGATGATGGCAGTAATTTGCTGACTCCCAGGTTTAGAATTCCAGGAAGCCCACTTTGGATCAGGGAACTAACTTCAGGGGCCTGAAGATCCAAGACAAAAAACTAGTCTCTGGGACCAGGACAGAGCGTCAGGGGGTAAGAAGAGCCGTAGCAGAGGACCCGCTGTGGAACTGGTATCCCCGGATGGAATCAGTCATGGTGGGGTCGGCAGGGAGGTCCTTCTAGTCAGGAGGCTGCTGGCAGTGGCAGTGCCTGGCGACTGGCCCAGTAACGGTGGTAGGTGTCTTGGAAGAGGTCCCGGCAGGCGATGTGGGCGTGGAGGCGAGCACAGGCTAAGAAAGCCCCAGCTAGCTTGCGGTGTAGGGCGTAGGTCTCCTCAGGTGGTGGGCGCAGCCGATGCCGAAGCAACACGGGAATGAGGCCCTGTATTCGGTGAGCTGTCTCTCCAGCCCCGAAGTCGTAGGGACCCGAGGCAGCAAAGGGCTCCCCCAGAATCATCACTGCCTCCACGTGGGCGTCGGAGAATGCCTAGGGTGGGGATGGCAGATGCATCCAGACGGACATAATGTCCTCTGACTACTTCAGAAGAGGCAAACTGCAAGGGCTGGGACGTGACTCACTGGTAGAGCTGGCCTAGAATCCACCAGTGAGGGGCTGGGGACGGGGTGGGGCTCCGTGGTGGAAGACTTGCATTGCTAGCCCAAGATGCCGGAAAAGTAATAAGTAGACACCAACTGTCCACAACTCCCCAGTTACTCTGAAGAAGCCCTGGCTTCCGACAGAATAGCAGCCTCTCTACTCCTCAAACCCAGGATCCCCAGAATAAATAGTGGTGCTTGCCCCGCCCCCCCTTAGTAGCCATACCCTCCAGCCCACCCCAGAGCTCCTCAGTATAGACTAGTTCATACAGTTATCCCACTCCCCTGGGATAGAAATACAATCTCCACTCCCCCCACATCCTTCTCCAGGGCAGCTCCTATGTCCTCCACTCCCCAAAGACACTAGCCCCCTAAAGAAAACACAGCAACAAACACACCAGCCCTTCTGCCCAGTGGCCACCAACCTTGGTTTCAAAGCCTGTGAGGAATTTGAGATCCTGGGATTTCTTCAGGACTCGATCTTTGTCTCCATCAGCAGCAGCCTTCACCACCTGGGATGTCAGAGGATAGACCCATGTGGAAGGGAGGCTTTGGGGTTTTATTTCTGCTTTGAGGCAGCCTGACATAGCCTACACCATCTTCAACTCACTATGCTGCTGGGGATAAGAGTGAACTCCTGATCTTCCTGCCTCTGCCTGCAAGAGTTAGGGGTCTGCACCATCACACCAGGCTACAAGACAGGCTCTAGATAATAGGAAATACCAGCCAAAGAGGTATAGTAGTACATACCCACAATCCCTCAGGAGGCGGGTCAGGATTATGAGTTCAAAGCCAGCCTGGACTATCAGGTAACATGGTTAAAAAGGAAGGGAGGAAGAGAGTGGGGAGGGGATATCTCGCCCACCCTGGACCCACCTCCATTTAAACTGTCCTGAGTACACTCTTTCTCCTAGAAGCTTCCCCTCCCTACTCTGTCCCTGCTATGTCTCCCTCAGGACTGGGGAGAGTCTGTGGTGGAAACGGTGAGGGCTCTGCCACACTGAGAATGCAGAACTGTCTGGATGCCGCCACCACGAGTGGCAGAGTCACAACTGTTGGTGGGTCCACACACCAGATACGAATGGGTGGTGTTTGGTGTCTGAGACTGCCAGAGGCCATCTCCCCCACTGGATTTTGAACTCCTTGGGTGTAAGGGTTCCAGATGGGTCCAGCTGCACTGGTCATGAGACAGCACTCAGGATGTCCCTTGCTGTGGAGCTAAGTTCCTGTCCAGTCCTGTTAGGGAGACCCCGAAGCATCTGCACCAGTTCCTGGGGCTCAGAGGACTCTAGGCAAACCATAGCTGGGCCTCTGCTTTCTCATCCGTTAAATGGGAGGAACCAGGTTCCTCTTGGGATCACTGTGTGGTACTCAGCACTGTGCCTGCAGCGGGGAGCTTGATGTCACTGGTTATTGCTGGCTGTCCTTGGGCCCCTGTACAGAAGAGGCGAGCTCAGAGCAGAGGAAGGAGCCAGTCCAGCCCCAACCCACTGTACTGCCCTTTTCTTTGGGGGGGGGGGGAACGAATAAGTAATTCTGTTGTCACTCCCCTACTTGTGCTGTCTGGCCTTCTGTTAGGGTTCCATATAAATGGGCTGATCCCCCCCCCCTTTTTAAAAGATAGCTCAGTCACTAAAAGTGCTGATAAGCCTGATGACCTGAATTTGATTCTCAGGCCCCACAGGCCCCACATGGTAGAAAGAGAACTGATTCAGCAGATTTTCCTCTGTCCTCGTGTGTCCCATGGTACATGTGGGCATGCATGTGCATGTGTATGAATATATATATATATATATGCGTGTGTGTATGTATATATACACGCCTATGTATGTATATGTATATGTATATGTATATGTATATGCATATGCATATGCATATGTATATGTATATGTATATGTATATACACACAATGCACCTAAAAATAAACAGGCTCTTAAGAAACCCAGGCTGGCCTTGAACTCATGATTCTCTTGTCCTGTCCTGACCCAAGTACTCTGATTATTGGCCACCACATTCAAACAACAGTCTTGGGGTTGTTGTTTAAAGGTTAAGGTGGTTTTTGGAAGGGAGCATCCAGGAGAAATAGATGGTTCAAGTACTCAGGGAGGTCTTGGCTTTATGTCCCAAATGGCCTGTGTGGGGTAGTGTGTGTCACCAGTTCTTGTCAGCAGTTAGAGGTGGCCTGAAAAGTTCTCGGGCCAGAGTCTTTGGCCATGTCTCAGCCACCTTTCTCCTCTGTCTTCAAGACTGTTAGTGCCTATGGCCCTTTGTCCACTAGGTTTCCTCCCAGCCAGCACCTCCATAACTTCTCACAGCCCCCATGGGCTCAGTCCCCAGTCTTGGAGGTTACTTGCTGTCGGGGTGGGGGGGAGTTTTCAACTCTATTGCTCCCCAAGTCCTTTCTGAAGCACCTCAGGAGATAAGAGTCCCTACTGCAGAGGAGCCTAGGACCCAGCATGACTGGGTTCCACCCAACACCTGCCTATCCAATCAGAACACGGGTTTCCCTTTGATCCATGTATGAAGGATCCCCTGCTTGCAGATGGTTATGAGCTCGTATGGGTGCTGGGTGCTGAGCTGGGGTGTAGTGGTTTGAATGGCCCCTACAGGCTCATAGGTTTAAATACCGAGTACTTGGTCCCCAGCTGGTGGAGCTATTTGGGAAAGTCTAGGAGGTGGATTTGTTGCAGGAAGTGTGGGTTGACTTTCAGGTTTCAAAAGTCCACACCTGGCACAGTTAACTCTCTCTCTCTCTCTCTCTCTGCGTTCTGCTTGTGGACCAAATGTAAGCTCTCGGCTGCTGTTGCAGCACCACGCCTGCTACCATGCTCATGGCTTGAGGGTCATGGACTCACCCTCTGAAACTGCAAGCCAGCCCCCAAATAAATGTTTTCTTTTATAAGTTTGCCTTGGTCATGGCGTCTCTTCACAGCCATACAACAGTGACTAAGACTCAGGTGCAAATACTCTAAACGCTGAGCCATCTCTCCATCCCCGAAATGGCCATTTCTGTTCAGAAGTACCACCGTGCAGAAAGGATGTTCCTAAATTCCCTCTTTTAGTCATTTGAATATGAATGACCCCCCCAGGCTCATATATTTATCACCAGGGAGTGGAACTCTCTGAAAGGCTTCTTCCTGATTTTACATCCCTCAGCTCTCAGTTCAAAAGCTCCTCTTCCTCAATCTGGGACAGGCTCCTCTAGATGCTCACAACAGCCGCCATTTCCTCAGCCTAGCCCTGACCCTTCTGTGTCCCTGACTGTGGAACACAGATGGTGAGCTCTGTGATGGGGAGATGGGGGTGGAGGAGCAGGGCTGGGCACCAAGGAGATGTCAGAGAATGTCTGAAGTGACAACTAGACAAACAGAAAACATAAGCTGTATGTAGACACAAGTGAGCTGGTCTCTGCAGCCTCTGAGACTGACTGACTTGGAAGAAATGGAAGAACCACGTAGGTGAGAAAGCACTCCTTGAGGAGCTACAGCTTCCTGTGAGGCGCAGGCTGGACGTCAAGACGCTGGACAGGGAGGTCATCTCTGGCTCTTCTCTCAGCAAGGTCTGGGACATGGGCTCTGAACCCAGACTACCTGTGACTCACAGGCCTGCTGGGATTTGGGGAAGTTGCTCTCTAAGCCTCTGTTCCATCACCTGTAAAGTGGAGCTCTAAGTGGCCCTGGCCACTTTCAGTCAGACGCTACTTGTAATAATATTAAGTGGTTGATCGTTATTAGCTGTTATTAATATTATTATTATAGAGTGTCACTCTGTAGACCACACTGGCCTGGAACTCACAGAGATCCGCCTGCCTCTGCCTCTCAAGTGCAGGGATTAAAGGCGTGTGCCACCACCGCTCGGCAGCGAAGGCCCATATTTCTTAGATCCAGTTTGCTTTTCCTTCTTACCCTGTTCTTACTATCCAGCTTGACCCTTGACCCTTCAGAAGCCTCAGGGTTGGGGGTACTCACCTCAATGTAATGGTCTGTGAACTCTGTTCCAAATGCCCGGCTTGCTCCAAAGTCCAGTAGAGTCACCTGGGAACAACGGGTGACAGGAATGTAGGATGAGGTTGACATCCCCACTTCAACTGAAGTGGTCAGGACAGTTCCCTGTCTCCTACAGCCCCACTCTGGCTGTTCAGCCACACCTACAGACAGGCAAACACTGTATTCTTGGGCGCGTCACACATCCATCCTCTTGTTTGTGGATATGAGGCCAGGCCTTTGTGATTGAACACCCCTAACCCCCAACTGGTGCATTCTAGGCAGGTACCCTAAGACGGAGCTTTAGTGCTGGATTAAAGGTGTGCACCATCACACCTGGGGTATCTTGGGCCCATAAAGTAATGAAGAAATAAGACATCTGGAAAATAAGTGAATACCCACAAGTCCTACTACTCAGCTTAAAATATCCATACCACCATCACAGGTTTATTCCTCCCTTGCTTGTATACTCCCGGGACCTTCTCCAGGGTCATCACTTTCCTGAAACTAATACCATTAAATAATTTTCTGAGGACTGGAGAGATGACTCAGTGGTTGAGAACACTTCAGTAAGTCTTTTAGTGGACTCGGGTTCGATTCCCAGCACCCACACAGTGGCTCACAACCTCTTGTAAACTCCAGTTCCAGGGATCTGATGTCCTCTTCTGGCCTCTTGAGACACTGCACACAAACAGTGCACAGTATAGATGCAGGCTGTACACATAAATTCTAAAATAATAATTTTAAAAAGTAAATTTCCCCTGAAATTCCTACGCACACCTTCTACATTCGTATGTAGGCACACACCATATCTAATACAGTAATAGCTGCATAGTTTAAAGTTTTGTATTTACAGAGAAGCCAGGCCTGGACACGTGTGTCTGCAATTCCAGGTGAAGCACAAGGATGAGAAGTTCAGCGCCGACCTGGGCTGCACAGTGTTTCCTCTAATGTCCTGTAATCTGTGCTTGGGGCCTAGACGGCTTGTAGTTTTCCCCATCATGGTGTTAGCTCTGGTTCATTCATTTGGGTTTTTTGTTTTTTTTTATAGCTTTAAAAAGTTTATTGTATGTGTATGGGTGCTGTGCCTGCATATATTTCTGTACACCATTTGGGTGCCTGGTGTCACAGAGGTAGAGGAGGGCACTGGGTCCCCTGGAACTGGAGTTACAGATGGTTGTAAGCCACTGTGTGGGTGGGTACTGGGGATCAACTCAGGTCCTTCTGGAAGAGCAGCCAGTGCTCTAACCACTGACCCATCCCTCCAGCCCCATTTTTTTTTTTGTATTTATTGTATTATGTATGGTGCATGTGTGGAGGTCAGAGGACAACTTGCTACTCAGTCCTTTGCTTCCACCACGTGGGTCCCGAGGATTGACTTACGGGCTGGTGGGCTTGGGAGCAAGCATCTTTACCCACTGAATCATCTCTCTGGCCCCTGGGGAAATGGTCTTTTCAGAAGCTAGCTAGCTGATGTACCCTGATTCATATCCTCAGGAACCAACCTGGTGGCTGGAGGTGTCATACAGGAAGTTGGCCCAGTTGGGATCTGTCTGCATGAATCTGAACTCAAACAGCTCTCGTAGACACAGCCTCAGGAGCTGAAAGCAAATCTACAGGAGGAAGGAGACATCTCAGTGGGGCATCCAGGAGAGAAAGTGTGAGCTTGGCCCATCCCCCTTCCTGTCCCACAAGGAGATGTACCTGATTCCGGATGTCCTGACTCAGGCCCTGGCACTGGTCCAGAGGAATGCCCCCAGCCAGCTCCATGCCCAGCACACGTGCAGTGCACAGTTCCTGCACCACAGCTGGTACCCGGAAGAAGGGGTCGTCGGCCAAGAGCTTCCTGGGGCAGGAAGAAGGCGAAGAATGAGAGGCTTGGCTTGAACTGGCTGTTTTACTGAGAGGCCCTTCAGGCCACGCTGCTCTAGGCTTTCATTTCCTCCTCACTTCTCTGGTGTGGCAACCCTGGGTGACAGCCACTACCTGGCCAGACTGGTCTTTTAACTGCGTGTGGCTGGAGACCCAGTTACCACTTCCCTCCCATCAGCCCTTCCAGTGACTTGACAGTGAGCTCAGAATATCTGGTTCATGCGTCACTTAGAAAGAACTTATGGTTGTGATGGCGTAGAGGACAAAGGCACTTGACCCATAGCCTATGACCTGAGTTTGACCCCAGGGCCCGCATATTCCTAAAGTTGGCCTCCAAGCCCTACATGTATGCTGTAGCATGCACACACATGTGTATGCACATGTACACACAACATTAAATGATAAATATTAAAAATTATTTTAAAAAAGTTTTTAAGTCGTTTGAGGTCAGCCTGGTCTATAGAGTTAGTTTCAGGACAGCTAGGGTTGTTACACTCTGCCTAAAAAAAACAAAAACAAACAAAAAAATTTTTTTAAGTCTATGACTCTACAGTGATAGTCAACAGTCACTCCTGGGGTCACCAGAGAACTTCAGTGACTCGTGGTAAACCTGGGTCGAAGCTGCATGAGGTAGTGCATGCCTGCTAGCACTGGGGAGTGGACGCAGGAGGTCAGCCTCTGTGATAGCTCATTCCAGATCACCCAGGGTGCATGATGAGGTGCTGTTTCAAAAAGCAGGTAAGCAAGCGAGAAAGAAAGAAAAAAGGGCTGGAGAGACGGCTCAACAGTTAAGAGCGCCGGCTGTACTTCCAGAGACCCTGAGTTCAACTCCTAGCACCCACATGGTGGCTCACAACTGTCTACAATGCCAGTTTCAGAAACTATGAAAATATGACGCCCTCTTCTGGCCTCTGAGGGCACTGCATGTACTTGGTGCACACAAGCAAAACACCTATACCCATAAAGTAAAAATATAAATTAAAAAAGTAAATTCCTGCTGGGTGGTGGTAAGTCCCTTTAGTCCTAACACCTGGGAGGCAGAGGCAGGCAGATCTCTGTGGGTTCAAGGCTAGCCTGGTCTACAGAGTGAGCTCCATGATTTTTTGTCTTCTTCAATTAGTATATATTAGTCGCACACAGTGGGCTTCACTATGCGATTTCATAAGCACACAAATGATGCATTTCCGTCACCTCACTGTCATCTTCCTTGTCCGTCCCACCCCTATGGTCCCCCTTCACAATTTTTCTTTTAAAATAACATTGCTGGGTGTGGTAGCACACACATCTCTTTTTCTTTGAATTTATTTATTTGTATTTTATGTGCATTGTTGCTTTGCCCACTTGCATGTCTGCGTGAGGGTGTAAGATCTTGGAGTTACAGACAGCTGTGAGCTGCCGTGTGGGTGCTGGGAATGGAACCGGGTCCTCTGAAGAGCAGTCAGTGCTCTTATCCACCGAGTCATCACTCCAGCCCCCTCCATGGCTTTTTTTTTTTTTTTTTTTTTTTTGGTTTTTCGAGACAGGGTTTCTCTGTGGTTTTGGAGCCTGTCCTGGAACTAGCTCTGTAGACCAGGCTGGTCTCGAACTCACAGAGATCCGCCTGCCTCTGCCTCCCGAGTGCTGGGATTAAAGGCGTGTGCAACCATCGCCCGGCTCCATGGCTTTTTTTTAATGAGCTTCATTAGGGCTGCTTACAGGAGGGTGACAATGGGCTAATTTTTTTCTTATTTTTTTTATATTCATTTAGTGCATGTTTAAGTCTGTGTGTCTGTCTGTCTGACTGTCACACAAATGCCATGGAGTCTGTGTGAATGACAGGGGACAACTTTGTGGGTAACAGTTCTCTCCTACTATGTGGGCCCCAGGGATCAAGTTCAGGTTACCAGGCTTGGTGGCAAGTTCTTTAACCCGAGGAGCCACCTCACCAGCCCATAGAGTGCTTTCTTTAAGTGAAAAGGTAAAATGTTCAGGTTCAATGAGGAAAAAAAGCCATAGTCCATTAAGACTCTCAGTGAGCACAAATCTATCTGTGAAGCTGTGGCGAAGAAGAGAGATCCGTGCTGATTTTACCACAGACTGCAAGCTGTACTCATGGTGCGTGACAAATGCTGCTTCAGGTGAGCCAGGCCTCTAACCCCAGCCTTCAGAAGGCTGAGGCAGAAGGATGGCAGTCCGAACAAAAGCCTGGAATAGAGATCTCCCTAGTGACATCAGCGTGTTGCAGCAGAAAACACTGTCCCTAATTTGTAAGTCTGACTTCTCCATACCTATGTATAGGAGAAAGCAGTCTATGCAGGGTTTGGAACTAACTGGGTTTCAGGCATCCACTATGGGTGTCTAGGAATGTGTCCCCTATAGATGCAGGAGGGCCCTGTGCTCTCAACAGTGGTAACTAAATTTTTTTTTTTTTTTTTTGGTTTTTCGAGACAGGGTTTCTCTGTGGCTTTGGAGCCTGTCCTGGAACTAGCTCTTGTAGACTAGGATGGCCTCAAACTCACAGAGATCCGCCTGCCTCTGCCTCCCGAGTGCTGGGATTAAAGGCGTGTGCCACCACCGCCCGGCTCAACAGTGGTAACTAAATTGAAGAATCCTTTTCTGACCCAGATGTGTGGTGCATCCCTGTAATCTCAGCAATTGGGAGCCGGAGACAAGAAGTATATGCGTGGTACACATACACTTCCCTCCAAGAGTGCCTAGCGTGGTATACATACACTTCCCTCTAAGAGTACCTAGCGTGGTACACATACACTTCCCTCCAGGAGTGCCTAGCGTGGTACACATACACTTCCCTCCAAGAGTGCCTAGCGTGGTACACATACACTTCCCTCCAAGAGTGCCTAGCGTGGTACACATACACTTCCCTCCAGGAGTGCCTAGCGTGGTACACATACACTTCCCTCCAGGAGTGCCTAGCGTGGTACACATACACTTCCCTCCAGGAGTGCCTAGCGTGGTACACATACACTTCCCTCCAAGAGTGCCTAGCGTGGTACACATATGCTTCCCTCCAGGAGTGCCTAGTGATTTCAGCAGGTTGACAGTTGCAATGTCACAGTGGTAATGTTCTGTGTCATAGTCTGCCACTGAGACCTGGGTGTGATGTGCATGCTTATAGTCCTAGCATAGAGAGGTGGAATTCAAGGGCATCCTTAGCACATAGGGAGTTTGAGGCTAGTCTGGGCTACATGGCATTCTAGCCCCCAAACAAACAACGAAAGGTCAAGGAGTTACCTCCATGAATAAAATGCTTACCACATAAGCATGAAAACCCAAGTTTGGGGGGAAAGTTGAGTGTGGTGCACACAACTGTAATCCCAGACATGGGGAAGCAGCCCGTGGTCCCCTGGGGCGCAATGGCCACCCAGTTCTGGGCCAGAGAAAGGTTCTGTTTCAAACACCAGATGGAACATAACTAGGGTTGTTCTCTGGCGTTCACATGCCTCACATATACACAAACACACATGTACACATATCACCTCCCCAATACTGTGTGTTTTGATACTGGACAGTGCTGGCCGGGTGGATGGGAGGTCAGCGCCAGACTCGGCCAACAGTAGTGATAAGCTGAACCACAAGTGTCCAGGTAGACCAGGGGGCAAAGAGGATGAATGAGGACCCGTGGGGATGTTGGGGACAGGCAGATGAGCAGGCACCAGGGGCAGGCTTTGGGAGATCCTAGGTGGGGCTGCTCTGACCTGCTCCACAGGGTCCCACTCTGGGCTGGAATTTAGCCCTAGTTTGTGTGGTCTCTGATACTGGCCCGACTTCTCAAGAGCCAGGCATTTAATCAGCACACCTCCCCTATGGGAATGCTCTCCCGAGGCCACTGTACAGAATCAGGCCACACAGCCTGGTGAGGGCTGACCTGAGACTGAATCCCATAGTCATCAGGGTCCAGGACACAGGTTTGGATGGCTGCTGTCTCTCTGGACTGTCTCCTCCCCTGGCCCTGAGCTTGGCATGCTGGGAGTCATAGCAGACTTGTGAGCCACACTGTAGAGTTTTCTCTCAAGGTGTCTCTTGCTTTTTGTCTTTTTGTTGTTTTGTTTTTTGAGATGGTGCCTCCATAGCTTAGGCTGCCTCAGACTTAGCTGCCTTGCAGAGGATGACCTTGAATTTCTAACGTTCCAGCCTCCACCTCCCGGCATTAGCCACCACACATGGTGTGTGTGGTGCTGGGGTCATGATGTGTGCTGCGCAAACATCGACTGACCTACACCCTCCGACTAGAGTTGTCCTTAATCCAGGACAGAAGCATACTGGTCTGTAGCCGTAGCCCCTTCATTTTCCTGTCGTAAGACAGTCTGCCGCTGAGACCCGGATGTGGCGGCCTATGCATCCAGTGGGAGCTGGAGGCTGCAGGATCAGGAGTACAAAGCCAACACAGCCACACACTGAGTCTGAGACCAGCTCAGCTACACATTGAGATCCTGTCTGAAAAGATAAGGGGGCGGGGCTGGCTAGAGAGAAGGCTCGGCAATTGGAGCATATTTGTTGTTCTTCCAGGACTCAAGCTCTGTCCCCAGTACTCACATTAGGAGGGTCACAACTGCCTGTAATTCCAGCTTCAGCAGAATCCAAAGTCTCACATATACTCAAAATAATTTAATGATTCAACCAGTAATATTGAGAACACCATAAAAGCCAAGAATGGGGCACACTTGTAATCCCAGCACTTGGGAGACAGAATCGGAACGTTTGAGACCAGCCAGGGATACACAGTGAGACATATCTCAAAAACAAAAACAAAAATACCGTAACTTACTTATCCACCTTGCTGAACAGATTTGATAGATTTACATTTCTAGGTTAAGGCTTGTACATATTGGTGCTCTGAGCATTTTGGAATAAAATTCCGATGGTATACAATATAAATGTCCACACTTAATTAATCAAGGAGGCTGATGATAGGGTCGTTGGTATGTGAACATGGGGCTCCTTAAGGAGCCAAGAACACGGCTCAGTGGGCAAACTGCCTGCCACACAGCATGAAGACCATGTCAACAGCAACAAATGGCAGTCTGTGCCTGTCGTCCCAGCGCCCCTGGGGTCTGCGGCCAGCCAGTCTAGTCAAATCAGGGAGTTCTAGGTTCAGCAAGAGATGCTGGAGAGATGCTTCCAGTTAGAAGCACTGGCTGCTCGTTCCGAAGACCCAGACTTGGTTCCCAGCATCCTCCTGGTGGCTCACAGCTGGCTATAATCCTGTTCCAGGGGTTCCAATGCCCTCTTCTGGTGCCTGTGGGCACTGTATGCATGTGGTGCACAGACATAGTGCAGGCAAAAAAAAAAAAATCCATACACAAAACAAACTAAAAAATTTTTGGAGTTTTTGTTGTTGTTTTGAAACAGGGTCTCATTATGTAGCCCTGGCTGGCCTGGAATTCCCTATGTAGATGAGGCTGGCCTTGAACTTACAGAGATCCACCTGCCACTGACTGCCAAGTGATAAGATTACAGGTAAACATCACCATGCCTGGTTTAAAATGAAATTTAAAATTAATGAAAGTTGAGCTGGCCTGGTGGCACATGCCTTAAATTCAGTACGTGGGAGACAAAGGTGGAGCTGTATTCACTAAGTTCAAGGTCCAGGCCAGCAGGAACTGCCTAGTGAGACCTTCCCAGATGCTATTGTTTTTAAAGATTAATTTATTTAGTATGTCTACAGTGTTCTGCCTGCATGAATGCTTGCACACCAGAAGAAGGCAGCAGATCTCATTATACTCATTACAGACGGTTGTGAGCCACCATGTGGTTGTGACCCTGAGAGAAGTGACCTGCACAGGCCCCCAGAGAACATGCAATAGCAAGAAATGGATGGAGAGATAAAAGAACCAAAGGAAGAAGAGTCTGCAGTATCACATCCAGCCCAGCCCGGTACCCTGGGAGCCTGCAGGGGACGTCAGCTTACCTGAATGTCTGGGCACAAGCAGCCTCTCTTCGGTAATCACACTCCCAAGCCAGCTCTTGCTGCAAGGCCTGCAGGCTCTGCTCAGCAAACAGTCCTGGGGTGGTGTGGAGGGATGGCAGTTGAGGATGGTTGCCCATCCCCTGCCAAAATGCTCAGGCTCCTATGCGCTCCTGTCTTCTCTGGTTCTCATACATTTCTCTTCCTACAGCTCTCACTGTCCCATGCACCTCTGTTCTAGACTTTTTATCCCTCTTTTTTTTGGGGGGGGGGCAGGCTCTCGTGTAGCTCAGGCTAGCCTCCAACTCAATATGTAGCCAAGGATGACCCAGAACCCCTGATCCTCCTGCTCCCAGCTCCCAAATCCGGGGATTACAGACATGCTTCTCTGCTTGCCTGTGTATCTGTGACAGGGTCTCTCTGTAAAGTCCTGGCTTGACCCCAACTTTCAGCAATCCTCCTGCCTCAGATTCCCTGTGCTGAGATTATAATTGTGTGCCACCAGACCCAGGTTACCCACCTCATCTCGGAGCCACCTACCCTCTGTCTTTCCCCCAGCTGTGGTCTCTGTGAAAGTCTGAGGCCTGGGCTTGACTCTAGTGAGAGCTGCCACAGCCCTCAGCACTTCTTTTCACTTGCTGTTAGCTAAGGATGGCCCTGAACGTCTGCTCCCCACCCCCAGTGTGGGGGTGCTGTATGCCCTACCACACCCTATTGGGTATCAGAGCTCAGCTCAGGGAATTGTGCGTGCCGGACAAACACTGTACTGAGCTACATCCCCGGCCATCTTCTCCGCCTTCTGTTTATAACAAACCTCACATCGCCCTCTGCCTCTCATCTCGCTCCTAGACCTGTCTACATCTCTCTACTGCCTTTCTTCCCCATGAACACACTTGCTGTCTTCTACAGGTGATCCCTCATGTGACACAACACAAACAGGACTGCCCACCTCTCTCTGCTTCTGTGGCACCCTGCACACTGGTCTGTCTGTCTGTCTGTGCGTTTTGTCTAGACTTGTCTCTTGTATGTCACATCCACTCATCCTCGCTGAGCTTCCCCTGCTTGGCATCCTCCTGTCACCCACGTGATGTATGTACACCCACAACGCTGTCCCAGGCTGGCCCCACTTCCTCTCCCTTGGTGGGGACAGACAGGGCACCTCACCCTCTGGTAGGCCCACACTCATCTTGAGCAGGGCCAGCAGGTTCTGCACATCACTCTGGATGCTCTGGGCAACACCTGGGTACTGTCAGGAGGAAGGAGGGGTGGGGAGTCACGCATGCCTCAGGGACAGCACCGTGCCCACCCCCAACCCTGCCCAGCCTCCCCACTCACCTGGATCTTCACAGCCACCTCAGTCCCATCCTTTAGCACACCTTGGTGTACCTGCCCAATGGAGGCAGCAGCAAAGGGCACTTCCTCCAGGGAGGCCACCTTGTCCTGCCAGTCCTTGCCCAGCTCCTCTTCTAGAACTCTCTGAAGGAAGTGAGCATGACAGTTACCATCATGGTTCCAGTCAGCGGAGTTCATTCCCTGTACTGAGCACTTGTGTTAGCGAGCCTGGGGCTCACCCTCTGCTGATACATCATCTTACAGATGTGAAAATCAATGATCAGGGGAAGCCTCTTGCCCAGGTGACAGATCAGCCAGATGAAATTACTCAGTCTGTGTTTGAGTGGAGGAAGCAAACATAGATTTACTAAGGGATGTGAAAAGGAACTGCTAAGACTCAGAGGAGTTCCTGTTTTTCTGAGGCAGGGTCTCACTGTAAAGTCCTGACTGGCCTGCAACTCTCTCTGTAGACCAGACTGGTCTTGAACTCAGAGATCCACCTGCCTCTGCTTCCTGAGTGCTGGGATTAAGGGAAGGCACCACCACCACCCATGGGGATTGTTAATGAAGGCTAATAGCATTCCTTATTGGATTTCCATATCATTAAGTCATAAAGCGGATGTGATGAAGCCGGGTTTCCTGTGGTCCTGGCATGGTTGTTAGACTGGCTCACAGAGCCACAGTGACTACCTGAGTCACGTGATAAGCAGCAGACCAGAGAGCAGGCAGCTAGGTGGCTGATGCCTATGCCCCCATACAGTCATAGAACAGCTCAGTGCCAGGTATTACGCTATCCTATTTACGGACAACATCTCCTTCAAATTTGTTTGTTTGTGTGAGGCGAGGTCTAAGGTAGCCCAGGCTAGCCTGGGATTCTCTACAGAGCTCAGGATGACCTTGAACTCCTGATCCTACTGCATCTATCTCTAAGTGCTAGGATAGTATGTGCCACCAGGTCCTAGCATGAGCTCCTTTAGTTAACCACAGCTCAAGCTTGCATGTCACTCATGGAGTGACAGGGACAGGCTTAGGAGTTCTATGCGATATAGACTAAGGGCTTTATAGATTATATGTCGATCTATGCAATCCACTGATGAGGGCTACCAAGCCACCATTGTCCCAAACTGGATACTCACCAGCATCTGCCAGCGGGGCATGAAGTCAGCACTCTGGCGGACTCTCTCAAAGATTCGCTGCAGCTGGGGGCTGATGAAGCTGTTGTCTTGGGAGACAGTGGGATGAGGGAATAGTGAGGGAGACAAAGAGGAGTTCCATGTGAACTCCTGAAATCAGGGCCGGCTGCTGGGTGGGGTGGGGTGGGAATGAGGTCAAAGGTCGGGGGTTGAGGGTCAGGCTGTACCCTGGATGCTGAACATCTGGCCGATTTTGAGGGCAGCCCCCCGGACTGTACATAAGGTTTGCACGATCCTCTCAGCGTTGGCCTCGGAAAGGAATGGGTTGGAGCCCAGTCCAGAGCCACCGTCTGTTGAAAGAGGTAAGCATCAGTAACAGGTGCACAGAAAGAACTTTGCTTTTCTGCTGCTGGTTGGTTGGTTTTTTGCTTTTCAAGACAGAGTTTCTCTGTGTAACAGCCCAGGCTGGCCTCGAACTCACAGAGATCTCTTTGTCTTTACCCCTGAGTGCTGGGACTAAAGGTCTGTTTGTTTTTTTAATTTACAATGTAGCCCAGGATAGCCTCAAACTCATAAAATCCTTCTGCCTCTGCTTTCTGAGTGCTGATATTACAGGTAAGAAATAATAATAACAACAACAACAACAACAAAGAGCTAGGCATGAGGATTGATTCTTCATGTAATCCCAGTAGTCAGAAGGCCAGAGGCAGAGAAGGATCCATGTAAATTCAAGGTCTGGGCTACAGGAGACCCTGTCTCAAGGGAAAAGAAACAATGACCCGGAATCTATTAATTCTATTAATTACTAACCCACCGCTAATATCAAGTGCTGGAAAGATGAGCAGCAGCTTAAACTCAGACCTGTGATGTGGGATTCTCCTCTGTATGCTGCGAATATGTTTATTACCATTGCTTAATATAAAAGCTGCTTCGGGCTATGGCAGGGCAGAACAGAACTAGGCAGGAAAATCAAACAAAGATATATAGAGAGAGTAGGCAGAGTCAAGGAGACACCTTGTAGCTGCTGAAGGAGTCAGATGCTGGAACCTTACTGGTAGGTCATAGCCTCGTGGTGATACACAGATTAATAGAAATGGGTTAATTCAAGATATAAGAGCTAGCTACAAATACACTTGAGTCATTGGCCAAAGAGTGTTGTAATTAATCTAGTTTCTGTGTGATTATTTGGGTCTGGGCGGCCGGGAAAGGAATGAGCAGCCTCTGGCGACAGACATGTCTGATGAGAGAATGCTAGTGCAGCCTCTGACAACAGGCAGCTTCTACAAGGTATGTCCAAAGGCAGTGCCGTTCCTTCTCCAAGTGTAACTCAAGAGACAGAGACAGAGTGACCACATAGTTCCGAACACACAGCTACTAAACCTTGTCACATGAGTGTATCCCCCTGACATAAAGTCAACCACAGAAGGCAGATAAGCCACAGTGGTGGTAGCGGATGCCTCCAACCACAGCACCGAAGCAGCCTAGGCAAAAGGATCAGAAGTTCAAGACCACACCTTTAATCTTTGAACTCCGGAGGCAGAGGCAGGTGGATCTTTGTGAGTTTGAGACCAGCCCAGTCTACAGAGTGAGTTCCAGGACAGTCAATGCTACATAGAGAGACCCCGTCTCAATAAATAATATAAATTTAAAAAGTTAAATTCAAAGTTTTAATCTCCCCAATAATGGAACAATAAATAAAAGCCACATAAACACTATCTTTAGAGTGATCATTGTATTTGTGATACTGGAGCTGGAACCTAGAAACTCAAACATGCTAGGCAAGCACTTTACCACTGAGCCCAGACTTGTTGGGTCTTCAAAAAATTCTTCACAGTGGTGCATACCTTTAATCCCAGCACCCAGGAGGGAGAAGCAGGAAGATCTCCGTAAGTTTCAGGCCAGCCTGGTCTACAGAGTAAGTTCCAGGACAGCCAGGGCTACACAGAGAAACCTTGCCTCAAAATAAATAAATAAGTCATCCAGGATTCCTTTAAACTTGCTTTGTATCCAGCCCAGTCTTGGTCTTGATTTCACTTTAGTCTAAAATATCTTGATTTTAATTTCTTTTTCTTTTTCTTCTTCTTCTTCTTCTTTTTTTTTTTTTTTTTTGCTAGGTGTGGTAGTGCACACCTTTTAACCACACTTGGGAGGCAGAGGCAGGTGAATCTCTGAGTTCAAGGCCAGCCTGGTCTACAAAAAGAGTTTCAGGATAGCTAGGGCTATAGAGAAATCCTGTCGTTCCCCCACCCCCCCAAAAAAAAGATTTTTTATTTTTGTGTGTGTGTGTCTGTGTGTGCCATGTGTGCTGAAATCCAAAGCAACCAGAAGAGGGCGCTGGATTCCGTGGAGCTGGAGTTATAGGCAGTTGTGATCCACCCAGTGTGCGTCCTGGGAACCAGTCAGTGTGTTTGACCTCTGTGTGCTAGATAAACAATTTACACGGAGCCACACGCGCCCACGCCTAGCCTGTAAGCAAAGCTCTAGCACTATCCCAGGCCTGGAGGCCGGAGCTGGATGCCCAAGCTATGTCGTTTTACTCACCAGGCTGCGGACTTCCTCCTGGCAGCGACTTCTTGGTCACCTCGGCCAGTGCTCCCAGGCCCAAGCCCACTGCCAGCCCTGAGGAGCAAGAAAGGAAGCTCTGTGCTTGCTTGCCTGGGCTCCTCTCTCAGACCCTCACCCCTGCCTCTTGGAAGGTGTCTAGAGGCCATTGTCACTCAGTTAATAGGCAAGCACCCTCCTAGCTGAACTGTATCCCCAGCTTTTCTTTCCTTCTGTCACTTTTGACTGAACACAGGGTCTCACAGATGTTACCAAAACTGTACATCCCTATCATATTAAAAAAAAAAAAAAATTCAGCCGGGCAGTGGTGGTGCACGCCTTTAATCCCAGCACTCGAGAGGCAGAGGCAAGTGGATCTCTGTGAGTTCGAGGCCAGCCTGGTCTACAAGAGGTAGTGCCAGGACAGGCTCCAAAGCTACAGAGAAACCCTGTCTCGAAAAACAAAACAAACAAACAAACAACAAACAATTCAGACAGGGTTTTACTAAGTTGGCCAGTCTGGCTTGGCTCTGTAGTCTAGGCTGGAAATCATGCTGAAGTCTCCTTAATAGCAGGAGCTACCATCAGAAATGACTCACGCTTAACCTTTCTTCTGACATGCTTATGTAGCCCAGGCTAGCCTTAAACTCATTATGTCACCTCTCAGTTCTAAGATTTTAGGAATATGCACCATACTTGGCCTTATTTTAATTCATTTATATATATTATTTTACTCGCAGTTGTGCAGACAGAACCCAGGACCTCACGCATGTCAACTCCAAGCTCTGTCTTGGCATTGCTTCTCAGCCCTTCTCTTTATGCCCATCACTTATTTCCCATGTCTTCCTCTCCCTGCAATGTGGTGTAACCCCCAGGCTTCCTCTTCATTTCCTTCTCCTGCTTCCATTCTCCTCTTGCACATCGTTTGGAGACAAGGTCTCAGTGAGTAACCCTAGCTGACCTGGAACTGGCTATACTGACCAAGTTGGCCTAACTTACAGAGATCTGCCTGCCTCTGCCCAAGTGGTGGGACTAAAGGTGTGTACTACCATTCCAGACTTTGACCCTTGTTCTTTTTCATTCTTTCTAGATTTTATTTATTTATTTTATGTATACGTGTGCTCTATCTGCATGTCCAACTTTATGCCAGAAGAGGGCATCAGATACCACTATAGATACTTGTTAGGAACCATGTGGTTGCTGGGAATTGAACTCAGGACCTCTGGAAGCAGCCAGGGCTCTTAACCACTGAGCCATCTCTCTAGTCCTTGACTCTTGTTCTTAAAGATATGTTAGGCCCCATGCCTCTTTCATTGCCACCATCTCTAGCTTGCAGCTGGCATTTGCCAAGTATGCTGCACAGCCCTTCTGCGTTTCCATGCGGTGTACTGATGCCAGCTGTGTCCCCTGCATTAGCTAGCTTTGTTCTCCGTGAAACGCATTTGCCAGAAAAACTCACATTTTGCAGAAAGGGAAACTGAGGCTCAGAGAAGTGAAGTAAATTGTCCAATCATAACATCGAAACGCTGGGCATACCGTTGCCCAAGTTCTACCCATAACACTCAACTGAGCCCATCTTTAACATCTGAGCTAGGACCTGTGATGAAGGAGAAATTTACATCATAATAACCCATAGAGAGTGGGGCAGTGAAATCAGGAGACTCGGAAGTTTGAGGCCAGACTAGGAGATATTATCAGAAAAAGCATTTGTGTGTTGGGGGGTGTTGGGAGTGTGTGGTGGTGTACACCTTTAATCCCAGAACTCGGCAGGCAGAGGCAGGCTGACCCCAGAGCTCGAGACCAGCCTGCTTTCAGGCCAGCTAGGCCTGAAAACCTGCCTCAAAAACAAACAAGAGGGCTGGAGAGATGGCTCAGAGATTAAGAGCACTGGCTGCTCTTCCAAAGGTCCTGAGTTCAATTCCCAGAAACCACATGGTGGTTCACAACCATCTATAATGAGACCTGGTGCCCTCTTCTGGCATGCAGGGATACATGCAGACAGAACACTGTATACATAATAAATAAAATTTAAAAAAAAAAAAACAACAAGATCATATGTGTATTATATATATATCCATATTTGATATTCATTTGTGTTTTTTTCTATGCTCTCTCTCTTTCTTCCCCTCTTTTTTGGACAAGGTCCACGATGCCCAGGTTGGTCTTAATTTGTGGGTTCAAGTAGTCCTACATCAGCCTATCAGGCAGCTACATTTCCAGGCATGCAGCACCAGGCCTGGCTTTCCAACCCTCCGTCCTCAGCCTCTGAAGAGCAGGGATTACAAAAGCTTGTGTTACTATGTCCGGCTCCTCCTTTCCCTCTTTCCTCTCCCTTTCTCTCCTCTAGACAGGGTCTCACATAGCCCAGGCTGGCCTCAAACTCACTGTGCAGCCAGTGATGACCTTGAGCACTTGAACGTCCTGTTCCTATCTACATCCCAACAGCTGAAATTACAGATGGCTATCCTGGTCTCCTCTCCTTTCTTAAACATTGGCTGGGGGGCTGGAGAGATGGCTCAGTGGTTAAGAGCATTGCCTGCTCTTCCAAAGGTCCTGAGTTCAATTCCAGGCAATCACATGGTGGCTCACAACCATCTATCTGTAATGAGGTCTGGTCCCCTCTTCTGGCCTGCAGACATACACACAGACAAAACATTGGCTGTAACACATTCCTTCATTTTATATAGGTTTGAACAATCCTGCTAAAGGACCTAAAGTCAAGTCACACATTTCCCCCACCCCCAAACTCTTCCATAAATAGAGGAATAAGTACACACGGTACAAGATCTTCTCAGGACAGATTCTCATAAACATTTACATTCCTGTTTTTCAGGGGTCTGCGGGTCTGCAGGTCTTTGCCGACTCCAGCACTCTTTCCTCGTCTCTCCCCCCTCACCCTGTCTCTGATTCCTCCTTTCCCTTGCTTCACCCTACGAATGCTGCCTCTGATCTAGGTCACAAGAAGATCCCCCAAGCTGCACCTACCCCCAAAGCTGGCCAAGCGGCTGATGCGGGAGGCAGGTACCTTGCGTTCACGCGAGCGATCACTAAGCTGAGAAAGGGGAGAAGGTGTGAGGTAGGGCAGGTGGGCAGAGTGGCAGATAAGCCCTGCCAGCCTGCTGCCACCTTCCTCAGCATCGGGACCCAGTGCTTTCCCAGAGGATCAGGGGGGTGGGGTGGGGGTGGAAGCAATGATACCTGGGGCCGGGGTGCCTTCCTGAGCCGGGCTTCTCGTGCCCTGCGAATGTCCTCCTCACTCAGGCCTCTTCCAGACTGGCCTTGATGAACACTCTGGGCCCGACAACCCCTACATAGTCCCTGCAGAGAAGTGGGTTTTAGTGGAGTGGAGAGCTAGCCCTCCTTTTTGGATGCCTTTCTATCATTTTACCCTTAGCCTGTTTTCTTCGGGGACCCCCTTCCCCAGCCTCTTACCCACCAGTGGGGCCTAAGCCCCAGGGCCCCACAGGGCAGATGAGCAGTCCTGCCCAGCGGTCCACGGGTCCCGCGCAGCGCGGCCCCTAGCTCCAACCACATTGCCTAAGGGATAATAAGGATTACAGGACAGGGCCTCCTTGTTTCGCCCCTTCTTTGAGTACCTCCGCCCATTGTTAATTGAATTCCAAGTTTCTCCTAGTTACCCCCCACGTTGCTAAGAACTCAGGTTTTCCCTAAGCGCCCCCAGCACCCCCCCCCCACACACACACTATACGCCTTGCCGTTGCTAGGGTTCTTCCCCGTTGCTAGACACCTACAGATCCTCCAGGACTACTCTCTACTTCTCAGAGGCCCTCTTGTTGCTAGGCAGCGCCTTACCCTGGGCTGCTAAGTATCCACAATTCCCCTCCTGTACCCCCTCAAATACCTCGTTATGGGGCACCTCCCCCGTTGCTAAGCACCCAGTCCACCAGGCTCAGGCTCCCGGTCTAGCACACGCCGGGCCTCTTGAGTTTCCGGGAACATCTGCATGCCCGCCCCCTCTGATCAGTTAGCCAATGGTAGCGTAGCGGCTCGTTGACGTGCACAAAGTACACCCCGCTGAGCGAGGAGGTGTGGCAAGGGGGTGGGACCTAAGTATTGGCTCAGTGAGCCTTCTGGGTCAGCCGCGAGACACGTGAGCCCCAGACATACCCACGGTATTTCTTGAAAGCATCGAGGGATGCCTTTGAGAAAACATCCCTCCTCCGCTCCCCAGTACTTTTTCTCTCTCAACATCCTCCCTCTCTCTTGTAGCCAAAGGTGGATGCCCTTGAACTCCTTCACTTCCCACCTGCTGAAATTGCAGGTCTGCACCATCAACATCCAGCTACATTTCCTCTTGGCAAGCTCGAAAGCTATCGTATGTGTTTGGATTTTTTCCCCCAGTGGATGCACAAACGCAGGGTCTTTTGCATGTGACTGCTAAGCAAGCTTCTCCAACACTGAGCCACACCCCTGCAATATAACCACACATTCGTCCAAGCAAACATTTTCCTTGCACATGAAGACTCTCCAGTTTGCACCAACACCCACATCCTGGCATCCAACCTCCATCCTTGCACATCTAAAACCACTGCCTGGCATAGGAAAACCGTTTCTCCGCTCAGGCCTTCAACATGACTCCCCTTGGCTGCATACTGTGCCTTGTGTTCCCTCCTGCACCCTACTCTCTGCTCCCCGCCCACTCAAGAGACTGCCGTCAGTGGGAGGGAGCCCTCTGAAGGCCAGACATTTCCCAGAACACAGTCAAGATTCCCAGTGCTGAGTCAGGAGCCTTGGCATGGAAGAAAATTGACTCACTCTTCTCGTTTGGAATAGAAACAGCTGCTGGTTGAGACATCTTTCCCACCACCGACTAGAGGGAGAACTGCAGATGTGTGTGTGCCTCACAGCACCCTACGCGGGTGCTCTGTCTAGCCTCACCCTCTTTGACGGGAACTAAAGATCACTGTGCCTGATCCTTTGCTATGTGACCTCAGAAGAGCCCTCCTCTGCCTCCGGACGTCATGTTCTCAAATGTGTATGATGTATGAGGTGGGTTCCCATCTCTGACTTCTCAGCCCAGGATGAGATGATTCACCCCGGAGCCTTGGGCCCGGACGCAATGTCCCTACTATGGGTGACTCAATTTCAAGACTAAAAGTACCTCCTGTTCTCCTCCAAAGAGGAGGGTCTGACTTGGGCGATGCAAGCCATGTCACCACAAGGGATAGACTGAAAAATCACTTCAGACAATAATCCTACAGGGTATGGCTCACCGTGGCCCTGCGTCACATATTCATACACCTGAGTTCATGGCGCAGATTACAGACAAAGGCTAGCGAACGGCAGAAATCTCAAAGTCCTCCCTGGCAAACTGGGAAAAGAAAAAAAAATGGTGCTGGAGGTATATGTCAGGGATAGAGCAAGTGTGATCACCAGCATTAAAAGGAGGGGGCTGAGGAGGTGGATCAGCTGTTGAGCTTACAACCACCTGTAACACCAATTCTAGATCCAACACCCCCTTTTGGCCTCCAAAGGCACCTGAAGGTACCTGCATAGACACACACATACACATAAGGAAAACTAAAAAACAAACCAACCTTGTAGCGAGGCGTCCCTTACTGCAAAGTGATTGACAGAGGTAGGGATCCAGTGTCGGGCCCTGGCACACAAATCCTTTAGACACAAGACATTTATTTATTTATTTATTTATTTATTTATTTATTTATTTATTTATTATTTAGTTAAAAATCAAAGGCCCCCATACACATGCTCTGCCACAAAGGTAAATCCCCAGCCTCCGCTTTTTTGAGATAGGCTCTCACTATGTAGCCCAGGTTGGTGCTGAGCTAGTAGTGAATGTCTTGTGTTTGTTTACCTCCAGAGTGTTGTGTTTATAGGAGTGTGCCATCACTCATGGTTTAGACATGAGAGTTCTTTGTTACAGTTTTAAAAACTGGAATTCCTTTTTTCTCAGGGTTTACTTTAAAGTATGCATGTATGTATATCTATATGAGTGTTTCAGATCCCCCGGAACTGGAGTTACAGACAGCTGTGAGCTGCCATGTGGGTGCTGGGAATTGAACTAGGATTCTCTGGAAGAGCAGACAATGCTCTTAAACTTTGAGCCATCTCTCCAGTCCCCAAAACTCCTTAAAAAAAAAGATTTACCTATTTATCATTATTATCCTTTGACGAAGGTTTCTTTCTTTTTTTTTTTATTTATTATATTTACAATATTCTGTCTGTGTGTATGCCTGCAGGCCAGAAGAGGGAACCAGACCCCATTACAGATGGTTGTGAGCCACCATGTGGTTGCTGGGAATTGAACTCAGGACCTTTGGAAGAGCAGGCAATGCTCTTAACCTCTGAGCCATCTCTCCAGCCCCCAACGAAGGTTTCTATATGTAGCTCTGGCTGCCCTGGAACTGGCACAGACTCAGAGATCTGTCTGCCTGTGCCTCCCGAGTACAGGGATTAAAGGGTTATCATGTCAGGCTTGGTTTCTCTATGTAGTCCTGCTGTCCTGGAACTCAATCTGTAGACCAGGCTGGCCTCGAACTCATAGATGCACCAGCCTCTGCATCCTGAGTGCTAGGAACAAGCATATGCACCCCCCCCCAGGTTTTTATTTTATGTGTATGGGTGCTTTTGCCTACATGTATGTCTGTGCACCTTGTGCATGATCTGAGGCAGCCAGAAGAGGGTATCCAATCCTCTGACACTTTAGTTACAGAGGATTTCGAGTTCCCATATCGGGTACTGGAAAACAAACTCCAATCCTCTACAGGAGCAAATAGTGCTCCTAACTGTTAAGCCATCCCTCCAGCCCTGGAATTCTTTTTTTTTTTTTTAAAGAATTTTTAAAATTTTATTTATTTATTATATATACTGTATTCTGCACCAGATCTCATTACAGATGGTTGTGAGCCACCATGTGGTTGCTGGGAATTGAACTCAGGACCTTTGGAAGAACAGGCAGTGCTCCTAACCTCTGAGCCATCTCTCCAGCCCCCTGAGCCATCTCTCCAGACCCCCCCCCCCCGGAATTCTTTAAAACATGAACGAAAACTTATTTATGCTGTGTGGTGGAAGCACAAATCTCTTTCTGCCATGTTGTCCTGGACTCAAACCTGGCCATCAGGCTTTATGGACCTGCTGTGTTACCTCATTCCCCTATCGTGTGTGTGTGTGTGTGTCTTCATAGGGTCTACCTAGTCCTGGTGAGCGTGCGTGAGTGTGTGTGTGTGTGTGTCTTCATAGGGTCTACCTAGTCCTGGTGTGCGTGCGTGCGTGTGTCTTCATAGAGTCTACCTAGTCCTGGTGTGCGTGCGCGCGCGCGTGTGTGTGTGTGTGTGTCTTCATAGAGTCTACCTAGTCCTGGTGTGCGTGCGTGCGTGCGTGTGTGTGTGCGTGTGTATTCTGAGACAGGTCTCTTGCAGCCTAGGCTTGGCATTATGTAGCTAAAGATGACTTTGAACTCCTGAACCTCCTACATCCACCTCCCAAGGGCTGGGGTTACAGGCTTGTACCACCGTGCCCACCTAGATAGACATCAAGCTTACTCTCTCAATGTAACGGCTGCGAAGTGACTGCGGAGGCATTCAAACTTAGCCTGTGTGGGATTTCTTAAGTCTTTGAAAAATCCACCTTGTCCCTGAATGTTGAATGAGTGAGTGGCTGAACTTGTCACTGGGTTGGAGTAAGGCTGATGTGTTGTAGGGAAAAGGGTCCCCCGATGAGCGATCTAGACCCCTACCAGCATCAGTAGCAGGGGGACAGTTCTTTCCCAGTGAGACTCGCGGTGCCAGTCGAGGTTCCGCCCCACGTTCGTCACATCCGGTGGGGGCGTTGTTTTGGGCTTTCCCTGGGAGGTGGAGTATCGGTTAACCCCTTGGTGTCCGGGCGGCCTGGAGCCTTTGCAGGCCCGGAACCCACGAGTTGGGGCTCCCCAGCCACACCCCTCGTAGGATTTAAAGGGGAAGGTGGGGCCGGACGGGCCGAAGCCCGAGCCGAGGGAGCGGGCATGAGGCGCTGCCCGTGCCGGGGGAGCCTGAGCGAGGCGGAGGCCGGCGCATTGCCCGCCGGGGCCCGCATGGGGTTGGAGGCGCTGCGGGGCGGGCGGCGGCGACAACCGGGACTGCAGGGACCCGGGCCCGGAGCGGGTGGCCCGACGGGACGGCCAGTGGGGGGCGGGCCTCAGGCCTGGACTGAGGGGTCCAGCCTGCACTCCGAGGCGGAGAGGACCGACTTCAGGCCTGTGCGGTGTCCGGACAGTCCGCAGGCAGAATCCTGTGGAGACCGACACGCGGTGTGCGAAGCAGCTGGCCTAGGAGCAGAGTCGGAGAAACCCATCCAACATAAGGAGCTAGACGGGTCCAGCCTCCAGACGCATCCAGAAAGGAACAGCCCCTTAGCAGAGATGGAGATGGCCGGTTCCTGTACAGAAGGCTTTCGAACTGATCTTCATAGATCCGATCTCCAGTCTCAACCAAAGAGAGGCAGCCTCTGTACCCAACCAGGGTTTGATGAGTCCTGGACCGGACTGGAAAGACTTGAGCGGTGGCAGACTCTGCCAGAGAGGGACAAGCCCTGGGTTGATCACCTCCGGACGCATCATAGCACGTCCAAACTCCAAACTCACCCAGACGGAGTCTGCCCCTCACCTGAACCAAGGTCTGATGGCCCCTGCAAAGAATCATCCTCGGATGGTTCCAGTACACCACATGACCCCGACGGCTCCTGGACAGAGTCCCAAACTCCTGGCTCTCTTATACGACAGAGTACTCAGACAGCCTGGAAACAATCTGGAAGGGATGATTTTTCAACACAAGAAACTGATGGAGCCTGGGTTCAATCTGGCATTGATGGTCCCTGGGCTGACAGCGTTTTGGGGGAGTCCAATGGAGGTGATCTATTAGAGGAACCAGAGCCGGGGGAGTTGGTGGCTAACTTGTGCTCCCACCTGGAATGCAGCTCCCTGTGTCCTGTGCCCCGCCTTATCATCACCCCTGAGACTCCTGAGCCCGAGGCCCAACCGGTGGGACCCCCATCCCGGATTGAGGGGGGCACTGGCGGCTTCTCCTCTGCCTCCTCTTTTGATGAATCTGAGGATGACTTGGTGGTTGGGGGCGGAGGTACCAGCGATCCGGAGGACAAATCTGGAGTGAGTAGAACCCATTAATCCCAGAGCGTGCGCTCCACCCCAAATCTCTTCTCCTCCCATCTTTTCTGCCTTGGCTTAGAAAGTGTTCTTCCCGGTTACTCTTAGCTGTCAACAATTACATCTCTAGCTATCTCTTCCATGTATTGACCACCTCCTTCTGATAACCAAGTTGCTAATCATTTTATGAACCCCCTGCTCTTTCCCCTTTCCTGTCTGTCTTCCCCTCTCCTCTTTGGTTACTTGTTCTTGGGGGCGGTCTGCAGTGGAGATTACTGGCCGCCTCTGTCTTGCCTAGGAACCTTTAACATTGTACCGTTGTGTCTATGTGGGTACACAGTTTTACAGGAAAGGTCTGTGACTTCTGTTGAGTCCTCTGGAGGGGGTCCCACACTCAGCTCCGAAAAACACCAACAAGGTAGAAGGAACGCACACTCATTCTCGGATGGCTTGATTGGACCCTTGGCCTCTTTGTTCTTTTTTTTTCTTTTCCAGAATTTCTTTCTCTGTGTAGCCCTGGCTGTCCAGAAATTTGCTCTGTAGACCAGGCTGGCCTTGAAGTCAACAGAGACCCGCCTGCCTCTGCCTCCAGCGTGCTGGAATTAAAGGTGTGTACCATCACCTCCCGGGCACTTTTTTCTCTTCTTTAGACATTCTCCTGTAGCCCAACCTGGCCTCAAACTTCGTACCCGTGAGTATGACCTTGAACTCTTGATGACCCAGTCTCTGCTGCGGTAAATGCTGGGATTACAGACGTGTTCCATAGTGCTGTGCCCCACGCCCCACCCCATTTAGATAGAGTTTGCTCTGTAGACCAGGTTGACCTGCAGACTGGACTCCAACTTGCTACGATTTTCCTGCCTCTGCCTTTCGGGAAGTAGACAGGTACGTGTTCCTTACCATACTTGTTTGTTTATATTCACTGTGAAGCAAGACTGGCCTTGAACTCATGGCCATTCTGATGCTTTACGCCTTTTCTTTACTTTGTGTTTAAATTTACTTTATGTGTGTGATTGTTCTGCCTGCATGTATGTATGTGTACTGTGTGCATGCATATGCTGCCTGGAAAGGTCATGCAGGGTGGGTTTAGATCCCTTGGAACTGGAGCTACAGATGGTCATGAGCCACTATGTCAGTGCTGAGAATTGAACCCCAGCCCTCTACAAGAGCACAAGTATTTTGATCCATTTCTTCAGTCCCCCCAGTAAGCCTTTTCAGGCATGAGCTGACACAGCTTTCATTGGATGTTCAAAGCACCAACCATATAGTCAGGAATATCCAGGTGTCCAACATGTATCTAGGTTAGCCGTGAACTTATGACAGTTTTGCTACCTTGAGCTTTCCCAGAGGCTGGGATGACAGGTATGAGCCGGCTTTCATTAACTACTCAAAGGGGGGCTGCAGAGATGGCTCAGCGATTAAGAGCACATAGTACTCTTGCAGAAGACTCCAGAGTTCGATTTTCAGCACTGTGGGGTGGCTCCCAACTGCCTGTAACTTCATTTCTAGGGGGATCCAACGCCTCTGACCTCTGTGGGTACCTGTAATCACATATACCTGTCCACACCCGCATACACATAATTAAAAATGCAGTCTTGAAAAAAAAAGGTCAAAGGGCAAAATGCTCAGGGATCCTCAGCCTAGCTAGGTACCACCCTGTACCCAGGCTGGCCTTGAACTTGTGATACCTCAGTCCTCCAAAGTGCTGGAATTACAGGCCAGAGCAACAGGATGGCTATTCCTGGCTTTTCATTAGATGTTCAAAGGGCAAAATGTGCAGGGCTCCTCAGCCTACCCAGGTACCCACCTCATCTCCCTGTCGTTCTCTGCTCCCCAAGGGGCCCCCTCAGACTCTTATTCACATCTTCCACCGTCATCCCCGGCTTGGGTGTGGCTCTCTCCTGATGAATCACAAGAGCAAGCAGGGCAGGTTCAGGGAGGGAGAGGCAGAGCAGACGCAGGTGTGGAATAGAGCTCCAGGTGGGGTTCAGAGTCCGGCTGCTTGCCAGCTTGTCTGAGGAGTCCTCCTACTGGGCTCCTTGATCCCCCTTTAGCTAGTGTACCTCCCTCAGGGACGTGTTCACACATGTGGCCCCAGCTGTGAGAAACAGACCTGCCTCGACGTGCTAATGCCCACACAGAAGAGCCAACCCTTCAGGGCTTTCTGCCACGGCTCTTCTCTGTGTCTACACTCACTCATCTCCTTGACATCTCCGCACAGCTGAGCTGGGACTGGATGACTCATAAGAGCACCGACGTCGATGGCTGCAACTGTCACACGCATGCATGCTCCGCTAGTTCATTCCGCCTCACGGTGGCCCTGTGACACATATACTATTGTTATCCCTTATATATATTTTTAATAGATGACGACATTGAGGCACAAGAGATGAAATCACTCATCCAAGGAGGTCACACAATTAAGATTTAACCCCCTAGAAGCCAAGTGGTGGTGCACGCCTTTAATCCCACAGGCAGAGACAGGAAGATCTGGTCTACTAGTGAATTCCAGGCCAGCCAGAGTGATGTTGTGAGACCCTATCTATAAACAAACAAAGATTTAGCCCCTAGGCTTGATGCTGTGGCTCATCAGCATTTGGAAGACTGATTCTAAAGATTAGCCTACCGTGGCAGTGGTGGCGCACCCCTTAATCCCAGTACTCGGGTGGCAGAGGCAGGTGGATCTTTGTGAGTTCGAGGCCAGCCTGGTCTACAAGAGCTAGTTCCAGGCCAGGCTCCAAAGCTACAGAGAAACCCTGTCTTAAGAAAAAAAAAAAGATTAGCCTAAATCTGAAGTGTGTGTGTGTCATACACTAGAAGCAGTAAGTGCCTGCCTAGATCAAGTAGTCCTGTTAAGTAGTACAGAAGTAGTACAGGCTGACCTGTACTGACTGTAGCCACAGCCCTGCCTGGCCTTTAGTTTAAGGCGATACTCTTGCTTCAGCCTCTTGAGCGCTTGGATCACAACTGTGCTCTACCATGCCCAAAGCTTCTTTACTTTGCTGTTTTGTTTCCTTTATTTATGTTATTTAGTGTGGATGTGCACAGGCTGCAGCATCCACATGAAGGTCACGGGACGACTTGGGGAAGTTGTTGCTCTCATTTTACTGCGTGGAATCCAGGGATCAAACTCAGGATGTCTAGTTTGGCAACACGTATATTTATCTGCTGAGCCATCTCACTGGCCCGTTTTGTTTCTCTCTCTCTCTCTCTCTCTCTCTCTCTCTCTCTCTCTCCCCCCTTTCTCTCCCCACTCTCTCCCTCTCTCCTTCTCCTCTTTCTTCTTCTCCTCTTTCTTCTTCTTCTTCTTCTTCTTCTTCTTCTTCTTCTTCTTCTTCTTCTTCTTCTTCTTCTTCTTCTTCTTCTCCTTCTCCTTCTCCTTCTCCTTCTCCTTCTCCTTCTCCTTCTCCTTCTCCTTCTTCTTCTCTCTCTCCCCCTCCTTCTCTTTCTCTTCCTCTCTCTCCCTCTCCTTCTCTTTCTTTTCCTCTCTCTCTCCCCCCTCCTTCTCTTCCTCTTCCTCTCTCTCCCCCCCTTCCTCTCCCCCCCCCACTCTCTCTCTGTGTTATTGACCCTGAGGAACTGAATGAACCTAGGACCTTGTGCACGCTAGGCAGGCACTATACTACTAAACTATGTTCCCAGTCTTCTTTTTCAGTGTTTACTTTGAGCAGGATTTTCCCATGTTACCAGTCCTTGAACTTGGTGTGTGTCCCTGGCAGCCTTGAACTTACCACCCTCTTACCTCAGTCAGCCTCTCAAGGAGCTGAGATTACAAGCCTGTACACAGTGCTTCCTTGCCTGTCGTCCCTCCCTCTCTCCCTCTCTCCATCTCTTTCTATTCCCATTTGTTTTGACACTGGGTCTCACTATGTAGCCTAGGATGGCCTGGAACTTAAAGTCCTCCACCTCTGCAGCTCTACTGTGTGTGCCTCTGAGTCCCAGATGAGATGAGCATTCTTTTCATCTTTGTTTTATAGATGGGGAAACTGAGACACAGAAAGGCATCTTGTGCTTAGTATTGGCTAAGTCAAGTCAAAACCACACTTTTGGACTCATTTCTAGCCGAGTTTCAAGCTTTCCACGTTAGCCCTTTGACCCGTGCATCTGTCGTCGTCTTGCCTTTTTCCTAAGGCTTCTTTATCTTGAATTCTTCGTCTTTCCAGAAGCTCCTTCAGTAGCCTCACTCCATCAGGATCCTTCCTTAGCCTTCCTGAAGCCATCAGGAACTCAAGACTGGGTCCTGTCTTCAGGTGACCACCCTCTGTTGTCCTAATTGTCCCGCCATCCTTCAGCCGGAATGCACGCTATCCACCCATCGCTGCTGCTCGCCTGCCTGCACGTGCCGTCCCCTGCTTCCTTCTCTTTAATTTTGAAGTCACATCTGACCTTGGTGTCCCAGCTATGTACCCCTCTTTTGTTTTTAAAAACAAGGTCCCAAAGCTTAGGCTGGCCTTGAACTCCACTATGTAGCTTGAACTCCTAATCCTAACTGACCTTTTTTCCTCCCCCCCCCATCATGTTCTAAATAGATAATTGTTTCTGAAGTCCTGTGCTGCTGGGGATACTAGTAATCAAGACAGACACACACGCCCCCATTTAATCTTCAGAGACAAATGTGAGACCAAAACATTATCCTCACAACTCTCAGGGTTACGACAGGGTCTCACCATGTAGTCCTGACTGACCTGGAACTCACAGGGAACTGCCTCTCTCAAAACACAGATGCTCTCCAGAGATACTAGCAGCTTGAGTGGCCAGGGCTGGATGAGAGCAGCTTAGGGGGTTGTGGGAGTCTCTGGTATACAGTTGGTCAGATTTAGGGTATCAGAGAGTGCTTCCTGGAGGAGAGGACGTATGAGCTGAGACCATGATAAGCTGTTTCCTGATTAAGGTACACTTAAAAGAGAAGGGCCTGTGGAGTGTAGCTCAGTAGAGCCCCTGCCTAGAATCCCCCAGTGAGGGGCTGGGGTGTGTCTCAGTGGTGGAGCCCCTGCCTAGGATCCCCCAGTGAGGGGCTGGGGGTGTGACTCAGTGGTAGACCCCCTGCCTAGAATCCCCCAGTGAGGGGCTGGGGTGTGTCTCAGTGGTGGAGCTTGCAGGAGGTCTGGGGTGTCATCTCCAGTTCTGGTGAACTGGGGGTGGTGGTGGAAACAGGATACTACATGCTTATGATAATAAAAGACAGTGTCAAGTAACCTTTATTCCAAGCACTGTTTTTTGGGACACCTGCTTGTAACCCAGCAGTCTCCCTCCCCATAAACTTCAATCCAGCTGAAATGCAGTGGGTAAACCCCAAGGCAATGGGATGGGAATAGAACCAGAAACCCAGTGCTGTGCCTGGTGACTTAGGCCAGTGGCTTCACCCCTGAGTCGGTTTCCTCTCCTTTGACACAGACAGCAGTCTTCCTGGGGCTGTTTTTAGGATTAAATGGGGGTATGGCACACAGAGTCTTTGTCATGGTGCCTGGAATGTTCCAGGTGCTTAGTAAACAGGAACCTTGATTAATCATCTCCTCCCTTCCTGGATCCCACGCTGTCCTACACCATGACTCCCTGCTTAGCACCTGGCTCCCTCCAGTTTGCTGTCTGTGGTTCTGTGGAGAGCTGGGAGAAAACATGTCGACCCTGGCAGCTGCGCCGGGTGAGCGCAGGCTCCCTTCCCTGTAGGCTACCGACTCTCCCAGTTCACACTAAGCCCCCCGCCCCCCATGCACGGATGCCTGCCTGCCTGCCTGCCGCCGCACGCCTGAATCAGATGTGAAACAGCACGAAAGAGTTGATTGGGTCCTGCTGTGTGTTTCTTTTGAGCAGTGATGGGAACAGGTCCAGAGCCCTGTGCTGTGTCTTCAACTTCTGCTGAGCTGCACCCCAGCCTTTTCTGGTTTTCTGTTGCATCCCTCTCCTGGCCTCTCCCTCCACCCCAAACTCTTTTTCTTTCCTTTCATTTCTGTTTTTCTCTCTACTATTCTTCTGTAGTCTTTCTTTTTCTCATTACATTTGTTGTGTTTAGGTCTAATGGAAGCTTCTGGTTCTCTGCTTCCACTATGTGGGTTCTGGGGATTGAACTGAAAGTCTTCAGTTTGCCAGCAAGCACTTTTACCCCCACCCCCAGCCATCTAGCTGGCCCTAATTTTTGTTATTCTGAAACAGGGTCTTGATGCCAGCACTCAGGCAGGTGGGTGAATCTCCGTGGGTTCAAGGCCAGCCTGGTCTGCGTAGAGAGTTCCAGGACAGCCAGGACTACTCAGAGAAACTCTGTCTTAGAAAACAAAAACAAAGCAGAGTAAATGAGTATTTTAGGTTTTATTTATTTATTTTTGAGGCACGGTCTCCCAGGGTCGCTCTGGCCTAGAAGCTGTGTAGATTCTGAGATTGGATTAAAGGTGTGCGCCATGCCCTGCTGAGATTTTATTTTTGGAATTATGTCTTTACATGTGTAGGGGTGGAGGATGCACATGAATTTCATGCCGATGGAAGCCAGAAAAGGGTGTTGAGTCCTCTGGAGCAGGAGTTACAGGCAGTTGCAAGCTGCCCTGTGGGGTATACAGTGTGGGTAACTGGGGTCCTCTGTAAGAACAGTACATGCTCAACCTCTGCGCCTTCTTTCCAGCCCATCTATACAGTGGGGCTGGAGAGATGGCTCAGGGTTCAGATTGCCTGCTCATACAGAGGACCTGGATTTGGTTCCCAGGCCCCACATGATGGTGTACAGCCATCCATAAACTCCAGTTTCAGGGGAGTCGGTGCCTTCTCACCTCCATGGGCCCCAGGCTAAATATGGTTCACATATGTGCATGTGGGCAAAACTTTTATAAATCAGATTGATTTTTTTTTTAAAAGATCTACTATGGTAACAAATTGCCGCCAAATCTGAATGATTTAGAACAACAGCAAAAGTTTACCTTTTTTTGTGGGCTGGGGGTCCTGCTCTGTGCTGTCCCTGTTTAGGGGCTGAGGCCTGTTCCCTTGCCCAGCTCCCCACCTTCAGTATGGAGTTGAACATGGAGCATCTGAATTGGCTCGCAGCTTCCACCTGGAAGTAGCACTTCCTGTCACAGTTCACTGGCACAGCAAGTCCATAACCTCAGTTCAAGAGGACAAGGAGGGAGCTGGAGAGGTGGCACAGTGGTTTCCAGAGGATCCAGATTCAACTCCCAGCACTCATGTGGCAGCTCACAACTGTCTGTAACTCCAGGATCCAACACCCTCACACAGACAAAACATCAATAAAATAAAAATAAATAAATTAAAAAAGGCAGGGGTGGCTGGAGAGATAACTCAGTGGTTAAGAGCACTGGCAGCTCTTCAGAGGTCCCGAGTTCAGTTTCCAGCAACCACATGGTGGCTCACAACCATCTGTAATGAGATCTGATGCCTTCTTCTGGAGTGCAGGAATACGTGCAGATAGAACACTATAGACACAATAAATAAATTTAAAAAAAAAGAGGACAGCTTCTGTTAGAAGGGAGATAAGCCAGAACCCTTGGTGACCAGCCCTCTGTTGGCCATTATCATCTGCCATGTGTCTCTCTCTGTGGTTGGCCTTTATTCCTACGCTCCTGCCTCGCCTCTATGGTTTGCTCCAGATCTGGCTTTATTTAGAGGCTTGGCTTCACATTTGGTGTCTGTGGGTTTTAAGGTATACTAAATTTGGTGATTGCTACAGTAACCAGACCTAGCCTACCCTATCTTTCCTGATATGGCAAAGACACAGAGACAGAACAAAGTAATAGAGGCAGACTCTTCCTCACCAGCTGGTCTTATGGTCTCTGGACGAAGTGGGGTTCGATGACCCCAATAAGCTTGGGGACCATAGCACCATGAAGCCCCCAGGAGGGTACTTCCCTGGCCTTGACCATACCTCATGCTCACCCTCCCTACAGAGCAAACCCTGGAAGAAGCTGAAGACGGTTCTGAAGTACTCGCCCTTCATGGTCTCCTTCCATAAGCACCACTACCCCTGGGTCCAGCTTTCTGGACATGCTGGTGAGACTGGGGGAATCGGTAGACAGACAGGCAGAGCTTGGCATGGGTGTGCGGGCTAGGGAAAGCATTGCTCTGTATAGATTCAGTGTCTTTACTATCACTGTGGTGACAGTCCCCACCCTACGGGCTGCTAGGAGAAACAGTCAGCCTAGTCATTATTTTATCTATTTGTTTTGAGACTCTGTTGCCGTAGCTGGCCTAGAATTTACTCTTATAGACCAGATTGGCCTTGGACTCAAAGATCCTCCTGCCCCTGCCTCCCAAATACTGGGATTAAAAGATTGCACCCCCACACCTGGTATGGTGCGTGTTTATAATCCCAGCGTTTAGAAGGCTAAGGTGGGGGATTGCCAAAATAAAGACCAGCCTGGGCTACATAGCAAGACCAACAAAGCAAAGAAAAACTGTCCCTTTTGTCAAAAAAAAACAAAAAAGAAAAAATTGGAATTCCACCTTCTCAATGTATGTGCTCCAGATAATGCCAGTACTGTGAAATTTATTTATTTCCCTAGAGTCTTGTTGTGAAGCTGACACTTGCCTTGAATTCACTGTGTATCCTGAACTGGGCTCAAACTTGTGTCAATCCTCCCACCTGAACCTTCTAATTTCTGGGATTATAGGTTCAAGTCACGGTGTCTAGCATGAATTAATTTAGATAAACCCAAGTGGCTGCTCCCTGGGGAATCAAATGCAGGTCTCTTGTGGAGAGCCATGTTGTCAACTCAGATCTCACAGAGTTCCCTCAGAAGACAAGATCACTCATTCAAAATTACAAAACAGGGCTGGTGAGATGGCTCATCGAATATAGGCATTTTCTGTGCAAGCCTGATGACCTGAGTTGAACCCCTGGAAGCCATGTAGATGTTGAAGGCGAGAACCGCCTCCACAAGATTGTCTTGGCACAGACTCACCCCTAATCGCACCATGCACAGGTTCACACAGAATAATAACGAAACATTTTTTAAATTACAAAATTGGATCTGATGAGGTGGCTCAGTGGTTAAGAGCATGCATTGCTCTTAGAGGCCTGTGTTGGGTCCCAGCATCCATGCTGGGCAGCTTGCAGTCACTTGTAACTCCAGCTCTGGGGTCAGACGCCTCCTCTGGCCTCTGTGAGCACTCTCACACATCCATGCATATAGAAGTAAAAATAAATATTGTCTAAAATTACAAAATAAATAATGGTATATGCTGTAAATAGGACCCTGAATAAACAACGGAGAGTAGAAATAAATCCATCTAAAGCCAGGCCTGAGCTGGGCACTCCAGCCTTTAGTCCTAGCACTGGGATCTTTGAGTTCAAGGCCATCTGCCTCAGAACAGACACAACAGAAAGGGAGGGAGAGACAGCCTTGCTGGGGTGTGCGACAAGATGGCAATGGCTGGTATGATACGTACCGGGAAATAACGGGTGGCGGGTCTCGGTCTAACACAGCCTCTTCTTGGTCTTGCTTCACACAGGGAACTTCCAGGCCGGTGAGGATGGTCGGATTCTGAAACGTTTCTGTCAGTGTGAGCAGCGCAGCCTGGAACAGCTAATGGGAGACCCCCTGCGGCCTTTTGTGCCTGCTTATTATGGCATGGTGCATCGGGATGGGCAGGCCTTCAATCAGATGGAAGATCTCCTGGCAGACTTTGAGGGCCCCTCTATCATGGACTGCAAGATGGGCAGCAGGTGGGATTGGGGCAGCCATGGGACAAGGTCAGGGAAGGTGGTGGATAATTTTGAAAATAGGGCCAAATCAATTCAAAGTACCTTTATCAGTGTGTGTTCCTGCCAGTGGTGCATGAAGGTTCCAGGTGTGCTGGCGTGTTGTGACAGTTCCAGGTGTGAGGGTTCCAGGTGTGCAGGCCTGCCGTGAGGGTTTCAGGTGTGAGGGTTTCAGGTGTGAGGGTTTCAGGTGTGAGGGTTCCAGGTGTGCAGGCCTGCCATGAGGGTTCCAGGTATGCCGGCCTGCTGTTCCTTCTTGGTATTCTTGGTTCTATCTTGGTATCACTTGTTTCATTAACTTAAACTACTGGATATATAATGGGATTACATTGTATTTGTGTATTTTTTGTTACTGTTTTCTTTTCTTTGTTTTTTTTTTTTTTTTTTTTTTTTTTGAGAGTATTTCCTGTAACCCAGGCTGGTCTCAACTCAACCTGGCTGTATAGCCAAGGATAGCCCTGAGTGTCAGGTCCTCCAGACTTCACTGCCTAAATGCTATCTGTGATTGCAGACATATGACACCCTTAGGTTTATGCTGACGATGAGACCCCGAGGGCTTTGTGCATGTTAGGCAGGTAGCCTGCCAACTGAGCCACATTCCCAGTCCCTAAGCCAGAGTTTTACTTATTTGATTATTGGTTCCTAGAGCTAAGGACTCACTTTGGTTGTAGTGGTTCCTCAGTCAATACTGTCTTTTGTTTTATGTTGGTGCTGGGGGTTGAATGTAGGGCTTTGTGCTTGCTGGGCAAGCCCTGTTAGCTACATCACTGAACTACATCCACCGCCCTGGGCTTGTTTTGTTTTTTACTTTTATTCTTGAGACCAGATCTGTTGTATAGCCATGGCTGGTGTGGAATTCAGTATGTAGATTCAGCTAGTCTCAGACTTATGGCAATCCTCCTGCCTCTGCCTCCTAAGTGTTAACATTGTAAATATACACCACTGTCTTAGGGTTTCTATTGCTGTGAAGAGACACCATGACCACCACAACTCTTAATGAAAGAAAACATTTAATTGGGGTGGCTCGCTATGGTTTCATAGGTTCAGTCCATTTTCATGACAGGAAGCATGGTGGCATGCTGGCAGACATGGTGCTGGCTACATCTTGATCAGAAGGCAACAGAAAGTCAACTATGACACTGTGAGTAGCTTGAGCATATGAGAACTCAAAGCCCACCTCCACAGTGACACACTTCCTCCAACAAGGCCACTCCCTTTGGGGGCCATTGTTTTCAAATCACAACCACCATGCCCCATTCTTTCTCTTTTTTATTTCATATTCTGCATATAAATCCTTTGTTTTACGTACATAAAATGCACACACGAGAGAGAGAGAGAGAGAGAGAGAGAGAGAGAGAGAGAGAGAGAGAAATTTTCTAAATTTCCCATTTTCTCTCTTTTCCTCTGGAACCAAGGACCAAAGCCATCCCTTGCATTTGTCATTTCACTCTCTTAATACCATTAATTCTAATAACAAAAATCTGCAATTCTTTATTCTTTCCTCGAACCCTCTCCCAGTCAGGGGCAGGCTGGAGGGATGACTCACTGGTTACAGACACTTGGTGCTCTTCCAGAGGACCTGTGCTGGGTTCCTAGCACCCATGTGGTGGCACAGCAGCTTGCACCTCCATCCCCAGGGGACTCTAATGCTGCTGGCTTCCGAGGGCTCCTTCGTGCACATGGTGTCCATATATCCACACAGACTCACACAGATAAATAACAAAATAAATAAGAAGTCTTGCCTTTAATTCCAGCTCTCAGAAGGCGGAGGCAGTTGGATCTCTATGAATTTGAGGCTAGCCTGGTCTAAACAGTAGTTCCAGACCAGGAAGGCCACATAGTAAAACCCTGTTTCAAAGTTAAATAAGAAAACTCTGGTGAGGCTTATGAGACAACTCACTGGGTAAGCGCTCATGCCACCCAGACAGCCTGAGTGCCACCCCCAGGACCCATGTGGTGTACAAACAACCAGCTCCTGAAAACTGTCCCTTTAGCCACATAAGCATGTTCCCTCTGCAGTAAAAGTACATGTTTTTAAAAATCTGAAATTTTTAAAATTTAAAAAATTTGCTGTGAAATTGAAAATTTTATACAATAATTCGAAAATCTGAAAACCTCAAAATTGGAAGTAATTTTGGTTCCAAGTATTTTTTATTTTAATTTTCCATTTATTTATTTATTTATTAAATTTTATGTGGGCCTGGTTTATGTCTGTACCATTTTGTGTACCTTGTGCCCAAGGAGTCCAGAAGAGGGCTTCAGATCCTCCGGACCTGGAGTCACACAGACAGTTGTAAACTGCCATGTGGGTGCTGGGAATTTTTTATTAATTATGTATGCAGATGTTGTGCCTGCACATGTATTTGTGTGCCTTATACCCAAGGAGCCCAGAAGAGGGTGTTAGATCCCTTGGGACTGGAGCTACAGACACTTGTGACCCACTTTGTGGCGCTGGGACTAGAACTCAGGTTCTCCGAAAGAGCACAGTGCTCTCAACTGCTAAGCCACCTCTTCAGCTCCTGGTCCCCAGTATTTTAGATAAGTGACAGCCCAGCCAAGCGCCAATAAGCAGAATGTCAGACGTTGTTTTTGGTATTGCCGTCCTTAATGGCCTTGTGTTTGAAGAGTCTTTGTCTATTAGATAGCATGAAACCATTCTCCTGTTTTCTCCCATAAGCTTTGTTGTTTTAACTTGTGCAGTTTACTGGGTTTTGTTTGTTCTGTTGTTTTGAGATAGTCTCACTGTATGTCTCTGATTGGCCTTGAACTCACAGGCCAGCATCTACCTCCAAGTGCTGGGCTCAAAGGCCTGTGCCTCCATCCCCGTCAGGAAGTGCGAGCCTTCCAGCTCTGTGCCTAATGGTTTGCTCTGTCATCTCCTGTGTGCTCAGGACCTACCTGGAAGAGGAGCTGGTGAAGGCACGAGAGCGGCCCAGGCCCCGGAAGGATATGTATGAGAAGATGGTGGCGGTGGACCCTGCGGCCCCCACTCCTGAGGAGCATGCTCAGGGTGCAG
This sequence comes from Chionomys nivalis, assembly GCF_950005125.1. NCBI lineage: Eukaryota > Metazoa > Chordata > Mammalia > Rodentia > Cricetidae > Chionomys > Chionomys nivalis. The sequence goes on along the minus strand of NC_080087.1, from coordinate 81,202,931 downwards.
TCACCAAGCCCCGATATATGCAGTGGAGGGAGACCCTGAGCTCAACTTCTACCCTCGGCTTCCGGATAGAAGGCGTCAAGGTGAGGGCCAGGAGTAAGGCAGTTTGTTTGGCACTCAGAGTTCTGGGACTGGAGCATGGGTGGCAGGGGACACTAGAAGGAAGCAGACCCATGTCTGCAGAGTCCAGACAGCCCGTGCGGGGAAGGCCCCACTTCCCATCCCTGCGTGTAGCAGAGGCGAGTGAGGTTTCTTTATCTACTGGGACATCTTCATATACCAGCTTCTCTTTCCCCAAGTCCAGACTTTTCTGTGTCCCTGATTTCCCTGACCTCCCAGACCTGACCCTCTTCCCTCCATTCTGGAATGCAGTGGCTGGAAGGGTCTTTTAAGTTTTTATTCCATAAATTAAATATACTTGGAAGCTGGATATCGTAGCTTACACCTTTCATCTCCATGAAGAGGTTAAGGCAAAAGGGCATGTGGCTTCAATCCGAGTTACAGAGAAAGTTCAGGACCAGCCTGGGCAACTTAGAGATACCGTATCTCAAAAATGAAAAGCTAAAAAAGAAAAAAGAGGCCTGGGGGGTGTGGCTCAGTGTTAGAAGACTAAGCTTGTGTGAGGCCGGCCCTGGGTTCAATTCTCAGTAGCACTACACAAACAATACTAACCAAATAAAGACAGGAGCTATAGCGTGGTAATCGAGCACTTGCCTAGCACGTATGAAGGAGACACTTCGCTCAGATCTCCACCCCTCATCTGTTTGAATAATTAATCACATAGTCGATAAGCGAAAATGGCCAGGTGTGGTGGCTCATGTCTGTAACCCCAGCACTTGGGAAGTTGAGGTAGGGATCAGGAGTTTGAAGCGCAAAGAACTTTTGCTCATTTATTTTGTGGGCCCCAAGTCCTACATGCCCAGAGTCTAGGAATAGATACCAACACACGAGGCCTCTGAGGCTGAGGCGCGTAGTAGGTCTTGTCAAGCTGAATGAGGTAGTGCACTTGGGAGAAGGAGGCAGGAGGACCAGGAGTTCAAGGCTAACCTGAGCTCCGATGGGAGTTTTTCAGTCAGCCTCAGATACACAGGACTCAGTTGATGAACTGGCTCTAGCTACTCCGCTAGACAGAAGCGGAATTGCGGCTGAAGCCAACTGCCAGTCCCCTAACAGCCTGTTTTGCAAGATGAGCTCAGCCGTGACTGTTTTGTTAGATGTGGGAGGACAGGTTACATAAAAGTGAGGCAGGGGACTGGGTCGAGTTGGGCCAGGCATGTGGACTCTTTGCCCTAAGTAGGGGTTATCTTGGCTGGTGGGGTACCTTAGGGGTACCTGAGGTTGCCCAGCGTTGGGGTGAAGCAGCACACGTGACAGCACTTCTCCTCTTGCTTTGCAGAAGGCCGATGGGACCTGCAACACCAACTTCAAGAAGACACAAGCCCTGGAGCAGGTGACGAAGGTGCTGGAAGACTTTGTAGATGGAGACCTTGGACTCCTGGTGAGTGGGACACTCCTCTCCTGACCTAGCCACCATTTATTGTTGCTTCTGAGTCATGTTCCCTTGCTTTGAGCTGGGCTAGGTTGGGCTGGCATGCTCCTGGCCAGTCTTGCTCACAGTCTGCCGTCAGCTGGTGGCTTGGCTGAGACTAGCTGGTCCCAGTTAGCATGGCTTTTATGTCTACCTTGGTTCACAGTCTTATTCAGGACTTGGGTGTCTGTCTGTTCGATATAGCAGGCTAGCCTGTGCTGTTCTCACCATGGGAACAGGAAGCTAAGATAGCAGGTATTTTGTATGAGGTCCCCTGGTGTCTAGGCATAGATAGCACGACCACATTCTGTTGGGAAGAACAGGTCCTATCATGAGAGAGACCAAGCCCAGCTCGGGGGAAGGGGAAACTGACTCCACCTCTCATGGGGGAGCTATGGGGATTGGTGGAACTCATTTAATCTGTGTCACTCTTGTGTGCACTACTTTAATGGCTTCACGCCAGTACTCCCTCTTCCCGCCACTTCCTTGGTTCCCTTTATCCCACCTTGACCGACTGTCCAGGATGACAGGGTGGAGTGTCATCTCAAGGGGGCTCACCAAGGGCCTGCTGCATTTCTGTGCTAATGAGACACCTCCCTCTCACACTCAGAGAAAGTACGTGGCGCGACTGGAGGACCTCCGCAAGGCTCTGGAGAACTCTCCCTTCTTCAGGACCCACGAGGTGCGAGCCCTGGGTGCCATAGGTGTATGTGGCCTCCAGTTTAGGGGATTCAGGCAGGGAGGGAGTGGGAGCATGGATTCAAGCCAGGCGGTCTGGGGATGAGGTTGACTCTTCTGTGTAACTTTGGTCTCTCCTCAGTCCTATTTCCAGGGCTGGGAGTCAAAACCAGGGTTTCTTAGTCACTGTGTTGAGCATATCCCCCGTCCTTGCTTTCTTTCCTTTGGGAGAGTGGCATGGTCTTTTGAGACACAGTCTCATGTAGCCCAGAGTGGCCTCCTAGTCACAATCTTCCTGTCCTAGCCTCCCACATGCAGGGATTACAGGGAAGAGCACCACACCCAGCCTTCCCCGCAGACAGTCTCATATGTTGACACAGCCGGGGTGATGATACCCACTCCTAGGACTGCTGAGGGTGCGAGTCACTGGGAAGCAGCATTCACGTTCTGTACTTGGGGTTCTTAGAAGCGGAAGCAGTGTGTGACTTAATGGTGTGTCTCTAGGCCTCCCTTGATCTGCGGTTCTTGCCTTTTCTTTCTGCTCCTAGCCTCTCTCTTAGCATTGCTCTTTCCATGTTTTTATTTATTTGTGGGAGGACAGAGGACACATGATGGTCTGTTTTCTCCTTCTAGCATGTGGGTCCTGGAGAGCAAACTGAGGACACCAGACTTAGCAGCAAGTGTCCTACCCACTGTGCCATCATGCCAGACCAGAGGGTGTCTGTTTTGTTTTGTGGGTTTCACATAACTCAGGTTGGCCTCAAACTTGCTCTGTTGCCTGGCTGGCCTAGAACTCCCGATCCTGTTGTCTCAGCCTTCACAAGTGCTAGGATTGTAGTTGTCTGCCACTATGCTTGGTGTCACCCTGTGTTTCTCAGGCAGCTTGGATGCTCGGAGGCTGTTTGCTAGTCAGAGAAGTGATGGCACCTCCTTCTTTCCCCCAGGCTCTTCCTCTGCCCCTCAGCCCTTTCCCCTCAGCCCTGAGCTGGAAGTCTTGCCTGTACAAGTCTCAGTCCCAGCTCTGCCTCTCCTTAGCCTCCTAAGCCCAAGCAGCCACTCCGGGAGGCTCCTGGAGTGTGAGTGACAGCAGCAGCCATGTGGACACTGATGAAGGTTAAGTAGGCTAATAGATTAGAGCCCAGCCCATGGTAAACCATGATGAGTGCCAGCTGTCATCATCATGTTTGTTTTGATCAAATGTCCCTGTTACTATCTTCAGGCTTCATGTGGAAGTCGAGGCCTCTCCTCTCCTTCTCTTTGGTTTTGATGGCCTAGTGTCTTGCCTCCATCTGAAATATGAAATTTCACATAGAAATTGGCATTTCTAGTTTCCCTAAGACATAGCAGTCCTAGATGCTTGCCATCTGGATAGCAGCAGTATCCAGGCCTGAGTGGTGTCTGCCTCTTTTCTGTTTGGTGCTGGGGATTTGAACCCAGGATCTCATGTCTGCCAGGCAAGTGCTCTACCACTGAGCTACATTCCAGCCTCACACCCTCCACTATTTTATTGAGATGGGCTTACATAGCCCCGGCTGACCTGGAATTTGATGTGTAGCTGAGGATGACCTGGACTCTTGATCCTTCTGCCTCCACTTCCTGAGTGTGGGGTTGTGGATGTGTGTCACCATGCTTAGGGGCAGACATGCTACCAATTGAAATATAACCCAACACTCATTATGTAGACTAGTTCTTACGTTGCCTAGGTTACCCTTGAGCTCACTCTGATCAAGGCTATAGGCCTTGAATATTTTCTGTCCTCCTGCCTCAGCTTCCCAAGTAGCTAAGACTAAGGCCTGTAATCATGAGGCCTGGCAGCATCTGACTCTCCAGACAGGCTCCTGTTCACCTGGCCAGGAACTGGGGTCTGGGACCAGGTCGGTGTTGAAACCTGCTGTAAGACAGACAGATGGAGGTGGCGGGGGCCTTGTGAAACCTACATTAGATGACGGAAAGGCAGCAGCTGTCTGTTTATGAGAAAGCGTAACTTTAGGCGCACGCCTTTAGTCCCAGTACTCGGGAGGCAGAGGCAGGTGGATATCTGTGAGTTTGAGGCCAGCCTGGGCTACAGAGCAAGTTCCAGGACAGGCATCAACACTACACAGAGAAATCCTGTCTCAAAAAAACAAAACAAAACAAAAAAGCATAACTCACTGTTGACTTTAGAGTATGTGAATGTCGGATGGGGTGTGTATGTGCCATGGTACTCTTATGAAATCATTTCCCTCTTCTATCGTGCGGGCCCAGGACTTGAGCTTAGGTCATCAGGTTTGTTTTGAGCCATCTCACCTGGCCATTTGGTTTTGAGGTAGAGTTCTACTTTGTAGCCTCGGCTGGCCTTGAGCTCATAGACATGTGCTCGTCTCTGCCTTCTGAATGTTGGAATTAAAGGTGTGTGTTGTGTCACCATGGCTGGTTTAGTGTCTTTTTTGAGACAGCTTTACTCTGGAGCTTTGGCAGGCCTGGAGCTTACTACCTAGCCAAGGTTGGCCTCAGATTTGTGGCTGTCCTTCTGCATCTGCCTTACAAATGCTTGGATTGTGGACATGTGTCTCCACACCTGCTCAGCAGTGACTATATCTAAAACAAGTAAATCGAAGCGCCACTAACAGCCCCCACCAAGGTGTGCACAGCCCCCACCAGGTGTATTTCAAGACAGACACTGGGAGGCACTTTATGAGCCTGTGGGTTGTAGGGTGCTATGTGACCCCAGGAGGTAGTGTTACCAACTTCCCCATTCTACAGACAGGACACCAAAGCCAAAGGAAGGAAGCCACTTGCCTAACGTCATCAGCCACAGCCCACTGGGCCTAAGAAGCCACTGCCCTATTCTGGAGAAAGTTTTCCATCTCTTCTGTCTGATCTGAGTTCTCTGACCCAGTCACAACCCTGATACCATTTGAGTTTGTGCTGTGGCTTAAAAAATGATGACAGCAAATAGCCCAGTGTGCTGGTTCACACTGTTCTAGCACCCGGGAAGAGGAAGCAGTCAAACTGGGAGTTCATACCAGCACAGGGGGGAGGTGGAGGCAGGGGGATATGAAGTTCAAGGGGATTCTTGGCTGTCTAGATAGCTGAAGGCCATCTGGGACTTTGTAAGACCCTATCAGACAAACAAGAAATGAGAGAAAACGGAGGCAATGGGCTGGGGATGTAACTTAGCTGTGAACTCCTGCTTAGCTTGTTGGAGGCTCTGGGCCATCCCAGAATACACACACGCATGATAACTGGTAACATTTATTGCGTATTTGTTGTGTTCTAGGAACCATTTGAATTGCCTTGAGTGTGTAAATTATACTGTTACTCTCTGTTTGCATCTGTGGAAGCAGAGCCACAGAGAGGGTAAAATGCTTGCCTAAGGCTACACAGCCTAGAAGTAGCAGAGTCAGGATTTGAACATGGGCAGCCTGATTCCTGAGTGTCTGCTTTACTGCTCACTGGGGAGTAGACTGGTAGTGCCTGCTCCTCTAACTACTTCTCTCTCACTGACTATTACAGGTGGTGGGCAGCTCCCTTCTCTTTGTGCATGACCACACCGGCCTGGCCAAGGTCTGGATGATTGACTTCGGCAAGACAGTGACCCTGCCTGACCACCAAACGCTCAGTCACAGGCTGCCCTGGGCCGAGGGCAACCGTGAGGATGGCTACCTCTGGGGTTTGGACAATTTGATCCACCTCCTTCAAGGGCTGGCCCAGAGCTGATCTCATCTGTTGCTGCTGCTAGGCTCACTTGCAAGATAGCATGTGTCTGGCTGGAGGAGCCATAAGACGTTGTCGGGCTTGAGGCTGCTGATGGAAGATGAGGTACTTCAAGGTGTCGCCACATCAGTGTGGTCTCAGGAGCTTTGGAGGACCTGGAAACACTGGGCTCCCTTACAAGTGGGGAACAAGACAGGTAGAGGCATAGAGTTAGCAGAACATGAATGGGGTATCCTGATGAGCTAGGAAGCTTCCAGGGGAGTACCAGGGGCCACGGCTAGAACCGCGAACCCTCCCTGAGCTGGCTTTCTGAGCGCAAAGCCTTGCAAGTTAGCTTCTGCTCCCCAGAGGATCGGGCATATTTGTGAAGACCTGCAGGAGCTACTTCCACCTATGGCAGTGACAGCCTCACCTGGAGGTCATTCAAGTGCTGAGAGGAGGGTGTGACGTGGGACATCTGCTGATGCTGCCCTAGGCTTGATGCTACAGTGTGGGAACACAGCTCATCTTCCTCCGTGCTGAGGCCTGGAAGGATCCCTTGTTCCTCTGTGGACTCCTCAGGCTGCTGCAGAGCCAGACCACAGCCATGTCCACCTGTGCCAGCACTGTGACCGTCTTCCTTCCTTGGTGCACTAGCTCTAGCCTCAGGGCCTCTTCCTTCTGCCCTAGTCCCTGGGGCTCTGTGGTGAGGCAGGGGAGGAGGTTTCTCCTTGCTTCACTGTGTAAGTGTCCCTACCCACACACAGAATGAACTGCCAGGTTGCCCAGAAGCACAAGTGAGTGGGGCTTCTGGCCCTTGCCATGGGCTACCTGGTTCCAACCAAAGACTGGAGAACTCTGGAACGGGCCAGCAGCCACTCTGTCTCTGTGCTGCAGCACCTCTCCAGAACCTTGGCTTCCTGGCCCACACAGATGGGCTTGGTGAGGACAGGAACCTACCTCTTCCCTAAGGCCTAACGTCTTCCAGGGCCAACATGTCTTCCTTTTCTACTGACTTTATATGTATTTATAAACGAGATAGTTAGCTGGGGTGGTGTCAGTAAATCCAGGCGAAATGACTTTATTGGGCCTCCCGCCCACAATGGCACCCCAATAAACAGGACAAAGTCAATGCTGTGGATATTTTCTTGGCATCTGGGTATGTGGGCTCAAATCCATATTCTTGGGCCTTCATGCTGGGGTGGAATAATGGGATAGTGGTCACCTTGGGAGAGGAAGGCTGGGGAGGTCGCTCACTCATTTAAGACCCCAAATGCCATTAATTTTTTGTTTAGATAAAAAAAAACAAGATTTGTCTCTGGGCAGTGATAGTGTGCACATTAATCATAGCATTCGGGAGGCAGAGGCAGGTGGATCTCTTGAGTTCAAGGCCAGCCTCGGTCTACAGAGTAAATTGCAGGACAGCCAGGGATACACAGAGAAACCCTGTCTTGAAAAAACACACACACACATAGACACACACAAATAAAGAAAAAAAGATTGGTATTTGTATGTGTGTATGTGTTAACTATTTGTGTTCAGGCGCCTAAGGAGGCCAGAAAAGGGCACTGGACCCCCTGCCCCCAGGAGTTGGAGCTACAGGTGGTTTGGAGCTGTCTGATGTGGGTTCTGGGATGCAAACTTGGGTCCTCTGTGAGAGCAGCAAGTAGTCTTAATTGCTGAGCCATCTTTCCAGCCCCTTTTTTTCTAATTTCGAGACAGGGTCTCACTGTAGCTCAGGTTGGTCTGGAATGTGAGGTCCTCCCATTTGGCCCCAGACTGCTGGAATTATAGGCATGGGCCTCCACGCCCAGCTTCTTTGATTTTTTTTGTTTTGAGACAGGGTCTTGTTCTGTAGCCCAAAACTGTTTGGCACTCACAGTGTAGCCCAGGCTTGCTTCAAACTCACCTTGACCCGCCTGACTCAGCCTCCAGAGTACTGAGATGGTGTGTGCCACCATGCCTAGCCGGTATTGCTAGTCTCCTGGGCCTGGCTCCATGCTAGATACAGGGCTCCCAGTGCCAACCAAATATCAAGTCAGGATTCAGACTGCTGAGCACCCCACTCGCTGGTGACTACATACTGTACCATACACCTCCCCTAAAGTGTGATCTTTTGCTGGGAGCACCGCAGCACCCCAGGCTTGTTCCTCCCCTTCTGAGTGGGTGTACCAGGTGCCGATTACTTTCTTTATAGTTGGTTCGTTAGGACAGATAAAGTAGGAGGCACACACAGCTGCTTCCTATGTGACTTAAGAGTCACAGTTCAAGCTAGACTTGAACTTGTCACTTAGCAATGATGAGCTTGAATTGATTCTCTGGCCTCTACCTTCCAAATGCTGGGATTATAGGCCTACACCACTATCCCAGCCTTGGGCAGGATGTGGCATATGCAAGGCTAACCTGGACTGCATAACATAACAAGACCTGTCTTTCAAAACAAACAGGCTGGAGTTATGGCTCAGAGATTAAGAGTGCTGGCTGCTCTTCCAGAGGTCCTCAGTTCAATTCCCAGCAACCACATGGCTCAAAACCCATCTATAATGAGATCTGGTGCCCTCTTCTGGCCTGCAGACATACATGCAGGCACTATGTACAACACTATTTATAATAAATACCTAAATAATACAATACACTATGGATAACACTATCCATAGTAAATAAATCTTTAACAAACACAAAAATTTACATCATATTCCCCTTCCTCTCTTATCCTCATGTGGAAGGAGAGGGATCCTGGGGACTCTGAAGAGGAAATGATATTGGAGCCAAGATGGAAAAGTTAGGGGAAATAAGCTTTTAAAAACTTTTATTCTATTTGAATTTGTGTTGAGTGCACAGCAACCAAGTGGAGGTGAGGTAACAACCTGTGGAAATTACTCCTTCCACTACATGGGTCCCTGGGTCATCATCAGGCTTGGCACCAGCTTTGCCCATTAGCCATCAGGGCTGGTGTTGGTGCCTACAGTCTTAGTATGTGAAGGCCACCATGGCTGTCAGGCAGGTGAGCGATAGTCTGAGTAAGCCAAGGAGAAGGGAGTTGGGTTAATTTCTGTTCTGTGAGCAAACGTGGAGATGGGGGTCAGGTTAACAGGGCCCAGGCTTTTGTAGATGTTCAGTGAACTGACAGTGTCTTAAAAGATGCCCTCAAAGGGCCAGGTGGTGGTGGTACATGCCCAGCACTCAGGAGGCAGAGGCAAGTGGATCTCTGTTAGTTTGAGGCCAGCCTGGTCTACATAGCGAGTTCCAGGACAGCCATGGCTACACAGTGAAACCGCCCTGAAAAAGAAAAAGAGCATTCAAGTGGGAGGAGAGCGGCTAGTATCCTAGCCGCGTTCCTCCGAGTTACTATCCTGAGCATATCCTAGTTACTGTTCCTCTAGGCACGAGGGAACACGTCTTTAATCCCAGCATGCAGGAAGCAAAGCCAGGCAGATCTCTGAGGTTGAGGCCAGCCTGGTCTACTACATAGGGAGTTCTAGGTCATCCAGGGCTATATAGTGAGACCTTTTTGTTGTTATTTTTGCTTTCTGAGACAGGGTCTCACTATGTAGCCCTGGCTGCTTGGAGTTTGCTATGTAAACCAGGATGGTCCCGAACTCACAGATTCCCCTTGTCCTTACCTCAGTGATTCTCAACCTTCCTAATGTTGTGATTCTTTAATACAGTTCCTCATGGTCGGTGACCCCCAACTATGAAATTATTTTTGTTGCTACTTTTTAACTGTAATTTTGCTACTGTCATGAATCATAATGTAAATACTTGTGTTTTCCAATGGTCTTAGGCAACCCTGTGAAAGGGTATTAATCCCCAAAGGGGTCATGATCCACAGACTGAGAACCAGTCCTCTACCTTCTGAGTGCTGGGTTTAGAAGTAGGTGCCACCACCCCAGGCAGAGATCATGCTTTAAAAAATAAACAAACAAACAAACAAACAAAGCTGGGCTTTGGTGGCACATGCCTTCAATCCCGGCACTCAGGGAGGCAGAGGCAGGTGGATATCTGTGAGTTCAAGGCCAGTCTGGTCTACAAAGAGTTCCACAACAGCTAGAGATACAGAGAAACCCTTTCTCAAAAAACAAAACAAACAAAAACCCAAAAAAGTCTCCCTTAACCAAAGGCATGCTTAATCCTGCAAGTGATGAATTTAGACTGTGGACAGTGGTCAAGCTTGTGGCGCCACAGATGGGGTGACTGTGTGAGAGATTTCTAGCAGAAGACCGAAGGCCCTCAAGATACAGGCTGGACTGTAGATGTCACACAGGGGATGAAGATACAGGCTGGACTGTAGACGTCACACAGGGGATGAAGCTGAGGCACTCTAATGGTGATGGAGGGAGCTTCAAGGCAGGTGCCCCAGCCCCAGCTAATGGCTCTACTCCTGTGGTCTAAGCAGCAGGACCTGGCCACAGAGGCCAGCCTGTACCCCACCAACAGGTACCACGTACACCCGTCCATCAGCGGCCCTGGCAGGAGAGAAGTCTGTCAGCTGTAGGTTGCTATCCCGGACTTGGTTGTAGTCCCACAGCTGGTAATGCCAACTCTTGCCCTGCTTGGAGAGAAGGAAGATGGCACCTGGGGAGCTCTCCGCTGGGAGGGACGGTGATTGGTAGGGTGTGCCAGGCACTGGGTGGAAGAGGCCTGGCAACTCAGAGTCTTCCGTGTAGCCAAACTGCGGTACACTCTGCACACCTATCAGGACCCCTGGGGGACAAGAAGAGGATGTGAGTTGCTTGGGTCACAGCTAGGTGCCAGGGCTCCTGCATCCCATGACCCTCCAGGCCAGGTGCTGCCTTATTGCCACAAGGTTAGGACTGTGGGTACACAGCAGGGCCTCTTGCAACACACTGAAGGTTGGGGACAGCATTGAAATGAAGACCCCAACATTTCCAGCTGCCCCAGAAAGACCCCCACACAGAGCCAGACACACTTCTAGAGGCCACAAATCTGTCCTTCTCTCAGGCAGGCAGGATGCTAAGGATAGTGCTGGTGACAGACATGCAGTGTCAGCCGTGTTCTATAGGCGTCACATACCCACACAGCATGAAGAGCAGGGAGGCAGTGCTGCCTCTATTACTGTCTGTATGTACACCATCCCGTTTCGGGTGCTATTTTGGGAGCTGGGGGACCCTTCAGCAGGTGGGACCTTACTGGAGGAAGTGGGTCACTGGGGTGGGGCTGAACTGCAAGTGCAGGGTTATAGTCCAACTTCCATTTCTGGGCGGAGCTCTCTGCTTCCTGGTCAGGCAGGAACAAGCTGTACTTGTTCCTGGCTCCTCCATGACTAGCAGAGCCATCAGCTGCCCTGCCTTCCTTTCCATGAAGCATCCCCTGAAACCTCTCAAAGTGCTTCTGTGAGGAAACCTAGCGCCCCTCCCCCACCCCCTCAATTTCTAGGTGGGCAATAGGCCTGGAGAGGTGAAGAAACTTAGGCAGAACTATGGAGCCTAAAGAGCCTGGGCTGCACCTCGAGCCCCTTACCCCCTAGTCTGTGCTCTGGGCCTGTTCGAGGGAACTCTAACTGGTAGACACTTGAGGGACCTCATACCTACTCGGCTATCTGCTAAGTACTACATGGGAAAGAGGGTGGCCAAGCTCTTGTTCACACCGCAGTGCATGGCAGGCACCTTCAGTGGTGATGCAATATGAACAGGGGTTACTAGTGGGTGAAGAGATCTAGGGAGCGGCATACACGGGCAAAGGTGGGGTGGACCCACCTGCGCTCACTGCCCAGTGGGCTTTATGGCCTTTCTTTTGGCATGGCTCATGGTTGAAATCCTCATCATAGCTGGAGCTGGTGTTAAGGTCCAAACTGTGGTGTGGAATTGGATCCTACCCTTCACCACCCCCGCCCTGCTCCCTCCCAGGTCCTAGGATGCGGGATGAGCAAGGGATGTCCAGTGATGAGGTGCTGCAGGACCCGATCTCTGTTGGGACCACCCAGGCCACCACAGAGGAGCTCAGTCTGGCAGTCCAAGGTCTCCTGGGCCAGTTTGGCCATATCAGACACTGCAGGGGGGGAGCATGGAGGGGGAGAGGGAGGGAGGGAAAGAGAGCAGGAGAAAGTATAGATTAAATAAATGAATGAATGAGAATCATTTCAAAAGGGCTTATCATTTGTGTAACTTCAGAAAATGAGGCACAAGTTGGCCCTGATGACATGGACCTGTAATCCCATCTATTTCAGAGGCTGAATTAGGAGGATCAGATGTTCAAACCCTGTCTGGGCTACCCAGTGAGTTCAAGACCAGGCTGAGCAATTTAGTAAGCCTATGTCTCAAAAGAAAAAAATGGCTGGAAATAGAGCTCAGTGGTAGAGCTCCCGCCTAGACTCCAGCAATGAGGGGCTGGGGGAGTGTCTCAGTGGTAGAGCCCCTGCCTAGAATCCCCCAGTGAGGGGCTGGGGGTGTGTCTCAGTGGTAGAGCCCCTGCCTAGAATCCCCCAGTGAGGGGCTGGGGATATGGCTCAGTGGTAGAGCCCCTACCTAGAATCCCCCAGTGAGGGGCTGGGGTCGTGGCTCAGCAGTAGAGTACCTGCTTTACATCCCTATGTTCAATTCCCAGTACTACCAAAAAAACCCAAAAAAACCAAGTGAGGCACAAAGGGTCAGTTGTTTAACCACTTGGCCATAAAGATGGTTTGACTTCTCCTGGTACCACCTTTGGTCTACTACTGCAAGGGGTAGGCCAGAAGGGAATGAGACCTCCTCATGCACCTTCAGTGTCTCAGCTGGCCTAGAGAGAGGAGCCAGTGGAACTTAGGGCTTGAGGTATTTCCCAGCCAACTTACCAGAGAACATCTCTCCCTGTGCCGTGTAGCCTCTCTCCATGGCTACCTGCACCAGTCTTTCCAGAGAGACACTGTCAGTGTCCGGGGTTGACAGAAGAGTGCCTGCCATCCACAAGGCCACCAGTCCACACCTGGGAGAGACAGCCCACTCTAGCACATGCTGTGTCTTTACTGAACTCCCCTGACCTCAGAGGGGAAAGGGGTGTGCTGTCTAGGGGACCTGTCTCCTCTCCCATGCCAGGTATGGTAATAGGCTGGAAGGTGGGGACAAACCTGGGTTTAAGGGGACGGGACACTTCATCTGTGCACTCATTGGGGTTCATTCAGCTACTCATTTAGATGGTCCTTCTGTATCACTCACACACGCATGGACGGACAGACAGACAGACAGACAGACACACACACACACACACGGATCATGATGAGGAAAAGGCCCTGCTTTCTCTCCCTCCTCTCCAGGATGCCCGGGGCAGAGTACTCATCCCACAGTGCCAGTCTAGCCTTAGAAAACTGGCAGGACCCTCTCACGTCAGAGCAGCGGGTACTTACTGAGGGCCTTCTTGGATGAGCGATGGTAGATCGGCACAAAAGAGGATCCATTGCAAGTCATTTCGAAACCTGAAGCAGAACAATAAGTCATAGGGAATGGCTCTCAGATCACCCCTGGGGACGGACTAAGGCCTCAGGGCTACTCCCCTGCTGAGGCAGTAAGACCCCACACCCAAAGCCTCAGTTTTCTCATCTGGGAATCATTATTTTGCTTTTTTCCTGCTGCTTCTCACAGGGCTTGAAAGGCAAAGAGCAGATGGAGAACCTATACAACCATGAGTCACAAAGATTTCTCTGAGAAAAATTTTAGAAGCTGGTATGTTTTGTACCCAAATGCTAAGATTTTTATTTTCTTTTTTTTTTGTAGACATTATCTTCAAATGTATCCCAGGCTAGTCTCCAACCAATGGCAATGTTCTTGCCTTAATTTCCCCAATGCTGGGATTAAAGGTGTGCTACCATAGCCAGTGTCTGATTATTCTCTCTACCAGGTCTGAGGTGTGTGTGGGGAGGGGGCAGATGGGAGGCTGGTTTGAGGGCTCAGTGGATAAAAGCACCTGCTGCTAACCCTGACAACTTCAGTTCAAGTCCCAGGCCCCACATGTTGGAAGAAATGACTCATGCAGTGTTTTCTGACCTCACACACACCAACACTGTAGTACACATATACCACACAACAAATAAATAGATTAATTCAGTCTTGCATAAAACCAGATGACAATATGCTTAAGGCCCAAGAAAGCACCTCAGATGAAGCTGAGCAGGATTGACCAGGGAATCTTAGTCAGTCGAGGCCCAGGGCCAGCAGGAGGGCAAAGCCAGGGGTGGTGGGATGCTCACACCCATGATAAATACACAAAGCTCCAGGTTCTTAGTTTGAGGTAACTCCTGACCACAGCAGGGTGGTTAGAAGCACCAAATCCCCCTACTGGAATTAAAATGGAGATCTCTCTCCTTCTTTGAACTGCGGCTAAGTGACTGCCCCTAAGAGCTTCAGCTTTCTTTCATTTTACATTTTCTTTGACTTAAGTATACAAGAGTGTATGTCACTTGTGTGCGTACCCACGGGATCCAGAAGAGGTGCTGGGTCCTCTAGATCTAGAGTTATGGCTATATCACACCATGTGGGTGCTGGGAACTGAGATCCTCTGCAAGAGCAACCAGTGCTCTTAACCACTAAGTCATCTCTCCAGCCCTCTTAAGTCTTGGCTTTCTCATCCAGAAAACAGGAAAGAAACAGTTCCTATTTCATGAGGTTGCTGAGAGCAACACATCTTTAAAAACTCAGCCAGCCATGGGGATCCATGCTTGTAATAACAGCCTTTGAGAGCAGAGGCAGGACTGCCATTGAGTTTCAGGCCAGCCTGGGCAACACAGACTTCGGTCAGTTTGAGCTACAGTGTGGCACTGGGTCAAAAACAACAGACTAGTATGGTGGCAGACATCTCTAATCAGAACACTCTGGAGGGAAAGACAGGTGGATCTCTGGGAGTTCAAGGCCAGCCTGGTCAACACAGTGAGTTCCAGGACAGCCAGGGGTACACAGAGACCTTGTTTCAAACTACCACCAGCACCAAACAGCTGGTGAAGGTAATATACATCTGTCATCTCCTGAAGTGGAAGAAGAAGGAACAGGTGTTCTCAGCTACACAGACTTTGAGGTCAGCCTGGGCTACATGGGACTCTATCTAAAACACACACAAACTCCCCAAACCCAACTAGTAATAGCCCAAGAAACAAAGTAAAGAAATCTTGTTGTTTTTGTTTTGTTTTTGAGATAGGGTTTCACTGTTCAGTTCTGGCTGTCAGAAATCACTTTGTAGACTAGGCTGGCCTTGAACTCATTGCGATCTACCTGCCTCTGCCTCCTGAGTGCTGGGATTAAAGGTATACATTACCAACGCCTGATTTAAAAAAATCCTTTTAATCTGACATTGATTACCTTTGTGAATTTGGTCAAAAGTGTCACCTCAGTTCCCTAACACCCCTTCCTTTATATAAAAAGTCTGAATTGTTTGGCTGAGGGCTTCACCCCAGCTCCTGGCATAAGGTCCCTCCCCTGGGAGTTGCCTTGGTCCAGACTCCACCTCTGAGAAAGCCCCTCCCCAGGGAGGGCCAAGAAAGCCGGCCAAAGGGTAATCCCTCCCCAGGGAAGGTCAAGACTCTTTAAACTGCCCCCCAAGAGAATGAACAAGTGGTCTCCTCTTCTCTCTCTTCCCCTCTCCATGTTTTCCGGGGCCACCTGGGAGCACTCCATTAAACATGGGCATCTCTTAATTTGGTTTGATTTGGTCTGTTGGGATTATTTGCTTTGGTGGACAGGTTTGTCTTAAGAAGAAAATACCTAATAATGTGGTAACAGACTGTCTGCATCCAATTTGCATAATGGTGGTTGGGCACTCGGTGTGCCTTTTAAGTATGGTTGGGAGTTTAAGAATTCCCTTTTTCTTCCCTCCCTCCCTCCTTTCCTTCCAACACAAGGTCTCACTATGTAGCTCAGTCTGGCCTGGAACTCATCTGCTCAGCTTCCTGACCACTGGGATTACAGGCATGTGCCCCTATGTCAGGCACTGGGGGAGTTTCTTTATCAATTTGGAGAGGGGCCTGTGGTGTCTTCTTTATCCTCTTCCCTTACTGCCTGTGTCCTGGGGTGCATCACTTTCTTCCTGGGACTTTGGACTCGATTCATGACCTCTAGTCCTCTTAACTCTAGTTCTTTTCTGGGCAACACCTTTTTGTGACTAGTCAGAGACCCATCCAGCCGGCCACACTGCTGCTCGCCTACTTTCCCAGCTCTTGTGTTCTTTGAGAACATGTATGTTTTTATTGTAGACCTGCACCTATGCTGTCTGCTCTCAAGGGACAGGCCTCTATAACTTGCTCCCACGCATCTGTAGCTGCCTGTCTTTCAGAAGTCACCACTGAGTTACACACTCCCTTTGGACCCAGTTATTACAACCCTGGCTGCTCTGGGAGCCACTATGTGGAGGGACAGAAGCAGGAGTTGCTTTCTCTGATGCTGGAGGCCAATCACTGAAGAGCTAGGTAGGGGACTTAAGGCACAGGGCTGTCTGAGATCAAGAAAATGGGAGCCCCCGAGAAGGAGTGGCTGAAGTGATCTGGAGTCAGCGGGCTGGATGAGACTTGGGGTGGTGGTAGGGGTTTGGAGACCCTACCGGTCTTTGTGCAGCTTCAGGAGCCTCTTCACGTCTTCTCTGCCTTTGGGGACTGGGCCAGCCTTCTCCAAGGCCTCCTTCAGCAGCCGGCTCTTCTCCAGGCCGTAGACATGAGGGGGAGCAACCTCCACAGTAGAGGGTGGAGGAGGCGGTGGGGGTGGGGGTGGAACTGAAGCCTGGAGACTACAGGGAGGGGATGGCAAAGCTAAGTCCAGAGGATTTGGGGGTAAAGGAGGTGGAATATTGGGGTCTTGGGTTACTGGGGGTATTGTGGGTTTTAGGGAGAAAGAGCATGGAGAAGTCATGTGGGGTCTTCAGGACAAGCCAATGTGAGAACGAAAAAGAATGCTCCCAAATCTCAAGGATGGAGTTTCAGTTTTTAGAGCAACTGGATGTGGCGTTCAGGCCCGCACATAGAAATCTGTATTAAAAAATTAAAAATTTAGAGTTGAATTGCAGAATATGGTCCCAATTCAGTCGGTCTGGAAGAACCTGCGATATGAAACGGTGGAAAAAGAAACTGGGCTAAGTCAGATGAAGGCTCCAGAAGGGTGGGCTGTGCTATGGGGATGGGACTTACATTATAAGGGAACTTCTGTCATCTCATCCACTGGAGCTAGCTAGTATCGGTCACTTCCGTAATAAGGATGCTCAGATCCGGGATGAGGTTGGGGTTACTTGCCACATCTCACATCCCTGGCTCGAATTTGGAACGTTAAGGTTGCCCGTAGGAGTTAGGTCAAGAGATCACGTGGCTGGGAAAACAGCCTAGTGGTGGCAGGGTCCTGGAATCAGTCGGAAAGTTAAGAGAGTAGCAGCGGCACAGCGATCAAGGGTCGACTAAGGAACGGAACTTAGGAGCTTAGGAACTGCTCGCTTCCCACCGTGAGCAAACGGCGTTGACCCTACCAGACTCCACCGTCCTTTCTCAGCCCACGCGGTTGGTCACGTGGTCCAAGGCCACTGGCGGAAGGGGAAGAGGTGTGGCTTCCGAAAGGCAGTCTGGAAGGAACTAGAGCCCTAGTAATGTCCCGATTGGCCAAAAGCTCGTAGCTTTCTTCGATTGGTCTGGTCACTCTAGGGAAGGGGGCGGGGATTATCACTAAGGCGGGAACCCAAGTGTTCCTTTCATTGGCAGGCGCTGAGGCCGGGGACTTACCCGAACAGTCAAAACCTACGGAGTTTGCGCGTGGCGAGCATCTCGCGGAGAGGGAAGCCGGGGTCAGGACAGGAAGCTGTGTGCCTGAGCAGGGGAGCGTGGCAGGCGCGGCGGCTCAGGTGGTGAATTCTCGTGGGTGTAGACGCCGCTTGGCGTTGGGGAGGCGGGTAGAGCACTTGGCGTCGGGCCTTCGGCCGCGTTATTTCGGGAGGCCTCTCTTTGAGAGACTAGGATGTCTAAAATCGGTCCCTACTTTCTTAACTGGCTCCGACATCCGGGTTCTTTTTTCTCCCGGGGCGCCGTTCGTGCGCGTGGACTAATTGGAATCGCCTCTTGGTACGCTCCGCCTGCCGGGACTCGTAGGGCATTCTGGGATTGGTAGTTACCTTCTATATTCCCCTAGCACGCGGGCTGGAGAAGTGGAGTTCTATGCTGGCTTTGTTGCCAAGCTGTGCCCTCATTCCCCCCATTCCGAGCTTACCCAGTTTACTCTTGGAAGGATCCCAGAGCTCTGATCAGAGCCCATCAGGCCTTTAGAACCAAGAATTTTGGGAAACAGGGCTGAAGTCGCCTCTTTCTCTCCCTTTAAGCCGTGAGCATCTCACACCATGGCAGTTCCTGAGACCCGTCCCAACCACACTATTTATATCAACAATCTCAATGAGAAGATCAAGAAGGATGGTAAGTTCTCGGGATAGCCTGGACTCTGGGTGATCTCACATGAGCTGACCCCTTCTACTTCTAGCACCCGGTTTTTCTCAGCCTTCCCCATTCAATCTGTTAAGAGTTAACTTTGGCCTTTGTACATACCGACCCCTTGGTTTTCAACACGCGCTTAACCATTTTGCATTCTGCTCTTTAACCTGTGCGTATTGTTGATAATCTTCAAGGTTTTAGCTCACCGGCCCCTTTTTGTGAAGCCTTTTGGAATCTTTCTCTTCATCAAGCCCAGCTCAGTCTGCTATCATTGTTATGCCCAAATCCGCGAAGTCCCCCAAAAGCCCACAAGGAGACCGAGTCCCGTGTGTAAAAGCAAGTTTGCAAACTCGGTCTCTCCGCATGTCGAACGTATTGGAATAAACGGAGAGCCCCGAGCTCAGTTAGAGTTGGGATTTTATAGTAAAGGTAGGGGTGAGGGGTTTCTGAGGTTTAGGACCCCTGATTGGCCGACATTTGTCTGGGGGTGTCCTGGTGAGTGTGTGCTGGCAGGTGATCCTATCTACAGAGGTTGGAACTTTAGGCGTTTCCTTTGGATGGTCTGTTCTTGGGTGGTGCTCAGGTAATCCTAGTTTATGGTTCTTTCTGCAACCAGGTATTGCTTCAGGGTAAACTACTGAGACGTCATTCCTCCACTGAACTTACTGAGGGTTGAGTTCTACTCTGGCAGGTGATAATAGT
Organism: Chionomys nivalis; assembly: GCF_950005125.1. Lineage (NCBI taxonomy): Eukaryota > Metazoa > Chordata > Mammalia > Rodentia > Cricetidae > Chionomys > Chionomys nivalis. Next base: position 81,183,981 of record NC_080087.1, on the reverse strand, counting down.
TGGAATTAAAGAACTTCCTTTGGGTGATTTGTTCATATTTAGCTTATCATGGCTGGTTCCTACATCATGAGACTGTCTCTGTCCATGGACCTCTGGGCATTGGTCCTAGTGATTGACTATAATGCAAATAGCATCCAGAAGTGATGAGATACACACTTAACGCTGTGTAACATGGGGGATGTGTGCAGGAGTCTATAGTCTTGGATATTTAATTCTCACAAGCCTCTTAGGTGAAGAAATTGGAGCTTGGGTGGCGTAACTTGCCTGAGATCAAATAGCAAGAAAAATGGTGGTGATATAAGTGTGGGACTCTGGTTATGCAAATTCTTGGACTGCTAGGGATGGCAGAAGGCTGTAGTTCAGTTACTCAGGGAGAGCGGAAGTGAAGCCAGTTTGGACTACCTGATCAGCACAAGGGGAAAAAAAGAGACCAAAGACAATCTCTTTGGGTGTGATGGTGCAGGCTGGTAATCTCAGTCCTCAGGAGACTGAGGCAGGAGGATCTTGAGTTCCAGACCAGCCTAGGATACATACAAAACCTTGTCTCCAAAACTGCAAAGAGTGTTAGTCTTGCCTGACATGGGTAAGGATGTGTAAGGCTCTGGGTTTGAACCTCGGCAGCTAAGAAGCCTACTTGTCCTGGAGAGATGGCTCAGTGGTTAAGAGCACTGGCTGTTCTCCAGAGGACCTGGGTTCAATTCCCAGTACCCACATGGCAGCTCACAACTAACTATAACTTCTGTTCCCAGGGATAGGACACCCTCACACAGACATACATTCAGGCAAAACACCAATGTACATTTAAAAAATTTTAAAAAATAAGTAAAAGTTTTTAAAAAGTACCACATGGCAGTTCACAACTGTCTAACTCCTGTTCCAGGGGATGCAACACCCTCACACAGACATACGAGCAGGCAAACTCTACGAATGTTGACACACGTGTTTGATCAGGACAGCTCTAGGGAGGCTGTTCTCTTACCTCTGTGGTTCCTGAGGTCACACTCGGTCACGAGGCTTGTAAAGCAGAGGCTCTGCCACCACTACACTGGCCCCTTTTGCATATAAATTTTTGGAAATAGTATTCTGAAAGATAGTTTGTCTGGTAAGCTTTCCTGGTGCTTAGCCTGACCTTCCCAGGTCCCACGCTAGGAGGCGAGTACCCTCTGACTTCCATGTGTGTGCCATGTGAGCTTGCTGGGTCTGTGTTCAGGTTGCCCAAAGTTGGGGTAGTCCTTGCGGAAGAGTTCTGGGCAGGAGACTTAGTTCTTGGGGACTCAATGGTGGGAGGAGAGTTGACTCCTTAGAGTTATCCTGTCATTGTCTCCTCTCTACCCCTCATCTCTCCAACCCCTCACCACACACAACATAAATGTCCCATAGCCTAGAGCAGGTATCCTGAGGTCGCTGAGAAGGACTTGGCCAAGCCAGGACCACAATTCAATTCCCATCTGAATCCAGCACCACCAACCTCACCAAACTGCTTCACACTGTAGCAGACAGGACTCAAAGCAGAACAGAGCTGTCCATGTCTTGTAAGGTTATGTAAACATGAGTCCCACTTGAGTGGTTCTTGGCTGTTTCTGTTGTTGTGGGTTGGTTGTTTTTTTTTTTTTTAACTTTTTCTTTTTGACTTTTTCAAGACAGGTTTTTTCTGTGTGGCTCTAACAGTCCTGGAATTTGCTCTGTAGACCAGCCTGGCCTTGAATTCACAGATCCATCTGCTTCTGCCTCCCGAGTGCTGGGATTAAAGGCCTGTACCATCACTACCTGGCTGTTGTAGGTTCTTGAGCTGTGGCATTCTGAGTATTCTGTCAGTTGGCAGGTGGCCCCTTATTTGGGCTCTCCATCCTCTAAGGATAGTGCAAATCCCAGGACACAGTGCCAGGCCTTTTGTCAGTGTGTCTTGTCTTTCTTGAATGCAGAGCTCAAGAAGTCCCTGTATGCCATCTTCTCCCAGTTTGGCCAGATCCTGGATATTCTGGTGTCTCGGAGCCTGAAGATGAGGGGCCAGGCCTTTGTCATCTTCAAGGAGGTCAGCAGCGCCACTAATGCCCTGCGTTCCATGCAGGGGTTCCCCTTCTACGACAAGCCCATGGTGAGCATCTTGAATATGGAGGGTGTGTATGTGTGTGTGTACTATAGGACCCAAGGTGGGGGTGGTCTGTAGTGTGCTCTTGGATGCTACTTTTTCTTGCTGTTCTTTCCATTTGGTGCTCCTTATCCTGGGGCCATGGGGACACAAAATGATCAAGAAACTGAGCATGATGGTTCATGTCTCCATGTAGGAGAATGAGGCAAGAGGATTGCCAAGAGTTCTAACCCAACCTGGAATATAGAATGGGAGCTTGCTTAAAACTCTTCCAAAAAGCCGGGCGGTGGTGGCACATGCTTTTAATCCCAGCACTCGGGAGGCAGAGGCAGGCGGATCTCTGTGAGTTTGAGACCAGCCTGGTCTACAAGAGCTAGTTCCAGGACAGGCTCCAAAACCACAGAGAAACCCTGTCTCGAAAAACCAAAAAAAAAAAAAAACCTCTTCCAAAAATAGGCTCGAACCAAAGTACACAGAGATTCCCTGTGCCCTGTTCACTGCTGCCTTTATCACCTGACTCCATTGGGAACCTTTTTTTTCTTTTTTCCAAGACAGGGTTTCTCAGTAGTTTTGGAGCATATTTTGGAACTAGTTCTTGTAGACCAGGCTGGTCTCGAACTCACAGAGATCTGTCTGCCTCTGCCTCCCAAGTGCTGGGATTAAAGGCGTGCGCCACCACCTGCCCTGCGGGAACCTTCTTACTGAGCCTGTTCTTCCCTTGGCTCCACATGTGCTCCTCCACCCACCCAGGCCTATCTACAGACCACACATCACTCATCACAACAATGCCTCAGCTTCTTAGAAAGCACAAAGGGTCTGTCCTTCCCTTATCCCTTCCTCTAATCCTCAGTGTAGCCAGGCAGAAGTGTCTTTCTTTGCCTCGGTGTCTTGAGCAGCTAGAGTCCCTGGCCCAGCTTTTCTCATCCCTTAGCTTCCCGGCTCTTCTCTTGCTCCATGTGTCCATGGTGGTCCCCATCCTTTGTTATTCGTCCTTTCCTAAGCACTGGATTGAAAACTTCACTTTGCAATACTCTAGGGCCCCTTCTGAGCGTCAAACTTTAGAAAGGAGGTCATTTATTGCTGGGCATGTAGTGCATGTTTTTAATTTTAGGGAGACAGAGGCAGATGGGTCTCTGAGTTCTAGGCCAGCCTGTTCTACATAGGGAATTCCAGATCAGCCAGAGCTACATAGTGAGACCCTGTCTCAATTTTTCTTGCAGGGGAGGGGGCGAGTTTGAGGCAGGGTTTCTCTGTGTAAAAGTCCTGACCTGGAACTCGCTCTGTAGACCAGGCTGGCCTCAAACTCACAGAGATCTGCCTGCCTGTGCCTCTCAAGTGTTGGGATTAAAAGCGTGCACCACACCAGCCTGGTCTACAGAGCTAGTTCCAGGACAGGCTCCAAAGCCACAGAGAAACCCTGTCTCGAAAAACAAAACAAAACAAAACAAAAAAAAAGCGTGCACCACTAACACCCAGTCAAGTATTTTATTTTTGTGTTTGATCATGTCTGGGTTCTTCATAGGAAAACTTGTAAACACCTCCTCTACCTTACAGTTATTAACAGGGGCTGCTGCTTCCAGGAGCTTTGACCTATTAAGTTCCTACCACAATCCTGCCAGGTGGAAAATATCCCCATTTTACAGATGAGGAAGTTGTGGCCAAGCAGTCTCTATAGTTTTTCTTAGCAAACTCCTCAAGAGGTCACATTTTAAACTCTGGCAGTTTCTCCCTGATTTCCATGGCCTTGACCTTTCTGCTCTGGTTGGTAGCGCATCCAGTATGCCAAGACTGACTCGGACATAATTGCCAAGATGAAGGGCACCTTTGTGGAGAGGGACCGCAAACGAGAGAAGAGGAAGCCCAAAAGTCAGGAGACACCAGCTGCCAAAAAGGCTGTTCAGGGTGGGGCAGCTGCCCCTGTGGTGGGCGCTGTTCAGCCTGTACCGGTAAGCCAGGGTGCAGGACCATGTCCCTCTGTCAGGCCTTCAGGCCTGGGGTGGGGGTAGACTGAGGGGACTTGTCCCATTGGGTTGGTGAGCCATGTGGTGGAGGGGTCTCTGGGGTGCTTCTTCCCCAGCATACACTTGATTGTCTTTGAAGATCTGTCTTTTGCACATCTGTCTTCTGGTTCTCTTTCCTTGGTTTTGTTTTGTGTATCTTTACTTGAGTACTGTGTGTGTGTGTGTCTGTGTGTGCGCTAAGTTCGTGACTTTATAGAAAGTTAAAAGTTATCAGCTTCCTGTTAGAAATAATAGGCAAATTTAGAGGGGCTAGTGGATTATAAAGTAAAAATCAAAGCAATCGACATAGCCTGTGGGAGGTCTCCATTCAATCCCTAGTTCTACAAGCAGAAGGAAGAATGATGAAGAGTCAGTTGTTCATGTTGATAAGCAAAGATGGCACACCGGGGAATCACCGCAGCAGAGTAGGAGGCTGAGTGTCAGCACTGCCGGTTTTTGTTTTTTCTTTGGGGTCCTACTACCCAGCTCCCTAAATAAATATACAAAGACTTAGTCTTTCTTATGCTTACCCAGCCTTCACTTGGCTTGTTTCTAGCCAGCTTTTCTTAACTTATCCTGTCTACCTTTTGCCTCTGGGCTTTTCCCTTTCTCTGTTCTATATACCTTTCTTGACTCTTACTCTGCTCCCGATCTCCCCCTCTCCTTTTCTCACTCGTACCTCTTGTACTTTTTTATTTATTCTCTCTGCCTGCCAGCTCTGCCTGTCCCTCTCCTGCTTAACTATTGGCCTTTAGACAGGCAAAGCAACACAGCTTCACGGAGTTAAACAAATGCAATGTAGAAGAATGCAACACATCTTTGCATCATTAAACAAATGTTCATTTTCAACTAATATTCCACAACACTATGCACTGATCTAGGGCAAACCAACATGATCCCTGATGTGTTGACCATTCTGATAAAAGTACTTGCCTGGCAACCTGAGTTCAGTCCTTGGGTCCCATGATAGGAGGAGTGAACCAATTCTGGAGAGTTGTCCAGGACTGAAGAAGGTTCTAGAGTTCCAGCCTTCAAGATGACCTGCCATAGGCCTGTGGATAGAAAGATAAGCTGAAGAGACTGGATACTTGCCCTCAGGAGGCTATGCAGTTCTGATGCAGGGCAATTAGATCTACAAAAGAAAAGCATAGCCCCACCTAGGGCGTTTGGCTCCCTGGTAGCCTGTAATTGTAGTTTTAGGGAGGTTGAGGCAGGAATCAGGAGTTTGAGGTCATGCTGGGCCTCATTTTGAGAAAAATCAACTCAGGCTGAATCGTGAGCTGAATATGACAGCAGACTACAAAGATAGTAAAAAAACCTTCAAAGTGTCTCTGTCTTGTTGCTGAGTGCATGAGAAGTGGAATCTCATTCTGTACAGGACACTAGAAGTCCTGAGCAGAAAACAAAAGATGGCTGAATTTTGCCCCTCCTTCCTTCTCTTGTCTTTTGTATTTTGAGTCTTTCAGTCTCTTGATGTTCAGGCTGGGTCACGTATTGTAGCTAGTGGTGGTGTCTGTGTGTCTTTAGCTTGTTATCAATTTCATTTTGAATTACATTTTGCTTATTGTGTGTGTTTATGAGTGTTCATGCCATGGGACATGAGCAGAGGTCAGAGGACAACTTGTTGAGGAGGTCCGTCTACCAGGTTGAACATAGGTGGTTGGGCTTGGAGGCAGGTGCTTTTCTCCTCCGAGCCATCCTGATAGCTCTCATTCTTTCCTTTTTAAAATTTGCTTTGTTTTATGTGTGTGTGTGTATATATATATATATATATATATAATGTTTATATTTATATTTGTGATTTGCTATGTATGCTGGGAATTGAACCCTAGTCCTCTGGAAGAACAGGCAATGCTCTTAACCGCTGAGCCACCTCAGTACAGTGCCTGTGGAGGTTAGAAGAGGGCATTGGGTCCTCTAGAGCTAGAATCACAGGAAGTTGTGAGCTGCCTGACAGTGCTGGGAACCAAACTGTTCTGTTGTGGTATCCACCCTTAACCACCGAGCCATCTCTCCAGTCCCCCTCTGGTTTCGGTTTAAATATCTGAACAAAGTTGGGCAGTGCTCTAATTGTACTTTTAACTGTTTCAAAAACCCTTTTTCTGGTTTAGCATTTCTCCTTGAGTCCCAGGTCTTCAGTTTTGCTCTCAGTGGTGTTCGTTGGGTGTTGTTTTTTTATCTTTTCAGGTGTGGGTCTTCCTCTTCTGTCTCTCGTCTTCATAGCTCTGCTCCTTTGTATTGTGGGTGCTGTGACCTTGCTACCCCTGACCTGTAGCCCATCAGTCCTGTCCTTTTCTCCACAGGGTATGCCGCCCATGACTCAGGCTCCCCGCATCATGCACCACATGCCAGGCCAGCCTCCTTACATGCCACCACCTGGCATGATCCCACCACCGGGCCTTGCTCCTGGCCAGATCCCTCCTGGGGCCATGCCCCCGCAGCAGCTCATGCCTGGACAGATGCCGCCTGCCCAGCCTGTAAGTGAGCCCACCCCACTGTAAGACCTCACAAGTGTGGTTTGCACACAGAAGTGGAACAGTTACTTGGGGCTCTTAGGTCAGGTGGGAGGTGTCACTGCTCTCTCTGTGGGTGAGCAATCCTGGGTCAGAGGGGTTGACTTGTGTGTTGGTCTGGGGGAGCAGGGTGAGGCTAAGTCAATCAAGGTCTGCATCCGGGTGTTGTGTGTGTGCTAGGGCACCTTGCGCTGTCCCAGCCCCAGAACACAGTAGTGGCAGTAGCTGGAAGGTCTCTGCTGCCTTGGGCCTGCAGTCTCTGGGCACTGGCTATGGGGAGAGGGACGACAATGTGTGCATTGGGGAACATGTGAGAAAGATTCTGAACAGGGTGGTGAGCAGAGTGCAGTACCAGGCATTCTTCTTGGTACCCCTGCTCACTGGCAGCCATCTCTCCCAACAGCTCTCCGAGAATCCACCCAATCACATCCTGTTCCTCACCAACCTGCCTGAGGAGACCAATGAGCTCATGCTGTCCATGCTTTTCAACCAGTAAGTGGGGCTTCTGGCTGGGCTGGTGGGTTCCGGTGTTCCTGTGGTCACCATAGTGTCTGGTAGACTCAGTGGCTGAAGGCGTGAAAGGGGGAAAGGAAGACAGCCATGGGGCACACTGTGCTGTGGGCACCATGTATTTGGGGTCCTGGGTTGCTTTTTGTGTCTGTGACACTGAGAAGTGCAGAACAAGGGAAAAGTAAAAGAGGAGCAAAATGTGGGACTGGTTTAGACTGGCATGAGCCAGCCTGTTCAAAAATTGGCCAGGGACACTAGCAATACAATGGAACCTGTAGACCTTGAGTGAGGGACTGCCGAGTGGACCAGGGCTGAAGCTTTCCTAGTTACAGAAATGTCTGGTCAAACCTGGGTATGGTGGCAGTGAACGCTTGGAGCCTGGGGACCTGGAAGACTGAAGCAGGATTGACTTTGGGCTTTGGGGGAAGGAAGAGGTGCCAGTGTTTGAGCCGCATTGTGGTTTGGCTGTTAAGGCTTTTCTTTCAATGGTGTTTATAGTAGGGGTTTTGCCTGTGTTGTGTCCAGGTAATCTTTTGGTATGGGGTCTGTGCTGTGCATTATGGGAAGCTTAGCACCTCTGAATTCTGTCATTTTGTTGGTGCCAAATATTAGGGGAATGCCGAGGGGGTGTCTGAGGTCTGCTCTTCCCTCCTCCCAGGTTCCCTGGCTTCAAGGAGGTGCGTCTGGTCCCTGGGCGGCACGACATTGCCTTTGTGGAGTTTGACAACGAAGTGCAGGCTGGGGCAGCACGAGATGCCCTGCAAGGCTTTAAGATCACTCAGAACAATGCCATGAAGATCTCTTTTGCCAAGAAGTAGCGCCTTCCCCCACGGGGCGTCCCTGTCCCCATTCTGGGGCTGCCCCTTATCCCCCCTTGGCTCAGTCCCTGAAGGTAAGTCCCCCTTGGGGGCCTTCTCAGAGCCGCGTGTGAGTGTGTGGTTGACACACAGCATTGTACCCAGAGTCTGTCCCCAGACATTGCACCTGGCGCTGTTAGCTTGTGATTAAAGTGGTTTTTTTGAGGGTTGGTATTTTACCACTATTGTCTGTTTTATTTTGTCTTCCTTGGTTCCCTCCACATGGAGAGGTTTGATCTCCTGGCCTCTGTGGGTTCACTCACAATCTTGGAAAAACACGAGTATAACGATATTAACCATACTTAAGCTACATTGACAGCTTCGGCAGGGTGGTTTTTTTTTTTTGGTCTCAAATTATTGAGGACAGGAAAGAAGACACCGGTGTGTATTTGGGCAGGTCGTGAGCTGCACAAGGATATTACTGTTCAGAAGGGCACATCAGAGGCCTGCTTCTGAGCCGGCTTCTGCATGCTATTACAGAGGAATGGCTCACTGAAGACTGTCCCCATGGCATTTGAAGGAGCAGGACAGAGCTGTTGCTTGTTTCACTAAGGGATTCCCATGTTGTTGCAAACAGGCAAGTGGAAACATCTCTTTCCACATTGGCCTAATGACTGTGACATGTGGGTTCTGTGGTTAGCCCATCTGATTTGTAGTAGTTTGGGGCCTCCCTAGCTGTCACTCAGTGGGCAGTTAAGTGTCCCCACTGTGAGGTTTTTTCTTCCTGTGTGAGAAGTCTTGTTCCTGCCATGATGATGACCATGTTTGTTCCCACGAACACCACCAGGCACCGTGCCAGCAATCAGCAGATTCAGTATATACTTGCTGGATACTAGTAGATGCTGAATAAAACTTGAGAGCGAAAATTAAAGCTGATAGGCAGGCCTGTGGTCCTAGTACCTAGAAGGCTGTGGTAGGGCGATTGCCCTGAGTTCCCCGGCAGTCTGAGCTGCTGTGGTGGGGCCGTAGAGCTGGGAACAGTAGGCTAATCAGGGGAAGTTCCTCTGAGGAGGTGTCCTAGGTGGAGCCGCTAGTGCTGGGTTTGTAGAGGTGTTTATTTATCTCCACCCCCTGATAAACTCCTTTCTGACTAAGCCAGTGTGTGACCATTGCCTGCCTGCCACGAGGTTGTGCCTGGCAGGCTCAGAGGTCAGGGTGCCCTGAGTCACTGCTGTGATCTTGACAAGTGACTGAACTTGGGGCCAGTTTTCTCTTCTGCAGGACAGAAAATGAAAGTCAAAGCACAGCAGTGTAGAGTGGCCAGTACGGCCCGAAGCTAAGGTGGTCTTGGACCAAGTGCCCTGGCTACTCGACCACCAGAGTAGCCGTCAGTGCATTTCTGGAGGCAGTGCCGAGATCCTGAAGTGGGGGTGCTTTAGTGCTTGAGCTCCTGAGTGTGGTGAGATGGGTGAGGGGAGTACAGGGTGGGCAGTAGAAGCTACCTTGGTCACATGGGTCCCATATGAACTTTGTGTGTGGTGCCCGGGTCTTTGAACATGGCTTTGGTGTTTGTGCTTTTAAAATCCCCTGTGGTTTTAAACTGGTGACCTGTTTCAGAAGCAAAGTCCCTGTCCAACTGAAGCCTGAGTTCAGAATCCTTCAGTACTTTTTTCCATCCTGACTTTTTTTTTTTTTGGTTTTTCAAGACAGGGTTTCTCTGGTTTTGGAGCCTGTCCTGGAACTAGCTCTTGTAGACCAGGCTGGTCTCGAACTCACAGAGATCCACCTGCCTCTGCCTCCCAAGTGCTGGGATTAAAGGCGTGCGCCACCACCGCCCGGCACCATCTTGACTTTTTTGTTTCTTTTTTTTTTTTTTTTTTTTTAAATATTTATTTATTATACATACAATGTTCTGTCTGTGTGTATGTCTGCAAGCCAGAAGAGGGCACCAGACATCATTACAGATGGTTGTGAGCCACCATGTGGTTGCTGGGAATTGAACTCAGGACCTTTGGAAGAGCAGGCAATGCTCTTAACCACTGAGCCATCTCTCCAGCCCCATCTTGACTTTTTTATATTTATTTTATGTATGTGAGTGACCTGTCTTCATGCCCACCAGAAGAGGGAATCAGATCCCATTACAGATGGTTGTGAGCCACCATGTAGGTGCTTGGAATTGAACTCAGGACCTCTGGAAGTGCATCCAGTGCTCTTCGCTCTTCTCTGAGCTAGCCTGAGCCGACCCCCTTGCCTGCACCTTCCCAGTGTTTATCAGCATGTCCCATCACACCTGGCCTCTTATATTTCACGTCAGCTAAGCATTGATCACATTAACAGCTGTAACTTTGGCAGTGGGAGGTGTGACGGTAAAACTAGCAACTTTTTTTCTTCACAATTTCACAGAATCTGTTATTTCCATACATTTCTTTTGGTTTTTCAAGACGGTTTTTCTGTGTAACAGCTCCGGCTGTCCTGGAACTTGCTCTGCAGATCAGCCTGGCCTTGAACTCACAGAGATCCACCCGTCTCTGCCTCCTGCGTGCTGGGATTAAAGGCATGCACTACCATTACCTGGCTTTTTTTTTTTTTAAATGGAAACCTTTTACCTCATCCTTTGGAGAAAGCCTGAAACTTTTTGGCTAATGTCCTGTCCCCGTCTCGTCCCCCTCCCCCACTGGGGTGGTAGTGGAGTGATGACTCAGCAGTGAAGATCATTTGCTCTTTCAGGGGCCCAGGTTTGGTCCCAACACCCTCTTTGGTTCATAATTGTCTGTAACTCCAGCCCCAGGGCATCTGATGCCCTCTTACGGCCTCCATAGGCAGCTGCACTCACATGCACCCCCCCATATACATAAATAAAAGTTTAAAAATAAAATGTTTGCTTGTTTGTGCTTTGTACATTCCAGATCAATTTCAAATTCACAGTCCTGCCCAGACTCCCAAATGCTGGAACTATAGGTCTACATCAGCACACTTGGCAGCATCACTGCTTCTGTGCTGAGTCCACTATGAAGTACAGTAAGGATGACTTAGTCACAGGCAGTTGAACATAGCCGTGGTCTGCTTCCATGAATGATGATAACGTGTACAATGTGCTAGTCTGGACACAAATCTGATTCATATCCTTGGCGTGCTGAAATGGAACTGGGTGGGATTTCATTTCAGTATTCAAAATAACTTGTAATTTAAAATTTAAAAAATACTTCTAGCTGGGCGGTGGTGGTGCACGCCTTTAATCTCAGCCCTAGAGAGGATTATAAAACAGGAGGAGACAGCTCTCAGACTCAGTCTCATTTCTGAGGTTTCCTGGAGGTGGGATGGTCATTTTTGGACTGAGGTAGAGGTAAGAGCCAGTGGCTGAGTGTGCCGCAGCTCCCTACTACATGAGTGCTCTGCTTTCTGATTTTCAGGTTGAACCCCAATATCTGTCTCATAGTTTTTATTAAAATGCTACACACACACACCCTTTGTACCCTCAAATCTCTTTTTTTGTTTTGTTTTTTGAGGCAGGGTTTGTGTAGCCGTGGCTGTCCTGAAACTAGCTCTGTAGTTCAGGCTGGGCTCAAACTCACAGAGATCTGCCTGCCTCTGCCTCCTGAGTGCTGGGATTAGAGTGTCCTATATCAGAAGTTTTTGTTTTTTAATTTTAGGAACTGGACTTAGGAATGGTTGTGAGCCACCATGTGGTATTAGGAACTGACAACTGAGGTTTTGGGATAGTTTGTTGACTTAGAAGTCACCATATAGCAGGATGACTTTCCTCACCGCCCAGGTTATTCGGCTCTCTGGGTGGACCTCAGGGCCCAGTACCAGGCCAAGTCCTACCAACCGAGCCTCATCCACAGCCTCCTATTTATTGGATAATTGTCTCCCAGAGGCCTTCAGCTTTTCATTCCCTGATGAGTGTTCGTGGCACTAAGATTTGAAGCTAGTGCGGTGTTCACATTGAAATAGCTACTGCACACAGAGACATTCACGTTTATTTATTTATTTTATTTATTTAATTTTTTTTTGGTTTTTCGAGACAGGGTTTCTCGTGGCTTTGGAGCCTGTCCTGGAACTAGCTCTGTAGACCAGGCTGGTCTCAAACTCAACATCACATTTTAAATTGGGAATTCAAACATGAAGACAACATGCTATCTCATGTTCTCTGCTACCAGTTTTTCGTATACCAGCTTGTGACCAAAGCTTTTAAGTAAATCTCCATAACCTAAGCTCTTAATTCACACCCATCTTACCAGTTGTATTTTTTGTTGGACATTGAACCCAGGGGCTTTGTGAAGGCTTGATACGCTCCATCCCAGGCCCCTTGTATAAATGATAAATTAGCATACATTATTTTTGTGTTGAGGATTAAACCCAAAACTAGCAGGCATTCAACCATATTTTAGTTACTACTCTATTGCTGTAAGAGACACCAGGACCAAAGCAATTTAAAAAGAAATCATTTACGTGGGGGCTTGTTTACAGTTTGGGAGGATTAGTTTATGGCATTTACGGTGGCTATCATGGCAATAGGCCAGCATGGTGCTGTAACTTACATCTGATCTGCCAGATGGACGCAGAGAGCTGGGCTTTTGAAACCTCAAAGCCCATCCCCAGTGACACATCCTCCAAGGCCACCCGTCCCAATCCTTCCTAAATAGTCCAACAACTGAGAACCACTCACCTGTATTAGCCTATAGGCACAGTTCTTATTCAAACTGCCACAGCCACTAAACCATATAACATCTTTATGAGGTCCCCAGACACAGTTTTTGGGCCTCTGTTCCCTGCTTATCTGTTGAGCTATTTATTCGTCAGGCCAGATAACAATGATACTTGGAAACCTTGAGACAAATCTTGGCCCCCTTCCTGGTTCAGTTACTTTGCACACATGTTCCTTGACTCTATATTAATAATTTCTTCATGAACTGGGCTTGTTAGAGCCCCTAGGGGGAAAAATATACTTGATTCTAACCCTGCATGGTGGTGCATGCCTTACCCATCACTGGGAAGGCAGAAGCAGGTGGATCCCTTGTGACTTTTGAGGCCAGTCTGCTCTATGTAGGGAGTCCCAGAACAGCCAAGACTATGTAGTAGAACCCTGTTTCCAAAAAAGGGTGGACTGGGGGCTGGAGAAATGGTTCCACAGTTAAGAGTACTGACTGCTCTTCCAGAGGACCTGGGTTCAATTCCCAGCACCCACACGGCAGCTAACAACTATAACTGACAGCCTCACACAGACATACATGCAGGCAAAACACCAATGAACATTAAAAACAAAAGGAGGGGGTGGTGGACTGGAATGATGGCTCAGTTAAGAGCAGAGCACTGGCTGCTCTTCTAGACTCAGGTTTGTGGGGGTACACAACTGTCACTGTAGCTCCAGTTCTAAAACCTTCAAGGGTACCAATCACACATGCGGTACACAGACATATGTAACAAAACATTCACACATCAAAACAAAAATAACACTTGATAGATGCCCTTTGCTTTCATTGCTGTCTTTGCAGATGAGGGAGGCTAACATAGGCCTTCCAGGGAGAAGGAAGCCTGTGAAGATGCACAGTAAGCCAGGTGGGACAGTCCTAGCCTGAGACTGGACACTGGGTGTTTGCTCAGTACCTGGCTGCTAATCAAAGAACGGCCTTGTTCTCAGCACAGGAAATTCCAAGGTGGTTTTCTATGCTGGCCTCTCTAGTTTGGTCTCTGGAGGGTCCAGGGGCCTGAAATGACTTGAAGAAGGAATCTGATTAGTTCAGCCTGCCTGTCCAGGTCTCTGATTATTGAGGGGGTAGCTGCTATTTGGAGTGGCCTGGGTTGCTTTGGGCTCCAGGGGGCATTTTCTTTGGCCCATAGCCCTTACCCTGTCTCTGAAATGGTTCTGGCTGAATAACAACCTTGGGGAGTGAGTGGGGGGTGTAATTTGGTCTGGGGCGGAGACAGGATTGAGAACACAGCTTTCCTTGTGGCTCAGCACTGAGGGAGGGCAGCAGGAGACTGGAGATCCATTCCTCACTTGGTCATTCTCAGTCCATGATGGTGCGGTCCCCAGTATTCCTTGGTGCCATCTTCTTGTCTGTTTTCCCAGGGCCCAGCGGGGCTGATCGTGACATGCCCAAGCTGGCTGAGTGGAAGCTGTGTGCGGATGAGGAATGCAGCCGTAAGAGTCAGGGAAGAAGGGCAAGGGGCTGAGGGCTTGGACTGCTGGTCTGTGTTAATGTTGCTGTCGTTCCCGTCTCCTTCTCCAGATCCTATCTCCATGGCTGTGGCCCTTCAGGACTACATGGCCCCTGATTGCCGCTTCTTGAATGTATACAGGGGCCAAGTGGTGTATGTCTTCTCCAAGCTGAAGGGCCGTGGACGGCTCTTCTGGGGAGGCAGTGTGAGTCTTCAGAATTAGAGGGAAGGGTATGGAGTACCCTGTTTTCCCTCTGAAGGGAAAATTTGGGTGGGGGGGGCACAGATTTGGGGGGGTGAGGATATTTTATCACCTATTGCATTTTTACTTTAGCAATTACAGGGCAGATTGGTTCCAAGCTCTTTTCCAGACCTCAGCTATATCAGTGAACAACCCCTTTCATTTCTAATGGGTGGAGACAGGCAACCAGCATGCCATCAAAAGTGCCAGCAAACATGCCATTGTGAGGATTAGTTATGGTGGCTACATTCTGTGCATGAGCAAATGACGTTAAGCTGAGGTTCAAATGAGAGAAGATGTGCACTGGAGTTCAGCAGGCACGAGTGCCCTTTTTTTCCAGATAGATTTACAAGTTCTTCTCCAGGTTCAGGGAGATTACTATGGAGATGCGGCTGCCCGCCTGGGCTATTTCCCCAGTAGCATTGTTCGGGAGGACCTGATTCTGAAACCTGCCAAAATTGATATGAAGACAGATGTGAGTGTCTTGGGGTGGAGGTGGGAGTGGGAGGTGAGGGCTCCTTCATTTTATCACCTGTAAATGAGAAGAAATTATTTTTGTTGTTGTTAGTAATATATACATTTTTTTTTTCTTTCTTGAGACAGAGTGTGTACCCAGGCTGGCTTCAAAATTACTAGCCTTCAGCTCCAGCCTCCTGAGGGCTGCTTCGTTTTCAGGCATGTGCAACTAGGCCCTGCTCAATGCCGAGTGATTTCTAATTGGGAAATGCAGAGGTTACAGGGCTGGAAGATAATTTGTTCATTTCTGTGAGGTCAAACCTGGTTCTTGCACCGGTTTCCTATCTACTGTTTTTTCCCTGTTCTCTTTTTCAGAAATGGGATTTCTACTGCCAGTGAGCTCAGCCTACCGTTGTCCCTGTGGTTTACCTTCCCAGCTTTATACAAATAGAACAGCCAACTGCAAACTGTTTTGTCTCTTTGGTTTTTGAGGTTGGGTGGACATGTGCAAAGAAAATGTTTCTTGGGTTTCTGATCTAGCCAATCAGTGACCAGAATGTGGTTATGTCAGTGTTGCTAGGCAGAGTTTTACTGTTGTAAGCCCTTCGCTCCTAGCTGGGTAAGGTCTGGGGCCCTGAGCAAAGGAATAAACTAAACAGTACAATATATGTATGCTTTCCTCCCTGGGGAAGGTGTTGAACTATTGGTAATGAGCCAGTTGGATAGACTGCACAACAGACTTGTTTTTTTGGTTTTTTTTTTTTTTTTGGTTTTTCGAGACAGGGTTTCTCTGTGGTTTTGGAGCCTGTCCTGGAACTAGCTCTTGTAGACCAGGCTGGTCTCGAACTCACAGAGATCCACCTGCCTCTGCCTCCCGAGTGCTGGGATTAAAGGCGTGCGCCACCACCGCCCGGCCAGACTTGTATGTTTGAGACAGGGTCTCATTGTGTAACCCTGACATGGAGCTATGTAGACCAGGCTGGCCTGGAACTCATAGATAGGCACCTGCCTCTTCCTCCCTAGTGGTGGGGTTGAAGGCGTGCGTCAACATGCCCGACCAACAGAGGTTTTCTTGCAAATGGGGAGCAACGTGTGCGTGTGCCCTCTCAGCGTTCCTCCTTCCTGCCTGTGGGGTTAGAGATCGCACCTAGCGGCTTGAGATCCCCTCTTCCAACTCTGTCCATCCTGCCCTTGCCACTTCTTGGCATCCGTGTCCCCACCCCCAGACCCACGTCTAACCAATCCGGAGTCTCGTTTCTGCACCCAGAATCCTGACCAAATCCGTTCGTCCGCGAGGCGCAGCATCTCTGCCTCCGCCCCCTCCCACTTACTCCGCCAATCGCTCATCTGGGTTACGCCCCTTTCGACTCGGCCCCTAACATGACACCAATCTGCGCCATCCGTCCCGCCCGCTGCCTTCCGAGTCCGCCAATCCCGGCGTTGGGCAAGCGTGGCCTGGTGTCCGCAGCTCTGGAGGTTCGCGCGGGAGTGGGGGGGGGTGAAGGCGGAAGTGGCGGCGCCGGGTCCGGGAGTGGAAAGGAGCTGAGGCTGCAGCCCGAGTGGAGCGGCTGCCAGCCGAGGAGCAGGCGCGGCCGCGGCGCCATATTGCGGCCCTCAGCGGTTGCCACCGAGCCATGGCCGAGACCTACGGTGAGGCTGGCGGGTCGAAGCGGGGGGGGCGGGGGGGGCTGGGCCCGTAGAGGATGCGGATGTGGAAGTGGGGCGGGGCTTTCTGTTCAGGGGGCGGGGTCTACCGCGATGTAGGGCCGGGCTAAGTGGGTCTGGGGCTGAGCTTAATCGATTTGGGTGGAGCTTGGGAGGCTGCTGTATGAGTTAAAAAGATTCCGGGCGGGATTTGAGGGAGCCAGTGATGGTAATTTAGGGTAGGGGGTTAGGGCCAAGGAGGGAAGCAAGCCTTCCTGGGCGGAGCATGAGTGGATAGGGCGGGGCTGACGGTGAATGGCAAGGGTCGGGCTTTATGGAGTAGAGAGAACCTCGCACAAATGCTGTGAACCCTGCACACCCTGTGGGGCTGATCTGGTTTGAGAGGTCTGGAGTGGTGTCCTGGAGTTAGATTTAAAACTTAGTGTCACCGGATGCGGCTTAAGTTTAAGGATCATGGCCAACTGTTCTGGGCAGAGGATGAGAAGAGGTTCAGGGTTAGGAAATCAATATGGATGGACAGTATCATGTAGGTGGAGGGGGTCCGAGGGCAGTAAAGAATCTAGTGCGAAGACCCTGAGGAGCTAACCAGCTTAGGAAATAAGCCAAAATGTCAGAGGCCTTGACAGTGAATGAGAGGGTTGTAGGAGGTGAAGTGAAGAGGAAGGAAGGCCAGATTTAATCATTGTTCAAATAGTTTTTGAAATGCATCAGCTAAGGTCTTGCATTGTGAAGACCTTTAATCTGGGTTTGAATATCTAGCTGTGTGGCCTTGGGCAAGTTGATTAACCATTCTGGCCTCATTCTCAGCCTGAAAAGTAGGGATCCTTAGTATACTTCCCTCTTTAGATCTCTATTTGGGATTAAATGAGCTGTCAACATACATAATAATCTTTAGGACTGTGTTGAGTGGATATATATATATGAATGTATATATCTACATATACACACATATATGGTAAGCACTATGTAAGGATAATCTTGTGTGCCATAATCCTCACATCTGGGATACTGAGGCAGGAGGATCTTCAAGTTAGAGGTCTGCCTGAACTACGGAGTAATATTCTAAAAGAAAGAAAAGTGGAGTGTACTGGCACATTCTGTAATCCCAGGAGTGGGGAGGCTGAGGCGGGCCGACTGGAATCAAGGCCTTATAGTGCTACACAGTGAGTCTCTGACTAGAAGGTAAAGGAAAGAAATACATGGTATGGCAGCATAGATTTATAATCCCAACATTCCTTTAGAGACTGAAGCAGGAGGATTGCTTGGAGTTGAGGACATCTAGGTCCTTCTGGAATACATAGTGAAACTTTGTTTCAATAATCAGCAATAATAACAACAACAATAGTAATAATGAGTAAAAGTGTCATCTTGGGCTGGGTTGTAGGTCGGTTTGGAAAAAACATTTGCCTAGTATGCAGGATGCCCTGCGTTCTATCTACAGCACTGTAGATTTTTTTTTTTAAAGCAATGTTTTACTGTTCGTTATGTATGGCTGTTTCTGTTTTGGTGTTTTTTTTTTTGTTTTTTTTTTCTATTTTTCCTTTTATTCCCTGTGTCTTTCTCTCCCTGTGGGTATCCTTGATCTTTGGGACCATCTGCTCAGACTTCCTCTTCAAATTCCTGGTGATTGGCAGTGCTGGAACTGGCAAATCATGTCTTCTCCATCAGTTCATTGAGAATAAGTGTGAGTTTCTGGCAGGACCCTGGAAGCGTGGATGTGGCCATGGTGTGGGTCAGTGGGCAGTAGGCGGGGTAGGTAGCAGGGACCACTGGGTAAAGCTAGTGCTGTATCTTTGCCTTTGGCCTTGGTGGACGATCTCTGCTAAGTTCTCTGCCAACCCAGCAGTGAGAATTGGGTTGCAGAAACTGAGGAGGAGGCCTGCAGGACGGGGGAATTCCAGGAGCCCTGCACTGTCTCCTCTTTCCCTCCCACTCCCAGTCAAACAGGACTCCAACCACACCATTGGCGTGGAGTTTGGATCCAGGGTGGTCAGTGTTGGGGGGAAGACTGTGAAGCTCCAGATTTGGGACACTGCCGGCCAGGAGCGCTTTCGGTAGGTGGCCTGGGATCCCAAGGAGGGAGGAGGGAAGGGCAAGGTATGAAGTGTCTTTCAGGGATGAAATAAGAACAAGGAGGTGCTGAGAGGGCAGGGCAGGCAGACGCAGAGAGACAGGGGATATGTCTGAGCAGAGAAGTCCTGGAGAGAAAAGGCTAGATATGATGGTTCAGGTCTGCAATCGCAAACATAGGAGACTGAAGCAGGACCGTGAGTTGGAGGCCAGCCTGGGCTAACATGACAATGAAGAAGAGTTGGAATTGTAGCTGAGAGGGAGAGCCCTAGACCAAGTAGTGTAAGGCCCTGGGTTTGATTCCCATTTCAGAAGAGAGAGAAAGAGAGAAGGGAAGCTTGGCATGTGGTAGTGCCAGAGCTAGATCCCCTGCCTGGAATCTCCCAGTGAGGGACTGGGGGGTATAGCTTAGAGCTAGAGCCCATGCCTGGAATCCCCCAGTGAGCGGCTGGGGTGTGGCTCAGTGGTGGAGCCCCTGTCTAGAATCCCCAGTGAGGGGCTGGGGTGTGGCTCAGTGGTGGAGTCCCTGTCTAGAATCCCCAGTGAGGGGCTGGGGTGTGGCTCAGTGGTGGAGCCCCTGTCTAGAGTTCTCCAGAGCTCTTGCCTAGCTTGTACAAGACCTTTGGTGCCATCCCCAGGAGCAGAAAGAATAAAAATAAATAAAAGGCTTAAGGATACAAATAAGAAGTAGTTTTATTTTATTTATTTATTTATTTATTGGTTTTTCGAGACAGGGTTTCTCTGTAGCTTTGGAGCCTGTCCTGGAACTCCCTTTGTAGACCAGACTGGCCTCGAATTCACAGAGATCCGCCTGCCTCTACCTCCCGAGTGCTGGGATTAAAGGCGTGCGCCACCACCGCCCGGCTAGTTTTATTTTTTTAATTAGTTAATTGTCTATGTGTATATGCCTAAGTATATGCATATATACTATATACGTGCAGGAGCCCCCAGAGGGCAGAAGAGTGTATCAGATACCCTAGGGCTGGAACTATAGGTAGTTGTGAACTACCTCTGGGTGTTGCGTATGAAACCCATGTCCTCTGCAAGAGCAGTAAGCCTTATCAACCAACTGCTGAGCCATCTCCAGCCCCAAGGAGTGGTGTTTGAAGAGGGAGCTTAAGACAGACACTGAAACCTCAAGAAGCTACAGCCTTAGAGGGAAGGAGACACAGACAGGGAGTCAAAGATGAAGGAGTAATCAAGGCAGGAATGGGCACAGAAGGAACAGGTCAGAAGCAGAGATGTTCGGGAAGGGTTGGACAGCTGTAGTTGAGAAGGATAGGTGAGTGAGTGTATTGCATGGTGTGGAAAATGGGAAGGCCGGGGCACCTAGTAGGTCTGCAGAAACAGAAACCCTGAGAGTGCGAAACAGAAAGAGCAGAGGGAGGGAGTCTCTCTCTCTCTCTCTCTCTCTCTCTCTCTCTCTCACACACACACACACACACACACACAGCGGGGGCAGATATTCAGCTTGTGGAGAATCTGGCCTCAGCATATAGCGGCCGCTAGTTAACTCATGTATAGATTTACTATGTGAGGTATGTAGAACCCAGAGGCAGAGAGAGGCAGGCATGTGACATAGCCTGTGTTTGCAGTAATCACCTGCGTTCCAGAGGCATCCAAACTGGTGACAAAGGGAGTGGGCCACACAGGAAAGGGGGCCTGCATCAGTCAGCAGGGAGGGAGAGTAGAAGGTGAATCATACCTGGGCAGGACAGGCAGATGGGCGATACTGAGAAAATGCTGACTGACTCACTGAAGGAATGAATGAGGGAAGGCAAAAGTGAGCATGGAAGAGACGGAGTAAGAAAGACTGACAGACAAGAAAGAAAATTGAGGAAATTATGCTGGGGCTGGTGGTAGATGCCCGTAATTTCAGTTCCTTGAGAGGCTTAGACAGGAGGATTGCAGTTCATGACATGACTCTGTGGGTAAGAGTGTTTGCTGCCCGCCTGAGGACCCGAGCTTGAGCTCAGGAGAGAACCAGTTCCTACAAGAGTCCTCTCCCCCCCACATGTGCTGTGATATATGTAAGCCCACCCCTATCCACATAAAAGAAATAATTAAGTAAGAAAGTTCCGGAGTCAGCCTAGGTAAGTTGGCATGATGTTGAGTTAAACTAAAGGGTTGAGCTGTAGCTCTGTGTAGACCATGTACCAGGCCAGTCCCAAGCACCCCTGGGTGTGGTGGCTGAGGCAGGGGAGTTCCCTGAATATTGAAGCCAGAGGGCTGCTTAGTCAGTTTCAGGTCAGCTTGGACTAGAGAATGAGACTGTCTCAAAAAACAAACCCAAATAATGAAAATAATTGAGATAGACCAAGAGGGAGATAAACTGTATCTCAAGGAGACCAAGGTCAGGTTTTAGGGGATGGGCCAACAGTAAAGGGGGGGGGCTCCAAACCACTAGCCTCTCTCCACAGAGGGGGGCAATCCCGGGGCAGATCCCAGACTTGGGGTGATTGGGTCCCCCTGGCCCCACAGGTCGGTGACACGAAGTTATTACCGAGGGGCAGCTGGAGCCCTGCTGGTGTACGACATCACCAGGTGGGTGCAGGGTCTGGGTGGCACGGGAGAGGCTGGGCATGGATGGCCCCACTCCTGTGCTGCCTCCCTCTTCTGTCTGCTCTTCACAGCCGAGAGACATACAACTCACTAGCTGCATGGCTGACTGATGCCCGGACGCTGGCCAGCCCCAACATCGTGGTCATCCTCTGTGGCAACAAGAAGGATCTGGATCCTGAGCGTGAGGTTACTTTCCTCGAAGCCTCCCGCTTTGCCCAGGAGAACGGTGAGGGCTGTGCTGTGGACAAGGTGATGGGTGGAGGGATGGGCCCGTGCACTGTGGCTCATGAGCCTCTTAGCTTTCAGTGGATGGTTGTACCTTCAGCATGGAGGCTTTAGCAGGCCTGCCTTAGGAGTCATGTGACTGCTGTGGTCTTCAGGTTCAGCTAGAAAGAGGATGAGCAGTATGCTGGCCACGGGAACTACCATCACACTCTTAGCGCCTCCTGGTACAGAGGAGTTGCTGGGAAATTCCCCTCACCATGTGGAGGCAGCACAAGTTGAAGGTGGCTACTGCAAACGCAGGTGGCTATCGAGATAATCCTTTGTGACTAAAAGCTCGCTTTCGACTCACTGTGTTGCCCAGGCTGACCCAGTACTCCGGACCATCTGTGTCGTCTTTGCCTCAACTAGGACTGTGGAGGGTACACAAGCATGCCCAATACATGGCCTCCTGGTTTTCAGACCCCCAGGTTTAGAAGAGGTTTTGCTGCCAGGCAGATGTGGGTTTAAATCTCGCATATAACTTCAGAGTGAGGTTCTATCATGTGACCTCTGGGTAGCTGAGGTGGGCTTAGGGCTGTGTTCAATGAGTCTGGGGACACCGATGAACTCATGAAGTTCGTAGTGCCGTGGTAGAGGCGAGAGGCAGACTCATTTGCTGACAGTAATATCAGAGAGAAGTCACTGCTAGGACAGGAGACTCTTGGAAGTCCAGAGGGTTTCTGGGGGCCATGGGGGCTGAGTTGAGAAGGAAGAGGTGGGTGAGTACTTGTATATGTAGGGAGAACGCATTCCCGGCAAGGGAACCAGTGTACAGTGGCCGAGGTAAGGGCAAGCATGGACAGAGCTTTTGAGTTGGAGGATGGGAACTGATAGAGACCCTGCCCCTCCAGAGCTGATGTTCCTGGAGACCAGTGCTCTCACGGGTGAGAACGTGGAAGAAGCGTTCCTGAAGTGCGCGCGCACCATCCTCAACAAGATCGACTCAGGTGAGGCCTACCTGCTTCCTGTGAGAGATGGGGGTGGGGGACTGGTAAAGGCAGTCTCCATGGCTCTGAGGAACTCTTCTGGCCTCTCCGCTCCCACAGGTGAACTAGACCCCGAGAGGATGGGCTCAGGCATTCAGTATGGTGACGTATCTCTTCGCCAGCTGCGGCAGCCTCGCAGCGCTCAGGCCGTGGCTCCTCAGCCTTGTGGCTGCTGAGACCTGCAGAGTCAGCCAGGTGGGATGCTGGGGGTTCAGGAGGCAAGAGGGCTTTCTGTGATGGGCGGGGTGGGGCACAGAACAGCCACCAAGACTTGGAACACGTGACAAGAAAAATGGTGACAAAGACACAAAAGCCCATGAACCAGAGGAGCCACCTTCCCAGCCCCCGGGGAACCCATGGGCCCTCTGCATCCCAGACCTCTGCCCGCCTCGGCCTGCACTTGACCCTTTTTCATGGTTCTCACTGGTGTAATGAGCCTCTGCTGTGTGTTCAGTCCTGGTGAGGCCTCTGGGGAGACAGCACTGGATAAAAACAACCAAACAAATTCTTGTTTGCATTGTACCTACATTGCCTTGGGAGAAGACACTCCGTAGATGAGATATTTACATACATTATATAGTAGTTAGGGGGCAAAGAGCATGGAGAGAAACAGTCTGATAAGGTGGGGAGGATGCAGAATTCCCTTTTAAACAGGACACCCAAAAAGGTGACATTTAAGCAAAAACCCAGAGCAGGGGAGTCAGAGAGGACAGGTGAAAAAAGTGTGCTCAGAGGTCCTGGCATAGGATCATATGTGGCATGGCCAAGGAGGCCACTGTGGCTGGAGTGGAGTACCTGTGTGTACTAGGGGTACAGCATGGGGTTGGGGAACTGGCTAGTAAGTATCTAAGGCTCTGGGAAGGTCTCCCATCTGTACCTAGATGCTACCGTTGCCAGAGGGGGCTACTGGGCAGAGGAGGGAGAGGGTCAGACTCATGTGTCACAGGAATCCTCTAGCTGGATGCCCGTGAAGGAGCTGCTGGGGCTGAGGACCAGGATCAGCTGAAGCGATAGTGCTTGCCTAGTGTGCATGCAGGAAGCACCGGCTTCCACACTGACCACTGTGTTAGCTGGGGATAGATCATGGGAGTCAGTTGGAGTAAGTTGGAGGCCAGCCTGGAAAACATGTCCCTTCTTGAGAACCATCCATGGTTCCTGGTGTCCATGGGACTCTGGGAGGCCCTGTCACCCTGCCCCCAAAGGCTCTTACACATTGTCCTGCTCCTTTGACCTGTCCCAGTAACACAAAAGTTCTTTGTTTCTTTGGGTCTTTTTTTCCAGGCTGTGTTTTCTTCTCCTTTGACCTGATAACCTCCTCCTCTAAGAAGCCTTGTTCATTTTTCCATGCATGGTCCAAACTCCTTGATAGACCTGCAGGACCCTTCCTTACCTGTGACTATGGGTGTCCTTACTAAGTTTCTCTCTGTACTTCAGAAAGCCCAGCTCCCTCTACTCCCTGCCACTGGCAAGTCTGGGATGGCTGTGGGGAAAAAAATACTTAGGCTTAGATCTGTTTTGCAGGTAGAGCCAGTATGGTTTTCTTTTATGTGCACTGGTGTTTACCTGCGTGTATATCTGTGTGAGGGTGTCAGATCCCCTGGAACTGAGTTGCAGACAGCTGTGAGCTGCCATGTGGGTGCTGGGAATTGAACCAGGGTCCTCTGGAAGAGCAGCCAGTGCTCTTAACCACTGAGCCACCTCTCCAGCCCAGACCATCATGGTTCTTGTTGAAATGCCTGTGGGATTTGAAAGAGTCCAGGGTGAGCCCTTTAGACAGAGTTCTTCCTTCCCTGTCTCTGCACTGCTGGTCTGAGCCTGTCTCCTAACCCTGAGTCTGCAGAATAGGGTCAGTCCTAGTCCCTCATGGATGTGGAGGAGAGCAGAGCCTAGCATTTGCTAAGAGCTTGATCCACAGGCTGTTCACTGATCTCTTTCGTGCCCATCTTAAAGGCTCTGGGAGGGTATGTGTGCTGACTGTGTAGCTCAGTAGTAGGGAGCTCACCTCACATGAGCAAAGCAAAAGGAACATCTAGCTGTGTGGAGATAGACAGGTATCCCAGAAATTATCCAAATCTTCCCCAGCTTGCCCTCAATGGGTCACATGTAACCAGTGTGTCATATATTTAGCTAACATAATCATATCTATAGAGAAACTCATTTTTTTGTACTTGTTTTTGGACCCCCTTTGATGTGGTTTTTTGCGGGGAGGGGTCTTGCTATGTATCTCAGGCTAATCTGGAACTTCCTGTGTACCCTAGGATAGCCTCAAACTTGTATCAATACTCTTGCTTTAGCCTTTTTTTCTTTTCTTTTCTTTTCTTTTCTTTTCTTTTCTTTCTTTTTCTTTTTTTTTTCCTTTTCTTTTTTTTTTTTTGAGACAGGGTTTCTCTGTAGCTTTGGAGCCTGTCCTGAAACTAGCTCTTGTAGACCAGGCTGGCCTCGAACTCACAAACATCTGCCTGCCTCTACCTCTTAAATGCTGGGATCAAAGGCGTGTGCCACCACTGCTTGGCTACCTTGTTTTTGGTTTTTGTTCTTGGTTGCCTTCGCCTTTTAAGTGCTAAGATTCCAAGTTTGTACCATCATGCCTGGTTACCCATAAATCTTTTATTATTTTGGGGGCAGGGTCTCTCTACATTGCCCTGGCTGTCCTAGAAGTCACTCTGTAAACCAGGCTGGCTTTGAACTCCACTCGCTTCTGCCTCCCTAGTGCTGAGATCAAAGTTGTACAACCATCTCTGGCCTGCTATTTCCTTTTATTCTAAAAATGTTATAAGAAAAATATATCGTCCCCATACACCCTTTCCTCTTCCTCTTCTTTCTTTTCCTTTCTTTTTTTACTCAAAGATATAGCCCAGGCTGGCCTCAGACTTAACTATGTAGCTATGTAGTAGTAGTCAAAGGTAAACTCAAACTTCTGATCCTTTGACTTTTACCTCCTAAGTGCTGGAATTATAATATCCCATTGCATTTATGGGGTGCTGAGGATGGAACCCAGAGCCACATGCAGGCTAGGCAAGCAATACCAGCTGAGCTATATATCTTCTTCTTCTTCTTCTTCTTCTTCTTCTTCTTCTTCTTCTTCTTCTTCTTCTTCTTCTTCTTCTTCTTCTTCTTCTTCTTCTTCTTCTTCTTTTTCTTCTTCTTCTTCTTCTCCTCCTCCTCCTCCTCCTCCTCCTCCTCCTCCTCCTCCTCCTCCCCTCCTCCTCTCTTCCTCTTCCTCTTCCTCTTCCTCTTCCTCTTCCTCTTCCTCTTCCTCTTCTTCTTCTTCTTCTTCTTCTTCTTCGACTTCATAGCACAGGCTTAAAATTTGAGGCCTCTAATTTACTTTCTGAATGCTGGGATTATAGGTGTGAACCACCACACCCTCTGATTTTACTTCATTTAGACAAACTGGAAATAGCGCACATTAGAATAAGGTAGGAAGGTTTACAACATAACTAATGCTGGAATTTACATAAGATAATTTCTAGAGACGTGTTAGGTAATGCTGTAAGCAGTCAAAGTCATGACCACTCATCTATCCTATCTCTCCAGTTTGAAAAGCATTGAAATGAGGCTTAGTCTGGACCATTAGGGATAAAAAGGGACATAGACATTTACAAAGGTGGGGACATATATTGAGTTTATGATTTGTGTTGGGGATTTTTGTTCTTTTGTTTCTGTTTTTTTGTTTTTTTGTGTGTGTGTTTTGGAATCAGGATTTCTCTGGGTAGCCCTTACTGTCATGGGACTCATGGTGTAGACCAGGCTAGCCTCGAACTCACAGATCTGCCTGCCTCTGCCTCTCTAGTGCTGGAAGGCATGTACCACCACTGCCCGTCATGTTTTGTGTGAAGCACCACCTGGCCAGGGTGGTGGTAGGTGGTTACTGAAATGCCTCTTTACAGATGCACACAGCTTGTGAGGCGGACAAATAGGGAGCTTCTCAGAAAACGAGACTCCTGCATAACCTGCAGAGAGGCCACAAAGTCAGTGCACAGACTGAGAGACAAAGGGGTACAGGCAGACAGGTCACAAAGATACCTAGTAATGAGACAAGCGATTCTAGCTAGACAGACTCAGGACCCCTCCAGGTCATAAAACCCTTCTCTTTCAGCTCACCTGTTCTCCTGGACCAGCCCTACCCGAAGGTTGGGGCCCCAAACCAGGCCCTAAGAGGATAGGCCCCAATCTGCCCTGGCCCCAGAAAAGCTACCCCATCTCCCATCCCCCCCTTCCCGGGCCTGGTGGGGCCTGGCTTTGGGGCAAGATTGAGCCACAGGGGAAGGGGGAACCCACACCTGCTGCTGTTTCCTCTGACTTGGCTAACTCTATTCCCCCCGAACCCCTAACCATATCCTGAAGAACTCCCAGAGCTTGAGACCAGGGCCATTCGGCCCCACCTTCCTGCCTGGCCCTGCTGTTGCAAGTCTGTTATTTATTACCTGGAGGCCTGCTCCATCCTGTTCCAGCCCTCCATAAAGCATTGTTTACACCTGTGTTTTGGCCTCTGTCATTCTGAGATGCGGAGACCCGAAGTGGTCCTTGATGGAAGTAATCTGTTTCTGGTGGGACGTGAGTTGTGAATGTATTGGGGTACACACTCATTGAGGCCAGAGTTATGTCTGCCCTTTTTTTGGTTTTTCCTACACCCCTCCCCCTTTTTTTTGGGACATAGGGCCTTGTTATAGCCCAGACTACGCTGGAATTTGAAGTCTCCCTGCCTTAACCTCCCATGTGCTGAGGCTCTAAGTGTCCATGCCTAGCTTGTGTACATACTTCATGGCAGCACATGATCGATGGAAGCTGCTGTGTGCAGCAGTGACATCCGTGTGTGTGAGTCTTTCCAGGATTCGTGGATGGGCCAGTGTCAGTAGGGATGTGTGATCATGAGTGGTCTCTGTCCTGGTGATTGTGTTGTGAGGCTTCATTGTGTGCAACAAGACCAAGGAATTGGGGACTATAAGGGGACCTCAATTCTGGGCCTTGTTCAACTCCCGTATGTCTTGTGTGCAAGCTAGGACAGTGGCTCATTCTGTTCCTGAGAACATGTGCTCCTGAGATTTGTGTGTGCTCCAGCATAGACCTGTTTCTTCCTGTGTGTGTGTGTGTGTGAACATAAACATCCTCTGTGTGCCACTGTGGTTTATTTTTGTGCAACCTGGACTCCTGGTCATATTTGGTGCTAATGTGTATCTCCTTGTGCCCTGAAATCTTTAATTTTTTTTTATTTTTCCATTCAAAAATTTACACTTACCTCCTCCCAATCCCCTCCCGTTCCCCCACTCACCCTTTCCACTCCTCCCTACTTGAGAGAGGGCAGGGAATCCTGCCCTGTGGGAAGTCCAAGGCCCTCCCCTCTACATCCAGGCCTAGGAAGCTGTGCATCCATATAGACTAGCATCCCAAAAAGCCAGAACATGCTGTAAAAACAAGTCCCAGTGCCTTTATCAAAGGCTTCTCAGTCAGCCCCCATTGTCAGCCACAATCAGAGAGTCCGGTTTGTTCACATGCTCATTCATTCAGTCCCGGTCCAGCTGGATTTGGTGAGCTCCCATTAGAACAGGCACACTGCCTCAGTTGGTGGACCAACCCCTCGCGGTCCTGACTTCCTTGCTCGTCTTCTCCCTCCTTCTGTTCTTCAACTGGACCTTGGGGGCTCAGTCCATTGCTCTGATGAGGGTCTCTGTCTCCATCTCCATCCCTCGCAGGACGAAGATTCTATGGTGATATTCGAGATAATCATCAGTGTGATAGTGGGGCAAGGCCAGTTCAGGCACCCTCTCCTCTGCTGCCCAAGGACCTAGCTGGGGACATCCCTGTGGACACCTGGGATCTCCCCTAGAGCCAAGTCTCTTGCCAACCCTAAAATGGCTCCCTTAATGTATATATCTTCTTCCCTGCTCCCATATCCACCCTTCCTCCATCTCCACCTTCCCACCCCCCCAAGCTCTCGCCAGTCTTTCCCTTCTCCCTTCCCTTCCCCCAACTTCATCCCCATCTCTACCCCCGCCCCCATGCTCCCAACTTTTGCCCGGCTATCTTGTTTGCTTCCAATTTCCAGGATGATCTATATACGTTTTTCTTTGGGTTCACCTCGTTATTTGGCTTCTCTAGCCTTGTGAACTATAGGCTTAATGTCCTTTGTTTATGGCTAGAGTCCACTAATGAGTGAGTACATACCATATTCATCTTTTTAGGTCTGGGTTATCTCATTCAGGATAGTGTTTTCTATTTCCATCCATTTGCATGCAACATTCAAGTTGTCATTGTTTTTTTACCGCTGAGTAGTACTCTAATGCGTATATATTCCACACTTTATTTATCCATTCTTCCATTGAAGGGCATCTAGGTTGTTTCCAGGTTCTGTGCCCTGAAATCTTTATATGGGCATTTGGAGACAGGTGCAGCCCCCTCAGGACAGCTCAGCTGCTCTCCCAAAATGTCAGCAAGGCATTGATTGCCCGCTTGGTAGGCCCAAGAGTTGGAGGAAGACGTGGGGCATTCAAGTAACCCTATCCACATAGCCTTCCCAGGAACGGTGGCTTCAGTGTTATGTGTAGCTTAGTGGTGGAGCGGTTGCATTTTATGTGCAAAGCTCTGGATTCAGTTCCCAGTACTGCATAAACAACAACAAAAATCTTCCTGGACTACAGAGGAGTCCTGTTTTGCAAATGTCTTCTCTAGGAGGCTGTCCCAGGTTGCTTTAATCTGGCTCCCACGTTGTCCCGAGGAAGCAGTACGGAGAGGGTCATATTTGCTCATTTGTTCTACCTGACTTCGCTTCTCTAGGGACACCCCGTACTCACCGTTATCTTTTTTAAGTGCTTATGTAAATTACTGACGTAGGAATTTACATACACTTTCCAACTAACTGCGCAGTCATTTCTCAATATCCTCTTGGATTGTGTGGTGGA
This sequence comes from Chionomys nivalis, assembly GCF_950005125.1. Classification (NCBI taxonomy): domain Eukaryota; kingdom Metazoa; phylum Chordata; class Mammalia; order Rodentia; family Cricetidae; genus Chionomys; species Chionomys nivalis. The sequence goes on along the minus strand of NC_080087.1, from coordinate 81,154,767 downwards.
GCTGCCTATGCAAATCATACATTTACATAGCAAATACCAACAGCCCAGCCACTAGCCGTACCCTGGCACTTTCTGCTCCTCGGGGTGGACTTTTCTATGTGAAATGCCTCATTTGCACCACCCACCCCTTCCCGGGACCAGTCTTAAAAACTCACAGAACGCCTTTTTCTGAATCTGCGTTCCTACTTTCGCGTGGAAGGGGCGGGGCACACAATGCAAATGAGCCTCGCGCCCCGGACCAGCTCACTTTTTTCCCGAAGGGTGTTCTAGGGCGCCCGGCAACATCCTGCTCGCGCATGCGCAGCCTCCTCGGCCGGGTCGCAGTCACGTGCCCACCGGGCGAGGCGGGGGCGGGGCGTCGCGGGCGGTGGGGGGCGGGGTATGGCGCGCTGTGAGGCGCAGGGCGGCTGGCACAAACGGCGGCGCCGAGGCCGGAGGAAAAAGCTCGGTGAGGAGGTCGCGCGAAGGGAAGGACCCGGGGCGAAAAAGGAGCCCAGAGGTCGGGCGGCCGGGCGCGGGCGGCCGGGCGGGAGGCGGGGCGCGGGCGGCGGCGACCCCGCGCTGGGCGGGTGGGGGTGGGGAGGGAAGCGCGCGCCCGGCGGGGCGGGCCATTGAGGGCGGCGGGAGCGCGCGGCCGCCACCGAGGGGAGGGGCCGGGCCAGTGCGGCCCCGCCTCAGTCGCCCGCGGCGTCCGGCGGCCCCTGGGCCGCTGCAGAGGGGGTTGGGAGTGAGGCCGTCGGGTCCGACCCTCCTCCCGGTCTCCCTTCCGTCAGTCAGTCTGTCTGGCAGGACCTCCCTTCCGTCTGGGTGTGTGTCGGGCCCCAGTAGGCTTCCTCCCGTAGGGCACAGGTCGACCCCACCGGCCCTCCCGCTCCCCTGAAGTCTTGTTTTCCTCCCTGTTCTCTTTGTCCCTGGACACCCGGTGTTCCCCGCCTGCCCTGGCTCGTGGCCTTCCACTCAGGCGATCCGGTTCCCGCAAACGTTGCGCGGTGGCAGTGCCCGCCGCCGGCTCCCCACAACCCCGACTTTATCTTAGATTCCTCAGTCCCGTTTTCTGTGTCATTCTCTGGGTCTCTATGGACCCCTCAGGCAGGTACCAGTTTCCCACTTCTAGCTGTTGCTTTTCTTCCTCAGATCTCTTAGAGTATTCGTTTATTGCTGTCCTCTTATTGGGCCTCCCATGCAGCCTTTTCCCTCTGCACTTTCCCTATATTACTCTGCCAGTCCTTCCCTCTCTAATTCCCAAGTTCTGCGCCCCATCTTGCCTCAGTGTGTGTATGTGTTCGCTGTGAATGTGTCTGTCACCTGCTTACTGCTGGTACCATTCCCAGCCCTTCCTACCTGCTTGTCTCTAACTCCTCTTAAGTCCTTCTTTTTCTCTTTTCCAGCCACCCCCACCAGTCCCTTCTCAAGCTCCTAGGGACAACTGTGGACTTGGGGACCAGTGAGCACCCTCGGGGCACTAGAGGAGCCCCTGCTGCCTGCCCTGCCTCACCCTGCCCCACACCAGGCCCAGCGGCCCCCGGCTGCATCAAGTGGAGGAGGAGAAGGCGGAGGAGGGTGGCACCATGGGCCCGGGCCGTACCCTCCATGCCCGGGGGATGAAGACACTGCTGCCATGGACAGCCCGTGCCAGCCGCAGGCCCTGAATCAGGCTCTCCCTCAGTTGCCAGGGTCTGTGTCAGAGGCCTTGGAGCCTAGCCGCGCCAGGATGGGGGTGGAGAGTTACCTGCCCTGCCCCCTGCTACCCTCCTACCACCGTCCAGGATCATCTGGTGAGGCCTCTGCTGGCAATGGGACCCCCAGAACCACAGCCACTGCTACCACTACCACTGCCAGCCCCCTTCGGGAGGGCTTTGGTGGGCAGGATGGTGGTGAGCTGTGGCCACTGCAGAGTGAAGGCGCTGCTGCGCTGGTCACCAAGGAGTGCCAGCGACTGGCGGCCCAGGGTGCCCGGCCTGAGGCCCCCAAACGGAAGTGGGCCAAGGATGGTGGGGATGCCCCTCTACCCAGCAAGCGACCATGGGCCAGGCAAGAGAACCAGGAAGCCAAGGGGGAAAGTGGTGTGGGCTGTGACAGTGGTGGTGGCGGCGGTGGCGGCAGCAGCAGCAGCAGCAGCAGCAGCAGCAGCAACAACACTATCAGTAGCAGTGGCGAGGCAAGTGCTAGGCTGAGGGAGGAAGCACAACCCTCTGCACCCGAGCGGCTGGCCCTGGACTACATTGTGCCTTGCATGCGGTACTATGGTATCTGCGTCAAGGACAACTTCTTGGGAGCAACACTGGGTGGCCGTGTGCTGGCGGAGGTGGAAGCCCTGAAGTGGGGCGGGCGTCTGCGTGATGGGCAACTAGTGAGCCAGCGGGCGATACCACCGCGCAGCATTCGTGGGGACCAGATTGCCTGGGTAGAAGGCCACGAGCCAAGCTGCAGGAGCATTGGTGCCCTCATGGCTCATGTGGACACAGTAATCCGCCACTGTGCGGGGCGGCTGGGCAACTACGTCATCAATGGCCGCACCAAGGTAAGGCACTTTTTCGGTGAGTGCCTAGTACTTTGGCATGTGGGTTTGGAGATGAGTCTGGGGTTATGTAGCAGAATGTAGGCAGCTCCGCCAGAAGGGCTACGGTTACCTGCGGGGCCTTGTGTCTCTTCCTCCCACTGGGCTTTTATTTACTTTTTTTTAAATTTTATTTTTTGGTTTTTTGTTTTGTTTTCCTTGAGACGGGGATTATCTGTGTAACAGTCCTGACTGTTCTGGAACTCCCTGTGAATACCAAGCTGGCCTGGAATTCAGTGATCTGCCTGTCTCTGCCTCCTGAGTGCTGGAATTAAAGGTGTGCACCGCCACTGCCTAGCTGAGCCTTGATTTTTGTACCTGTTCAGCCTAGGGTGGCAGAGGTCCTTGCCCTTGGAAGACCAAGAGCTGCTGTCTTAGCCCCCCTTAGACCAAGGGTAGTTAAGGGTGACAGAAGCTTGTTCCACCAGAAGGTGAAGGGAAGTGGCAGTGTTGGGGTAGCCTAGGCTGAAGATGGGGTGTGCTGCCTGTCTAGTTGAGCACCTGGGCTCCACTCTGCCCTGTGAGCCTACTCTTGGCATCTGCATCAAGAGCAGCTTCCTGGAGGTGACACTGGATGACAGTGCCGGCCCAAGTAGAACACTTGTCCACATGTTTCTCACACCTCCCTGCCCTAGTCCCTTTCTTCATCCTCTGGCTGTCTCTTCCTGCCTGCTTTTCTCCAGTCTCTTTCTTTGACCCTCTGTGTTTATAGTTTTCTCCATTCCTTTTTCTTGTTGCAGAACAGTAGATCCTAATGGTTTTGGAGCCAAGGCTTTTCAGATAATCGCCCAAAGCCATAGACCTTTTCAGGAAAGGTGCACATGTGGTTGGAATTTGATGGTAGTTGTCAGGCTGTCCATTCAAGAACCAGAGGTCAAGAGTCCTGACTAGACCATGACCTCCATGGCCTTTCTGGTCTGCTGACATATCCATTCTCTTGCTGGAAGAGTGTGACCCAGAGGTTTGGTGTCATATGGATGCAGTCTGTTGAGAGTGCCTGCTGCTGGCCAGCAGTGGTTCCTGACTGGTGATATTGTAGGCTATGTTCTGCTCTGTGAGCGGGAGGCTGTGCTCCTGATGGTCCCCTCCCTTGTCGCTCAGCTTCTATCTTGGTTTCTACTTCAGTACAGCCTTCTTTCCAGGCTGAAACTGGCTTGGGGATCAGGGTTGCCCCCCACCCCTCCCGCTTCTCCCTGGGGCCCAGGCCTGTTTCCTCCCCACCCCAAGTGGAACTTGTCCTACTTCCCTCTCCCTCCCATTACTTGATAGCTGAAGAGCCAGAACTAGTCCCTCCCTGGGTTTGTCTCCTGTGCAGGCAAGATCAGTGTTGCTTCCTGGGCTCAGCAGTGGCAACTGGTATCCACAGTCCTCATAGGAGGGACGTCGGGGTGGGGGTGGGGGGAAGACCAGGAGAGCTGAGTGCCCAGGAAGTGGGCTATAAACTCTTTAGCCTTAGAGGATGGGAAAGCTGGTGGGAAAGGGTTGAAGGAATAGGTTGTCTCCCCTGCAGTATCTCCTCCTGTCTGGATGTGGTTGGTTACAGAACCTGAGCTAAGGTTGGGAAGGGGGAAGAGTCACAGTGTAAGCTCTGAGTGGCCCTCATGGGGAGGTAAGCACAGGTCAGACTGGTGGAAAGAGGGAGCCAGTCCTATCATTCTACACAGCAGCTCCATGCTCTCTCACTTACAGAGGGCAAGGGCCACGTGTAACTTCCCTTCTTGTGCTCTAGAGTGAGAGTGTGGGATGTTGAGGTGATGGCAATGGCGGTGAGGACACCGACTACCAGTGCGGCCTGACCAGTGCAACCTAGGTCAGCCCTAGGTCACATTACTTCTTCCTTCTAGTCCTCTCTTCTCTGTTGACTTGTAACCGGACGACTTGACTCTCTGGCATCAAGGATGAGCAGAGGGGCACCCCAGCGAGGGTCCAGCTTGTTTAGTTTGCTCCTTTAAGAGCAGCTTGGAGGCAAAGCCTGCTGTCTGACTGAGTCACTGGCTTCTGATGTGGTGTGTGTGGTGGTGGTAGGGTCCTTAGCACATTATTACCAACAGCAGGAGCTCCAGCATCCTGGAGTGATCCCTTCTCCCTGCTTTTGAAGGAGGAAGGGTGGAGAGTAAATTCCTTTACCACTCTACTGCAGTCCTTGTGGTTGAAGCTCTTCCTGGAGGGCATGGTTTCAGAGCAGCACTTCGACACAGCAGGTAGTGCACTGGGTACTCTGGCTTCTTGGACAATCAGCTAGATGCTTGAGTCCTGAGCACTAGTGTTGTGAGATAAGCCCTCCAGGTACCACCACACGGACACTTTTTTTTTTAAGCCAAAAAGGAAAGCTTTATTGCCAGTCAGTAGCTGCATGGGAAACATGCCCAGATCATGCAGCCCCAAACCTTATAGCTTTGTCTTTTAAGCCTTAAAGCACATCCTGGTTGCTGCATTTTACTGATTGTCATAGTTAACAAGAAGCGGAACTACAGAAGCCAAAAAACAAGGTTAGCACAGTTAGGGACTTTGCTAGAATTATGAACCAAGTCTTTGCTCCCACTGTGGCGGGTATTGGGGTCTATGTGCTGGGTTTTAAGGTCAGAATGGTATCTCCAACATGGCCTCAGTCGTGCTAAGGCACAGCACAGGCAGGAGTATAGGCGTGAAGGTGGGGAGGAGGTAGGTCTGTTGAGGCCGAGAGCAAAGGGAGGGTCAGGCCCTGCAGGGTGGTGGTCTTGGTGCCTATATTGTGGGAAGTGTACTTTTCTGGGTGTGTAGTGCTGTGTGGTGATTGATTAAAGGCCATACAGCACTGCCTGCCCTCCCATCAGTGTGCAGAACCTGCTTGAGCTGTGATTGGACTCCCAGCTAAGGAGGCCTTGCCCCTCTCTAATCAGTGACTCATGATTCCAGGCCACCAGGCCACAGCCACATTCTTTCCTGCCAGTGAGTGGTTGCTTAGCATGCCATCCCATCTGCAGGAACAATGCAGAGAAGATTTGTTCTTCTGAGTTTAGAGGCCTGGGTTTCCCTCTGGGACCTTCTCAGTTACTCTACCCTGGTGCTGAAGCCCTCTACTGCTGTATAACCTTAGATGGTGGCAGGCTTTCCTGGTCTCTTTGCAAAGGTAGGGTCTGTGGTGGATCAGGTGTATAGATCAGAGGCAGAGGCCTTAGGCATCCACAGTGGGAATAATGGGTTGAGAAGAACCTTGGGAGGAAGATACAAGGCTGAATCAGCTGACCTTCATGGAGTGCTGGGTAAGCCTTTTGGCTTGGCGGCAGACGGTGATGTGTCTTATTTTGAGTGTTTTTCTTTGCTTGTCTTGCTGAGCTAGACTGGACCCAAAAGTATAGCTGAGCATTGTCAAGGAGCCCAAACTTGCAGAGTGGTACTTGGATGGTAGGGTTAAGACTGGTGGCTGCTTACTGGGCAAAAACCAAAGGGTTCTCTTGCTAAATACTCCATTTTGCTTCGTCTGAACTCCCAGTGGTGTTGGGTAGAGAGTGGCATTCTTTCCTTTAAGTAGCATTGCAGCTTGTGCTCCTGTTCTCTCTCCTGTGGCTGCAGCACTGTGTCTTTGCAGACATTCATAGTCTAGCTCAGTTCTCACAGCGACCTGAAGTGGGGAACTTAATTTACCTCCCCAGTGCCACAGCTCATTCAGCTACAGACACTTGACCTTGTGGCTTGGGTCTGCAGAAGTGGCTGGACCTTGTCTTACTTGAGCCCTGGCTGCCTGGTTGAGAGGCAGGGGAACGTGGGACTCTAGCCAGACCCATGCCCACAGAAACCAAGCCCAGCAAAGGCCTGTCTCTGAGATGTTGGAAACACCATGTCTCCGAGGAGGTAATGCTGCAGATGGATGGAAGGTGTTTATCAGCCCCACTTTACGGTGGGATAGTGGAGGTCTGCTCAGGCACTGGGGCTGCCAGCAGTGTGCAGGATGCCTGGAGCTGGAACTCCAGGTTCCTGTCACATGCACGTGTTTGGAGTCTCTGTAGTCAAGAGTAGCAGCTCTCAGCATGACTTCACATTAGAATTATCTGAGGGCACCTTTAAAAAATCCAGGCTGCATCTCCTTCAAGCCCTAACAGAACCTCTGATGTGAGGAGGCTGGAGCCTCCATATCTCAGAACTCCTGCTCTGCTCTTGCTGGGTAGTTCAAGCTGACCTTGAACCTGTGTCTCTCCTGCCTCCACCTGCTAAGTGCTGGGATCAGGTGTGCACTGTACGCCTCTACACCTGCCTAGGGTTAGGATCTTTTCAAAAAGCACACACCATCATTTATTCATTGATTCCCTCTGGTTTTGGGCTGGGGATGGAGGTAGGAGAGTGGATTGTTGAACTTGAGGATAGAGTGTGGCTGAATTAGGGAAAAGTCTCTCGGGCTGGAGCTCACATAACCTAAGGTGATCCAGGACAGACCAGGGGCAAGGGGTTCCTCTGTTCTCAGTAAACTACCTTCCTCCATTTCTTCCAGGCCATGGTGGCGTGTTACCCAGGCAATGGCCTCGGCTACGTGAGGCATGTTGACAATCCCCACGGCGACGGGCGCTGCATCACCTGTATCTATTACCTGAATCAGAACTGGGATGTTAAGGTAGGGGGTGGGGGTTGGGGTGGTATGCTAATATTCTAGCTGGGGTTCTGTCCTCCACTTCTCTCAGCTCACAGGGCAGTAAGGTCTGAGGGCTCCTCTTTAGCGGACTGTGGCCCTCCTTTCCGGGAATGGTGCCATCTGCTTAGCCCCACCCAGACTTGTACCTCCCCCCCCCCCCTTCCTGTCCTTAGTAGCTTCCTGCCCATCTCCATGGCAATGTAGACTCTGGGCTGTCATTCATTTTAAGCGTCTGAGTGGTAGGAGGGAGTGATGTGTGCTAGCGCTGCGCTCCCTGGTGGGCACATGCATGCAGTCTAAGGCAGAGGCTACAGGCTTCACCAGTAGCCTTATCTGGCCTGCCCCTAGGTGCATGGTGGCCTGCTGCAGATCTTCCCTGAGGGTCGGCCAGTGGTAGCCAACATCGAGCCACTCTTTGACCGGTTGCTCATTTTCTGGTCTGACCGACGGAACCCACATGAGGTGAAACCAGCCTATGCCACCAGGTATGACCTGTACTTTAGGAATGTGCTCAGTTGCTTCCCCTCTGCCAAAGGTTTCTTAGATCCCCCCAACCCTCAGAGTGACAGGGGAGTGATGAGATGCTGAGAGGGCCTAAGTGGGACCCAGAATCAAGTGACATAAAAGGGTGGATGTGACACCAGAGGTGGCAACTAGAACTGCAGAGAACTGATCTGACTGCCTGATTTCCCAGGTACGCCATCACTGTCTGGTATTTTGATGCCAAGGAGCGGGCGGCAGCCAGAGACAAGTATCAGCTAGGTACCTGCTTTCCTCCTTTGCCCTTCCTAGTCCCTGTGTGCTACTAGGTCACAGTCCTTACCTTTTTTTTCTGGTGCTCAGAGTGGTACCCAGGGCCTTTGCCACGCTAGGCAAGTACTACCAGCCGCTCACACCCACAGCCCTTTCATCAGTCCCTTACACCTGGTCTTGCCTGCTTTCCTGCTGTCTCCAGCCTGAGTCCCACTTTTCTTTTAATGTTCTCCCCTTTGTCCAGGTTTCTTTCAGTGTCTCTGTCCCTTCCTAGTGATTCACAGTGTCTTGTTTTCGTCTCCTCCTCAGCATCGGGACAAAAAGGTGTCCAGGTTCCTGTGTCACAGCCAACTACACCCACCTAATGGCCAGTCCAGAGCTGCATGGATTAGCAGCTCCCTGCCTTCAGGGGAGCCCCGGGCCCAGCTGCAGCTCACTAGCCTCAGTGCCCACTCCCCACCTGTCACTGCTGCTGCTTCTGGCTTGCCTCCGTACTGCGTGCTGTGGCGGGCATAAGCGTCACTGAGGACCAACAAGGAGAGACCTCTGCTGCCCCGTGTTTGGGGCCGGGTTGTGACTTAGGCAGTGGCCAGTGTGGCTGGTGGCCTATGTCCTGCCATGGTCTGGTCCGTTGTGTGTTGAGCTGAGAGGAGGCAGGATTTGGGGTTGAGGTGAGTCATGGCCTCTTGCTGGCAAAGGTCTGTTGGGGGGGGCATACTCACACCCCCTCCCCACTCCTCCAGCCTGGAATGTGAAGTGACTCCCCAACCCCATTGGCTGTGGCACTTTATGGACTGGGATGCCATGGCTTGGGCAGACTAAGGTGCCACGAGGAGCATGGGTATGGAGGTCCTGCCAGCCAAGAAATAAAAGTTTACCTCAGAGCTGCACATACTTGTATTCCTCTTTGTAAATAGATTTACATGTACAGTTAGGGCAGCTAAGGAGATCAGGACCACTGAGGTCAGAGTAGTTGAGCCCAACCTCAGCGGGCCACCAGGCGGAGCTGGAAGACTGGTGGCACGTTGCCCAGTCCAGTGCACTGTGGAGTAAGGTTGATGTCGGCAGGACTTCCCACGGGGAGCAAGGAGAACTTCTGCAGGATGGCAGTGAGGAAGAGGAAGATCTCAGAGCGGGCCAGCCCAGCCCCCAGGCACATCCGCTTTCCTGTGCATATATGGGTACAGATGTGGGGTGAGCGAGCACCTGCCAGTTCCCCAGTGCTAGCCACTCGGGTCCCTCCCTCCTGGTCCAGACCTGGGGCAAAAGGCATGAAAGCATCGTTGTTCTGGAACTCGCCCTGGTCATCCAGGAAATTGGTGGGATTGAAATGATCAGGGTCCTTGAATTGGGTAGGATCCCGGTGCGCAGACACAAGCAGGGGAATCACAAATGTGCCCTGGGGGTACATACAGTTACTGTTACCCACAGACTGAGTGTGAGCATCTTACGAAGACCCTTTATATTTTTGTGCTTGGCACCTAACCCAGGGCCTTGCAGGTGCTGGGCAAGTTCTCCCACAGCTACACCCCCGCCCCTGAGATGATATTAATAGCGGGGAGGGGGGTCCTCACTGAGCCTAATCTCTGAATGGGCACTTATGCTCCCTTCTCCCAGTGCAGAATTCTCAGACTCCCTGTGCACCTTGGGCAAGAAATGGTTCCTGAGCTGTGTATCTCGGGTGAGAGCCCGAGGCAGCCCCAGTGGCAGCACGCTGATAAAGCGCTGGATCTCATGCAGCACCGCGTTGGTGTAGGGCAGGCGGGTACGGTCCTCCAGTCTGGGGGTGCGGGTCCGACCTACAGTGGCATCCAGCTCCTCTTGCACCTTGGCTGGGGTCAGCAGAGTCTGTGAGGTGTGCTTTACTACGTTCTGCCCCAGCTCCCCTCATTCATGCTCTGGGGAGGACCCAGTTCCCTGACCTGCCACCTCTGGGTACTTGAGCACCCTCTCTGGGGAGGACCCAGCTCCCTGACCTGCCACCTCTGGGTACTTGAGCACCCTCTCTGGGGAGGACCCAGCTCCCTGACCTGCCACCTCTGGGTACTTGAGCATTATGAGGAGTCCGTAACGCAGAGTGGTGCTTGTGGTCTCAGTGCCACCGAAGAAAAGATTGTGAGTGGTCATCACCAGTGTCTCATCCTGGAAATGGCTTTCCAGGTCCTGCTGTTCCTGTGGACAGAGGGAAACTAATGCCTGCTGCTCGGTGGGAAGGGTAGGGATTAGGGCAGCAGGAACATGTACCTTATCCATTTGGTCAAGGAAATGATCAATGAAGTCACGGGGTTCCCCAACCCGTCGTGACTGCCGGTGCCACCGAATTTGCTCAGCGATGAAGAGTCGGAGCTCTTGGAAGTTTTTGAAGATTCGGTGGTGGGGACCAGGGATCCAGTCCATGAAGGATGGGAACATATTGTATATCTGGAGAGACAGGGTTCTATTTGTTTGTTTGTGAGATGTATCACTGTGTAGCTAACCTGGATCTCAATCTGTAGACCAGGATGGCCTCAAACTTAAAGAGAGTGCTGAGATCAAAGGCACGTGCCACCACCCCCTGCTGAAAGCCTTAATACAGTCTTGGAGAAGGCTGTGGTTTCCCAATGGGGAGATTAAAAGAGGATTTTGTGGGTTATAGAACTCTGTCATTCAGTCTACAGTCTTGACACTTGCGTCTTAATGAGCTACTGTAGGTAGGGCTGTGTATGCCCCTGGGGGTTGGCATAAGGCTGTTCCTAAAAGGGAGGAATTGGAGCCCAACCTCTCACCTCACCCCATCGGGAACTCATGATGCGGAAATTGTCACTGAAGAGGTCCAGGAGCCTCAGGAACTCCGGGTCCCCATAGTTATAGCGCTTTCCGAAGACCACAGCACAAATGACATTTGACACGGCGTTATCCAATAGCTGCCGGGGGTCAAATGGAGCTCCTGGGGTAATAAAGCTGGCTAAGTAAGGAGACCCTCACCCTCAAGCCTCTGAATAAGATGGTTTGATACCCTCACACAAAAGCCGTGGTCCCTCCACCTAGCTCCTTGGAATCTGCCTTGCACCAAAGCATTTTGGCGCTCTGTCAGTCACACCCCTTCGCCCCCACTCCTACCCCCCAACCAGCTACTTCGTCTTTCCCTGCCAGGCCGCACCCATGATGGCTTGAAATTCGTCCAGCACGCATGCCGCCTCCTCCAGGATGCGATCCTCTATGGTCCTCGTTCCTACGCCAAGCTCCCTCATCACCCCAAGTGCAAAGTTGCGTAGCGTCTTCCAGCGAGGCCCATTAGAAAACACTATGCCTACAGTGAGAACCAAAACGAGTTGGCCACGCAGGGTCCAGTCGCTTGCCACTCTTGGGGACTTCTTAATTGCTTTGCTTTTTTTCCCAGCCCATGTGCCCTGATCCTGCCTTTGCGGGTCGGATCCCTGACCAGCGCTTGCTCTCCAGAGTTTAGGTACTTAGGCTCCTATTGGCTGCGTTGTGAATGTCGATTGAGCCCCAATTCTTAACGGTTCGCCCTCATTAGCGGCACTCTATTAGGCCCCGCCCATTTTGTCCGACTGGTCTAGTATTCGCTCCACCCACCCTAGGCCTCACCGTTTCCGTGGGTGAAGCGTTCGAAGACAGCCATGGCCCCACGGCCGGAGAATGCATCCGTCTGCAGCACTAATGCATCCCGCAGTGCCTTGTAGCCGCACAGCACCACTGCAGGGCGCGGGCCCAGCCACACGGTGAACACTGGGCCCCAGTGGCTGGAGAGCTATGGGGAGTGGTGCTCAGAAGTACTCAGTCCAGGCTTGTGATCTCCATGGAGACCTCAGAGCCCTCGTCTTTCTCCGCCCTAAAAGTTTCCGTCTCGGCCCCTCATTTCCCAGGTCCAGGAGTTCTAAATCCCTGCTCCCTTTTCAGACCCAGGAATCTAGCCCAAGCTCTCAAACACATGTCTATACCCTAGCCCTCCTCTCTCAGACCTAGGGATCCTGCCACAGCCCTCCTTCCTCAGACTCCCGGTTCCAAGACCCGCTCTCCTCCCTCAGACACAAGGGTCCAGGCCCCACCCTCCTCCCTCAGACACAGGGGTCCAGGGCCCACTTGCTCCCTCCAGACACAGGTGTCCAGGCTCCCTATCCTCTCAGCTGTCGCCTTTCGGTAAACCAGGATTTCTACCCTCTCTTCTGGGCACGATAGCACCTTCACAAATCCAGAGTTCTGCTCTCCCAGCCCACAGCAGGAGCTACCTCCATGAGTACACGGTCCAAGTGTCCAGACTGCAGCTGCAGCAAATTCCCCAGCAAAGGCAGTGGCTTGGGCCCAGGGGGTAAGCCTCTCTGCAGCTGAGCTCGGCGGACCAGCCAACCCCACCACGCAAGCATCAGCATCAGAACCGGCAGCAGCAGCGCTGCCACGCAGGTGACCATCGTGCCTGAGATCCTTGATGCCTGGATCCCTTGGCAGCGGTTTAATTTGCAGGGAGTTTTAAGGAGGGAGCAGTAGGGCGGAGATTGGTGTGGGAGGGGTGAGAGTCTGGGGCTGCTCTCTTCCCTGCACCTTGCCCCCAGGAATTCTTCCAGTTCTCCTCACATGTGTTCTCCCCCAGGCGTCGTGCTCTGTGTGTGTGTGTGCGCGTGTGTGCGTGCGTGTGTGTGTGTGTGTGTACACGCGAGTATGGCCTTCAGCCTGCCATTTTCATGTAGAAACTCAGCCAGGTGCCCAGGTGCTACATCCTCTCAAGACCCTAGTACCTGTAGACCTGTGTGTTCTTCTGGACCATACCTCCAAATAACAGACAGGTGTGTATCTCTTGCTTCCTGAATACATTCTCAACTCCTACAGCCACTACGGATATCACTGACCTGGCATGCCTTGTGCCCTGGGCCAGTGGTTCCTAAAAACTCATACCTGGGACTTTATCAGTTCTGTTGCTTTTCTTTCTTCTTTATAAATTTTATTTAATTTTATGTTTTTGGGTGTTTTGCCTACCTATATGTCTCCGCACCAGATGTATTCCTGGTGCTCAGGGAGGCCAGAGAGGCTCAGATCCCCTGGAACTGGAGTTACAAATGATTGTGAGCTGCTAAGTGGGTCTTGAGAACTGAACACCCACAGCTGGTTGGGTGTGGGTCCTCTGGAAGTGCAGTAAAAGGTCTTAACCACCTTGCAACTCCCCTCCTCTACTTCCCCTTTTAAAAGATTGGATTTCATCATATAGTCCAGACTGGTCTGAAATTCATGCTCCTGCCTCAGGCTCTTAAGTGCTGGCTTTAAAGGTGTGCACCTCTATGCCTGGCTTTCTCCATTGCTCCCGGAAGCCTGTATGCTGTTGGTTTCTGTACTTTCCCCCTTGCTTGCTGCTCTTCCCTAGGCTCTGGTGCCACCAGCCTTGCAGTTTCTGGGAGACTTTCGCATTCATTCTGCCCCAGAACGTGGGCTGCCTCCACCCCCAGGCTCTGGCTTTCTTTCCAAGTGCCAAGTCTGTTACTATACCATCTCGTCTCCAGCCCCCCAGAATCCTCAGGAGGAAGCCCTATCTGAGACCAGGCCATGATAGCATATGCATATCTCTTTATGAGCCCCTTGCTCAAGGGACGCACGTGGAGGGGCCCACTCGGGCCTGCAGAGCCCTTGGGTGGGGCCAGTCAGTTCTCAAGGACAGACTGTTCGGGAATGTGGTCCACCTTCCTGCCCCTCCCTTGCCTGTTGGATCCAGTTTTCCTGCCTGGCAGCCATCCCAGACCTAGGGGGTAAGGTAGGGGCCCTGGAAGAGGCTGGGGCTGACTTGTTTCTGGGACTGTCTCCGCGTCCCTCTCTGGTTCTTTTTCAGTCTCCCTCCGATCTACGTGCTCCTCTCCTCCCTATACCGGCTTCTCTCTCTCTATGGGCCTCTGCCTCTGCCTTCTTTCTCTCTCCTCCTTCATTCCCCTAGCCCACCATGTCTCTTTCCGTCTCTGTATGTCTCCAGTTTTATCTTTTCTGTCTTTCCGATATTTATTTTACGTGTGTGAGTGTTTTGCTTGCATGTGTGTCTGGTGCCTGGGGAGTCAGAAAACGGCATCCTACCCTGTGGAACGATAGTTCCAGAGAGCTATAGGCTGCCAAGTGAATGCTGGGAACCAAACTTGGGTAAAAACAAGTGCTCTCAACTGTTGAACCATTTCTCCAGCCCCCACCCACCCACTTGTTAAGACAGGGGCTCAGGTATCCCAGACTGCTCTGCAACTCTGTGTGTAGTCAAGGATGACTTTGAACTCCTGATCCTTCTGCCTCCACCTCCTGAATGTTGAACATAATTATAGGCATGAGTCAGCACAGCATTTTATACAGTGCTGGGTAATGGAGCCCAGGCGTCTGTGAAAGCTGGACAAGAATCCTATCAGCTGCGCAACATCCCCGCCCTCCCGTGTCGACCTCAGCATCCTCCATCAGGTCTTCGCCTCTGCAGCATCCTCCTTTTGAGGGGCAGTACCCTTACTCGGGGGGGCGGGGCTAACTGTACTGGAGGATGAGATGTTCTTCCTGCCCAGTCCTGCCCCCACAGGTCAGAATGTTGTTGTTACTGGTTTTTTTTTTTTGATTGTTTGATTGATTTTTTTTTTTTTTTGTTTTTGTTTTTGATTTTTCGAGACAGGGTTTCTCCGTGGCTTTTGGTTCCTGTCCTGGAACTAGCTCTTTTAGACCAGGCTGGCCTCGAACTCACAGATATCCGCCTGCCTCTGCCTCCCGAGTGCTGGGATTAAAGGCGTGCGCCACCACCGCCCAGCTATGATGGGTTATTTATATTAGAGTCTGGGTTTCTCTCCAACTCCTGGTCCCTCTTTTCATTGTGTTGGGCTGCACCCTGGAGTGTCAGCTTTTCAAACCCAGGATTTTTTTAAACCCTGTTTTCTACTTGAAATAATTTTATTTTCTCTTTTTAATCAAGTTTTATTAGCACATATTGTCCATATTAACAGGTTTAGTTATGACATTTTCTTTTTTTTTTGACATTTTCATAATACATATAGAATGCATTTGATCATGTTCTCCCACCCCTTCACCCTCTCTTGTCCGACCCCACCACCACTGATCCCCTTCCTCTTCCTAGCTCGCTCTTCTATTTTCATATCTTTTTTCTTTTTGTCAACCAATGAGTTTAATTGGGATCAATTACAGGAGAGCATGAAGAACTCATTGGTGGCTACACCACCAAAGACATGTCTCTTACCCTCCCAGCAACCATTAATTGCCTGTTGATCCTCAGGGAGGGGCAGGGCTTTGTGAACTCTAACCCCTCCAAAAGCAGGGATCTCCCCCTACCAATTAAAAAAAAATTGGGCAGGTATGGTGGCGCACGCTTCTTAATCCCAGCACTCTGGAGTCAGAGGCAGGCCGATCTCTCTGAGTCTGAGGCCAGCCTGGTCTAGGGTATGGATTCCAGGACAGCCAGAGCTACGCAGAGAAACACTGTCTCGAAAAACAAAAGACAAACAAAATAATTGTGTTTATGTGAGTCCTTGTGTGTGAGGGTGTGTATGAGTGGACACCAGAGGCCAGGGGCTGATGTTGCCTGTCTTCCTCAGCTGCTTCCCACCTGATTTTTTGAGATACAGTCTCTTATTGAACCTCCCAGGCTCAGCTGGATTGGCTGGGCAGCAGGCTCTGGGGTCCCCCGTCTCTGCCATCTCAGCACGGGGAATGTAGGTATGTACAACAGTGCCTGGTTTTTACATGGCTGCTAGGGTGGAATTCACATCCTCATGCTTGTACAGCGAGTGTACCGAATGATCCATCTCCTCAGACCCAGTCTTGATCACTTTTTTGTGAGGGAGCTTGAGGCAAGGTTTCCCTGTGTAGCCCTGACTGTCCTTGGAACTCACTTTGCAGACCAGGCTGGGTTTGAACTCAGAGATCCGCCTGCCTCTGCCTCCTGAGTGGGATTAAAGGTGTGTGCCACTACCTCCTGACTTAAAGTCTGAACCACTTTTAAAAACATTTTATTTTTGAGGTAGGGACCTCACTGTGCAATGCAGCCTGGCTGTGAATTCTCCATCCTCCTGTCTTAGCCTTTCAAGTGCTGAGAACACAAATATGGCCCACTGTGCCAGGCTGGCGTCTGTAACCTAAAAGTCTAAAGGAGGTCTTGGTGCAAAGTAAGTCTCTTGTTCTGTGATTTTCAAGTCACACCCATTTCTCACCTTCAGACCATCTGTATCCCTCTCCGTCTTCTCTGTATCAGTTACTTTTCTGCTGCTGTGATAAAAAAACACTTCCCAGCAACCATTTATTGCCTGTAGATTCCCAGGGAGTGGCAGGGCCTTGTGAACTCCAACCCTTTCAAAAGCAGGGATCTCCCCCGACCAATTAAAAAATTGGAAGGGTTTATTTGGGAATAAGTCCTGCTGTGTCAGGGAAGCACGGGAGGCAGCAAGAAGCAGACATGGAGCAGACGCTAAAAGCTCACACCGTTGCAGTTTGTTTTTTACTCTACTTTTTGGGGGCCCACTACCCAGCTCCCAAATAAATCACACAGAAGTGTTTTCTTTCTTATAAATGCCCCGCCTTAACTTGGCTTGTTTCTAGTCAGCTTTTCTTAACTTATCGCATCTATCTTTTGCCTCTAGGCTTTTACCTTCTTCTATTTCTGTGTATCTTTTCCCCCTTCTTATTCTGTGTCTGGCTGTGTGACTGGGTGGTTGGCTCCTTCTTTTCTAGCCCCTTGATCTCTCTTTTTCTCCTTCTATTTGTTCTCTCTGCCTACCAGCCCCACCTATCTTTCTGCTGCCTTGCCATTGGCCATTCATTTCTTTATTAGACCAAATCAGGTGTTTTAGACAGGTAAAGTGACACAGCTTCATAGAGTCAAACAAGTGCAATGTAAAAGAGAGCAGCTCAAGGTCCAAATCAGGAGCAGAAGGAGAGAGAGCACGAGCAAGGAACTTAGGACCATGAGGGGTGCATCCACACATTGAGACAGTGGGGATGTTCTATCAGGAACTCACCAAGGCCAGCTGGCCTGGGTTTGAAAAAGCATGGGATAAAATCGGATTCGCTAAACATAGTGGACAATGAGGACTGCTGAGAACTCAAGAACAATGGCACTGGGTTTTGGTCCTACTGCACGTACTGGCTTTGTGGGAGCCTAGGCAGTTTGGATGCTCACCTTACTAGACCTGGATTGAGGAGGGTGGTCCTTGGACTTCCCACAGGGCAGGGAACCCTGATTGCTCTTAGGGCTGACGAGGGAGGGGGACTTGAATGGGGGAGGGGGAGGGAAATGGGAGGCGGTGGCGGGGAGGAGGCAGAAATCTTTAATAAATAAATAAACAAATAAATTAAAAAAAAGAAAGCAGCGTATCTTTGCATCATTAAACAAATATTCCACACCATAAACCAGTGTGGCACATCTTAAAATACTGTTCTAAAACATCGCATCTTGAACTTGCAAGCAGGAATTAGAAAGCACGCTGGGACCAGTGCCACTCTTTCACTCTCAAAGCCCACCTCCGGCGGCATGCTTGCTGCAGCAAGGCCCATACCTCCTAAGCACCACCAGTGGGGAAACCAAATACTCAGACGCCTGAGACTATGGCGGACATCTCATCCAAACCACCACATTTTATTTTGGTCCTTCTCATAATTTGGTTTCTGTTTTAGAATGTCTATGTCTCCCTTCTCCCTGGGCATCCCTGTCTCCCTTTTTTCGGTGCCTCTCTTTGTCCTCTGGCTGCCCTTTCTCTTCAGCTCACACCCGGTATAGCAGGGCACCTGTGTTGGGGAGCATTTTTTGGCAGAGTCCTGCAAGGTTGCTGCTCTTCAATAATCCCTTGGCTGAACGGGAGTCCAACCTGGATGTTTAAGATGTTAGCTGCTAAATCTTTAAGTCTTTAGATGTGCTAAACCCGGAGCTTTTGGTACCCTTCATTAATATTACCCTTTGTAATAATCCTTCTTCCCATACCAAGGATAGAGTCTAGGGCTTCATCCCCTCCCTCCGCTCAGATTTATGGGGGTTAGAGATATGGATCAGTGGTTAAAACCGCCTGTAATTCCATTCCAGGGGATCTGATACCCTCTTCTGGCTGTATGTTTATGCGTGCCATGTGCATTTCTGGTGCCTCATGTCTGCAGGCCCCCGACACACACATGGCATGCATAAATATATGCAAACAAAACATTCATACATATAAAACAAATCTTAAAAGTATTTTTTTATTATTTTTAAATTATGTGTATGTGTGTGTGTTCATGTGTGTGCATGTGCACAAGAGTGCAGGTGACAATGGAGTTCAAAGGGCACCAGATCCCCTAGAGCTGGGGTTACAAGCGGTTGTGTGCCACCCAACACGATGCTGGGAAACCAAGTGAGATCTTCTGAAAAAGAAGCAAGTGCTCTTAATCTTAAGCCACCTCTCCAGCCTGTGCCTTTGCATTCTAAAATAAGGCTCTCATAGGTGGGTTCTAGCCCAGCATTCTACCACCAAACTACTCCTGCAGATCTCATTGGTGGACTCTGGGCAAACATTTCTGATATTGAGCCATATGCCTCACATTTCCAATTATTTTTTATTGCTGTGACCAAATTCCCAACTTAAGGAAGGAAAGTCAGAGAAGGATGTTGGCGCAGATCCCCTAGAGCTGGGATACAAGAGGTTGTGAGCCACCTGATGTGGATGCTGGAAGCTGGACTTAGTCCTCTGCAGGGGTAGCAAGCTCTCTTAACTCCAGCCCTAGACACATGTTTAAATCAGAACACTCTATATCTGGTTCCTGACATCTCTGTTCATCTCAGAATGTAAAGGGAAGTTCATCTCCAAAAGCCCCTATAGTCCTTGTTGTTGTTGTTTTTGTTTGTTTTTTTTGTTTGTTTGTTTTGTTCCAATTTTTCGAGACAGGGTCTCTCTGTGTAACAGTCCTGGCTGTCCTGGAGCTCGCTTTATAGACCAGGCTCTCCTCAAACTTAGAGATCCACCTGCCTCTGCCTCCCGAGTGGTGGGATTAAAGGCGTGTGCCACCACCGCACATCAGGTCCCTATAGCCTTAACAGATTCAAAACTGTCCAAAAGTTCAACACCCCCTTTTTGTTTTGGGATGGGGTCTCTCTTTGGCTATCCTGGAACTCACGGAAGTGTGCCTGTCTCTGCCTCCCAGGTGCTGGGATGAAAGTGTGCACTGCCATGCCTGACCAAACTCTCTTTTGAGACTCAGTCTTTAACTTAAACACTTATAAAATAAAAATGTAAAAAGCTGGAGGTGTGGGTGTGGTTTTTAGAATTTGGACACCCAGAACCCAGGTTGTTGCTTGGTGAATGCGGCAGCCCAGGTGTAACTCCGGTGCTCAGAGATGGGGATGGGGATCCTGGAGCAAGCTGGCTAACTAGATTAGCTGGACCTAACTAGATTAGGTTAAACTAAGAGAACCTGCATCAATGAACAAAGTGGCTGATGGCTGACGAGAACTCCCAATGTCAGCCTTGGAGCTCCACACACATATGTACCCACACACATGAAAATATGCATACACACATGCACACACAGTGTGCACACATATACATACCAAAATGTTTTAAAATTCCAACTTACATCCTTTCAATGGACAATGGTACATATTAAAATTCACCATCTGGGGTGGGGAAACAAGGGAATTAGTGAGAGAAGATTGGATCAAAGCAACACCCAAATCCACCAGGGAAACCACTAAACTCTGACACTCCATGTCCAGCATCTAGAGCAGTGGTTCTGAACTTGTGGTCATGAGCCCTTTGGAGAGTCAAATGACCCTTTCGCAGGGGTTAACTAAGACCTTCAGAAAACACAGATATTTACATTATTATTCATAACAGTAGCAAAATTACAGTTAGGAAGTAACAACAAAAATAATTTTATTGTTGGGGTCGCCAGGACCCCAGGAACTGTATGAAAGGGTCACAGCATTAGGTAGATTGAGAAACACTGATCTAGAACTTGAAGCGTTCTATGAACTCCAAGGGTGTGGTAATCCCTACCCCTCTAGTTCTGCTACTGCTGCAGGCTGGACTCCAACTCCATAACTGCAGCATCTCAGTATCCCGGGGAGACCACAGCCTCACACAGTAGTCTCGTGGGGCCTCCTTGTAGGGCGTCTGACCCTGCTACGAATTGCTTGCCTTCGGTGGCTTTCTGGAACCTCGGTGCAGGCCTCCATGACCCCATAACTCATGTATTTTTGAATGTCTCCCAAATCAGGACCACATTGCTTATATGGCCAAGTTCTGCGTCTGGATCAAGATATTGTCTAAGTGAGGCTTTCTATTGCTTGATAAAGCTCCATAACCCAAAGCAACTTGGGGTGTAAAGGGTTTATTTCAGCTTACAGCTCTCAGGTCCCTCTCCCTCACAGAGGCAACCCAGGGCAGAAGCTGAAACAGAGGCTACGGAGGAATGTAGCTTGCTCTCAGTGCTCAGCCAGGACCACTTGCCGGAGGGTGGACCCACTCACAATAAGCTGAACCCACTCACATCGATCTGATGGAAACAGTTCCTCAGTTAGCCGTCCCCTTTCCCAGAGAACTCTGGCTTTTGCCGGGTTGATGAGACACTACCCACCCTTTCCAGCAGCTTTAGTGGTCTCTGCTCTCCTGGGCTGCGGAACCTGGCAAACACTTGCCCAGGTGGTTGCTACAAGCAGGGAGCCCTTTTGGTGGCGTTCTCAATCCTCAGCCACTCTCCTTTCAAATGACTTTGTATTTTCTCAAATTGGAGCCTTCAGTGAGTGGCGTTTTACATTCGAGACTCTGTTCGTCGGTCAGATGAAACTCAGGGATCTTCTTTACTGGCTCTCATCTCTTTAGCAGTTACTGATGCTTTGTCTGTGCCCTCCTTGTTGGGTACTGTAAACTCTCCCATTCTTTTTCTCTGCCAAACTGCACGTATCCCCAGACATTTCAGTTCGTCCTGTCACAGATCCGAGGAAGTGTAGTCACCACACTACAGCTGAATGCCAATGCTATTTTAGAATCTCCTCCACCAAAGTAGTGTGTTACTCAAAAGAATAGATACTTTTTCATTTGTTCCTTTCTTTGTTTTGAGACAGAGTCTTACAGTGTAGATCAGGCTGACCTTCAACTCAGAGATCTACCTGCCTTGGTCTCCTGATTGCTGAGATTAAAGGCATGAGCCACCACCTGCCTGTTTTTATTTTTATTTTATTTTATTTTATTTTTGATTCTTTACTTTAGTCTTTGGAACAGGGTTTCTCTGTGTAGCCCTGGTTATCCTGGAACACAGTCTGTAGACCAGGCTGGCCTCGAATTCAGAGATCTGCCTGCCTCTGGCTTCCAAGTGTTGGGATTAAAGCTGTGTGCCACCACTGGCCAGCTGGCTGTTTTTATTTTTATTTATAGGTGTATCTGTTGTCTGTGAGTATGTATGCCATGTGTGGGCAGTGCTTGCAGAGCCAGAAGAGGTCATGAGAGCTCCTGCAGCTGGCATCACAAAACTCAGCTGTCTGACATGGGTGCTGGGAATCGAACTTGGGTCTTCTGCAGGATCCGTGTATACTCAGCCACTGAGCCATCTCTCCAGCCCAAGTCTGTTACATTTGAATTTAGCCTCATTCGAAATGTTAAGGTCTGGGTAGAATTCAGTCAGATTCTTAGATGGAATGCATCTTAGTTTGGGTTACCGTGGCTGTGATGAAACACCATGACCAAAAGCAACTTGGAGAGGAAAGGGTTTGTTTGGCTGACATATTCAGAGTCACGGTCCACTGAGGTAGGAGCTCAAACTGAGCGGGAACCTGGAGGCAGGAGCTGATGCAGAGGCCATGGAGGGTGCGGCTGACTGGCTTGCTCCCATGGCTTGCTTGACTTGCTTTCTTCTTTCTTTCTTTCTTTCTTTCTTTCTTTCTTTCTTTCTTTCTTTCTTTCTTCCTTCCTTCCTTCCTTCCTTCCTTCCTTCCTTCCTTCCTTTCTTTCTTTCTTTCTTTCTTTCTTTCTTTTTTTTTCTTTTTCGAGACAGCGTTTCTCTGTGGGTTTTGGAGTCTGTCCTGGAACTAGCTCTTGTAGACCAGGCTGGTCTCAAATTCACAGAGATCTGCCTGCCTCTGCCTCCCAAGTGCTGGGACTAAAGGCGTGCGCCACTACTGCCCGGCTTGACTTGCTTTCTTATAGAACCCAGGACCACAATGGGCTGGGCGCTCCTTCATCAATCACAAACTAAGAAAATGCCCTACAGACGACTTTGCCCGTGTCAAGTTTACATAAAACTAGTCAGTCCAGAACGCTGCACAAATGCTTCTAGCCCAGTTCCCAGTAGATCCTCTATTCCCCTCTGAAACGAAAACAGACCTCCCAGATCTGCTTTTGCTGGAGAGCATCTACTGTCTAGGTTGGCCTACTGTGGCCTCACTGCCTCCATTTCCCTCTCCTCTGTCTCCTTTACTTTGCCTGAAATAGCGAGATGTCGTTGTCCTTTTCCTTCCCTTATGAGTCACCTTGGCACCCTTGCCGCACGGATCATCCTTCAGAAGACAGCGATTATTCGTGACGGCTGCCCCTGGGGCAGGAGTGATTGATCACCTTGTAGGTGTCAGGCCCCTTCAGTCAAGCATGGCAGCGAGGTTGGCACCTTTAGGACTGCCTTGTAGAGTGAGAATCGAGGCAGCTATGAATGGGACCACACCCTGGTCAGATTAATAGTGCTATAATTGTGCCAATTCTGCCTCCCTCGCTCCGTTGTTTCCCCATTTAAACCTAAAGCTAAAGTCAGCACGCCAATGCCAGGCTTAGAGGACACTTGAAACTTTTATCTGTTCTTCTTTCCAACTCTCTCACTTTCACGATTACTTGGCTCTTTAATTGATTTATTGTGGAACAGAGGCTGAGCTTAGCGCTCTCTCTCTCTCTCTCTCTCTCTCTCTTCTTTGAGACAGGGTCCCCACTCTGCATCTCTAGCTGTCCTGAACTCACTCTGTCAATCAAACTCACAGAGATACACCAGCCTCTTCCTCTAGAGTGCTGGGGTTATACGCATGTGCCCCTATGCCAGGCTGAACCTAGCTTTTGGGGGCTGCTGGAGCTCAGACTTTGCCATAAAGGATTTGCTAGAGGCTGTGGAGATGGCTCAGTGGTGAAAAGCGCTTGTTGCTCTTGCGGAAGACTCAGGTTAGGTCCCCAGCATCCACATGGCAGCTCACAACCGTCCATGACTCTAGTTCCAGAGGATCTGATGCCTTTTTCTGACCTCCACGGGAACCAGGCACACATGTGGGGCACAGACACATGAAGGCAAAACACTCATACATAAAACATAAGTAAACATAAGAAAAGTGAAACAAAAAAATCCAAACCAAGAGCTTGGTACCAAACCTTTGTGGACCCAGCCTCCATTACTGTTTGCGTTTCTTTCAGCAGTTCGGTCTCCAAACTCCCTCCAAGAAGGCCCTGCTCCGGGCCCTCCACATTTCTCCCACACGGCAGTGCACAAGGCCCTCGAGCCGCCTGTCCCAGCTTGTCACAGCATCAGCCCTGCTCTGTGCTCCGTGCTGCTGGCCTTCTGTCTTATGTTTCTTGTTTCCGTGACCAAACATCTGGGAAGAAGCCTTGGATGGAGTGGCAAGGAAGAATATCGGGAAGGCATGCACAGGAACGAAGCAAGCCTTTAGGTCTTAGGATATAGCACATTCCGGGCAGGTGGCGGTGCAGCATGCCTTTACTTCCAGCACTTGGGAAACAGGCGGGTGGATCTCTGTGAGTTCGAGGTCATCCTGGTCTACAGCTAAGTTACACAGTGAAACCCTGTTTCAAACCCCACCACCCCTCCCTCCCAAAAAAAGAAAAGAAATACCACATTCTAGTTTTCTGGAGGGGGAAATGGTGTTGGGCAGGTGTCCTCCCTTTGTCCTTAGTGTGTCAGCCCTCTGAATGCTCTAAGCTCAGTGGTTCTCAACCTTCCTAATGCTGCGACCCTTTAACCTCTTGTTGTGGTGACCCCCAAACGTAGTTATTTTCGTTGCTCTGTCATAACTATGATCTTGCTACTGTTATTGTTCAGGTAGAAGTTTCACCCCAGCCCCTGGCATCCATATATCCTAAGAGTCTGGAATGTTTGGGGGGGACGCTCCACTCCAAGTCCCCTCCCCATCTCTCTCCAAACCCTGCTGCATCTCCGAAAGCCCGCAAAATGATGACCTCTGCCCCCCCAAATGCTGGGATTAAAGGCATGCACCACCACTACTCAGCAAGTTACTTTTTGTTAATTGTTTCTGTTGAGCTATATGTTTTTCTCTGCTCCCTTCCCTTCCTCTTCCTTCCCCTCCTATCCTCTTCCATGATTCCCATGCTCCCAATTTTCTCAGGAGATCTTGTCTTTTTCTACTTCTCATGTACATTAAATCCATGTATGTATGTCTTTCTAAGGGTCCTCATTATTGTCCAGGTTCTCTGGGATTCTGATTTGTAGGCTAGTTTTCTTTGCTTTATGTCTTAAAGCCACTTATGAGTGAGTACATATGATACTTGTATTTCTGGGTCTGGGTTACCTCACTCAATTTAATGTTTTCTAGATCCATCATTTTCCCACAAATTTCAAGATGTTATTATTTTTTCCAGCTGTATGGTACTCCATTGTGTAAATGTACCACATTTTCCTTATTCATTCTCCGGCTGAGGGGCATCTAGGTTGTTTCCAGGTTCTGGCTATGACAAATAATGCTGCTATGAACATAGTTGAGCACATGACCTTGTGATATGGGTCTGCATCCTTTGGATATATACCCAAAAGTGGTATTACTGGGTCTTGAGAAGGTTGTTTCCTAATTTTCTGAGAAATCGCCACACAGACATCCAAAGGGGCTGTACGAGCTTGCATTCCCACCAGCAATGCAGAAGTGTTCCCTTTACCGCACAATCTCTCCAGCATAAGTTGTCATCAGTGTTTTTGATCTTGGCCATTCTTAAAGGTGTAAGGTGGAATCTCAGAGTTGTTTTGATTTGCATTTCTCTGATGGCTAAGGATGTTGAGCATTTCCTTAAGTGTCTCTCAGCCATTTTAGATTCCTCTGTTGAGAGTTCTCTGTTTAGGTCTGGACCCCACTTTTTTTTATTGGATTATTTGTTCTTTTGATGACGAATTTCTTGAGTTCTTTGTATATTTTGGAGGTCAGCCCTCTGTCCGATGTGGGGTTGGTGAAGACCTTTTTCCGTTCTGTAGGCTGCCATTTTGTCTTGTTGACCCTGTCCTTTTCAGCAAGTTACTTTTTATTAACTAGTACTGCCGTCGAAATCAGTCATCAGAGCCAGGCATGGTGGCACACTCCTTTTATCTCAGTACTTGGGAGGCAGAGAGAGGCCGAACTCTGTGAGTTCGAGGCCAGCCTGGTCTATAGAACCAGTTCCGGGACAGCTAGGGATACATAGTGAGACCTTGTCTCAAAAAACCAAATCAAATAAATAGATTAAAAATAAAATTAGCCATCACGTCTTCTGTTGCTTGAATATGTCTGTCTGAAAGAGGTGCAGGAATAGCCCCAGGTTAAAGTCCACTGTCATGTTTTGGAAAAGAAGAAAAAAGACGGACATAGGCCCTGGATGACTCAGACCGGGCTGAGTGGTCCAGCCTTCTTTTCATACCTCCTCCCTCTCCACAAAGTACTCTGTGTCCCTGAGCCCCCCAAGATGGAACTTTGAAGCCACAGCACCCCTTTTTCTCAACATTGCTGACCCTTGAATAAACTTCTACCAACTTTTGTCTCCTGATATTGGCCTTGGTGTGGTAGGAAGTCAGATTTCTAATTCCAGAATAATTGGTTTCATTACCCAAGGTCTCTCTCTGCTGTTCCTGTGACTTCTTGTCTCTGTCTGTTTTAGTGCCCCCACCAGGACTAGGCATTGTACCTAGAGCCTGAATAAGCTTTGTTACTTAGTCACCCAGCTCCTCACTGGTAAACTCTAGGGAAGCACTCTATCACTGAGTCAGGCCTGGCCCCCTCACTGGTAAATTTTAGGTAAGTGCTCTTCCACTGAGCCACACCTCTAACCCCTCACTGGGGGATTCTAGGCAGGGCCTCAACTCTCTTTTTACTTTTTGTTTTGAGACAAGATCCCACTAAGTTGCTCCAGTCTGGCCTTAAACTTGCTAAGATCCTGCCTCAGCCTCCCGGATATCTGGGGTTGTAGACCTGCACCAACAGACCTGGCTTCTGAGACCAAGCCTCACTCACTATTGCAGCCCATGGCTGGCCTTGAAGTCAGAACCACTTGTTCCAGCCTCCCGCGTGCCTAGGTGCAGATATGTCCCACCACGCCTCGGTCTCTTTTCAGCATCTTCATGTGCTCCTCCTTGCCTCTCTCCCTGGGCTTCTTCGTGCCTGTTCAGGTTCTGAACTGGACTTGTGATCTCCCTGTAGGGATTAAGAAGTTAATATCCCATGTCAAGATTATCTATAGGCCTCACCCAGGCCAGCCTCGGGCTCTGCAGAGCATGTCCCAACTGCTGATGGCTTTGGGGAGACTCTTTTCAAGGTAGACCTCTCTCCTTAGTGCTGCCTGTGGCCGGGAGCCAGATTCACTGTGCCTGCAGCTTGGAAGGAAAGCTGTCCTCAGCAGAATGTCAAGTTGTCAGGGTCGGTACTGAGCTGTGAAGCTTCATGCCTGAGATGATTTCCCCACCCTACAGGGAGAAATTGCAGATCAAAAGACTTGGCTTGTGTTTGTGGGGGTGGGGTATGGAGTGTTGGTGTGTGAGGGGTGAGAGCCTATCTTCCTACACCCTACTGCCTCTACACATGGTTCTTATCTTTACTCATTATCTTTATATTGCTGTTGTTTCCAGGAATTATATTTAGAGCACTGCACATGCTCTGCCATTGAGCCACACCCAGTCCCTCACTCAGGGATTCTAGGCAGGGGCTCTACCCCTGAGAGAAGACCCCAGCCCCTCACTGTGGGATTCTGGGCAAGTCCTTTACCACTGATCCATTTCACCAGACCCCACCCCCCAGGTAGATTCTGGGCAAGTACTCTAACACTGAGCCACACTCCAACCCCTCACTGGGGGATTCTGGGCAAGCTCTATACTGTTGAGTAACATTTCAAGCCTTTTTACCCCTCATGGAAGGTGGGGACAGGGTCTCATTATGTAGCCCTGACTGGCCTGGAACTCACTATGTTGAACTCATAACTATCTGCCTCTGCCTCCCCAGTTCTGGGATTAAACACATGGGCTACCATGCTTAGCTTCTAATCCCTTTTACTTTTTGAGACAAGTTCTCACTATGTCGTCCAGGATGGCTTTTGAACTCACTCTGTAGCCAGGCAGGTTTCGATCAGTGATCCTCCTGCCCCTATCTCTGGAGTATCTGAGATTGTGGACCTGGATTTCCAGGTCTGTTTTTCTTTTTCTTTGCTCTTTTCTCCTCTACCCACCTCTTTGGTGTTCTCTCTCTCTCTCTCTCTCCCTCCCTCCTTCCCTCCCTCTCCCTCTCTCTCTCTGCCTTTAATACCAGAACTCAAGAGGTAGAGGCAGGCAGATCTCTGTGAGTTTGGGGCCAGCCTGGTCTACAGAGTGAGTTCGATCCAGGACATCCAGGGCTACACAATGAGATGCTATCTGTAAAAAACAAAAAGCAAAACAAAATAAAAGAAACTAAAAACACAAAACAATAATAAAAAACCAAAAATCTTTGTGTGATGTGTATGGCTCTCTTGCCTCCGTTCGTCTGTGTGCCACATGCTAGTGCCTATGGAGGCCAGAAGAGGGTGTTAGATCCCCTGGAACAGGAACGAACAGTTGTGAGCCACCATATGGGTCCTGGGACTCGAACCAGGGTCCTTTGGAAGAGCAGCAAGTACTCTTAACTGTTGAACCAACTCTCTAGCCCCCGTTTTCTCTTTATCTGTCTCCTTTCTTCCGTGGCTGACAGTGTTTCCCTCTGTCGCTCTGCATCCTCTGTTTATTAAAAGGCGGTGGTCAGAACTGCGGTCTCTGTGAGCATTGCATCAGGGTTTAGATCCCAACTCTACTCATTTCTGTTGCTGGGATCTGGGGAAAACCATCTCATATTTCTGGGTCTCAGTTTGGTCATGAACAGATAATGACAATGCTTCTTTGTTCCATAGGGAAAGTTAAAGACGTTGCCTAGAACTGTTTCCTTAGGAAGCACTGTGTAAGCCATTCTAATTGTTTCTTAGCCCCTCAGGTTCTCTGACTTCAATCCCACAGGCCCCCTGCTTGCTATGTTTCCTGGTAGCTTTCCCCCTCTTTCTGGGTTTCTCTGCCTGTCTATCTTTAGGTCCCCACATCCTTTGCTTTCAAGCTGGTCTTCTGAAAACATTAGCCCTTCCCTCTTTTGTTTGCTGTCCTGGAGACTGGATCACGTGGGCATCATACACGTGGGCAAGGAGCATCAGTGAGACATATCTTCAACACTTTCAAAAACTTAACTAAGGACAATGTCTAGTTAGGCTGGCTTTGAACTCAATCTGTAGCTCACACAAGTCTTTGATTTTGCAACTGGTGACTCCAGGAGGGGTTTAGAACAGGCAGGACTTAGGAAGGCGGGGCTTAGGATGGGCGTGTCCCCACCCCTCTCAGCATCCAGATCTCTTCTTCACCATAAAACAATGGTTTTCAACCTTCCTAACGCTGTGACCTCTTGATACAGTTCCTCACGTTGTGGTGACTCCTAACCATAACATTCTTTTTTTTTTTTTTTTTTTTTGGCTGATGTTTAAGTTTGCTTTATTGAAAAATATGGAACGCTTCACGAATCTGCGTGTCATCCCTGCGCAGGGGCCGTGCTAATCTTCTCTGTGTCGTTCCAGTTTTAGCATATGTGCTGCCGAAGCGAGCACCCATAACATTATTTTCATTGCTGATTTATAACTGTAATTTTGCTACTGTTATGGATCATAATGTAAATATCTGATATTCAGATAGTCTTAGGTGTACACTCTGAATCGGTGGTTCAATCCCCAGACTGAGAATCACTGCCATAAAGGGGGTTTCTCCTTTATTAATTTAATTAAATCAGATATAAATCTATTGCCAAAAATATTTATTAGGAAATGATACAAAAAGCCCAGGAAAGGGTACATTACAGAGTAGGTCTGTGGGTCTGAGACTGCATTTCCCCTTTGCCACGTCATTCTTTCCTCGAAGACAGTTTAAGATAGGAGGGTAAAGGACCAATATGCCAGGCCCAGGGGTTAGGAAAGGGAATGTGGTAGAGACCCTGATGGAGGCCCACGACAGTGAAATCAGCTGGAAGAGACACAGAGCAGTCCCTGGGCGCGGCACTCAGCGAACCTGCACACATAACTGGAAAGGCCTTGGCAAATTGCCCAGCCCTGAGCTAAGCGGGGTCAGGTCGATGTCCTCAGGCTCCACCAGCGGTTGCAACGTGAAGCTCTGCAGAATGGAGGTGAGGTATATGAAGAGCTCCATGCGCGCCAGAGGCTCCCCCAGACACAGTCGGCGTCCTGCGTGGGTGGGAGGGCCAAGAGCAAAGGTGAGGTAGAGAGTGTGGGGCAGCACTCGCACATGATCAGAGGGAAATCTGTGGGTTTGAAGATAACGGCTGGGGATATCACCGACAAAGGCCTCAGAGTTTTGGGGGAAATGAAGCCGAAGTAGCTGGCTGGGTTCAAATCCCGTATTTGAACGTTCCCACAGCCGAGACACAGCTGGGGTGCAATCAATCCGGTATGATCTGGCTATGGAGTCCAACTCTCAGCCTCTGCCCCTTCCCAGAGGTATCGGGGCACACAAAAGGCGACATGGTAACTTATCTGACATTACCCCTCATTTCGTCCTCTCTGCTGAGTAAATAGGAGTCCTGCCCTCTTTCCCCTTCCCCGCCCCCTTCCTCCTCCCCGGTTGTCTGAGGACAAGGCAGAGTTAAGGAAAACCAGAGCCAGGCTCGCCACCTAGTGGAGAGTCTGAAAATCTTCTTAAAGATTTCCACTTGGGAGTTACAGGAGCCAAACTGGAAAAGAGGGATCTCTGCAAGGAAAGCTAAGAACGGGATGGGATGGAGAGGGCTTGCAGAGTCGGGTTAGGAGTATGGTTCAAAAGAGCGACTCCATCCTTACCAGCCGAAAATGGCATGAAGGCAGGGCTCTTCTTGAAGGATTGATTAGCATCCAGAAAATGCTCGGGATTGAACTCCCGAGGCGCCTTGAATAGTTCGGAGTCATAGTGCACGGTGTTAAGAAGCGTGATGACATCTGTGTCCTGTGTGGACGAGGAGACAGAGTCAATGTAGACCTCCTGAGGATTTTACTATTTTCATTTTATGTGTCTGAGTGTTTGCCTGCATATAGATACGAGTGCCACGTGGGTGCAAGTGCTAAGGAGGTCAGGAGAGAGAGGCTGGTCTCCTGGAACTGGGACTGGGGGTTGTGATGTGGACGCTGGGAATCCAATCCGCATCCCCTGGAAGAGCAGCCAGTGCTCTTAAAACTGCTAAGACAACTCTCCATTCTGGAAGAGGGTTGTTCTGTCTCCATCAAATCCAGATTTCTATGCTGCAAAGATGGAACTTCTAGGGGCTTGAGAAGGGTGGACAGACTCCAACCAGGGTTCCTAGAGATAGGTGCTGATAGCTGCTGCTGAGATCTGAGAAACCTTTGGCCCTGATCTTTGAAGGAGCAGCTGTAGGGGTTCTGAGGGAGGGGTCCTCCAAGAATGTTGTTTTGGCCTCAGGAGATAGATGTTCAGATGAAGTCCCAAACCCTGGTGATTCTGGGGAGGGTCCAAAGTAGGGGTTTGAGATAGGAAAGGAGTATGTGGTTATAATGGTGCGAGAAGGGTTTCTGGGAAAGGACTCTGTTTCTAAGAATCTGAAATGGCTAAAGTGGCCAGTGCTTGCAATCTCAGCACACAGGAGGTAGAGGCAGGACGATCCGGAGTTCAGGTTCACTCTTAGTCACATAGGGAGTTTGTGGCCAACCTGGGCTACAAGAGACTCTCTCTCAAAATGTACAAAACAGGGCTGAGGAGATGGCTCTGGTGTTAAGGGTACAGGCTGCTCTTGAAGAGGACCTGGGTTTGATTCCCAGCACCCACCCAGCCGTATGGAACTCCAGCTTCAGAGAACACAGCGCCCTCTTCTGGCCTCCTTGGGCACTGCATGCATTTGGTGCACAGACATACTTTCCAAATAAAACACCCAGCCATTCACATAAAAAATCAAATTAAAAATTGAAAAACCAATGTTTAAAAAATTTTAGAAACAAGCAACTTCCCACGTCTACAGCTTCACTCTGGATGCTGATTGCTAAGGTCAAGGGTACCCCTTAGCCAATTAAAAGATCCTGAAATTCCTATTCCTAGGTTACCCCTGCACACCTTGGGTTTCAGGAAGCCGTGGAAATGCGTGTCCCGTATAATGCGGTGAGGCAGGTTCATGGGGATGATGTCTGCGAAGCGCTGTACTTCGTGGATCACTGTGTCTGTGTAAGGCCGACAAGGTTATGCTGGTTGGGGGTTATCAGATGCCTGTGTAATTGTGGGTGTAGTTAGCTTCCTTGGGTTGCGGTTTTCCTTCTAGTACTCTCCGTAAGGCTGGGTTTGTGGATACATATTGTTTAAATCTGTTTTTGTCATGGAATATCTTCTTTTCTCCATCAATGGTGAATGAAAGCTTTGCTGGGTATAGTAGTCTGGGCATGCATCCAGGGTCTCTTATTGTCTGCAGCACATCTATCCAAGACCTTCTGGTTTCCATGGTTTCCACTGAGAAGTCAGGTGTAATTCTATAGGTTTTCCTTTATATATTACTGACCTTTTTTTTCTGTAGCTCTTAATATTCTTCTTTGTTCTGTATGTTTCGTGTTTTGATTATTATATGGTGAGGGAATTTATTTTGATTCAATCTATTTGGTGTTCTGTAAGCTTCTTGTACCTTCATAGGAATATCCTTCTTTAGGTTGGGAAAGTTTTCTTCTATAATTTTGTTGAATATATCTTCTGTGTCTTTTTTTGCATTTGTTTTTTTATTGATATTTATTGAGCTCTACATTTTTTCTGTTCCACTCCCTGCCTCTCCTCTCCCCCTTCATTCCTCCCCCAAGGTCACCAGGCTCCCAATTTACTCAGGAGATCTTGTCTTTTTCTACTTTCTACTTACCATGTAGATTAGATCTATATAAGTCTCTGTTAGTGTCCGTATTGTTGTCTAAGTTCTCTGGGATTGTGGTTTGTAGGCTGGCTTTCTTTGCTTTATGTTTAAAAACCCCCTATGAGTGAGTACATGTGATAATTGTCTTTCTATGTCTGGGTTACCTCATTCAAAATAATGTTTTCTAGCTCCATCCATTTCCTTGCAAAATTCAAGCTGTCGTTATTTTTTCTGCTGTGTAGTACTCCATTGTGTAAATGTACCACATTTTTCTTATCCATTCTTTGATCGAGGGTCATTTAGGTTGTTTCCAGGTTCTGGCTATGACAAACAAAGCTGCTATAAACATGGTTGAGCACATGTCCTTGTGGCATGATTGAGCATCCTTTGGATATATACCCAAAGTGGAATTATTGGGTCTTGAGGAAGGTTGTTTCCTAATTTTCTGAGATATCACCACACTGACATCCAAAGGGGTTGTACCAGCTTGCATTCCCACCAGCAATGCAGAAGTGTTCCCTTTTCCCCACAACTTCTCCAGCATAAGTTGTCATCAGTGTTTTTGATCTTGGCCATTCTTAAAGGTGTAAGGTGGAATCTCAGAGTTGTTTTGATTTGCATTTCTCTGATGGCTAAGGATGTCGAACATTTTCTTAAGTGTCTCTCAGTCATTTTAGATTCCTCTGTTGAGAGTTCTCTGTTTAGGTATGTACTCCATTTTTTTAAAATTGAATTATGTGATCTTTTGGTGTCCAATTTTTTGAGTTCTTTGTATATTTTGGAGATCAGACCTCTGTCTGATGTGGGGTTAGTGAAGATCTTTTCCCATTCTGTAGGCTGTCATTTTGTCTTGTTGACCATGTCCTTTGCTTTACAGAAGCTTTTCAGTTTCAGGAGGTCCCATTTATTAATTGTTTCTCTCAATGTCTGTGTTACTGGATTATGTTTAGAAAGTGGTTCCCTGTGCCAATGCGTTCAAATGTACTTCCCACTTTCTCTTCTATAAGGTTCAGTGGGGCTGGCTTTATGTTGAGGTCTTTGATCCATTTAAACTTGAGTTTTGTGCATCGTGATAGATATGGGTCTATTTTCATTTTTCTACATGTTGATATCCAGTTATGCCAGCACCACTTGTTAAATATGCTTTCTTTTTTTTCATTTGATATTTTTTGCCTCTTTATCAAATATCAGGTGTTCAAAGATGTGTAGATTGATATCCGGGTCTTCTATTTGGTTCCATTGGTCCTCCTGTCTGTTCTTATGCCAGTACCAGGCTGTTTTCAGTACTGTAGCTCTGTAGTAGAGTTTGAAGTCAGGGATTGTGATGTCCCCAGAAGTTCTTTTATTACCCAGGATTGTTTTGGCTATCCTGGGTTTTTTGCTTTTTCATATGAAGTTGAGTACCATTCTTTCGAGGTCTTTGAAGAATTTTGCTGCCGGGCGGTGGTGGGGCACGCCTTTAATCCCAGCACTCGTGAGGCAGAGGCAGGCGGATCTCTGTGAGTTCGAGGCTAGCCTGGTCTACAAGAGCTAGTTCCAGGACAGGAACCAAAAAGCTACAGAGAAACCCTGTCTCGAAAAATCCAAAAAAAAAAAAAAATTTTTTTTGCTGGGATTTTTATGGGCATTGTGTTGCATCTGTAGACTGCTTTCAGTAAGATTGCCATTTTTACTATGTTAATTCTACCTACCCAAGAGCATGGGAGATCTTTCCATTTTCTGGTGTCTTCTTCAATTTCTTTGTTCAAAGATTTAAAGTTCTTGTCATACAAGTCTTTCACTTGTTTGGTTAGAGTTACTCTGAGATATTTTATGCTATTTGTGGCTATTGTGAAGGGTGTTGAATCTCTGATTTCTTCCCTAGACCTTTTATCATCTGTGTTCAGGAGGGCTACTGATTTTTTTTTTTTTAGTTAATCTTGTATCCTGCTAAATTGCTGAAAGTGTTTATGAGTTGTGGAAGTTCCTTGGTAGAATTTTTTGGGATCACTTATGTAAACTATCATGTCATCAGCAAACAGTGAGAGTTTGACTTCTTCTTTTCCAATTTGTACCCCCTTGATCTCCCCTTGGTGTCTTATTGCCCTAGCCAGGTTTCTCAAGGGAAGGTTCTGGTGGTCTGGCTGGAGTATATGTGGACTTCTGATCCTATTAAGAAAAATAAGACACGGGTTTAATGTTTCTCAACCTCCCCATCCCACCCCAACTTGCTAGAAGACAGCCAACAACATCTAAGTTGTGTTTGAAACCTGAGATCCGTGGTTTGTTATGAAACAGGCGGTAGTGCTGTGGAGTTTGAATTTCTTCCTGCTTGGCCTTTATTGCCTGTCTGCAGAAAGGGGAATAGGGCAAGGAGACAGTGGGGGTGTGTGTGGGGGGGGAGCAGAGGGCAGGGGGTGGGGAGAACCGTAGAGCACAGCTAGGCAGAGCTGCAAGCCATATCTGTGCCGGGATTTATTTGTTAGTTGAGCCAGGGTGAGGAGTGTGCGGCTCCACAGAAAGCTTGTATCACAAGAGCTGGAAGGGAGAAGGGAAGAATGGAGGTGATGAGAGAGAGAGAGAGAGAGAGAGAGAGAGAGAGAGAGAGAGAGAGAGAGAGAGAGCCAGGAGCAAGCTACAGCCCTCCAGGTGGACCTTCTAAAAGGTGCCATTTCCCAAGTCTCCATCACCCCCAACAGCCCATCGGATTGTGAATTCATCAGTGAATTTATCCGCAGACGAAGTCAGAGTTCAGTGAGCCAGTCGCTTCCCTGCCTTTGACTGTTGCTGCATTTTTCCTTACCTCATTATTAACGTACATTAACTATCTATAAAATGGTTATAATATGTTTTATTAAACAAATTTAAAAATTATTTTTATTTTATGTGTATGAGTGTTTTGCTTGCATGTATGTCTGTTTGCTGTATGTGTGCCTGGTGTTCATGGAAAGCCAGAAGAGGGCTTTGGATTCTCCTAAGACTAGAGTTATAGATATGAGCCACCAAGAGGGTGCTGGGATTCAAACCTGGGTCCTCTGAAAAAGCAGCCAGTGCTCTTACCCACCGAACCATCACCACTCCAGCCCTCTCATGATGACATTTTCATAAATAAATATTAAGTGTTAGGATCATTCTGCCCCATCACCCTCTCTTGTCCCCTCCCACTGATCTTCCTATTTCCCATTAGTCTTGGGGACCAAAGTCTTAACACATAGGCCTTTGGGAGGAACATTCTAGATCTAAACCATACAAACTTGCATACAAATTCTATGTAGGTGCCATGGAGGTTCTGTGTTCACAGATAAGCATAGGGGAACCAAGAATGTTAAACCCACACCTTGCATTATTCTCAGAACACCTAGTTTTTCAGAGCAGAAAAGAGAAGCACAGAACAGGCAAATTATTACCTTGAAGTTATAGCACTACCAGTTAGAGGGACTGGTATCCAACTATGTCAAATTGAGCACTAGAATTCACACTCAACCAAATGAGGATTCATCTAAGTTGTCTAAGTTGTTTCTTCCCCTACTATAAACACCTTGGGTTTTGAAGCCTTAAGATCAAGAGAGAGAGAATCGGAAGAAGATGATGGATTGACTGTGTGTGTGTGTGTGTTAGGAAGAATGAGTGTACACTGAGATGAGAAGAGGTTGTTGCTGACGTCCTGCCGAAAGAACATGAAATAGTCACTTTTGGTGTGGATAGGGTTGAGAGTGAGTCCAGAAGGATGCATTTAGAAGGGTGAGAATGTGGGTGTTACAGGATCAAATTTGCTCCTGGATCTTCCAGCATGAGCATCACATGGAATGTGCCATCAGTGCTGCTAAGTTGGGATTGCTCTCGCTTATCCTGGAGGGACCCATGTGGGCTTGGGAGGCACTGATGGTCAGGTCATCAGAGTTACATGCTCAGAGGCATTCCAGGCTAGCAGCCTTAGTGGTGACACATGTTGAAAAGGACTCAATACCTCTGGACACTGAGACCTTTAGGGAGGAGCAAAGAGCAGAGGCAGACACAGGAGGCTGTTTGTGAGTTTGGGGTGAGTGGTTGAGTGAGTAGAACCTGGCAGGTATTGGTCCAGCAAATGCTGCCTCCTGGCCAGTGCCTGGAATTCTGGTGGTCCTGGGCTCCTGCTTTCCCCTCTGCTGTATTGAATAAGAAGGAGAAAGCAGCTGGGGGAATTTGTTTCTCAATGCAGGTGACAGCAGCAAAGGTTCTGAGTGTCCAGACTGGCTCCCATGATCCTGCACAAGAGGACACAGCATTTGAAGGGAACAGGGAGTTGGGTGACAGAGGGAGATGCTCTTGGCCTTGTTCTTTCCATGTGAAAGGGTGGGCAGCCCAGTTTGACTTTACACAGAGACTGTTTTGCTTGGCAGTGTCCTGGGACATCTAGAATGAGATAACTGTGAACTCAGGAGACCCTTCTCTTTGCTGGACCCAGTGTCCCATGTGGCTGACTGGATGATATTGCATGGATGGATGGATGGATGGTGAAGAGTATGACTGAGGCTAGGGTTAGATCTTAATCTTATCCAGATGTTGTGTTGTGACCCTGAACACATGATGCTATTGTTTGAGCCTTCTGGGACCTTTGACATCTTCTCCCAGGCTATTTCAGTGGAGCATGTCCTAGTGAAGGCATGAAGGTTACCAACAACAGATGTGCTCAGTAGACTGCAACTGTTTTATTTCTGGGGCTAGTGGAGTTTACGAATGTGGAGCTGGCAGGAATTTCTTCATGGTGTCCCCTGAAGTCTAATCAACTCAAAGTCTCCCCTTTTGAAAGGGAGAAAGGAGAGGGGGAGCATTTCAAGGAGGACTCACACCGACTCCTTCCTTATGCAGCCAAGGACACCTCACTCCAGCTGAGGGCAGGAAGCTTTCCTTCCCGATGGACAGACAGCAGGACAGAAAGGAAGATGAACAGCACAGGAATCAAGAGGGGAACTGGGGAGGAGGGAGGAAGACTAGCAGGTGTGGGAAGGGGAGGAGAGAGAACTGGAGACCATGGGGTAAATACGGTAAAAGACATGATAGGAGCCGGGCGGTGGTGGCGCACGTCTTTAATCCCAGCACTCGGGAGGCAGAGGCAGGCGGATCTCTGTGAGTTCGAGACCAGCCTGGTCTACAAGAGCTAGTTCCAGGACAGGAACCAAAAAGCTATGGAGAAACCCTGTCTCGAAAAACCAAAAAAAAAAAAAAAAAAAAAAAAAAGTGATAGGAATGACAGGAGTGAAAGGAATGGACTTCATGGAACTAGGAACCATGTGCAGCTAGTTACCCCAGCTCACGGAATACAAAGCTGAGGCGACATTGGCGGCTGACAGCTGCGGGAAAGACAGCTGTTTACTTTAAGGGCCTGGCTCTCATAGGTCGACCATGCTCCAGAGAATTCCCACTCACCCAACATAAATGGGAAGCACCAAGTGGATGTGGATGGCCTAGAGGCTGAGAACACCTGCTGCCCTGAGGAGGACCTGGGCTCCACTCTCGCATCCACACGAGAGCTCACGACTGACTGCTGTCCTCTCCCAGGGGATCCAGCTCCCTCTTCTGACTTCAGTGGCCACCAGCAATGTACATGGTACATATACATAGTTGCAGGCAAAATACTCATACACATAAAATAATCAGATAAAAAGTGTTAGAAGAGGACACAGAGCTGAATGGGTAGCAGAGCTGCGGAGGATCTAGGAGTTTGGAAGAAAAGAATAAATAAGATAAACATTCACGAAATTATAAAAGAACCAGCACAAAGATGAAGACCTCAAAGAATATGAGAAAAATAAACACTGACAACAAGCAGGATACAATGACATCAACAGAGAAGCCATGAGAGCTAAAGGAAGAGACAGAGACGTGGGCAGAGGCTGGTGTTGGGAGACAGTAACTGACAACACAGGGCTGGAGTCAGACAGGAGAGAGACAGATGAGCTGGCTGCAGACACCAAGAGACAGCGCTGCAGACAGGAGATCAGAGACCTCCTCTTCTCTCCCGGTTCTGGTCTTGCCCCACCTTCCCCTCCTCCCATGCCTCCTCCCTGTCTCAGACTCTGAGTTTATCTTCTCTGTGTCCAACGCTCTGCAGTTCTGATTCCCCGGACTCTGCTGGTGCTCACGGGTGGTGCCCCTATGGCCGTCCATTCTGTGCCTCAAGCGTGGTGTCCAGAGCTAAGTGGAGCTTATGTTCAGGACCCAACAGGTGGTCTTGCCAACCCCAAGTTCAGCATCTGAACAGCAGGGAACTGTCCAGGCCCCATGGCTGAACTGTCGGGGTCCCAGTGGCTGAGCTCAGAGAACTCAGAGATGCAGACAACTGGGGGCAGCCCCGGGGATGAGTCCTCGACCTCCTTCATTTCTCCAGGGCTGGAGCTGATGTCACTGAAAGATGGTGCTCAGAAGAGAGACTTGCCAGTCACTCCTTCACAGCTGTCCAGTAACGGTCGTGAAAACATTTGCTTCTCAAAGACCTTTGTTATTATTCATCATCATTATTATTAATATTTTGTGAAGGCCTTATAGCAATGACACTTCTTTAGGACTGGCATGTTCATATGCAACTGCATGGTACCTGAACTGCTGGGTTTTGTAAATACTTCTGTGACGAGTAAACACACAGTAAAAGGTCTCTGCCCTGGGTAATTGTGCCACAGCTCTGAACCTTGGTAGAAGGAGCCTGCCCTGACTTCTTTTGGCAGATTCACAGTCCCTTCCAAAGGATCCTTGATCAAAAGGACTCAGCGGCATTGGGACGTGGGCTGAGATGTCATTACCAACCCTTACTTAGTGTCTCCTTTTGACCCAGAGTGAGAGAAAAGAAAGAACCTGAGAAAGGGCCATGCAAACATGGTGCTCTGGTCTACCCGCTCTGAGCAGCACTTCCCTTTCTCATGCCCTTTTCTCTGGCTAAAGCGTTTGTCCTCTAACAAGCAGCCTACACTGTCATGCAGAGAACATGCTGCCAGAAGCAGTGACTCAGCTGAGTTCCATCCTGGAGCAATCTTCTCTGCATCCTCCCAAGATCTGCTCTAAGAGCACACACAGCCAAACTGACCTTGGCCAGAACACACCTTCTGCGTGGGGAACAAACCCCACTTTTGATTTCAAGCAAGCTCAAGAATAAGATGTAATACACTTGAAAGTGTTGAAACTATACAAATATCATCTTTTGCCATAAGAGTGAAACTGCAAATCAATAACCAGGGAAACTGAAAAATTGATCAGCAGTGGAAATTTAAGCCTCCACTAAAAATATCCTTTGTGGTGAAGAAATGAAAACTCGGTGTATTCGTGGTGTGCCGTCGGTGTTTTCACGTATGCACCCATTGTGAAGAGGGTAGATCAGGCAAAGTGACACAACACAAGCTTGGTGCCGGGTGGAAGAAACCACAAGGGAGAGTCATATGAGAAGGAGAATCGGAACATGGTGAGCAAGCCCGAGAGACATCCTGCCTGTTTCTCTGCACAGAGAACGCATACACAAAAAAACACCTGCACCAAAAACAAAGCAAGTTCAAGTTTCTGGGTTTTTTAAATACTGTATCTCCATTGGTTCAGGCTGCTATCAAATTCCTGAACTCAAATGCTTCCGTATCTGTTTCTTGAGTGCTGAGATCACAGGTGTGTCATGATGCCTGGCTCACTAAAGACACAGTGGAGAATGATATTTATGTCTCTAAAATGTGAAATTGTTATTATTTATGTGGAGCTGTGTGAGGTTTCGATTGTGTAGAAAGATCCAAAGAATTGGCATCTGCCAACATAACGGTTGGGAAACAGAGCTGAGATGGCAAGGACTGAATCAGAAATAAAAGGAACATTGTTCTTGATGCCATGGAAATAAGAAGCGGGCCTGGAGGGGTGACGCAGCAGTTACAAGCACCTGCTGTTCTTGCGGAAGACCAGGGTTGGCTCCCTGCACCTATATAACAGCTCACAACCCCCTGTAACTCTAATTCCAAGTGAGTTAACTCCTTTTCTGGCCTCCTCAGGCACTTCCTGCACATGAGCACAGACAGATAAGTGGGCACACACATGCGTGTCAATTAAAGAATAAGTAACACTGTTAACCACAGAGCAATTTGTGCTGGGGTCCTCTGCATATATGATACGGTTGTGTAGCTTGGTGCTCTTGTGGGACTCCTAACAGTGTGAGTGGGGACTGTCTCTGGCTCTTTTGCTTGCTCTTAGGATGTTTTTCCTTCTATTGGGCTGCCTCATCCAATCTCAAGACATGGGATGTGCCTCATCTTATTGTAACTTGTTATAACTTACTTGGTTAATATCCCTGGGAGGCCTGTTCTTTTCTGAAGGGAGATGGAGAAGGTGTGGATCTGGGGGAAGAGGGTAAGTTGGAGAAGGGGCTTGCAGAAGAGGAGGGAGGGGAAACTGTGGATGGGATATAATATAAGCAAAAATAAATAAAAATAAGTGAATAAATAAATTTGAAATAAGTATTATAAGAGAACGCTATGATAAATTCTGCACCAACACATTAGTTAACAGAAATGTAATAGACAAATTTTTTATTTACTTATTTTGTGTGTATGGGTGTTTTATCTTCATGTGTTCTGTGAACCACATACATGCCCGATGCCTTGGAAGACACAATGGGGCATCAGATGATCTGGAACTGGAATTACACATTGTTGTGAACAGTTCTGTGAACAAAATGGGTGCTGTGATCCAATAGCTGAGCCATCTTCCTGGCCCTATTAGAATCTCAGATTTTGTCACAAATGAGAGAAGCATTTGGCGTTTTTCTTTTACTATTTACTCTGTCACTCAACTAAGTTTCTCATGCTGAACAGCCGCTGTGTCCCCAGGAAAAAATTGTCATTGTCTGCATAACATTGTCATACAACTGCACAATCCCTTCTATGTGATGTTAAATTTTAACGTCTTGTATTTTATTGAGTGTTTTTAAGTTCACCCTGTTTAGACGCTGTAGACATATTGTATTACAGGTTGATAATGGCTTTGGTATCAGGACAGTGAAACGGAGACTGAATTAGAAAATAATGCCTCTTGGATTAACTGGAAAAACAGACAAGTGTTGGTGTTCATAACTCTAAACGTGTTTGATTGCATTCAATTTTGAAGCCATCAAGTCATACATATTTTTTAGATGGCCTTGTTTGCTATTCTTATTTTTACTTTTTTATATATATGTGCAGATATTTTATTCCTTTCTGAATCAGTTTGGGAATTTTTTTGTACATTTCTAAAAACTTGTTTGTTGCTTTATATTATTTAATTTCCTGTCAGGTAAATTATCACACCATTGTCTTCTTATGTGTCTTATTTCAAATTTGTTTACTTATTCCTTATTGGTGTGTATGTGTGTCTCTCTGTGTGTGTCCTTACCCATCTGTGCACCGTGTACGTGTAGTGCCAGAGGGGACCAGAAGAGGGTCACTTAAAACTAGAGTTACAGATATTTTGTGTTCCTTCATGGGATGCTGAGAACTAATCCTGGTCCTCTAGAAAAACAGCAGGTGCTCTTAGCTGCCGAGTCATGGCTGCAGCTCTCAATCCTTCTTATTTCCATGACATTGAGACCAATGTCCAATCAATGCTCCTCTTTCATTTGCATCACACTTCTGTTTGTCAGTTGAGCTGGCAAGAGTCATTTCTGGTGAGCTTTCTAAAAAACCAAAATGACACACAAATCTACTCAAATAGGTTCAGTAATTTGACATCCGAGGAGGACTCGGGAGGAGATTGCTCCAGGATGGAACTCAGCTGAGTCACTGCTTCTGGCAGCATGTTCTCTGCATGACGGTGCAGGCTGCTTGTTAGAGGACAAACACATTCACCAGGGAAAAAGGCATGAGAAAGGGAAGTGCAGCTCAGAGCGGGTAGACCAGAGCACCATGTTTGCATGGCCCTTTCTCAAGTCCTTTCTTTTCTCTCACTCTGGGTCAAAAGGAGACACTAAGTAAGGGTTGGTAATGACATCTCAGCCCACGTCCCAATGCTGCTCAGCTCTTTTGGTCAAGGACCCTTTGGAAGTCTACCCAAAGACAGTCAGGGCCGGCCCCTTCTTCTGAGGTTCAGAGCTATGGCCCAAATACCCAGTCCAGGGATATTTCACCACTGTTTGTTTAATAAACATGGAATCATTTACTAAACCTAATGGAGAGAGAGAGAGAGAAAGAGAGAGAGAGAGAGAGAGAGAGAGAGAGAGAAGAGAGAGAGAGAGAGAACCATAAACACATAACTGAATTCCAGTCCTAAAGAAGCCAAAGGTCCACCGGGTTGAAGATACCATCATTGTAAAGTTCTGTCGTGCTCAGATAGACTTCACGGGAAGTAAGTGTTTGCACGCTCGTATAGGACAGCTGTGAAGGAGTGACTGGCAAGTCTCTCTTCTGAGCACCATCTTTCAGTGACATCAGCTCCAGCTCTGGAGAAATGAAGGAGGTCGAGGACTCATCCCCGGGGCTGCCCCCAGTTGTCTGCATCTCTGAGTTCTCTGAGCTCAGCCACTGGGACCCTGACAGTTCAGCCATGGGGCCTGGACAGTTCCCTGCTGTTCAGATGCTGAACTTGGGGTTGGCAAGACCACCTGTTGGGTCCTGAACATAAGCTCCACTTAGCTCTGGACACCACGCTTGAGGCACAGAATGGACGGCCATAGGGGCACCACCCGTGAGCACCAGCAGAGTCCGGGGAATCAGAACTGCAGAGTGTTGGACACAGAGAAGATAAACTCAGAGTCTGAGACAGGGAGGAGCCATGGGAGGAGGGGAAGGTGGGGCAAGACCAGAACCGGGAGAGAAGAGGAGATCTCTGATTTCCTGTCTGCAGCGCTGTCTCTTGGTGTCTGCAGCCAGCTCATCTGTCTCTCTCCTGTCTGACTCCAGCCCTGTGTTGTCAGTTACTGTCTCCCAACACCAGCCTCTGCCCACGTCTCTGTCTCTTCCTTTAGCTCTCATGGCTTCTCTGTTGATGTCATTGTATCCTGCTTGTTGTCAGTGTTTATTTTTCTCATATTCTTTGAGGTCTTCATCTTTGCGCTGGTTCTTTTATAATTTCGTGAATGTTTATCTTATTTATTCTTTTCTTCCAAACTCCTAGATCCTCCGCAGCTCTGCTACCCATTCAGCTCTGTGTCCTCTTCTAACACTTTTTATCTGATTATTTTATGTGTATGAGTATTTTGCCTGCAACTATGTATATGTACCATGTACATTGCTGGTGGCCACTGAAGTCAGAAGAGGGAGCTGGATCCCCTGGGAGAGGACAGCAGTCAGTCGTGAGCTCTCGTGTGGATGCGAGAGTGGAGCCCAGGTCCTCCTCAGGGCAGCAGGTGTTCTCAGCCTCTAGGCCATCCACATCCACTTGGTGCTTCCCATTTATGTTGGGTGAGTGGGAATTCTCTGGAGCATGGTCGACCTATGAGAGCCAGGCCCTTAAAGTAAACAGCTGTCTTTCCCGCAGCTGTCAGCCGCCAATGTCGCCTCAGCTTTGTATTCCGTGAGCTGGGGTAACTAGCTGCACATGGTTCCTAGTTCCATGAAGTCCATTCCTTTCACTCCTGTCATTCCTATCACTTTTTTTTTTTTTTTTTTTTTTTTTTGGTTTTTCGAGACAGGGTTTCTCCATAGCTTTTTGGTTCCTGTCCTGGAACTAGCTCTTGTAGACCAGGCTGGT
Source organism: Chionomys nivalis (assembly GCF_950005125.1). Classification (NCBI taxonomy): domain Eukaryota; kingdom Metazoa; phylum Chordata; class Mammalia; order Rodentia; family Cricetidae; genus Chionomys; species Chionomys nivalis. The sequence goes on along the minus strand of NC_080087.1, from coordinate 81,111,150 downwards.
CTCGAACTCACAGAGATCCGCCTGCCTCTGCCTCCCGAGTGCTGGGATTAAAGACGTGCGCCACCACCGCCCGGCTCCTATCATGTCTTTTACCGTATTTACCCCATGGTCTCCAGTTCTCTCTCCTCCCCTTCCCACACCTGCTAGTCTTCCTCCCTCCTCCCCAGTTCCCCTCTTGATTCCTGTGCTGTTCATCTTCCTTTCTGTCCTGCTGTCTGTCCATCGGGAAGGAAAGCTTCCTGCCCTCAGCTGGAGTGAGATGTCCTTGGCTGCATAAAGAAGGAGTCGGTGTGAGTCCTCCTTGAAATGCTCCCCCTCTCCTTTCTCCCTTCCAAAAGGGGAGACTTTGAGTTGATTAGACTTCAGGGGACACCATGAAGAAATTCCTGCCAGCTCCACATTCGTAAACTCCACTAGCCCCAGAAATAAAACAGTTGCAGTCTACTGAGCACATCTGTTGTTGGTAACCTTCATGCCTTCACTAGGACATGCTCCACTGAAATAGCCTGGGAGAAGATGTCAAAGGTCCTGAAGGCTCAAACAATAGTGTCACCAGTTCGGGGTCACATCACAACATCTGGATAAGATTAAGATCTAACCCTAGCCTCAATCATACTTTTCACCACCCATCCAATAATATCCAATCATATGGGACACTGGATTCAGTAAAGAGAAGTGTTCCAGAGTTCACAGCTATAGTTGGTAAAGATGCCCCATTTATTTAGGCTTGACATTTCATCTCCTTTTCCAGTACCTGCACCAGTTTAAGTGTCTGTGCACTGTGTTTGTTGTCTAATGTATAAAGAGGCTTGTCTGATAGGCTCAGAGCAGCCAGGACTAGACATCAACATATTTAGTGAACAACTTGTCAATGTGATCATTGTGTGTGCATTTTACAACCCAATTTAACTAAAAGCTAATTTGGAACTTTTGGAGCCATTGTGGCATTCATTGGTATCACTGCTTTATAAGACCAGGTCAGTCCCTCTGCCAGCTGGGATTTCCTTGCCTTTTGAATCTGAGCAGTGTTTCAGGGACATGTGACTGTGACCTGCTTCCCTATTTCTCCCACTTGTGGGCAGAGGAGAACCTTGGTTATATGTTATACAGTGTCGATCACGGCCTCACTTTGTGGCTTCCTTTAGAACTCTTGGTACTGGGAGATAGCACAGGGTCAAAGTTAAGAACATCTGGACCCAGGAGCTGACAGCAGGATCCTATTGGACCGTCCATATATGTCACTTGCCAGGAACTCCATACGCACATGCCTGGATCCTATATTAACTCCACATCTTCAGATGGTCGCCGAGGAATCTCCCTTCTAAGATGGTTAACTCTATGCGCCTTCTCACCAAAGTGTCCAATTCTGCAGCAACATATCCTGTGCCATCAAAACCCTTGGATTCTTTCCTAAAACCCCAAATCTATGTCTTTGAAGTTCTTTCTCTATTTGGATGCTTCCCAAGCAGATATAGCTACCTCTTCAATTCTGGAAGTTTCCTAATCCGCATTCTTATTCCATTATGCTACCCTGGCAGTTTCTTCTGTCCTAGAACCTACTACATGTAAACCAGCCCAGAGGTGACTCCACCTTTTTCCTTGCCTCTGGGGTCATAAGCAAGGCAGTTGCTTGACAGGGCAATAGTTGGGAGGAAAAATGAGATCATTACTAAATAGGAGCAAAAGCCACCCTTCCAGCCTCGAGTATAAAGACACACTGCCCTGATCATCACCTGCCTGTCCCTCCACTGCCACCATGATGGTCTCAGGGATGCCCCCGGGGGCTGTGCTGACCTGCCTCGTCTGTGTGGGGCAGAGGAGACTGTTTGGAAAGATGCCTACAGTACCCATCCCATTGGTCATCATTGAGAACTTTCTGGAATTGGACACAGAGTAGTTTTACGATTCCATTTCAAAGGCAGTTCTGGGCAGAGAGAAGGGTGAGTTTGGGGTGTGGGGCACACCTGGTGTGTCTGGGAGTCCAAGGCTGAAGCCTGACTGGGTCAGAGTGTGGACATAGGGGAGTGACAACCAGCTCCTAATGTATCCAAGTCCCTGACATCAGGACATGGGCAGTTCAAAGCGTGACCTCTCTAACTCCTCACATCCCTCCCCTCGGATCAGGGAGCACTATGGTCCTGAGTTCACCGTCCACCTGGGGCCTTGTCCTGCTGTGGTTCTGTGGGGATACGATGCAGAGAAGGAGACTCTGATCCACCAGGCTGAGGAATTCAGTGGCCGTGGAGAGCAATCCTTCTTCCACTGGTTCTTCAAAGTTTATAGTGGGGATGACAGCAGGCAGGAAATTAGGCCAGACAGACATGTGACCACAAATTCCATAGTTCCCCTTCCCCCGACTCACCTGCTCACTCCAAGCCCTTTGTCTGGTCTTTGACCCACTTACCTGTACAGCGTTAAATTGCTCTGTGGCCTTTGCTAGATTGTTTTAGAATCCCTACATCCTAATCTCCCTGCATTTCTGTATTTCTCTAGGTGTCTACCTGGTTTCTCTTGCTGGGTATCCCTCTCTAATCTTACAGACTTTTTTTTCTACATTTAAAAATTTTTTTAAATACAGTTTCTCTGGGTAACAAGCCTGGCTGTCCTGGAACTCATTCTGTACACCAGGCTGGCGATGAACTCAGAGATCAACCTGCCTCTGCCTCCTGAGTTCTGGGATTAAAGGTGTGTGCCACCACAGCCTGGCTTAAAATTCTTTTTCTTATTTTTTTTTTATATATTTGTTTGTATATTTGATGTGTCCCACACCATGTACCATGACTTCCTGGTGTCTGTGGAGGTCAGACTTGGGCATCAGATTCCCTGGAACTGTAGTTTAGACTGCTGTGAGCTAACACATGGATTCTGAGAATTAAACTCTGATCATCTAGCAGAACAGCCAGTGATCTTAGCTGCTCAGTCGTCTCTCCAATCCCTCTTTCTCTTTTTCACTGTTATGTCAATATGTGGTGTCTGTGACACTCACTCAAATTTGGATTTTTCACGTTTCCCAGCTTTCTTCTTCTACTTTTACGCACTTCACCCACTCCAGCCCTTTGCCCTGCTCCACACCCCCCAGGATCTGGTCAGAGAAGCCATATTGCCAAAATGTGCCTCTCTACCCTCTTCCTGTGCTTGTGTTTGGATCCCCAGGTGTGGTGTTCAGCTCTGAGTAGCCGGCCAAGCAACTCAGGTGCTTCCCCATCACCACTGTGAGACTTTGGCTTTGGCAAGTGTGACGTCTAGGAGCGGATCATAGAGACCAGCTTTCTCATACAGGCCTTGCGGACACAAATGGTGAGGCTGGGGTCATGGAGGTCATGGGATAGATAGGAGAAGCAGCAGATTCCCAAGAGTTCTGAGTTGCCACAGACAGTGGGGACTTTGGGAAAAGCACCGACTCTCTGGTGCTCACACTGCCATCAGCTGAGTCCTGCTTCCCCAATCTTCTTCCCTTTCAACCCTGGCCAGCCTCCCAGGGGCTAGCATAGATCCCACCTTCCACAGGAGCTCAACAGTCTTTAATGTCATCAGTTCCATTGTGTTTGGGGACTGCTTTGAGTATGGTGGCAAGGAATTCCTGTCCCTATGATGATACAAAGTTTCCAGTTCCCATCTACTTCAACTGGACCAGTCATCAGTTCAAGTAGCTGGAGCCCCGACCAAATCCTCTCCGGAATCCTGGCATTGCCACCGGTGCTGCGTCGCACATCCTTCTTTGGACATACCTTCTCAAATATGCTTCCATCTTGGACAACTAAACAATGAGATCAAACCCTAAGAAAGGGCCCAATACAGAATCCCCATGGCAACAGATGCCAACTAAATCAGAGTGTGAAACTAGATATATCCCTTCCATGCAGCTTTCCTTCTGGGCAGGCGTCCCCTTCCCAGTTACCTTAACCTCTGACAGTTGCTACTACTGAGTCATTCTGGATGACTTTGTATACAGAGAAGTGGCTGCCTCAGGTCCCTCATACATGCATGAACATCTGACTTTACAAAATCCAATCTACCACAACTGTATGTTCATACACATGTCCTAAACTGGCCCATTAATTACCCAGACATAGAGCTAGAGAGATTGTTCAGTGGTTAAGGGCATGTACTGTTCTTGCAGAGAACCCAAGTTCAATTCCCAGGACCCACTTTAAGTGGCTCACAAGAGTCCATGACTCCAGCTTTAGGGGATTCAACACTTTGGTACCTGCAATCATGTACACACACACACACACAAAGACACTTATGCATAGTTAGATAAAATGAATATCACAAATGCTTTTGAAAATATCCATAGAAGTGTTATCTTCCAGATAGATGAGCAAAAACCTGAACAGGTACCTCAATTGAAACTCCAAACACATAAGGACCTGGGTAGATTATCTACACATACCCACAGGGTGTTGACCTGGATATATTATCTACACACACCCACAGATGTGTTCTCCAGCCAAGGCCATTCTTTGAGCCTTTCGGGAGTACTCTAGGCAATGCACTTGAACACCCAAATGCTTGCGTCCAAGTTTTCTTCACTGCAATACTGGAAAGCAACCTCACTTGATGCCTAAACACATGCACAACAACCTACAACCAAAATGCCAACAGTTATCTGGAAATATGTGCCAGCCTAGCCTTTCTGAGTGCCAGTCACCTGTGTGGTTGCTACAACAAAGGCACACCAAATGTCTTTCCATCTAACCTCATTTGAATATGTACATCCGTTTGTGCAGTTTCTGCCTTTATCAGTCCTTACCCTAATATCTGATGCCCTTACCCTAATATCTGATGCTGCAGAGATGACCCAGTCCATTAAAGCAAATTGTGGATAAGTCCACATGAAACATCCTTTTGTTCCCTCCAACCAGCAACTAAATACCTGGAAACCAGGGGAAGGCTTTGAAGTCTTCTTCCTCCTCTCAGGTCCCATGTCTCAGGTCCTGATGCTGACAGATGTCCTTCCACCATTTCCTCTCTCCCATCACAGCTCTTTGAGATATTCTATTCAGTGATAAAGCACCTGCCAGGATCCCAGCACCAGGCCTGGACCTATAAGGAGTTGCAGGAGCTGGAGGACTTCATAGCCATGAAGGTGGAACAAAGCCAGCACACTCTGTATCTCACATCCCCCTGGGACTTCATCAACTCCTTTCTCTTCCACATGCGGGAGGTACTCCCCGTAGTCATGGTGGATAGCTCAAAGCCTGGGGTTGGGTGGGACAGGAGCAGGGGTCATGCACATTAGTCCCCAGCATAGTAATACTTACCTTCTCATCACAATTAATGACACTCACCCATCTACTGAGCCTTTCTGCAGAGGAAAAGTGTGTGCAAGCATGCACGCTGGCCACTCCTGTGACTTCAGTTCCAAGGAATTCAATTTTCTTTCCTAGCTATTTCAGGCACCAGGCATGTATTCATTGCCCTTATACACATGTAGGCAAAACACTCATATAAATATGAATAAATCAAACAGATCTAAAAATGTTGTACTCAAACATCAGTAAAGGAAAGAATGAACATAAGAAAGACTATACTTGCAATAACTTTGAAATGTTCAATATCCAGCAGACAAAACCTGAGAGTCCAAGAATATAGAAAGGAGTTGAGATAAAAGCTGAAAATATAGAGATTGTCAGCAAAATTATGTAAGAAAATTCTCCAAATGTTACCAAACATCAGAAACATTTGAAACTCCAACACACATGACCATAGAAGAAATTGGCAAAACATTATGATTAAGATTTCAAAAGTTCAAAATAACATTAAAAACTATAAGGAAGACACTGAATGTACCTAGAAAGGTAAACACACCAGAATAACAGATTTCTCATCTACAGCTCTAAAATCCATAGAGCAGGAAATGAAAGCAAATAAATGTGCAATATGATTTTTATACCCAGAAATAATATTCGTTAAAATGAAGGTGAACTAAAGCCATGTGAACACAGACAAACTAAGCTCTTCATAATAATTGCCAACTCAGCATAAAGGGCTATCACACAGGGATGAGGAAGAATATCTCAACCATAAAAGCCCATGGCAGAATAAAATTTATTAGAAGATAGATGAACAAAGTAATCCATTATGTTCAACATGATTTCAATAAGGGAGAAAGTGAAACTAACAAAATTATTAAAATGAGCAAATCTCTCTCAAAAATAACCTTTAATATAAGTGACCTACCATTTCCTCCAGTCAATCTCTTCATATCAAACTACTTGCATGAAGGAAAATTATAATAATTAGTAAAAAGAAAAAGAGAAGCTTTATCAGCAGAGGGGGCACTCTAGTTGAATTTGTTAGAAAATGGTCTCAAATCCCCAATAAAAAAGACAACGATTAGCTGGTGGGATTGAAAGGAGCTCACAACATATCCATGTCTGCTACTCTATGTTTCCCAACAGCCAAGACATGAGAAGAGTCCAGATGTCACCAGCAGATGAATATACAAAGAAAGTAGGGTGCACACATATATCATAGAATCTTATTTAGGTAAGATAAGAATGAAATTATGACATTACACAATATGGATAGAACTAGAGAACAGTACGTTAAGGAAAGTAATACAAAGTCATGTTTTTCTGTTATTGTTATCTCTCTCTCTCTCTCTCTCTCTCTCTGTGTGTGTGTGCAAAACAGGAGAATGGGAAAAGGACTATGGGAGAGGGGAAAGATTCAAAGGAAGTGGGGAGTTGGGGAAAAGGACGTATTAGAATTCATGTGACATGGGATTGGAAGGGAGAACTGTTTGCATGGTGGAGGGCATGAGCGTACATACGTGCGTGTTGGTCATCAAACCCGGAGGGGAAACCATGAAAAGGGAGGGAGAGATCTAGAGGTCTCAAGGTGGTGAAAGCAGAGGGTCTCCATCTAACTCCTCAGTGAAAGTTCATGAGCTGCACACTAAAATCCAACTCTCCTACACAACACATGTCCTTTGTCATGCCCTAGCTGTTGGATTTTGGGGAAATTTGAAGGCACCCTCTGATCCTATGGGCTACACAGACTAACCTGAGGTTATAAGGTTGAGTGACTCATGAGTGTGTTGGCTTGTTTTATTACAACTTGACATGAGCTAGAGTCACTGGAAAGGAGAGAGCTTCAATGAAGAAAATGCCTCCATAAGATTAGGTTAAAGTAAGCCTGTAAGGCATTTTCTTAATTAACGATTGGAGGACTCAGCCCATGGTGGTTGGTGCCATCCCTGCGCTGGTGATCTTGAGTTCTATCAGAAAGCAAAGCTGAGCAATCCATGAGAACCAAGAAAGTAAGCAGAATCCCTCCTTGACCTCTGTATCAGCTCCTGCCTGCATGTTCCTGCCTTGTTTGAGTTCCTGTCTTGACTTCCTTTGATGATAAACTGTGATGTGGAAATATAAGCCTCACGAACCCTTTCATCTCCATGTTGCTTTGGTCATAGTATTGGGTTTTTAAATTATATAATATTTTTATTGATTGTTGGAATCTCACGTCATACACTCTGATCACACTCATTTCCTAGTCCTCCCAGGTCCACCCCCACCCCTGTTACCTTGCCCTGCCAAAAAAAAAAAAAAGAAGAGAAAAAAAGAAAAAAATTGTATTCTCTAATACTCACTGGAGAATGGTCAAGCTCCCAGTGGCCAGCCCCTTAAAGAAAACCAAATCTTTCCCCACTAGAACCCCACAAAACGCCATCAGTCGTAGAGACCTAAACTTCAGCATCCTTATCACAACTTTCTAAAAAATTGTTTTTATTGAGCTATATATTTCTCCACTCTTCTCCGTTCCTCCACCCCCCACTTCTATCCTCTCCTATGATCTCAATGCCCTCAATTTACTCAGGAGAGCTTTTTTTTCTATTTCCCATGTACATTAGATTCATGTATGTTTCTCTTAGGGTCTTTTTTGTTGTCTAGATTTTCTGGGATTGTAAATTGTAGGCTGCTTTTTCTTAGATTTATGAGTGAGTACATAAGATATTTGTCTTTCTGTGTCTGGGTTACCTCACTCAATATGATGTTTTCTATATTGATCCATTCACCTGCAAATTTCAAGATGTTATTATTTTTTTTTCTGCTATGTAGCATTCCATTGTGTAAATGTACCACATTTTTCTTATCTGTTCTCTGGTCAAGGGGCATTTAAGTTTTTTCCAGGTTCTGGTTATGACAAATAATGCTGCTATGAACATAGTTGAGCACATGTTCTTATGGTATGATTGAGCATCCTTTCTTTGGGTATATACCCAAAAGTGGTATTGCTGGATCTTGAGGTAGGTTGTTTCCTATATTTCTGCGAAATTTATATAATGATATCCAAAGAAATTTTACCAGTTTGAACTCCCACAAGCAATAAAGTAGTATTCCCCTTACCCCATCCTCTCTAGCATAAGTTGTCACCAGTGTTTTTGATCTTGGCCATTCTTACAGGTGTAAGATGGAATTTCAGAGTTGTTTTGATTTGCATTTCTCTGATGGCTAAGGATGTTGAGCATTTCCTTAAGTGTCTTTCAGTCATTTTAGGTTCCTCTGCTAAGAGTTCTCTGTTTACATCTCTAGGGCATTTTTTTTTTTTGATTTTCGAGACAGGGTTTCTTTTTTTTTTTAATTAATTAATTTATTTCTTTATTAAAGATTTCTGCCTCCTCCCTGCCACCGCCTCCCATTTCCCTCCCCCTCCCCCATTCAAGTCCCCTTCCCTCGTCAGCCTTAAGAGCAATCAGGGTTCCCTGCCCTGTGGGAAGTCCAAGGACCACCCACCTCAATCCAGGTCTAGTAAGGTGAGCATCCAAACTGCCTAGGCTCCCACAAAGCCAGTACGTGCAGTAGGATCAAAACCCAGTGCCATTGTTCTTGACTTCTCAGCAGTCCTCATTGTCCACTATGTTCAGCGAATCTGGTTTTATCCCATGCTTTTTCAGACCCAGGCCAGCTGGCCTTGGTGAGTTCCTGATAGAACATCCCCGTTGTCTCAGTGTGTGGGTGCACCCCTCGTGGTCCTGAGTTCCTTGCTTCTTGAATTTTGCATGCAAATGGACGGAAATAGAAAACACTATCCTGAGTGAGGTAAGCCAGACCCAAAAAGAAGAACATGGGATGTACTCACTCATATTTGGTTTCTAACCATAAATAAAGGACATTGAGCCTATAACTCGTGATCCTAGAGAAGCTAAATAAGAAGGTGAACCCAAAGAAAAACATTTAGGCATCCTCCTGAATATTAACCTTCATCAGGTGAAGAAAGGAGACAGAGACAGAGACCTACATTGGAGCACCAGACTGAAATCTCAAGGTCCAAATCAGGAGCAGAAGGAGAGAGAGCACGAGTGAGACAGGGTTTCTCTGTAGCTTTTTGGTTGGGCATTTTTTTTTAATTGGACTATTTGTTCTTTTGACTACCAATTTCTTGGGTTCTTTGTATATTTGGACATCAGCCCTCTGTCCAATGTGGGGTTGGTAAAGATCTTTTCCCATTCTGTAGGCTACTGCTTTGTCTTGTTGATCATGTCCTTTTCTTTACAGAAGCTTCTGACTTCCAGGAGGTCCCATTTATTAATTGTTTCTCTCAGTGTCTGTGCTATTGGGGTTATATTTAGATAGTGGTTTCCTATGCCAATGTGTTCAAGTGTACTTCCCAGTTTCTCTTCTGTGAGTCTCAGTGTGGTTGGTTTTATGCAGAGGTCTTTGATCTATTTGGACTTGAGTTTTGTGCCTGGCAACAGATATGGATCTATTTTCATTCATCTACAAGTTATGCCAGCACCATTTCTTGAATATGTTTTCTTTTTTCCCTTTTATGTTTTTTGCATCTTTGTCAAAAATCAAGAGTTCATAGGTACGTGGATTCATATGGACATATAAGAAGGAATTGTAGGCAAGAAATTCCTAGAAATAATGTCTCCTCTAGGAATGGCAACAATAGACAGTCTCAATATTTCAGATTATGTAGGAGATGTGGCAAAGGCCAACACTGGACAAATGAAGGTAGATCAACAAAAGACAATCAGGAGACTCCTTCAGGGGCCTCTCTCAGGTCCCCATGTCAAATATGATCCTGTCATTCCCAGTCACTGTAGAGAACATGTCTCACTAAGAAAATTAAAATATCCAGTACGTACTGTAAAAAACCATACTGTTTTGGATGATGAAATAGACATGGAGGATAAATCAGAAACTCCATTGGGAAATAGGAAATGTATATTTTGGCAGGAAATGTATATTTTGATATAAATGATCAAAGACCAAAGCTAAGAGTACATATAAATAACATTGTCATTGAGGGATTGCTGGACACAGGTTGTGGACATGAGTTTCATTACTCCAGAATCTTGGCATTTGGATTGGTCTCTTCAAGAGGCAGATGTTTAATTCCTGGGAATTGTAATCATATCTCAAGTGAAACAAGGCATATAATAAGTTGAATGCAGAGGGCCAGAAGGACAAAATGGAAGGCTGAGGACATATGTAGCTAATATTGCTATGAATTTATGGGATCATAACCTGTTGCAGCAATGCGATACTCAGATTAACATTTCTGCAGTTCCAAAAACTCATGTTTTTGGGAGGAATATTATAAGGTATTATAAACAAAGGTCACCAGCCCTTCAGGCTGTACAAGAACACAAAGCAACTAGAAAACCTTCAAAGGTACTAACAGCCCTACCTTTAAAATGGTTAACTTCAAAACCAATATGGGTTTAACAGTGGCTTTTAATAGAAGACAAACTGCAGGCTTTAGAACAGCTGGTACAGGAGCAATTAGATGCTCACCATATTGAAGAATCAACCAGCCCTTGGAATTCTCCTGTATTTGTTGTTAAAAGTAGATCTAGAAAACAGAGAATGGTGACAGATCTAGGGCTTTCAACAAGCTAATTCAACCTATGGGCCCTCTACAATGTGGGATTGCTCTGTCTTCTCTATTATCAAAAGGATGGCCTCTCACAGTTATTGATTTAGAAGATTGTTTCTTTATGCCTTTAGAAGAAAAGGACAGAGAAAAATTTGCCTTCACAGTGCCTACTTATAATAATTCTCAGTCTACTAGGAGATATCAGTGGACTATCCTATCACAGGTAATAGTCAATAACCCTACCCTATGCCAATGTTTTGTAAGCCAGCTATTGGAAATAATACATAAACAATTTTCTAAATCTATAGTTTACCATTACATTTTACTATCTATTTTATACATAGATATTTTAGAAAGAATGTTTGAAGAAGAAAGTCTTCCCTAAATGGGGATTGCAAATTGTTTCTGAAAAAATAGAAGATTCAGTCAATTATTTAGGTTATAAAATAGGTTTACAGAAAATTAGAACACAAAAAGCACAAATTAGAAGAGACCAATTGCAGACACTTAATGACTTCCAAAGATTGTTAGGAGACATTTCCAGCTTATGACCAAATGTTGGGATAACACCTGATCTAATAATTCATTTAAACAAAACCTTAGATGGTGACAAAGACTTAAATAATCCCAAGCTGAAGCTGAGAAAAAAATTGACTGTTGTTAAAGAGAAGTTACAGGAGGCTCATGTTGATAGGGTGGATCCAAATCTTAATTGCATTCTAGTCATATTGCCTTCCAGAATTTCCCCTATAGGAATTTTAATGTAGAGGAAGGATATTATCTTAGAATGAATCTTTTTTAATCACATAAACCAAGTAAAAAATGAAAAACTTATGTGCAAAATGTCTCTGAATTAATTATAAAAGGAAAATTGAGACTTCATCAACTAGCAGGTATAGACCCAGCAGAGATTTGTAGACCCACATTTTTACATGGTATGGCAGTCAGGTTCTCAAGCCATAGTTTACATGAGGTCGTCACGTAACCTTCCAGACAGGTTGTCACTACCCTAACAAAGGGACAGGGTGTTGTTCTGCTCCTTTGTAATTTGGAGGATGCCTGGGATAGAGATGCCAATTCAGGCCTACATGACAGAGCAGGAAGATAGGGAGAGGTGACAAAATGGGCATAGAAAGGTGTGGTCAAAGGTGTAGACTTGACTAAAGCCATTTACCTGGTTATCTAGGAAACAGAATGCTAATAATTTTTTCCTCAGTTTATGTTTTTATATATAAGGCTGTTTGGAGAATAAACACAAGAAAAATTTCAAGATGTAAACTCAGGATTTCATGAGGGATCACTGAGAATCTCCCCCCCCAATAAAGCCATGTGAGTTGTATTTTTGTTTTTGTGCCTCCATGCTGGTCCAGAGAGATAGTTGATGTTGGAGTTGGATGGACCCAACAGAGATTATAGTGCCTTTTACTACTGATGGCATTAAAAAATTATGGGAAGACAATAAACCCTGGTAAAGACCTTGTGCTAATTTTTAAGGAGAGATTAATAGTAATTATCCCCAAAGTGATAGAATTAACTTTGTAAAGAGAACTACAATTCTTCCCCAAATTGTATGTGATGCACCAATAACTGGAGCCTGTACATTTTATACTGATGCAAATAAATCAGGAAAGGCAGATTATAAATCAGAAGATTCAAATAAGGTGGAATAAAACCCTTATAATTCTATCCAAAAGGCAGAGCTATACGCTATTTTTGTGGTACTAAGGGATTTTAAAGAACCTCTCAATACAGTTATTGATTTGTAATATGCAATAAGAGTTATCTTGCATAGTGAAACTGCTGAATTTATAAAATGAAGGCAAAGGCGTAAGTCACAAACAAATCCCACACCAGTTTGGAATTATGATTAATAGAATGGTTATTTATTTAAAGGGTAAAAAACTTACAGATCACCGTCCCAGACAACAGCCCTCTGTGCAATCAGGAAGGGAGTCTAGTTGCTGGAAGCGGAGCAGGAAGTAAGAGAGAGCGAGGAGGGAAGTGGCCGCCTTTTTAAAGGGAGAGAGACCACACCCCAATGGGCTGGTATCTCAGCAGCTATTGGCTGGAGGAGCGGAAGGACCTCCCGCAACAATACAAGATGATGCAGAATTGACTTAATTATTTATTCAGGTTCAAGATATAATCAGGAATAGACTTTGTCCCATATACATAACACACATTTGATCCTACACTGGTCTGCTAGGTCCTCTAGCACAAGGTAATGCATAAATTGATTGATTATTGATTGGAAGTATGCTGAAAACCTCAGAATTTCATGAAAAACATCATGTTAATAGCAAATTTTTAAAGAAAGAGTTTTCTATTACATGATAACAAGCTAAGGAGATTATAAAGAGATGTCCTACTTGCTCTTTCTTTCTTTCTTTCTTTTTTTTTTTTTCTTGGTTTTTCGAGACAGGGTTTCTCTGTGGCTTTGGAGTCTGTCCTGGAACTAGCTCTGTAGACCAGGCTGGTCTCGAACTCACAGAGATCCGCCTGTCTCTGCCTCCTGAGTGCTGGGATTAAAGGCATGCTCCACCATCACTTGGCTCCCTACTTGCTCTTTCTACAAGCAAATACCATTACCTGTAGGGAGTAACCCAAATGGTACTTGAAGGAACAAAATCTGGCAGATGGATGTGTTCCAGTTTGCAGATTTTGGAAAATTAAAAAATACATGTACCACACCATTGATACCTATTCAGGTTTTCAATGGGCAACTGCCTTGAGCTCGGAAAAGGCTGATTCAGTAATTATGCATTTATTAAAAATTACGGCCATCATGGGTATAGCTGCACAAATAAGGGCAGATAATGGTCTAGCATATGTCTCTAAGAAAATGAAACAGTTTTTTTGATTATTATAATATAAAGCATATTACAGGTATACCAAACAATCCTACAGGTCAGGCAGTTATAGAAAAATCAAATTGAACTACAAAGGATATGTTAAACAAACAGAAAGGGAGGGAAAATACCCCAGACATAGATTGTATAATGCTTTATTAACCTTGAATTTTCTTAACATTAATGAGAAAGAAACAACAGCAGCAGAGAGATGTTGGACAATAGAAAAGACTTCTGAATTAAATCAGCCAGTGTATTTCAAGGATGTGTTGACCTCAGAATGTAAACCAGGAGATGTGCAATGTTGGGAAGGGGTTTTACTCTTATTTCCACAGGAGAAAAAAAGATATGGATACCATCAAAATTAATAAAGATTCAATTTGAAAAGGAGAAACCTCTTGAGAAAGAGAAATGACAGCTCATCCACAGAGGTGACAATCATACAGTTGGTAATAAAACCTCATAAGGGTTGTGGCAGGGTTCTGTTCTTGTCTTTGTAGGAAAATGCTCGACTTCAAAAAGTCAAGAGATCCTGGATGTTTGGATGCCTAAAGAGGAAAAAATAACTACCCAGAATGGATCACTAAGTAAAAAAGAATATGGCTTATGAGGACAGGTCATCTGAGGGCAAATTTCATTATATATACATTATAGTAGATTATATATATTAGTATATATAGATATATATTAGTATATATTATATAATATATAGATATATATCTATTCTACAATAGAGTTATTTATAAATTTACTCAAAAATAAAAGCTGGCTTTGGAGTTAAACAATGGCTATCCTTCTCTAAATCCAAGCATATTGTTAAAACAAAAATTCAGAGTTTCTGTCTTATGTCAGGAGCCATCTGGTATGGAACAGAAAGAAGAAAGATTTTAGAAAATATTTTAAACTTTTCTTCATACCTATTTTGTCTATATTGTATCTTTTGTTGAATATATGTCTATCTGTATGATTAATGTCTAAGTTTTCCACGATGGACAATAGATTTTCTTGCAATAATCATCGAAGTTTCCAGGAAGAAGATGGAGCCCCACAACAATGATTCCTCCTGGTTGATACAATGTCATTATGTCAATAGAGCTATTATAAGACTGGTTTTGGGTACCAGCTGATCAAAATGGTTCCAACTTGGTTAGCTGAAATGGCACACTTTTTTAAATGTTCTGGCCAGAACTCCAAATAAAAACTTCAGAAAAATCCTATTGGGGCTGGAGAGATGGCTCAGCAGTTAAGAGCATTACCTGCTCTTCCAAAGGTCCTGAGTTCAATTCCTGGCAACCACATGGTGGCTCACAACCATCTGTAATGAGGTCTGGTGCTCTCTTCTGGCCTTCAGGCATACATGTAGACAGAATATTGTATACATAATAAGTAAATAAATATTTTTTTAAAAAGAAAAATCCTATCATTTTCTCAGAGATCATTTGCAATTATACCAGACACTAATCTTGAAACTTAACCATTATTTTAGTTTTACAGGATCCCACAGAAAGAACATCGTCCCTATGACAGCTGGAAATAATTTCAGAAGATGCTGGCCTTTCTCCCATCAAAGTCCTCAGGGTTAGGGACATCAGTTAGGAGTTGATTATTACTAATATAGGGTTGAGAATTGGGGTGGAAATTATGTAGGCTCAGAGATTTCTTTGAAAAAAAGAGGGAAATTGAATGGGATAATAGGTAGATTAGTGTGAGTTTACACTAATAACAATAATAGTGAACAATAGTGTGAATACTTGTGAGCTATTATTTATGAACAATTTACATTGGTATAGATTCTTGCATATTGATACAAATTCAATTATATTTGTTATATTGAATATAATCCTATTTCTAGTTACAATATTTGTGCACCTATGCAGTTATTTTGTCTGATTGTATGCATGCATGTTTCTACCTCTGTAGATGGAACTGCAGGCAGGCCTGCTTTTTGCCCTGCCTGGCTCCTGCCTGGCTAGCTTTACACCCGAAATAACAACACACAAACTGTATTCATTTAAACACTGCCTGGCCCATTAGTTTCAGCCTATTATTGGCTAATTCTCACATCTTGATTAACCCATTTCTAACAATCTGTGTAGCACCGCGAGGTGGTGGCTTACTGGAAAGATTCTAACCTGCATCCATCTCAGAGAGGAGAGCTATGGCATATGCCTCACTTCCCTTCTTCCCTACTCCACCCACCTATGTTCTGACCTATCAGGCCAAGCAGTTTCTTTATTAATTAACCAATGAAAGCAACAGATAGACAGATGACCCTCCTCCATCATACCTCTGATTAAGATATTTTGTATATTGATACAATTTAGGATATATTTATCATATTGTGTTATATATTTCTATATCGGATCAAGATACTTACACACTGTTTACATTTTTAGGTCATTGTCCTCATTTGCTGCACAGTTGTTTAAAGACTGTTTAGTATTCTAATATGAAGTCTTAGTCTCTAACTTATACAAATATTAAGTATTATAGGTCAATAGTCATCCATATTTGTCATACTTATATCTAATTAGTCTCGTTTGATACATAGAG
The DNA here is from genome assembly GCF_950005125.1 of Chionomys nivalis. Lineage (NCBI taxonomy): Eukaryota > Metazoa > Chordata > Mammalia > Rodentia > Cricetidae > Chionomys > Chionomys nivalis. The sequence goes on along the minus strand of NC_080087.1, from coordinate 81,094,915 downwards.
ATTGTATTCTGCATAGATAGGTAGTATTTAGCCACTCCAAAGAACTGTAGAATATGGCACTTAAATAACTTAGGGTTCTATTGATGTGAGACATGATTGCTCCTGTCAGTACCGATCTATTCCTGAGAGAATGTTGAGCACCAAAGACACTCCATCTGGAGTTTGTTTTCTTCTTGGCAAAACTGTCCTTTGGGCAAGAAACTGCCCATGTCTCAACCACTGATAAAATGCACAGTGTTTGGACCAGATAAGCAGGATACAAGAAAAAAAAATGCCAAACCTTGCCAAGACGGGGTAAGATGGTTTTGACAATCTTCTTGCCTATAAAAATGGTTTGTCAGTTACTCTAGGCCTTAGCCAAAGTTGGTGGCTTCAACATTGCAAAAGAGATTTTGGGTGATTGCCTAGGTAGCCAGTTTCTTTGTCATCTACTGCCTATTTTGGAAACTGCTTGATTGCACTTCCTGCCTGCTCAAGAAATATTATATCTCTTCTCAGGCTTTCAATGGGGTTAAAAATTAGATAGTCGTAGTTATTTTCCTCTTACGATTTATTCAAGCCATTTCTAATTCAAAACTTAGACCCCTTAGGCTAGAATAATTATTGAAACCTTTAGCATATGTTTGTTGCTTAATGTTGTTTATACTGGTTGTAATTCTAATTTTTATACTTGATATCTGTTCTTATTGTATATAGTTTTGTATTGGGTTTAAAACTCTTTTATTTAGACAAAAGAGGTGGGTGATGAGGAACATCCTTCAGCCAATGGCCTTTGAGAGGCTGGACCAGGTGGGGCATGACCTTTGGGTACCAAAAAGCCCACGGGAGAGAACCCACTAGGCCTCTTTTTCCTGTGACACACCTGGATGTTGGACTCCAATCCTGTTTCCTCGTTGTGATGTGTGAGTTTCCCTTATAATAAACAAGAACCTTAATATACCCTGTTCAGAGCTAGTGTGGGATTATTTGACTCGCATCTCCCCCATTAGATGCGTCCCACTTCAGGCATGCACCACTGCTACTCAGCAAGTTACTCTTTTAGTAAGTAATACCACAGTCGAGAGTAGTCATCAGAGCAGATCATGGTGACGCACGCCTTCTATCCCAGCACTTGGGAGGCAGAGGCTGGCCAAACTCTGTGAGTTCCGGGACATCCAGGGATACATAGTGAGACCTTGTCTCAAAAGACCAAACCAAATAAGTAAGTAAAAATAAAAAATATTAGCCATCATGTCTTCTGTTGTGTGAATACGTCTGTCTGAAAGAGGTGCAGGAACAGCCCCAGGTTAAAGTCCACTGTCATGTTTTGGAAAAGAAGAAAAAAGACGGACATAGGCCCTGGATGACTCAGACCGGGCTGAGTGGTCCAGCCTTCTTTTCATACCTCCTCCCCCTCCACAAAGTACTCTGTGTCCCTGAGCCCCCCAAGATGGAACTTTGAAGCCACAGCACCCCTTCTTCTCAACATTGCTGACCCTTGAATAAACTTCTACCAACTTTTGTCTCCTGATTTTGGCCTTGGTAGGAAGTCAGATTTCTAATTCCAGAATAATTGGTTTCATTACCCAAGGTCTCTCTCTGCTGTTCCTGTGACTTCTTGTCTCTGTCTGTTTTAGTGCCCCCACCAGGACTAGGCATTGTACCTAGAGCCTGAATAAGCTTTGTTACTTAGTCACCCAGCTCCTCACTGGTAAACTCTAGGGAAGCACTCTATCACTGAGTCAGGCCTGGGCCCCTCACTGGTAAATTTTAGGTAAGTGCTCTTCCACTGAGCCACACCTCTAACTCCTCACTGGGGGATTCTAGGCAGGGGCTCTACCACTGAGCCACACTCTCAGCCCCTCACTGGGGGGTTCTAGGCAGGGGTTTTCGACCTTCCTAATGCTGCGACCTTTTGGTAAAGTTCCTCAGGTTGTGGTGACTCCCAGTCATGAAATTGTTCTCATTGCTGCTTTATAACTGTAATTTTGCTACTGTTATAGATCATAATGTAAATATCTGATATACAGATGGTTTTTCGTGTACCCTTGAATCGAACCCCCAGATTGAGAATCACTGCCATTACAGACGTTTCTCCTTTTTTAATTCAGTCGAGTCAGGCACAAATCTATTGTCAAGATATTTATTAGGAAATGATACAAAAAGCCCAGGAAAGGGTACATTACAGAGTAGGTCTGTGGGTCTGAGACTGCATTTCCCCTTTGCCATGTCATTCTTTCCTCGAAGACAGTTTAAGATAGGAGGGTAAAGGACCAATATGCCAGGCCCAGGGGTTAGGAAAGGGAATGTGGTAGAGACCCTGATGGAGGCCCACGACAGTGAAATCAGCTGGAAGAGACACAGAGCAGTCCCTGGGCGCGGCACTCAGCGAACCTGCACACATAACTGGAAAGGCCTTGGCAAATTGCCCAGCCCTGAGCTAAGCGGGGTCAGGTCGATGTCCTCAGGCTCCACCAGCGGTTGCAACGTGAAGCTCTGCAGAATGGAGGTGAGGTATATGAAGAGCTCCATGCGCGCCAGAGGCTCCCCCAGACACAGTCGGCGTCCTGCGTGGGTGGGAGGGCCAAGAGCAAAGGTGAGGTAGAGAGTGTGGGGCAGCACTCGCACATGATCAGAGGGAAATCTGTGGGTTTGAAGATAACGGCTGGGGATATCACCGACAAAGGCCTCAGAGTTTTGGGGGAAATGAAGCCGAAGTAGCTGGCTGGGTTCAAATCCCGTATTTGAACGTTCCCACAGCCGAGACACAGCTGGGGTGCAATCAATCCGGTATGATCTGGCTATGGAGTCCAACTCTCAGCCTCTGCCCCTTCCCAGAGGTATCGGGGCACACAAAAGGCGACATGGTAACTTATCTGACATTACCCCTCATTTCGTCCTCTCTGCTGAGTAAATAGGAGTCCTGCCCTCTTTCCCCTTCCCCGCCCCCTTCCTCCTCCCCTGTTGTCTGAGGACAAGGCAGAGTTAAGGAAAACCAGAGCCAGGCTCGCCACCTAGTGGAGAGTCTGAAAATCTTCTTAAAGATTTCCACTTGGGAGTTACAGGAGCCAAACTGGAAAAGAGGGATCTCTGCAAGGAAAGCTAAGAACGGGATGGGATGGAGAGGGCTTGCAGAGTCGGGTTAGGAGTATGGTTCAAAAGAGCGACTCCATCCTTACCAGCCGAAAATGGCATGAAGGCAGGGCTCTTCTTGAAGGATTGATTAGCATCCAGAAAATGCTCGGGATTGAACTCCCGAGGCGTCTTGAATTGTTCGGAGTCATAGTGCACAGTGTTAAGAAGCGTGATGACGTCTGTGTCCTGTGTGGACAAGGAGACAGAGTCAATGTAGACCTCCTGAGGATTTTACTATTTTCATTTTATGTGTCTGAGTGTTTGCCTGCATATAGATACGAGTGCCACGTGGGTGCAAGTGCTAAGGAGGTCAGGAGAGAGAGGTTGGTCTCCTGGAACTGGGACTGGGGGTTGTGATGTGGACGCTGGGAATCCAATCCGCATCCCCTGGAAGAGCAGCCAGTGCTCTTAAAACTGCTAAGACAACTCTCCATTCTGGAAGAGGGTTGTTCTGTCTCCATCAAATCCAGATTTCTATGCTGCAAAGATGGAACTTCTAGGGGCTTGAGAAGGGTGGACAGACTCCAACCAGGGTTCCTAGAGATAGGTGCTGATAGCTGCTGCTGAGATCTGAGAAACCTTTGGCCCTGATCTTTGAAGGAGCAGCTGTAGGGGTTCTGAGGGAGGGGTCCTCCAAGAATGTTGTTTTGGCCTCAGGAGATAGATGTTCAGATGAAGTCCCAAACCCTGGTGATTCTGGGGAGGGTCCAAAGTAGGGGTTTGAGATAGGAAAGGAGTATGTGGTTATAATGGTGCGAGAAGGGTTTCTGGGAAAGGACTCTGTTTCTAAGAATCTGAAATGGCTAAAGTGGCCAGTGCTTGCAATCTCAGCACACAGGAGGTAGAGGCAGGACGATCCGGAGTTCAGGTTCACTCTTAGTCACATAGGGAGTTTGTGGCCAACCTGGGCTACAAGAAACTTCTCCCTCAAAATGTACAAAACAGGGCTGAGGAGATGGCTCCGGTATTAAGGGTACAGGCTGCTCTTGAAGAGGACCTGGGTTTGATTCCCAGCACCCACATGGTGGTGCCCAGCCATTTGTAACTCCAGCTCCAGAGAACACAACGCCCTCTTCTGACCTCCTTGGGCACCGCATGCATCTGGTGCACAGACATACATTCCAAATAAAACACCCAGTCATTCACTTAAAAAATCAAATTAAAAATTGGAAAAAAAATGTTTAAAAAATTTTAGAAACAAGCAACTTCCCACGTCTACAGCTTCACTCTGGATACTGATTGCTAAGGTCAAGGGTACCCCTTAACCAATTACAAGATCCTGAAATACCTACTCCTAGGTTACCCCTGCACACCTTGGGTATCAGGAAGCCGCGGAAATGCGTGTCCCGAATGACGCGGTGAGGCAGGTTCATGGGAATGACGTCTGCGAAGCGCTGTACTTCATGGATCACTGCGTCTGTGTAAGGCATGTTCACGCGGTCCTCCAGCGATGGCATCCGGGCTCGCCCCACCACGTGGTCAATCTCCTCCTGTATGCGGGCTGGAGTTGATAGAAGAAGGGAGTGGATGGTGGTTCCTGAGGCGCATTGGGACTGGAACAGGTTTGCACCAGTGGATAGGAAAGGCTCAAGTCAAAGCTTCCCTGGCTCCATGCTGTGGCCTGTAATCATTGCGGGGGGTGGGGTGGGGGAGTGGGAGGGTGAGGGGGTGGGGGGTTGGGGGGGGTGGGAGGGTGGGACGGGACGGACGGACTGAGGCAGGAAGATAGTTGCCAGTTCTGGCTAATCTGGGTTTCCAAGCGTTCGTTTTCGAGAGAGGGTGAATGATGGTCGTTGCAAGGTTTCTGTGTGTGGGTTTGTGTAGATGGGCTTCAGGGCTACCTGGATCCTAGGACCCTCTTTTGAGGCTCATGGACCCAGTGGGTAGGCTGTGCAGGGGAAGGCTAGAGATCTTCCACAAAGCCAGGGAGACACCGGGAGGTGGAGCCTGGGGGAGGTTGTTTACATGTTGTGCTAGATGTCTTGTTATTCAGGAGAGGTTGTTGTCCTCAGCAGACTTTGTGCCTGGGTCTTAGGGATGGGGTTTTATGAGGACAGAAGGAGCAGGATTCAGAGGCCTGACAGTCACGTGCGTTGTGGGCGGGGCCAAACTACACAGACCTGATCTGAAAGAGGATCACCATGCAGGGCCTGGACCCTGAGGGTCATCCTGGCATCAGTCTCTCAGTGGGTTTGTCTTGTATGTGAGGGTGCATTAGCAGAAGGCCCTAATAAACCCTCGGGACAGGGAGAGGGGGAGAAGGGACGGAGAGTGTTGAGCGGCCCTTTGATATCCCTGTACCTTGTACTTTGGGATACTTCATGAGAATAAGGAAGGCATGGCGCATCGTGGTGCCCACGGTCTCTGTGCCACCGAACAGCAGATTGTGTGTGGTCATCAACAGGGTATTCATTTGGAAGTGGCTCAGTGGGTCTTTCTTCTCCTGTGGGGGTGGAAAGGGGCCATGAGTCAGGGCCTGGGGGAATCCTATACTTTGGAACCTATGTGGCCCGCTCCAATACTACCGCTAGGGGCGCCAGTTCTGTCCCTCTCTCTAGCTGACTTTTCTTCCTGGGAGCAGAGGAGTGTGAGGTGCGTACAAGGAGAGATAAAAAGGGGCAAGGCCCTTGGTGAACACCTTGGCAAACACCACAGCCTAATGATTTGTTAGTTGACGGTGGCTCTGGGCAGCAGTCCAGCAGGGCCAGGTGCCACAGCTTCTCCTCAGGGAACAAGTTCCCAGACTGTTCAAGCTGAGATCCCTGTAGGTTTGAGGCCCCGGGGCAGCAGCAGGGGTTCAGACCAGCCCAGAGGGAGGATTTTTGATATCATAGCTACCTGTGCCATCTTTGTGAGGAAGCAATCTATAAAGTCTCGGGGAGAGTTGGGATCCAGAGAGGCCTGGTGTTCGCGGACGCTGCGGGCGATGAGCTCTTTCATGCCCCTAAAGTTCCTGAACATGCGCCTGTGGGGCCCTGGCAACCAGTCCAGGAGACTCGGGAAGATGTTGTACATCTGGGGGAAGGAGCAGAGTTGGCGGGGCTTCAGGAAGCAAGGCACTCAACAGGGTATGTGATTGGGGGCTCGTGTGCTAAGTAAGGTCATCAGATCAAATAGGCTCCGTCCAGGTCTTGGCAGAGGCTGCCAAGTTCTGCAAGGGTGGAAAGAGCATGGGAGGGAGGGGGCGGGGTGGAGGAGGATGGGTTGACTGAATAACTGGAGCGGGGTTATAAAGTAAGAATGGGGCAGAGCAGGCCAGTTACATCTCTTCTCTGTTGGTTTTCACTTAGTTATTTTTCTTCATCACTGGCTGCTGGGGTTCTCTCTACCAAGTCCAGGTTGACCTGGAACTCGTGACTATCCTCCAGCCTCAGTCTCCTTAGTGTTGAGATGATAGGCTTGTTTCTCCTCTCAGTCCCTGCAGCTTCTTTCTCCACTGTTGGACCCGGTGGGGACCCCCTTCCCGCATCTGGTTGACCTCAGAGTACTGACCTCGCCCCAGGGGCTGCTCATAATCTGGAAGTTGTCGTTGATGAATCGGATAATGGTGAGCAGACGTTCGTCGTCATAGTCGAATCGACTTCCAAAGATAACGGAGCAGATAATGTTGGACACTGAGCGGCTCAGGATAAACACAGGGTCGAAGGGCTTGCCTGAGGTGGATAGGTGGCGTGGGTCAGTGTCCTGCTTTGGCAGTGTAGCATTTGCAGCAGCCAGACCACGTGCTGTCACAACTCCCATTTACTCAGCATTCACCCACCCATGCATGACATACACATGTGGGCACTCAGTGTGCAATATGACAACACTCCCAAAGTATTTGACAACGGCCCCCACAACACACAACTCACCTTATCCTGAGGAACAAGAATGCTAATAAGACAAGTACAGGTTGTTCTTGGACACGTTACACCACCCACAATACAGGGTATACCAACACTAGGTATCACAATAAACACTCGCTTACAAAACCACCTTAAGTACAGCCAAAGAGCCTGCAAGGGCAGCCAGCACCTGTGTCCCCAGGCGAGAGACTAAGGCAGGAGGATGGCTGCAACTCTAAGTTCAGCCTGGGCTCTAGGCTCAAACTGTGTCAAAACCAGACAGCTGGGGACTGGAGAGCTGTCTCAGGGAGACTACATCAGGCTGCTTGTGATTGCCTGTAACTGCCTGGAGAGTATCTGACACTTCCTTTTGGCCTTTGTGGGTACTCCCACATGGTTGGCACACATTCACACAAATACATGTATACATAAATCTTAAATTAAAAAGAAAATAGATGTCTGAAAAAGCATGGGATAAAACCGGACTCTCTGAACATAGCAGACAATGAGGGCTGCTGAGAAGTCAAGAACAATGGCACTGGGTTTTGATCCTACTGCACGTACTGGCTTTGTGGGAGCCTAGGCTGTTTGGATGCTCACCTTACTAGACCTGGAAGGAGGTGGGAGATCCTTGGACTTCCCACAAGGCAGGGAACCCTGACTGCTCTTCGGGCTACTGAGGGAGGGGGAGTTGATTGGGGGGGGGATGGGAGGCGGTGGCGGGGAGGAGGCAGAAATCTTTAATAAATAAATAAAAAAGAAAATAGATATTTGTTTACAGTGGTTGAGGTCTACAATTTCAGGTCCTGGGAGATAGGGGCAGGAATCAGCTGCCTAGTGAGTTGAGGCCACTTTAGACCTTGTCTCCATAAAAGAAACAAAACAACACACCCCTAACCAACCAGACAAACCCAACATGTGCCAACACAGTCAGCACACAAACATCCCAAGACAGTCACAGTGTGCTGCCTTGTGATGTCAGCACAGAACTCCATCTTCCTGCCTCACAGCATGCAACAGTAATTCACAGCAGCTCACTGGATAGTACAGAACGCACTGTGACATCCTAGACACATATCTAGGCCACAGAAGAGGTGACACACAGTGAGTCACCATCGGAGATCAGCAGAATACACAGTGCAGTCTGACACAATGGCTGAAGACAACCTTACCCCAGTATAGACCACAAACATACAGTTTAGCCTCTAATCAGCTACTACAGGATACAATAAGAGCAACAAATGCTAGGTCAGGTGTTGCAGCTGTAATCCCAGCACTTGGGAAAGCTGAGGCAGGAGGTTCATTATGAGTTCCAGGCCAGCCTGGGCTACAGAGTTTCTGTTTTGAAAATGAACAAACAAACAAAACCAACATTTCAACACAGTGTCTAAGACATAAAAGCACAGTCTGAAAGGAAAGATCTGAAGGTAGCCTTTGACTTTGCTTTGATTCTGGTGTGGATTCTGAAGTCTTTCCTTTCTCTGAACCTCAGTTTTCATCTGTGTAATGGGTTCGGTGCCAGTCCCCACCTCATGGAGCTGTTATGCAGAGTCAGGGAATGTGTAACTGGGAAATCTATAGCTGAGGCCTGATCCATCTCGGGGTCACCACAAAGCCCAGTACTGGGGTAGGCTGAATAATGGACTCCATAGGTGTCCATATTCCCACCCCAAGAACCTTACTTTAGGTGTGATGTTATTAAGAGTTTTGTAATAGGGGCTGGGGAAATGGCTGAGTGGTTAGCAATATTATTGCTCTTGCACCCCTGCAACTGACTTGAGTTCAGTTCCTAGTACCTACGCTGGGCAGCACACGATGCCTCTGGTCTCTTCAGGCAGCTGAGTTCATGTTCACATATTTCCCCCAGACACATAATTAAAAAGATCATACAAATCTCAAAAATTTATTTTGTAATAGCAAAATTATTCTGAATTACCTGGGTGAATCTCAGGAAGGTCCTTATAAAGAAAAGTTAAGTTAAATAAAACAACGCTAGGTGGTGGTGGTGCACACTTTTAATCCCAGCACTCAGAGGCAGAGGCAGGCGGATCTCTGAGTTTGAGGTCAGCCTGCTCTACAGAGTGAGCTCCAGGACAGCTAGGAATACACAGAGAAAATCTGTCTTGAAAATAAAAAGTATGTTGAGGAAAAGAGGAGGAATAATAATAATAATAATAATAATAATAATAATAATAGAGAGAGGGAGGGAGGGAGGGAGAGAGAAAAGGAAAAGAGAAGGAGAAGAGGGAGAGAGCGAGAGAGTCCAACTGATCCATTGTTTACCTCAGACCCATAGACCCGTAAAGAGAATGAATCTGGCTGGGCATAGTGTCTCATACCTTTAATCCAAGCACACGGGAGACTGAGGCAGGAGAACCGCTAAGAGTCTGAGGCGAGCCTGGGTTACAGAGTGACAACCTAGCTAAAACAAACAGGAAGACAAAGAATTGTTGTAGTATTAAGCTACTACATTTGTAAAAATTTAAAAGAGTTAAAATTTTATGTATTTTTTGTGTGTGATGACTTGCAAATGGAGGCCAGAGATCATGCTCTCCCCTTCCACTGTGTGGGCTTTGGGGGTTGAACTCATGCTGCCAGGCTTGGCAGTGAGGGCCTTTGTCTGCTGAGCCATCTCACTGTCTCCATCGTGGTGATCTGTCAGAGCATCAAGAAACCAGGATGAGCAGCTATGAGTTCACTTACATCACATGCAATCCCTTTATCATCATATGTTATATTATCATCATTATTTTTTCCAAAGCCAGTAAGATTTGGAGAGCAGGGAAGAAGGTTGCTATTTTAGCATCTGCATTTTACTTTCTTCTGTAAAATGGAGCAGATAAGGAGACTTCATCGGCTTATGTAATTTTTTTCCTCCCTCAGCATCTTGCTGTGCAGTGAAGACTGGCTCTGAATTCATCATCCTCCTGTCTCAGCCTTCTGAATGCTAATGAATTTTCAAAGAGATAACCATACCCAAGGTTCTTGGAGCCGTAGGTGACTGATTTTGTTTTAACTTTGTAGTGCTGAAATGGAACTGAGGTCTTGTGCACACTAGGCAAGTACTTCAGCCCTGCACCAACTCCCCAGAGTCGTACTGGGGGATTCTAGGCAGGGGCTCTCCCACTGAGCCATATCCCAGCCCCTCACTGGGGGATTCTAGGCAGGGGCTCTACCACTGAGCCACACCCCAGCCCCTCACTGGGGGATTCTAGGCAAGGGCTCTACCACTGAGCCACACCCCAGCCCCTCACTGGGGGATTCTAGGCAGGGGCTCTACCACTGAGCCACATCCCAGCCCCTCACTGGGGGATTCTAGGCAGGGGTTCTACCACTGAGCAGATTCCCAGTTCTGTGGTGGTTGTGTTTTTTTCTTTAAAGTTTTATCTTTTATAAAGTAACATAACTAATAAATAGAGGGTTGAACCACATGAAGTCAACAGGAAATGCCCAAAGATGAATTGTTCTGGTGAGATGTCTGAAAAATAGAAAGTACCTGGTACTGTGAACGTATGCTAGAGGGTGAATTAATATTTATGGCTGTTATTCTGAAATTAAAACTGAAGTAATTATAAACCTCATGAGAAATAAAATGATAAAACCAATATATATACATATATATGTATTTAAGTTTTATTTATGTGTACGTGTGTGTATCTTTCTGTGTATGTGCACATATATGCTATATCCATTGAAGTCAGAGGGGATGTCAGACCCTTTGGAGGTGGAAGTTGCAAACTACCGTGTGGGTGATGGGATCTGAACTCAAGTCCTCTGCAAGAGCAGCAGGTGCTCTTAATGCCTGGACCATCACTCCAGCACACTTGCCCCTCCCCCTCTGCCATTATTTATTTTTTTGAGACACGGTCTCATGTATCCTAGGATGGTTTCAAACTCACTACTTAGCCAAGGATGATTTTGAACTCCTGGTCCTCCAGCCTCCACCTTTTAAGTTCTGGGGTTACAGTTATGTACTACCACTTCCAGGCTCAGCTGTGGTGATTTTACCCAACATTTTAAGTTAGATTTATTCATTTTATTTTGTGTGAGTGTTTTCCTAAGTGTGTGTGTGTGTACATGCATGATGCCTGTGAAAGTCAGAAAGGGCATTGGATTTCCTGGAACGGGAGCTGTAGATGTTGATGAAGCACCATGTTGGTGCTGGGAATTGAACCTGGGTCCTCTGCAAGGACACCTGCTCCTAACTGCTCTGCCACCTCTCCAGCCCAGCTGGGCCTGAGTGCAGCAGGCAACACAACAGAGCTGTGACCATAGGGGAACCTTCAAGACTCCAATGCCCATCAACCCCCAGGAGGGACAGTTCCCACCATGTTCCCACCATGGGCAGAGAGGCCTCCAAGAATTTCTGTTTACACCCAGGCTCTGGAGCTCCTAAGTAGGATGGATGCGATCCCGGGGCATGGTCTGACCTTCCGTTTTCCGTAGCACCTCCAGCAGGAAGCTTCCCTCTTCCAGGATCCGTTCCTCGATGCTCCTTTTTCCTATCCCAAAGTTGCGCAGGATTTGGACTGAGAACCTTCTGAGGGCCTTCCAGCGCTCTCCATTGGAGAAGGCAATGCCTGGGGAGGGGAAGGAGAATGGCAAACTCAACAGCCAATCAGCCCATCCTGAACCACAGCTACCGATTGGAGTCCTCTCTTCCTGATGGCCTGTCGGGTGAGGGTTCAGCCTGGGTGGTGGTGGCACACACCTTTAGTCCCAGCACTTGGGAGGCAGAGGCAGGAGGATCTCTGTGAGTACGAGGCCAGCCTGGTCTACAGAACAAGTTCCAGGACAGGCTCCAAAGCTACACAGAGAAACCCTGTTTCAAAAAAAAAAAAAAGATATGCAAAAGAAGGATTCAGTTTAGAATCTCATCTCTGATTTTTCCAGTAAGGTTTTCCTGACCCTTGGGGTTGGGCCAGCTGCCCCCTTTGGGTACTACAGGATTCTGGACTTTTCTTATCAGGTCACCTTGCCTCCAGATTCCCCTCTAAAGACCTGGTCCTTTTGGGCTATCAGAAAGGCAGGGTGAAGACCTGTAGTTTGTGCCACTGTGACCTTGGCATTGTCACCAGACCTGCTGATGATTGCTTATTGACAACTGAGAGCACAAATAAGAGAGATAAGCAAGAAAAGTAAATACTGGGACACCGGGAGACACACCAGAACAAGCCTGATCTCTGAGCCTCTGCACAACACTCTGAAGAAGTCAGACCCTTCCCTGTTTTTTGATTTTTGGTACTAGGACTGATTGAGCCAAGGGTTATGCAGATGTCAGGCAAGTACCCTGTCACTGAGTCACATCTCAGACACCTCTTTTACTTTTGTTCTTGACAGTGTCTTCCTCTGTAGTCCTGGCTGGCTTGAAACTCATCATGTCATCATGTAGACCAGGCTGACCTTGAACTTGCGAAGATTTCTGTGCTTCTGCCCATCAAATGCTGGGATTACAATGATGGAATGCCATGCCTGACTCTTCTTTCTACCCTTACTTTTATTATTATTATTTGTTACATTTATTTATTTTACGTGTGTGTGTGTGTGTGTGTGAGAGAGAGAGAGAGAGAGAGAGAGAGAGAGAGGGTACATATGAGCCATGGAAGTCAGAGAATAGCCTGCAGGAATCAGTTTTCTCTTTCTACTATATGGGCTCCAGGGATTGAACTCAAGTTCTTAGGTTTAGCAGCAAGCACCCTTACCTCCTGAGCCCTTTTCCTGGCCCCATATTGTTATTATTACTATTATTATTATTACTATTATTTATTAATATCAACGGTCTTTCTCGATTACCTTCCTCATCTGTTTATTGAGGCAGTGCCTCTCACTTGAGTCCAGAGTATGCCAACCCAGTTACTCTCGCTATCCAGCTCTGGGGATCCCTTGTCTCTGCCTCCCACGCGCTGGGATTGCAGACAGCGTTTATGCCCACTTGGCATTCACGTGAGTGCTGGGTATTCGAACTCCCAACCTCAAGCTTCTGCAGCAAGTGTTTTATCCTCACAGTCATCTCCTCGGCCCTAGAACATTTTCACCCCCTCTTGACCTGAGTAGTCCTCTTCATCACTTTAGGCATCAGATAGGAGGGCCTCTGGGGCAGGAATTCCTCCCTGGCTAGGTCAGGCACGTCTTTTGGGTTCCTGCAGTTCCCCAGCCCAGTTCTGACCATGTTGGGATGTCACAGTCTCATGATGGTCTGTGTTTCTCATTGAACTAGGAATCATGGGGTAAAGTCTTTGATTTCTTTAAAGAAAAATGCTGATTCCTTTTGACATAGTCGAGAATTAGTCATTGAGGAAGAGAGAAGAAGATGAAGGAGGATGAGGACCACCAGGGTAAGGAGATAGCTTGGTGGGTAAGCTGCTTGCCACAAAAGCATGAGGATCTGAGTTCTATACCCCATACCCATGTTTGCTGGGTGTGACCATGACTGTATTCCCAGTGCAGGGTGATGGAGACAGGTACAGACAGACCCTATCTCAAAAACCATGCAAACAAACATCCCTTTCCCCAAATAAGATGGAATTTGAAATGGGCAACATGGATGTAGGTCTGTTAGAGATTGAGGTTGGGTTGAGGTAGACAGGAGGGGACAAAAGTCAGTACTTGGCTACTTGATTGAATGGAAATTTGATGATGTGATTTAGGCAGAGTAAGGATTGGGGTGAACAAGGGGTTGCATCAAGCAGATATGGAGGTTGGTATGGCTGTTCAGTTCATGGTGGAAATGGGAGTCGGGGGTGGGATAGGTTCCACCCCCCACCCCCCTGGATCACTTCTGCTCCTTGATGAGGTCGTTAGTGAGATCTGCAGCTCTGAATGTCATGGAGATGACATCTCTCACCTTTGCTCCCTGCCTAGATCTGCAAAAGTCTAGAGGATAGAGGAGATGGGGGCAGGCTTACCATCGCCCTTGGTGAAGTTGAAGAAGACCGGGTATGAGCCGCGGCCACTGAACTCCTCCCCTTTGTCTACAAGAGCCTCCTTCACAGTTTGGTATCCACTGAGGACCACCACTCGCCTAGGCCCCAGGTACACCGTGTACACGGACCCATACTTCTTACTGAGCTGGAGGTAGGAGAGAGCATTTACTGGGGGCTTGGTGGTCATGGGGCCCCTTCCCTCCCCATTGCCCTTGACCAAAGGCGAGTCCCCTGTACCTTGGTGAGTGAGGTCAACAAGTCTTGGGAGCGAAGCTGCAGCAGGTTTCCCAGGATGGGGAGAGGTTTGGGTCCTGGAGGCAGCTGGCCCTTGCCCCATGAGGTGAAGGTCAGGGACAGAGAGATGACAGCCAGGAGGAGAAGCAAGATGGCTGTGCTCACACCATCCATGCTGAAGGCAACTGCAGTGCCTGGGGGGGGGGGGTACAAAGGGAGAGAGAGAGAGTGAAAGCCCTCTGTTATATTCTTCTGGAATTTTCCTCTCCTGGGTCCAGGCAGTAGGGGTAATGGAGAGAAGGAGATGCAGAGTGAGATCAGAGGGCTAAGAGGGAGAGGAGGAAGGAAGGGAGAAGGGTGTTCAAGGATGCAGACAGATTGCCAAAATGTAAACATGAGAAACGAGGGTACAGACTGTGGAGACAGATGCTACCTAAGAAACAGAGATGGAGATATACATAGATAGTGAAGTGGGAAACAGTGCAATCCATGTCTTAACAGTTTATGTAGCTGTATTATCTATCTATCCGCATACAGATATATAATCTATCTATCTATCTATCTATCTATCTATCTATCTATCTATCTATCTATCTATCTATCTATCTATCATCTCTTATATGTCTCTCATCTGTCCATTTTAAACCATCCATCAAAACACTGGCTCTCACAAAGAGAAATAACAAAAGACAGACACACAGATGGGTACAGACAAATTAAGACTTTTCTATAAAAGAAAGAAAGAAGAGTAAAGTCACAGGAGAGAGGCTGACAGATGAGAGAGTGAGTGAGAGAGTGTGTAAGACAGAGAAGAAGAGAGTTGGAGTTGAAAAGACAGATACACACACTTTTTTTTTTTTTGGTTCATTTAGTAAGACAGGGTCTTACTCTGTAGCCATGCTGGCTTCAGATTTATACCAATCCTCCAGCCCTATCCTCTTGTGCTGAGATTACAGGCAAGCACTGCTGTACCTAGCTCAGATATGCATACCCAGAAACAGCAGCAGGCTAAACACAGGGCTGCATGCCTGCAATCCAGCACTAGGGAGGTAAAAGCAGGAAGACCACTAAAGGTTTAAGGCTTGCCTTATCTAATATAGTGGGTTTTCAGTCAGCCAAGAGCTATGCTTCAAAGCCCTGTCTCAAACAAAACAACCCCTTCAAATAAAAACAACAACAACAATAACAACAACAAAAACTAGCTAAAAATCAAACCAGACAATAACAAAAGACAAAACAAACAAACAAACAAACAAACAAACAAAAAACAAAACAAAAAACCAAAACTACCCAGAGATAGATACTACAAAATAAAGGCTCCTAAAAGACATACATTAAAACTACACACATGATATTGCTATTTGTCATGTTAGGAAGAAAAAAATGAATAAAAAGGAGGACTGACAGGAGAACGAGAGACCAAGAGCCCTGCCCCCACAGGGCCCGAGGGAGGACAGATGGAGCGGTAGACGCACCTGACAGACACAAAGTCCCAGAAGAGCTCCTCCGAAATGAAGTCAGCACCCTCTCTTGGGAGCTACCCCTCACCTGTGTCCCAGTTTCTGCAAGCGTGTTCTGGAGCTCTTGTGTGTGCTGGGGTATGGGGGGGGCACCTGCTCTTAAGTCGTCCCTTTCCACGCCCCTCCTCTGCCCTGCCCCCTTGCCTGGTCCCTCCATGTGCTTAGTCCCCTCCTACCAGCCCATCATACCTTTCCTGTAGACCCTGGGCTCTCAGCCAGCTGGCCAGGTGGGGCGAGTGGGGGCCACACCTCTAGAGCCTCTTTGCTTGACTGGGGCCTCCTGACTGAAAGGCTGACCTTAAATCTCCTCGCTGTGGCCAGTGCTTGCTATTTGCCTTGGAATAGGGCAAAGGCTTCTCAACTTTGGGCCTGGTTCTCAAGGAGGAGGAGGAGGTGGGGTTATGGGGTGTTGGCCAAGAAAATAATGGGCCAGGGAGGGAGTGTTGAAGATCCAATCCTGGACCGAGTCCTGTTTGGGGCCTCTTCTGTTCTGTTTGTAGGTTCAAGTCCAGTTTTGCCACTCCAGCCAAGGGGCCTTGTGTGAGGCCGGTTCCCTTCCTGCAGAATTCTCATTCCCTGGACTCCTCTTGAGTTCTCCATGTCTTGTGGTCCGTCTCTGGAATTCACTATGAATTTCCCTCTGTCTCTCTTGGTCTCACAATAAAGGATCCTGAAAGACATGTATTAAAATGACACACACGATATCGCTGTCTGTCAAGTTTAAAAACATTAAAATAGAGACTAACAGGGGAGAAAACATGGGTCCATTGAGGCCAAGGGTCTGGGAAACCCTCGCAAGTGCACCCAACTTTGTTGTCCTTCTGGAGGGTGGGAGAGCAAGCACTTGGAGGTCCCCTTTCTCTTTAAGATTTATTTCTAAATTTTGTTGATGTGGTCTGTGCACGTGGGTGCAGTTGCCCGCAGAAGTCAGAAGGCATTGGATCCCCTGGAGCTGGAATTATAGGCAGTTTTGAGCCCCCAGATATGAGTGTTGGAACCAAACTGGGCCCTCTGTAAGAGTGGTACAGGCTCTTAACCACCAAACTGCCTCTCTAGCCTGTCTCGTTTTTAGAGACAGAGTCTCATATAGCCCAGAATGTCTTAGAACTTGCTATGTAGTCAAGGGTGACCTTGAACTCTGAATCTTTCAGCTCCCACCTCTGGACTGATGGTACTATAAGCATGTACATCCACATCCTTTTATTCGTGGATGCTGAAGATAGAACCCATGCTTGCTGCATGTCAGACACTGTACCGACAGAAACAAGTCCCCAGCCCCCCCCCCCCTCTCTCTCTCTCTCTCTCTCTCCCTCCCTCCCTCCCTCCCTCCCTCCCCCCCCCCTGTTTCTTCTAGGTTGCTGCCTCTTCTCACTCTCTCCTTCTCTTTGGCTCGTGCTTCTGTGACTGTGAACACAATTGGCCGAGGATGAAGGAGAGTTAGGGAGAAAGGCAGGGTCATAGAAAAAGGACTCAAATCCTGCTCTCCCTCCCTCCCTATCTTATATAAGGTCCTCTTTCAACTCTCCTGAGTCCTCCCCTCCCCCTACCACTACCCATGTCTGTTCTTGGCTCTCATTTTGGAAACTGGTCCAAGTTTCTCAACTTCTGTCCAGGTCAGAAGAAGAGCATGTTAAAGCCAACACTGGAGAGGTGCACTGCGGCCAAGGGTCTGGGAAGCCCTTGGAAGCACACCCAACTTTGCTGTCCTTGTGGGAGGTGAGAGAGGAAGCAATTCAATCCCTCAGGTCTCAGGCACATGGTGAGATGGAGGTGGGGCAGATGGTGTTGTTGCTACCCAAGAAAGGCTGGTTAGGGCAGGTCCTGGGAGATGGGTGAAAACTTCCTTGTGGGATTACAGGTCTCCTGTTTCCCATGGCATCAGGGTGGAGGTGGGGGAGGGTGCAGTGCAAAATCCACTCCAGTCCCTTGACTCTGAAACTGGTTTGAGAGGCGTCTTGAGTGATGGTCTCACAGGGGGAATCCAGGGTTCATGAAGGGTTGTTTTCAGGGACTTTTGTTCTTTTTGTGTTCTGACTTGCCAGTCTGTTCCAAATGCAACTTGGACGCAAGGAGGAGTATCCTTTAGTCTCTGAACTTAGCACCGTTGATGTTTTGGGGCTACTAATTCATGTGGAAGGCTGTGTCGTGTGCGGTAAGAGTCTAGGTTTTTAGATGTCGAATCCATTTCTCCTTTCATCCAATCATGATAGCACCAAGTGGCCTTTGTTTGCTTCTTTGTTTTTTTGTTTAGTTTTTGTTTTTTTGAGACAGGGTTTCTCTGTAGCTTTGAAGCCTGTCCTGGAACTCGCTTTGTAGACCAAGCTGGCCTTGAACTCACAGAGATCTGCTTGTCTCTGCCTTCCTAGTGCTGGGATAAAAGGCATGCGCTGCCACCAACACCCAGATTTGTTTGTTTGCCTTTGTTCTAAATACTCTTTTTAGACGTATTCTATTTTATAGGTATGAATGTTTTGCCTGTTTGTATTTCTGTACCACATGCACGCCTGATGTCTGAGGAGGTCAGAAGAGAGTGTTGGATTCCCTAGAACTAGAGTTATGGATGGTTGTCAGCAGCATGTGAGTGTTGGGAACTACACCAAATCTACAAAAGTGTCTTTACAGCCCTACTATGTGTGTTTTATCTGCATGTACACTTTTATCCCAGGAGAGGGCATCAAATCCCACTAAAGATGGTTGTGAGCCATCTACTACATCGTTTCTGGGAATTGAACTCAGGACCTCTGGAAGAGGAGTCAGTGCTCTTAACCTCTGAGCCATCTCTCCAGCTTCTCTTTTTCTATTCCTGATGTTGGAACTCAAACACAAGGCCTTGTGTATGCTAGCCAAGAACTCTACTGAACAGAGAGGCATGCCCCCAGCCCCTCACTGGGAGTTCTAGGAAAATACTCTACCAATGAGCTATGCATCCATCCCATCGCTCGTGGATTAGACTTATTTTTATATTTTTAAGACTTTGAGGTGCATTGTTAGGTTATTTATTTAGGACCTCATAAATATTTATTTGTTTGAAATAGGGTCTCACAGGGTAGCCCTGGCTAGCCTTGAATTCACAGAGATCTGTTTCTCTCTGCCTTCCATGTGCTGGAATTGAAGGTGTGCACCACTTGGCCTGGTGATTTGGCCTTAGCAATATTTATTTTATTATTTTTAATTGTGTGTGTGTACATGAATCTCAGTGCCTGCAGAGGTCAGAGGCATCAGATTTCCTGGAGCTGAGTTACAGGTGGTTGTCAGCTGCTTGTTGTGTGTGCTGGTCACCATACTTGGGTCCTCTGCAATAAGAGATTTTTTTCTAATTAAAATTTTTTTCATATACTATATTTTGATCATGTTTGTCTGCCCCCCCAAATCTTCCCTGATTCTCTCCTTCTCTCTGTCCACCCAACTTTACATTCTTTCTTTTCTTTTCTTTTCTTTTTTTTTTTTTTTGGTTTTTCGAGACAGAGTTTCTCTGTAGTTTTGGTGCCTGTCCCGGAACTAGCTCTTGTAGACCAGGCTGGCCTCGAACTCCCAGAGATCCACCTGCCTCTGCCTCCCAAGTGCTGGGATTAAAGGCGTGCGCCACCACCGCTAGGCACATTCTTTCTTTAAAAACAAAAACAACAAAAAAGTAAGAAACAATTCCACCTGTTGATAAAACTCATAAAACCAAAAGTCAAATTTAACAGAAAAAGATCAGTGAGACAAAACCAAACCAAACCAAAACAAAAAGTCCCCCAAACAACCTCCCCACCAAAGAACCAAAAAAGCAAGATGAAACAAAAAAGAGCACAGAAATGGAGCCGCGCTCCTTGCGTGTGGACAGCCATGAACTCCTTTGGCCGGGTTTTCCTCCTTCGTCGGTTATGACGCTGTCTGGATTGGTCGTTGTCTTTCACAGCTTGAAGTAATCCTTCTCAGGCCCTTCTAGACTCTGAAGTTTGAGCTGAATCATCAGCTGCTGTTCTGATGGAAGTTTTCTATAACTGGCTTTGTGCATCCCTCCTAATGTTCCTCTTTCTCCTCCTCCTCCTCCTTTTCTCCTCCTCCTCTTCCTTCCTTTTAGTTTTTTGAGATAGGGTTTCTCTGTGTAGCCCTGGCTGTCCTGGATCTCATTCCGTAGACCAGGTTGGTCTGGAACTCTCAGAGCTCTACCTGCCTCTGCTGGGATTAAAGGCATGCACCACCCCCTCCCAGCTGGTAATGACAAGTTTTGGTGGATTTATATTGTCTTGGTTTTCTCATGTTACTTATGTTTCTCTGATAGGACCTGGCTATCTGGAGTTAGGTCACTGGTTGAATATATTAACTTTCAAATATTGATTTATTAAAAATCATCACATTATTTTACAGGAAGTATTTGCATTATTAAAGAGGGACTCGGGTAGGGGCTGGAGTGGCACAGTGGTTAAGAGCGTGCACTGCTCTTGCAGAGGACCCGAGTTCAGTCCCCAGTACTCACAGTGGTTAAGAGTGTGCACTGCTCTTGCAGAGGACCCGAGTTCAGTCCCCAGTACTCATGCATGCTGCCTCACAACTGCCCCAAACCCCAAGTTCAGGAGATTCAACCATCACTTCTGAAGTCTGAGGGCAGCTGCACTCATGTGGGTACATGTGTGCACACACATATATACAATTAAATAAATGTTAAAAGATAAGAGGGACTGGGCTGTAGGGCAGTGGTGTTATTTTTCTTATCTAGAGTTGTTGTTGGGGCCCCAGGCATGACCCCCAGTGCTAACTTCCTGTTAAACAGTCTCTGAAAAAAATCAATGACTACCAAAGGCCAAGCACATAGTGATAGGCCAGGAACAAACAATAAAATCGAATCACCTTTTGCATATCAAGCTTTAGGATGTAAAGGGTAACTGACAGTAGTGTGTGCACTAACACTCGAGTTGCTTTCATTATGAGTGAAAAGGTAAAGAATAAATGGGAACTGGAGAGATGGCTTTGCTCTTCCAGAGGACCTGGGTTCAATTCCTAGCACCCATAATTTGACTCACAACCATCTGTAACCCTAGTTCCAGGCAATCTGCTGCCCTCATCTGATCTCCAAGGCCACCAAATACACATAGTGCACACACATACACATAGGAATACTCACCCAGGCACATAAAATAAATAAGTTAAAAAAAAAGAAAAAGCTGCATCAGCAATTCAAAATTCCAAACTCTACTCAAATCCCAAACAAACAGATTAAACAAACACACACACACACAAAGCCCTTATTGTAGTGGTTCTCAACCTGTGGGTCACGTTGCAGTTTAGTGTTGGGGTAACAGAGAAAAAGTGGACAAGATAAATATATGTGTCGGAGAAGCTGAAGGGACAAAGGAGGGGCGAAGAGGCAATGTTGGCTGGAGGCTGAATGAAAAGGGGAGAGTGAAGAAATGCGGTCAAATGATGTCTGTCATATTTAGCTCTCAGGAGGCTTCGGCACCAATCTCCTATGAACCTGACCATTCTCTGTTCTTGGTTAGAGGAAAAGGGGACAGGAAAGAGTAAGAAAGAGAGAGACGGGGATGTAAGAGGGTGCATCAGAGAGCGAGAGCAGTTCTATTGTTCTGATTCAGCTCTGAGTTTCCCAAGAAAGCCGCAGAGGAGTCCAGGTCTATATGCGTGCTGGGTGCAAGACTCCCAGCACTGAGCGGGCCTCTGCATTGGTGAGATCATCTGGGTCTCCAGATGGCTCTATTGATGTCGTGCAGAATATGGAAGTCCTTCAAAGAGCCATTCTCACAATTTTAATTGAAGTGGATCATGGTTTGGAGGCCCTGAACCCTGGAACAGCCACAACAGGGGAAATCCTATGGAACTAAAGTCTATAGGCTTCAGCCATGCTCATGGTTATAACGAAGGGAAACCCAGGCCCTCTGGAAAGCTGAAGGTTGGATGTGTATCCCAAAGAAGCTGAAGTTAGTCTAATGTCTCCACCATTTGCAAAACCAGCTGCAAGCCTACCATAGTGGCTTATGCCTGTAAGCCCAGTGCTCAAGAGGCTACGAAGCAATATCTCGTCTCAAGAGCAATCCATCCATCCGTCCTTCCATCTGTCCATCAATCCACCCACCCTCCCCACAGACAACTAAAGTTAATGGACGCCCTAGAAGATGACTTTTGGAGTTCTACAATAAAGCCTTGTTTTCCAGGATAGTGTCTTCCATGGCAAGCACTGGTAGTAGCCTTTTAGGGGTTACTCTGGGTCTTGCTCTGTGCTCCTGTATTTACTGTAGGTGTTGATTTTGTGTGCAGTGTTTCATAAAGCTAGGTAAAAGGAATTAGCAGGTGACCCCACCTTTCCCCTCCTCAGGATGAAGAGGTAGGTATGTGACATGTGAAAGCCAGGCAGGGAAGTGACAGCAGGGACTCTAGTTCACACCTGTTTATCTACCTTCCTGCCTTCATGTCTCCTCCTCCTCTTCATTCTTCTTTGGTGCTTGTGATGGAACTCAGGGCTTTCTACATGCTAAGCACACTCTCTACCACCGAGCTACATTCCAGTGCCTCTGCTTGATGAGAGGCTTGGCCATTCTGTGACCTGCCAGAGACCCGAGTCCATGCGTGAGCCTTGAAAGTCAGGCCTTAATAAAGGGATCTAGGTTGTCCAGGCTGTCCAAAACACTGAAAGAATCTGGCCTGGCCCTGAGCCAAACTCCTTAAGCCTTTATATAAACCCCATGATTGCCTCCCTCTACCTCTCTCCCTGCAGACACACCTAGGCCTTTAAAAGAATCTTGTTTATACAAGGCAAGAAGGTACAGGGTGCTCAGGAAATAAGTCCCTTAATATCTGCTTTGAACGCATCTCCCTGGCAGTTAATACATCTCTGGCATTTCAATGGGATTCATTCGGAAGGATCGAAGCCTTCATTTGTGGCATTCCTACAGTACTAATTTTGTGGCAACTCTGTCCACTAGGTGCTAGGGAACAAAACATATTGCAACACAGTTCTTCAGAGGGTTGACAACTTATCAGAACTGTGTGAGGATAACAGGCTGTCTCTTTCTCTCTGTTTTCATGCACTTATTATTATTTTTTGTTTGTGGTATTGGATACTGAAACCAGGTCTTGTCCATGCTAGGCAAGTGCTCTACCACTGAGCCACACCCCAGCCCCTCACTGGGGGATTTTAGGCAGGGGCTCTACCACTGAGCCACACCCCAGCCCTTCACTGGGGGATTCTAGGCAGGGGCTCTGTGACAGAACCATACTTCCCAGCTCCTTTCTGATGGGTTCTAAGCAAGTATTCTACTACTGAGCTGTAGCCCTTTTTTCTGAACCCTTGAACCCATATCAGCCTTTAAGTGCTGTTTCCTTCTCTGAGCTTCTTGCTTTACTCTTTGTCTTCTTATAATGAACATTTTTAAAGGATGTGGAAAAGTGAGGAGGATGATGACAAATGTCCATGATGACATCATCCGAATCTTTAACCTATCACCAGTCTAGGGCATCTTTCCTTTGTGTATTTCTCCCACATCTTTAGCTAAACTATTATACATTCTTTATCTGTTCAGGGATGATGTCTTGCTATGTAGCCCATCTCCAGTGATCTTCCTTCCTCAGCATCAGGACTACAGATACACTTGTGCACATGCGTGCATGCGCATGTGCGCGTGCACCCCCCACGCATATGTGCACGCACATGCACACGCATGCACACACACGGAACAGCTCTGGTTATCTGCACAAGATGAAGCTAGACAAAATTCTAGCGTGGATGCTGGAGGAGCCCGAGTCTCCCTGTTAGAGCAGCTATCGGAGCTGACGTTTGCTGGAGGAGGAAGATTCATTCTTCTAGGACTGCAGCCACTAGTGGGCTGTTCGGGCCTCAGTGGATGGCCACACATTCACGCCATTGAAGGCTAAAGCTAACAGCTAAAAGGACAAGCAGTGGGTGTGTTGTGTCTTTGAAGGCTTTGTCACCAGTTGTCGGTGCTGTGTGGGGAAGTTTAAGAGGTGAGACCTTGTTGAGGAAGTATGTCCCTGGAGGTGGGCTTTGAGAGTTTCAAAACTTCTCCCCCTCTTGTAATTCTCTCTGCTTTGTGATTGATGCTGAAGATCTGAGTTCTGAGCTTGCTGCTCCAGCTGGCCTGTCGCCATGCCTGCCGATTCCCCACTGTGATGGTCTCTTGTCCCTCTGGAATCTAAGCCCGGATAAACTCTTTCTTCTATGTGTTGCCTTGGCCTTGTTTTATCAGAGCAGCAGGAAAGTAACTAGTCCAGTGCCTGTGGATGGATGAGAAACTGTGGGTTTAAAGATTCCTTTTTATTTTGTATGTACATTGGAATTTATCTGCATGTATGTCTGTATGAGGGTGTCGGGTCTCCTAGAACTGGAGTTACAGACAGTTGTGAGCTGCCACGGGGATGCTGGGAGTTGAACCAGGGTCCCCTGGAAGAGAGGTCAGTGCTCTTAACTGCTGAGCCATCTCCCCAGCCCTAAGGGACTGTGGTTTCAAGCTAGATGTGGCACAGTCAGCAGCCATCACTTAGAAGTCTGAGGCAAGAGGATTCGACAACTCGGCTACTTTTATCTGGTTATAGACATCATGTAAGTCAGTCACTTCTGTGTACTTTGGCCTCCATTTCTGTCAGAGGAAGCCTTATGAAACAAAAACAAAACAACCCTATTGCATTATTACAAACACTAAACAAAAATGTTAGCAATATTATGTAAATTTCAGGCTTATTTCAATTTCCATAACTGACTAAAAAAGTTCTAAGTCTTCTGTAACAAACCTGGAAAGTCTTCTCTCCCACTACCTCTGTGGTTTTCCCTCCTGCTCTCTCTTGAATCACACTGTGATACTTTCTCTTCCATCCCCACGGAAGCTGCTCTCCTTTCGGCTACCCCTGGCTTTCGAAGTGCTAAATATGAAGACAAGTTGGGTGGCTCAGTCCTGGAATCTCAGCTGCTTGGAGGCTGAGGCAGGAGGATGAGGAGTTCAAGGTCTGCTCAGGTTACAGAGTGGGTTCAAGGCCAGGTGGGAATCTTAGGGGTAGAGCCCCTGCCTAGAATCCCCCAGTGAGGGGCTGGGAATCTTAGGAGTAGAGCCCCTGCCTAAAATCCCTCATAGAATGCTTGCCTAGCAAGTGCAAATTCCAAGGTTAAATCTCCAGTGAAAACGAGGTGGTAGCTGCAGTTCTCAGGTTGCTAATCTGATCTTTAAGCAGCATTTGAATTAATTCATCTTCTTTCTTGTTTGGAAAAAAAAAAAGTCAACCAGTACTTTTTTTTTTCTTTTTGTTTTGAGACAGAGTCTCAATATTTTGTAGTTCTAATTATCCTCAACCTAGTGATCCTTCTGACTCCACCACATGAGTGTTGTTATCACTGGTGTTTCCAAGCCTGGCTAAATAACTTTAATTATGGTAAAATACTGAAAGCATAAAATTTGCTACTGCATTCATTTAAAATATATAATTAAACTAATGTAGCTGGGTAGTTGTGGCACACACCTCTAATCCCAGCACTTGGGAGGCAGAGGCAGGCAGATCTCTGAGTTCCAGGCTAACGTGGTCTACAGACTGAGTTCCAGGACAGCCAGAGCCATTACAGAGAGAAACCCTGTCTCAAAAACTCACACGCATACACACATACACAAACACATAGATACACAGACACACACATTCTTTAAGGACTTCATGCAATGTATTTTGATCATACTGACCCTTATTCTTTCCCTCACTCCTTATCAATCCACCCCACCTCCCTAGTACCCCAATTTTGTGTTCTCTGTTTTGTTGTTTTGTTTTAAAAGAACCTATTGACACCATCGTGTGCTGCCCATTCTCAAGGATGTTGGGTCATCTACTGGAATGTGGCTGATCTACCACTGGCCACACCCTTAAAGAAAACTGGCTCTCTACCCTCCAGATGCCATCAACTTCTCAGAGGTGGGGGCTCGTGAGCCTCTTCTGATTCCGTGCTTGACAGTTGACTGGTTTGGTCTTGTCCCAGCAGCCTCAGGTGTCATGATCTCAGGAGTGCAGCAGCTCTGTCACACCAGGTGACACTGTGTTGCTCTGGTCTTCCCTGACCACAGGCTCTTGCAATCTTTCTGTCCCCCTTTCTGCACAGGTCCTTCAGCCTGGGCTGTTGTTGGTGGTGGGTCTTGGAGACGTTCTGTTTGTGACAGATCATGTCCTGGACACTTATTCTCCTGCACTTTGACCAGTGTCTAATCCCCTCGCCCATTTTCCAGTGCTCAGTTCTGTGGTAGGACTGCCCTTCGATGTTGTGTAAGCCATCACCAGAACCCTTAACCTCTTGCCAAACTGACATCTGATACTAGTTAAACACAGCTTTCCGTGTCTCCCTCCCTTCAGCCCTGGAGAGCAGCCACTCTGTGTTCTGTCTTTATGAATTTCACTGCCCTAGGACGTGGAATTGTACACAATTTGTCTCTTTTGGAGGCTGCTTTGTCCGTGAGTGTTTGACTGTGTGTCTGTGTGTGTCCGAGGAGTTCAGAAGAATGTTGGATCCCCTGGGACTGGAGTTACAGATGTCAGCCCCCAGGTGGATGCTGGGAATGAGCCCCACTCCTTTGAGAGCAGTAAGTCTCTTAACTGTTGAGCCATCTCCCCTGCCTTTGAATTTTTGGGCAGGGCCTCATGTAGCAGAGTTTGGCCTTGCCCCCTGTATCCTCCTGTCCCTATATCCCGTGTGTGCTGCCAGGCATGGTTGTAAATTTCATAGATCCATTTTTTGGGGGGTAAGCTGAAGAAATTTCTTTCTATTTTTAGATTTGGAATTAAAAATACTCATTTATTTTTATTTTATGTGTGTGGATTTTTTCCTGTGTGTTTATCTGAACACCACTTTCATGCATTGTCTGAGAAGGCCAGTAGAAGGTGCCAGAGCCTTTGCAACCAGAGTTCTGAAGGCTGTGAGCTGCCAAGTGGATGGTGGGAACTGAATTCAAGTCCTCTGCAAGGTCAACGAGTGTTTTTAACCACTGAGCCATTTCTCCCAGGGCCCGTGGGCATTTTTATAAGGAGTGAAAGACAGAATTTTTTTTTTTTTTTGACAAGGTTTCTCTGTGTAGCTTTGGCTTTCCTGGAACTCACTCTGTAGACCAGGTTGACCTTGAACTCAGAGGTCTGTTTTTCTTTGCTGCCAAGTATTGAGATTAAAGGCCACCACTGCCAGGCTGAAACTGGATTTTTTTGGTCAGATGTTTCATTTGCACCTATTGGGAAATCACGTTGGACTTTTTCAGAGTGTTGCTGGTTGAACAAGGATGGCCAGGAACACACTGAGCTCTTGGGTTTTTGAGTTAGGGTCTCACTAGAAAGCCCAGGTTAGCCTTGAGCTCATGACCCCTGCTGCCTCCTTCTCCAGAGTGCATAGGCTGTAGGCATATATCACTTGCCTTCTTGTTATCATTTTTTTTGCTTTTTTTTTTTTTTTTTCAGAGTTTCTCTGTGTAGTCCTGGATGTCCTGGAACTCACTTTGTAGACAAGGCTGGATTTGAACTCATAAAAATCCGCATGCCTCTGCTTTCCGAGTATTGGGATTAAAGGCGTGTGCCACCACTGCCCAGCTTCATTGTTTCTTAAAAAAAGGCAGGCAGATCTTTGTGAGTTCAAAGTCAGCCCAGCTTGGTCTATAGAGCGAGTTCCAGGACAGCCAGGGCAACAGTGAGAAACCCTGTCTCGGGGGCGGGGGAAATGCCCGGAGCAGGCTCTTAACAAATTGCCTAGGCCGGCACTGAACTCACAGTTTCCTGCTTCTACCTCCTGAGTGCTGGGTTTGTGCCACCACACCAAGCCTGTTTTCAGGATTTTAAGGATTTAATTTTAGTTATAATTATGTTTATGTTTGTGACTGTGTGTGGACATGTGCGTGAAGAAGGATCAGATTCCATGGGGCTGGAGTTACAGACAGTTGTGAGCTACCACGTGGGTTCTGGGGATTGAAACTGAGTCTTCTGCAGGAGCGGCCAGTGCTCTTGACAGCCGAGCCGTCTCTCTCGTCCCTATTTTCATGTTTGATCTTTTTGACTACACAGCTCGGGCTGGCCTCTAACTTGCATTCTGCTTCTGTCTCCCAGGTACTGACATGAGTGTGCCCTACCTCTGCCTCTGAAATGCCTTTGGAAACACCGGGACTCAGGTGATGGGAGACACTGGCGTAGGTTCCGGCACACTATTAAGAGCGTGTTTGTCTCTAAACGTTTTCAGTTTAGATGTAACGGTTACAGCATGTGACCCGAGGCTGAGGTTCACAAGTTTAAGGCTTGACTGGGCTACACAGTGTGTTCAGAATCAGCCTGGGCAACTGAGCCACAAATTAGCTGAAAATCAAAAAGACTGGGGTTCTAGCTCAGGGTAGAACAAAGCCCTGGCTTCATTGTCTTGAAATGTAATAATTTTCCCCTACGTATTTGATGCTTGTTCTTTTTCTTATTAATTGTTAATAAATTTTTAATTTTAATTAAATTTTAAATTTTCTTATTAATTTTTATTTTATCTTTGTATTGTGCAAAGTCTGTATTTTATTGCATTTGTATTGCACATTATTTTGTTAATCCTTATTAGAGTTTCTATTTTGATATTGTTCATAATTAATAGTTGTGAAAAATAAAGAAGGCTCTCTAATTAAAACTTAGAAGCCGGCTGGAGATGTAGTTCAGTGGTGAAGTCCTGGCCTGGCACAAAGCGCTGGTGAATGCTTGGTAGCACACACATGCTCACACCCACACCCACTTTCATTCACACTCACACTCAAACACTCACACACATCCATCCACACACATCCACACACACGCACATCCCCCATACTCAGGCACACTCACGTTCACAAACACACATGCATTCAGGCAAGCACACAAATATGCATTCACACAGAAACACCATATTCACACACACTCACATGCTCATACACAGATACATGCTCATGCCCTGTGGGTTGCAATCTCTGGGGGTTGAATAATTCTTTCACAGGGGTTCCCTGAAGCCACTGGAAAGAGCAGATATTTGCACTATGATCCATAACAGCCATAAAATGGCAGTTATGAAGCAGCAGTGAAGATAATTTTATGGCTGGGGTCACTACGACAGGAGGGACTGTATGAAGGGTCACAGTGTTAGGAAGGCTGAGAACCACTGTCCTAGCATAAAGGAGGCAGAAGGGGAGGAGGAGGGGAAAGGAGGAGGAAGAGGAGGAGGAAGAGGAGGAGCAAGGGGAGAAGGAAGAAGACACAGCTTTGGCAGCAGGGCTAGGAGTCCAAGGGAAGCCTGGGCTACAGGGCAAGTCCCTGTCTGCCCCATCTCCCACTTAATGCTATATTTAGTTCTAGAGCTGAGAATTGGATCAATACCTGCTTTTTATATAAATTTTTTATTCTTTAATTTTTGGTCTGCTTTAAGTGTCAGTCACTACTGTTTAAATCTCTTCTCATGATAGTAGATTTTGTAAATTCCTTTAAACCTTCCGAGTTTATTATAACCTGAGGCTGTGGGGTTATGTGTTAGGCTCTGCTCCTTCCCCTTCTCCTCTTCTTCCTTCTTGTGAGGCTTGGATGGAGCCAAGGCCTCACACAGCCCGTGTCTTAGTCTGGGTTACTGTTGCTGTGATGAAACAGCCTATTCGTGTTGGGGAGGGAAGGCTCATCAGGCTCACACTTCCACATCTCTGTTCATCATCAAATGCAGTCAGGACAGGAACTCAAACAGGGCAGGAACCTGGGGACAGGAGCTGATGCAGAGGCCATGGAAGGCATGCTGCTTACTGGCCTACATCCTGGCTTGTTCATTCTGCTTTCTAGAATCCAGAACCAGCTGCCAATGGGCTGGGCCCTCCCTCATCAATCACTAATTAAGAAAATGCCCTACGGACCTGCCTACAGCCTGATCTAATTTGGGCATTTTTTCAATCAAGGCTCTCTCCTCTCCAGTGACCCTAGCTTGGGTCAAGTTATTATATAACTAGCCAGCATATCAGGCAAGCAGTCAACCACTGAGCCACATCCCCAGCCCTTCAGAGGGGGTTCTGGGCAGGGGCTCTATCACTTAGCCATGTTCCCAGACTGCAAGGTTTTATAACATCTTGCATATTGTTTTTTCTCTTACAATATTACTCTCATTGCTGATAATATTTTGCCATGTGAAGTTTCATCTCATAAGCACAGAGAACAGCTTTTCCTTCAGCTAGCAGTAGGCTAATGTATAACTTCCCACTGGGATTCATTCACTGGTGACTGCAGTCTTTAAAAATTAACGAAATACAGATGCACATATATTTATTCCTAAAAGTTATTTTGTGCTTTCTTTCATTTTGGAAAGGATCTTTGTTGGTTTAGGTAAGGGCCCATTCTGTAGCCCAGGCTGGCCTTGAACTCCCGATCCACTTGCCTCAGCCACCAAGTGCTGCCACACCTGTTTTTATTTGTGTTTTTTATGTCTTGTCTTTCTTTTTCTACTCAAACCATCCCCTCACTTTTGTACCACTTTATTAGACGTGGGCTCTTTTCTTTATGTCTAGACCCTCAGTCGTCCTGGAACTTGTCTATTCCTTTTTACCAGTTGCCTTTAGCACTGTAAACATCTTATTAGAAGAAAATCTTTGCATTTTCCCGAGCATCTGGCGAGCTGCTTGAATCTGAGCCTTCAGAGCAAATCAAGGAGGTATTGAGGGGGGGGGCTCAGTCTATCTTTGATTTGGCACAGAGTAAGGCAGTTGCTGGCTCCCCATTTGCTTAGTTTCTGGGTCCATTTGCATCTACTCTGCCCTCACACACCTAGGTGAGTTCATGGAGAAGTCGTGGAGAGTCAAGGAGAGTCATGGAGAGTCACCAGGACAAGATCAACGTGCCCCTTAGCGCAGCTGGGGTGTCACTTGGGCTTGGCTTATTTGCAGGAACCTTGGCTAAGGTCAACAATGTGAGCACCAGATGCTCTGTAGCACTGGGTGATTTGCTGTGATGGCAGGTGCTGAGCCAGAAGTTATCTGTCCCTGTTGTCTGCCACAGCCCTGCTTCCCAGAGAAGAAAGAGGAAGCAAAGAGAGAAGAATCTGAGGAACTGATGATGCCAGGGAATCTATTCTTTGGGATTAATGAAATGGCGCTGAGCTGTTTGTCTAGGCGCCGTGATTAATCCCAGTGTATGGAGGAGGCAGAAGCAGGTTGATCCAAGTTCCAGGCCAACATGAACTGTTCTTTAGAAAATACTGACTGGTTTTTATTTGTTTGTATGGGTATGTATCTCTGTGTGTGCATGTGCATGCAGAGAGGGCAGAAGAGGGTGTAATATCTCTGGAGCTGGAGTTATGGGCAGCTGTGAGTTGCTTGACCTGGGTGCTAGGAGCCA
Organism: Chionomys nivalis; assembly: GCF_950005125.1. Taxonomy (NCBI): domain Eukaryota; kingdom Metazoa; phylum Chordata; class Mammalia; order Rodentia; family Cricetidae; genus Chionomys; species Chionomys nivalis. The sequence continues at coordinate 81,063,982 of NC_080087.1, read as the reverse complement.
AACTCTAGTTCTCTACGAGAGCAGCAAGTGCCCTTCATCACGGAGTCATCTCTCCTGTTCTGATGCTGTCTCTGAAAGGTTTTCAAAACTGTGGGGAGTGTCCAGCACACGCCACTGTTCCTGTCTCTGCAGCACCTGCAGTTCCTAAGCCATTGTCCATGTAGCCATATCTTTGGCTTTTACTGAAAAGTAAGAAGTCATGCTTATTATCACTCCTATGATACTTTGAGGAGTCATGCGGAACCCCAACAAAAATCTACACCCCATCTCTCCTGAGCCCTAGGGATGCCAGAGGCTTTGGTTGACAGTGGATTTTGGCTCTGTTGGTGAATGAGAATGAATAATACCAGTTTGGACAAGTAAGACCTGGGAGCTGAAGGGTGAGCTCGCCGCTGTTATTCCCTGGTGCTGTTTACAGCCACGCCTGATTTTTCTGTTAGCTTTTGGATTATTGGGATTAACCTTTCTTTTCCCATCTCTGTCACTTCTCCCTGGAAGGTGGTTTGCCAACCATGAGCCTCCCCCTTTCAAACAAAACAAACTTCAAAGGAGCTGGCTCTACCGTCTCCTCCCTCACAAGCTGTGGCTGAGATGTTTACCGTGATGGGTGGAGAGAAATGTCAGCTTCTTTGGAGAGATTTGCTCCCATGGAGAGGTCATGGCGTTGCCTGTAAACATGAGTGCACAATAGTCTCAGCTTCTAATGTTTTAGGTGTTTGCGATTAACAGCAGGGCTGTCTGAGGTGCACGGATTCTTTTATTTAATTATTTTTCTTTTACAAAAGTTTATTATTTCATAATTACACACACATATCTTCTCTAAATTGAGTTTTTTTTTTAAATAGTATGTGCATTGGTATTGTGATTGCATGTATGTCTGTATAAGGGTGTCGGATCCTCTGGAACTGGAGTTACAGACAATTGTGAGCTGTCAAGTGGATGCCGAGAATTGAACCCTGGTCCTCTGGAAGAGCAAACAATTCTCCTAACCACTGAGCCATCTCTCTAGCTTAATCACATCCTCTCTATTCCCTCCCCTTGTATGTATCTTCATCTTCCTCCAAACTTTTTCGCTCCTACTTTCATGTCTTTGTGAGTGTGAGTGTGTTTGAGTGTGTGCTGTATAAGTGTGAGTTGTGTTGTGTGAGTGTGTGTTGTGTGTGTGTGACTCACTGCTTTCGATTAGGATTTCTCATTTGAGAGTGGGTGAGGAGCTATTTACTTGAGTGTGGACACTTAGCAGAGACTACATCACTGAGGCGTCTCCAGCTCCTCCGGGAGGGGAGGGATTGTATTACCCTGCCCCCATCCGTGATGGAGTGACCACAGGCCCCACGGTGTGTCACTCTTGTTTAGTGTGTTCATACAAGCAGCACCTGTGTCATGTGCAGAATTCCTTCCATTCTTTCCGGCTTCTCCTTCATGGTGTTCCCTGAGCTTTGTGGGGTCCCTGGGGGAGCAGTTGTCCCATTAGGGCTGAGCAGGCCCCAGTAACTTATTCTCAGCTCTGCCCAGTTGTGAGTCTTAGCTTATTTTCTTCTCATTAGCATATATTCATTGTATCAGGTGATGGGTTTTATTATGACACTTTCTTAAAAAAAATGTTTACTTCTTTTTATGTGCACCACATGTGTCCTGGTGCGTGAGGAGGCCAGAAGAGTGTTGGTATAAAATGTTTGATAAAAGACTGGAAATTAGGGTCAGAGCCATGAGCACCAAAAGCTAACCAGAAACAAAATGTTCTTTTCTTGTAATGCAGCAGACAATGACCTAAGTGATTTGATAGAGGGCTTGGAACAATGTCCAAGCCTATAAACCTCAGTCTTTTGGAGGTTGTTGTTCAGGGGTAGTCTGGGACCACCTGTATATCAGATGTTTAAATTGAGATTCACAACATAAGCAAAACTGCAGCTGTAAAATAACAACAGAAAATATTCTGTAATGGGAGGATAACTATAATGCGAAAAACTTTATTAAGGGTAAAAGCATTAAAATATTAACTAATGGTTTAAAAATATATTTCCTTGTTCAAGATCTATTCAGGTCTGAAAATGTATGTTTAGCCTCCTTGTCTTTGCTAATTTTGTTGGGTTTAAGCTATTTGGATAAACTGAGTCATAAATTTTTGCATTGATACTAAGAGGTTTGGACCTCCTCTTCTGGGAAAAAAAATGTTGTTTCTATATTCAATGGCCTTGTTAATGATAGAGAACAAAACACTGACAGGGAAGCTGGATGAAAACTTGTTCAACTGGTCTCCTTGGTTAACAACCTTGCTTCCAGTTCTAACAGGCCCCTAATGATCTTGCTTCTTCTTATCAACAGACTGATGGCTTTTGTTCGAGACGGTCAATGCTGTTCACCTGACGGTACTGAGGTCCCAGTATCACCCCTTGAGCCCCTGGACAGATAGGACCCATGATTGAGTCCTGGTATTTGTGAAGGGGGGAAAACGTAGGGCTTAGGGCAGCTTTCCCAGGGCAACATGGCACACACCTGCCAAAATGGGTTCTATATATCAGCAGGAAGGTAGACCTGAGTCTCAGTTTGCCCTAGGGCGATGCTAGCTCTTAGACTCCCTCCTGTTCCTATTTCACCTTGGGACCTATTCCTCGCCTTTGCAGAAGACAGCATTGACAGTGAGATATAAACTTGTTCTGTGTCTACCCTCGGAATGGCTGATTCAGTTTCTTTATTAGCTTCAATTCAAAATCATTGCAGGGTGTGGAGTTCTAGTCTTGTGAAAGCGGCTAACTTATTGTAGACTAGTAGGGAATACAAGTTAATCAGTCATCTTTAAAGTAGGGATATAGTTATAAGAATAAGATATACATGACTGACAGATCATTTGGTTTACTTATACCAATATCACCACTCACAGGAGTAATACATGCTAGAACTTTAAGCTGGGGATCAGAACTTTTCAGCTTCACTCCAACCATATGGGACTACCACTGTATATATGGTTGCAGTGAGACTAGATGTGATGACTAGCTTTCATTACCAACTTGACATGGTCTAGCAACAACTGGCAAGAGAGTCTCAGGAAGGGTTGTTTGGGTTTGGGTTTGCCTGCGGAGCATGTCTGTGGGGATTGTCTTACCTAATTTAAAGGATAGAAAGCCAAGTCCACTGTGGGTGGCACCATTCCCTAGGCAAGTGGTCCTGCACTGTATAAGAGTGGAGAAATCGAGCTGAGCACAGGTAAGCAAGTGGACATGAATACATGTATTTCTCCCTGCTCTTGACTGTGGTTGTGATGTGATTGGCTCTAATGGACTGCAATCTGGAATTGTAAGCTGAAACAAACCCTATTCTCTCCCAAGCTGTTTTTGCCAGGGTATTTGATCACAGCAACATAAACAGAACTAGCACACAGGCCTTCCAAATCCTTGCTGAGTAACTCCATTTTAAAGTAAACCACCACTTAGCTATTCTAGTCCCTAGACTTTAGCAAAACAGGCCGCCCTTTCTGTTTTCTGTGTGTGCCTTGTGCTGTCTGAGCCCAGTGTCACTTCTGCTGCCTTAACACTAGGTAGTGCTCTGTACCTAGGTTTACATATATTCTAAGCTCCTCTTAGTGCTATATAAAGTGGGGGCTTGGTAAGCAGGAGTTGGAGATGGAGAAAATGCAGGTGTCTGCAGCATCCGGGGCTCCATGGTAACCCATAATAAACCTGTCTCCATGGTAACCCATAATAAACCCATTTTACTCATGCTGTCCTAGTTCGAGGAAATATCTCAATTTTTGCATCTATTAAAAAAAAATGATGCCAGGTAGCGTTTCGTTAATGAAATGTCATTACATGGCACACAGTGATTGTGACAGCGTTTAGGTCGATCGTGGTCAGATCTGGATGATGTTTATTGTAGAGTTCTCTCAGCAGTCCGTCGGTTCCCTACAGTGTCGTAACACCATACGGGGACGAGAAGACGTCTGTGTGCCTCTTAAGGAGATAGCTGGCTCTTTTAGGAGACATCACTGTGATTTATGTAATGGGAGTGGAGGTGGCCCTGGAATCTGGCAGGAGGGTGTGATAGAGTTGGACTTTCTCCCCAGAGCTCTGGGATGAGCACTTTTGTCAGCTCGATGGCAGAGATAGAACTTCAGTGAGTGTGATCGGGGGCAGGCCAGAGTGGACATGCTAGATTCGGGCTTTCTTTCTTTCTTGTTACTATATTACATTCATGTGTGTGTATAATATGCTGTCTAATATATACTTGAGATCAGATATCTGTGTAACATAGCCTGGCCTCAAATTCCTAAACCTCATGCCTCAGCTTCCTGAGTGTCGTGGCAGTGGCATGTACACACACACACACACACACACACACACACACACAACAACCCCCCAAAACCCCCCAAAATAAAAGCTTTTTTTAAATAGGGTTCTCATGTGGGTGCTGGGAATTGAACCTGGGTCATCTGTAGGAGCAGCCCGTGCTCTCAGCCACTGAGTCATCTCCCCAGTCAGTTTTTGCTTTTGTTGATCTTCTGCCCCAATTCCCTTCCTCTTACTGGCTCCTTTTTGCCCCCATTTGTCCCCAGTGGTCCCCTTTTCCTTCTCCTCTCTAAGTATTCCTTAAGGCTTCTTTTCCTCTTCATTGTTTCTTTTGTAGGTTCCTGACCTACACCAGCCCAACAGATAAATGAAAATTAAAATCTAGGATATGAGCTGGTATTTATTTGTCTTTGTGGGTCTGGAATATTTTGTATCATGTGATAATTTCTAGTTACACCCATTTTCTGCAAATGTCATGATCTTTTAAAAATTTTTCTCTAAGCAAAACCCTTTACATTTATCTATAATTTTTATTACATTTATTTATTTGTATATGTGTGCACGGTGTGTTTGTATGTGTGTGGGCATATATGTTATGTATTATGCCACACATATGGTGGTCAGAGGGCAACTTATGGGGGCTGTGTCTCTCTTTTCACCATTCAGGTCCCAGAGATGGAACTCAGGGCATCCGACTTGGTGGCCTAGCTACTGATCTTAACAACTCAGGCTTTGGTTATCACTAATTCAATAGCTTTCTGATAAGAAAATGCTTATGAATCAATGATCTCTGACACAGGGTCGGAAGATGATTCCAGGTAAAGAGCTCTCTGTGCAAACACGCACAAACGTGAAGCGTGAACTTGTATCTGCAAGTACCCAGGTAAAGGTGGGTATGCCGTGCAGCTCACTAGCAACCCAGTTGCTTAGGAGGCAGAGCAGATGGGATCCCCAGAGCAAGCTGGATCCCCAGACTAACCAAACTGGTGCATTTTGGGTTCAGTGAGAGACCTTGCCTTAGTAAAATAAAGTGGAGAGTGACCAGGGCTGGAGAGATGGCTCAGTAGTTAAGAGCACTTCTGGACCCCAGTCTAGTTCCCAGCATCCATGCTGGGCAGCTCCCAAGGTCCTGTAACTAGAGCTCTAGGGAATCTGGTGTCCTCATCGGGTATCTGCACATATCTACACATGTGTGGAACACACACGCACACACACATGCACACACTCACACACACACATGCATACACTTACACACACATGAATAAAAACTTGAAAAAAAACTTAAAAAATTGGAGAGTGATTGAGGAAGAGACAGGATTTCAGTCCCTGGCTTCCATGTGAATACACACACAAGTGCACACCCACCCACACCTACACTTATGCCTACACCCACACACACACATCCCTACCACACACCACACACATATACTTGTAAAAAAAATTAAAGAAATTTCAGGCTTCTCAAGGGAAGGTTCTGGTGGTCTGACTAGAGTATGTGTGGACTTCTGATCCTATTAAGAAAAATAAGACACAGGTTTAATGTTTCTCAACACCCCACCCTACCCCAACTTGCTAGAAGACAGCCAACAACATCTAAGTTGTGTTTGAAACCTGAGATCCGTGGTTTGTTATGAAACAGGCGGTGGTGCTATGGAGTTTGAATTTCTTCCTGCTTGGCCTTTATTGTCTGTCTGCAGAAAGGGGAATAGGGCAAGGAGACAGTGTGGGGGGGTGTGGGGTGGGAGAGCAGAGGGCAGGGGGTGGGGAGAACCGTAGAGCACAGCTAGGCAGAGCTGCAAGCCATATCTGTGCTGGAATTTATTTGTTAGTTGAGCCAGGGTGAGGAGTGTGCGGCTCCACAGAAAGCTTGTATCACAAGAGCTGGAAGGGAGAAGGGAAGAATGGGGTGGAGGTGGAGAGAGAGAGAGAGAGCCAGGAGCAAGATACAGCCCTCCAGGTGGACCCTCAGGGACCCACTCCCTTCTAAAAGGCGCCATTTCCCAAGTCTCCATCTCTTCTCAACAGCCCATCAGATTATGAATTCATCAGTGAATTGATCGGCAGATGAAGTCAGAGTTCAGTGAGCCAGTTGCTTCCCTACCTTTGACTGTTGCTGCCTTTTTCCTTATCTCATAATTAACATATATTAACTATCCATAAAATGGCTATAATATGTTTTAATAAACAAATTTAAAAGTTATTTTTATTTTATGTGTATGAGTGTTTTGCTTGTATGTATGTCTGTGTACTATATATGTGCCTGGTGTTCATGGAAAGCCAGAAGAGGGCTTTGGATTCTCCTAAGACTGGAGTTATAGTTATGAGCCACCAAGAGGGTGCTGGGATTCAAACCTGGGTCCTCTGAAAGAGCAGCCAGTGCTCTTAACCACCGAACCATCATCACTCCAGCCCTCTCATGATGACATTTTCATAAATAAATATTAAGCGTTAGGACAATTCTGCCCCATCACCCTCTCTTGTCCCCTCCCACTGATCTTCCTATTTCCCAAAGGCCTTTGGGAGGAACATTCTAGATCTAAACCATACAAACTTGCATTACAAGATCTATATAGGTGTCATGGAGGTTCTGGGTTCACAGGTAAGCATAGGGGAACCAAGAATGTTGAACACACAGGGTTGTCCCTTTAAAGGGAGGGATGTATAACCTGTTTTCTGCCCAAAGAGCTGGGAGTAGATGTGGTTAAGAACCTGGTGACCTTTGTGCTGTTGGTGTGGTTGAGGCCACACTGGATGCTTCCCAAGGCCCTTATTGTGAGCTCCTTTCTCTGTCAATCTACGGATCTCGTCTTTATGGAGGATGTCACGTGCACTTTACAAAGTTTCAGTGTAGTTGCATCTTAAGTTTTATTGTGCACACGGGACTAAGTTAATATTAGGAAAATTTTCACCAAATTGTGCTGTGCCTAAATATGCTGAAAATGAACCACCTGGAGCCAAACTCCAGGAGTTTGAACCAACATTGACTACTGAGTTGTCTTGACCTAAACTAGCTTCTTTCTTCCTGTGGATCATCACTCTTCTGGCTGTGGTGGCTGCAGAGACCTGCCCTGCAATCGGTTCTAAGGTAATTTTTTTTTAAAAAATCTGTATCCAACACCAAACATTAGCAATTTCTGGATATATTTATATATTTCTGTAGATTATCTTAAGTTCTATTATGGAATACAGTCAAATTGTGTCAAAATACATTTTTTTTGAGACAGGTTTTCTCTGTGTAGCCCTGGCTATCCTGGAACTCTCATTGTAGACCAGGCTGGCTTCAAACTCACAGAGATCTGTCTATCTCTGCTTCCTGAGTGCTGGGATTAAAGGTGTGCACCACCACAACTGTCCAAGATACATTTCTCTTTGAGTGTTGCAGACATGTTTTGTGAGCTGGGCATAGTGGCACACACTTTCAGTCTCAGTAGTTAGGAAATAGAAGCCTGAGAATTTCAAGTTTGAGGCCATCCTTGGCTAGGTTGTGAGAAGAGTAAGAGAGGAAGAAGATGAGCAGGGTGAGGTTGATGATGATGATGAGGAGGGAGACAAAGAGGAGGAGGAGCAGGAGGCAGCACTGTGATTCTAGGCCTTGGCCAGGTTATCTTGTGCCCTAGTTCATTAATGTTGCAGTGATAAGGCACATTGACAAAAGGCACTTAAGGGAGAAAGAGTTTATTTATATATTTTTAAGTCCAGGATCCTAGGTTGCAGGAGGTCACATGACATCCACAGTCAAGAGCAGAAGGAAATGAAGGCACGATTTGTACTCAGCTAGCTCTGTCTCCTCTTAGAAGGCTCAGAGCCCACTCTAGACAACAGTGTCTCTGCTCTCAGATCGGTCTTTCCACATGATGAACACAGCCATGCAGACACGTTCTCAATCTGCATGAGCTAGACAATCCCTCACTGAGACTTGCTTCCCATGTGATTCCAGGCCACGTCAAGTTGACAGTTAAAACTGACCGTCACATCTTGTTACTCAGACATGATTTTACCAGCATCCCATGGCACCTAGAACATGGATGGAGAAGACATGATTGTGTTTCCAGCTCAAGTTCCCCAGGAGTTCCTGATATGCATGTGCGGAGCAGACTGGGCATGAGGCTAAGACTTCTGCAGAGATCCAAGCTCTGAAGTCGGGACACCTTTCTTTACGGACCCTGGCCTTCCCAAATCCTCAGCTGGTCCTTAGCCAGGATTCTCTGTTGCATCCTATTGATTTTTTAAAAGTGTTTTTTTTATTACTTTATAAATAATACCATTCAAAATTTCCACTTCCTCCCCTCCTCCCACTCCCCTCATGCTCCCCCACTCTACCTTCCTTCTCCCCCTCCAGTCCTAAGAGAGAGCAGGGAACACTGCCCTGTGGGAAGTCCAAGGCCCTCCCCCCCTCCATCCAGGCTTAGGAAGGTATGCATCCAAATAGACTAGGATCCCCAAAAGCCAGTACACGCAGTAGAGACATATTTCCTATACTTCTCTAGTTGTTTCACATGAGGATAAAAATCTATTATCTGTGCTCAGGGCTCCGCCCTAAATGGGACGTACATATCACATCCCTCACCGAAGGGCTCAGAGGTCGCCACAGACGAGGGGACAGAAAGATGGTAAATACAGAGGTGGTCGGTAGCACCAGGAATCTGTGTTGGCCACACTCAACAAGGCAGTTACACAAATGAACTCACCATGATTGTGACAACACACACAAGCCCTGACCAAGCTTAAGCTATACAAACAAGCACAAAGAAAAGAGTGTGGGAATGGAACGCCCATCAGTCACTGAGGAGCTGTTGGCATTTGATAGCTGTTGGGAGAGCAAGAGTCAGTTTCCTTTAGTGATGTGACCTCTGGAGGTTACTCACATGCCAGGGCAGGCCCCACTCCCAGAGTTAGCTGGCCAACACAAACTGGACTCAATTCAGTAAAAAAGACTAAGAAAACAGAATGTTGAGTGGGAAAGGTTGGGAGGGAGAAAAAAGGTGGTAATGGGAAGAGTGGGGAGGGGTGTATCTGTGCTCAAAATGCATTTATGTACTTCTCAAATATTGATAAAAATATCCTTAAAAAATCCAGTCTCTGTTGCTGCATCATTCTCAGAAGCAGAACTGTAGGAAATGGAATGTAAGCGGTTGATATAATTAACTGTTTTCCTTTACCCGGCACCTAGCATGGTGTGGAGAACACACACACACACACACACACACACACACACACACACACACACACAGACTCTCATTCTGCCGTGCACATTGGTTTGGGACTTAGCCATGTAACCCAGTCTGGCTTCACAGTCAGGGTCCGCCTGTCCCTACTTTCTGAGTTCTGGGAATACAGAAACATGCTATCATGTGTGGGAAGGGAGAGACTTGGACTTGGCTTTGGAACCTGATGTTACTGCTTACGGAGTAGGAAGTGACTTGACCTATCCAAGTCGCAGTGTTTTCTCCTGACAGGTTCCTACATTGCGGAATCTTGTGAGAGGAATTTGGCAAGAAGAGGGTCCTGGAGAAAGTATCTTCCAAGCAGAGCTGGAGAGCATAAACAGTGACCCCAGCCCTGCTCCTCTGCCCTTTGTCTTCCTTAAGAGTAACGTTTATGGGCACAGCACACCACTCCTGGAAGCCTGGCTCATTTAAACTGTAAGGCAAATGGCTTACTGTGGAATGTTGCAACTAAGCATTGCAGTCCACAGCGTTACAGACCCCCAGGGGAGATGGCAGGGCACACCCCATGAGCAGCAGCTGTCACTTGATCCTGCTGTCCATCACCAGGCAGTCTTTGGAGCTCAGCATGTGTACTGTTCAGATTCTGCTGAAGGTGAAGATGCTAAACTTCTGATTTTAGGCACCCATCATGTATCACCACTTCACCTTGCATTATTCTCAGAACACCCAGTCTTTCAGAGCAGAAAAGAGAAGCACAGAGCAGGCAATTGTTCCCTTGAAGTTATAGCACCGTCACTTAGAGGACCGGTATCCATGCTATGTCAAATTGAGCACTAGAATTCACACTCAACCAACTGAGGACTCATCTAAGCTATCTCTGCAATACACGTTCAGGCACTGGGATGTGGCTCAAGGCTGGAGCTTTTGCCTAGAATCCCCCTGGGATTCTGGGGGTGTGGCTTAGTGGTAGATTCCCTGCCTAGTGTCTTCCAGAGAGGGGCTGGGAGTGTGGCTCAGGGTTACAGTGTTTCCCTGTACAGTGCATGCTAGGACCCTCACCTCTATCTGAGCACTGTGACATAAACAAACACAGAAAACAAAACAAGCAAACTATCAAAACACAAATGTACTCTATCATAGTGATCACCATTTTCTCCAGACATCAAGTAGAAACTTTAAACAGAAAGTCAAGGTAAAATAGGCCACTGTCCCAGAGTACAAAGCTGTTAACTGGAAGACCTCAGGCCGTTTCCTTTGTACTATTTGTGGAATAACTGAATAGTAGCTTGATTGCTGGGGGACAATGGTCATTTATCCTGTCACTTGTATTATTTTTTAATAAAATGCTGATTGTCAAGTAGCTAGGCAGGAAGTATAGGCAGGGCGACCAGGCAGGAAGTAGAAGCAAGGCAGTGAGAACAGGAGAATTCTGGGAAGAGGAAAGCTCATTCTACAGTCATGACCTAGTCACAGAGGAAGCAAGATGTGACTGCCTTGTCAAAAAAGGTACCACACCACGTGGTTAACACAGACAAATATTATGGACTAATATAAATTCTAGGAGTTAATAAGAAGCCTGAGTTACTACTCCAACCAGTTTATAATTAATGTAGACCTCTGTGTCTTTCTTTGGGACTGAATGACTGCAGGACCCGGTGGGACAAAATCCTCTGTCCACAGAATGGCATTCAGTCAACACTTGATTGCTTTTGTTTTTATTTTTGAGAGAGAGAGAGAGAGAGAGAGAGAGAGAGAGAGAGAGAGAGAGAGAGAGAAAGAGAGAGAGAGAGAGAGTTAGTTCTGCCATGCAGTTCAGGCTGGTCTGGAACTCAACAATTCCCCAGCTTTAACATGCTCAGTACTGGGATCACAGGTATGGGTCATGGTGCCCAGATATACACTGTGGCTATTTTTTTCTTTTTCTTTTAATTCATCTGCCTGCCTATCTGTCAGTCTATCCATCATCTATCTATCTATCTATCTATCTATCTATCTATCTATCTATCTATCTATCTATCTATAATCCACCATTTATTTATTCTTGATAATCCCATATATGAACACAATACATTTAGATCATATCCACCCCACACTTCAATTTCAGTTCATCCCATACTGCATTCTTCTCTTGACTTCATGTCTTCTTTTTATTTTTGAAGAATTTATTTTCTTTTAACTTGCATACAGTTGTATATGTGCAGGTACAGGAGACCCAGAAGGCCAAAGGAGGGCACTCAATCTATCAGAGCTGGAGTGACAGGCCATGTGAGCTGCCTGACATGGTTCTCGGAATCAAACTCAGCTCATCTCCGAGACCAGTGAGGTCTCAACTGCCAACTCATTTCTCCACCACCCTCCACCTTGAAAAAACATCACAGAGTACAGTTAGTGTTGTCTGTATGTGCACAGGTATAGGATCATCTCCTGCAGCATGAATGTCTTACCATGAACCACACTGTGGAATATAACTGAGCCTCCCTTAGCAGCTAGCATCTGCCCCAGACTCTTCAGTTAGGGGTGGGTTTTATGAGTTACACACTTACAAATGTTGCAGTGCTGGCTACCTTGATCTTGTACAGGTCTTGTGCATGTATAATATCCTGAGTGCCATGTTCTTGTTATGATCAGAACTCACTGTTTTGCAGATATCCTTTCCAAATTCTCACTCTTAAATATTTCTGCTGCTTCTTCTGGGATGTTCTTTTAGCTTTGGGAAAGGGATGTGGGCATGATACAGATATCCTAGTTTGGGCTGAACACTCATTCTCTGTATTCTGACCAGCTGTGAGGCTCTGTATTAACTGCCATTTAGACAGTTAATATAGACATAAAGACAATTCTCTGATGAGGGGTGAGAGATGTATTTATCTCTGGGTATTAGGATCAGATTTTGGAAAATGATTTTACACAATGCACCTTTAGCAAAATAGTAGAAGGACCAATGGTCTTCCCAATCAAAGATTCTGGGTCAGGTTTATAGCATAAGAGGTACTTTCCTCTTGCAGAATGTGTTATGTTCGGTTAGAAGGCAGTTGGTTACTCCCATTACATTCATGTTGCTATTGCACCAATGGGTATATCTTGCTGGGTCAGCCATATGGTAGTTGCACAGTTCAGGGCTAGGTCACACTACTGATGACTTTTTATCCCAGCAGCTTGTAAAGACTCTTCTAGTACTTTGAAAGTCAGCAAGGAGTAAACTTACGGGTTCAGGTCAAACCCAGCTACACAGTGGCCATTATAAACATATACTGATTTCAAATCTTATTGTCAAACGCAGTAACATTACATTATAACTGTTTCTTCCCTGGCCATAAGCACCTTGGGTTTTGAAACCTTAATATCAAGAAAGAGAATAGGAAGAAGATGGGGAATTGACTTCGTGTGTGTGTGTGTGTGTGTGTGTGTGTGTGTATGTGTTAGGAAGAGTGAGTGTACACTATGAGAAGAAGTTATTATTTATGTCATGACAAAAGAACATGAAATATTCACTTTTGGTGTAGACAGGGTTGAGCATGAGCACAGAAGGTTGCATTTAGAAGGGTAAGAAGGTGGCTATTATGGGATCAAATTTGCTCCTGGATCTTCCAGCATGAGCATAGGTGGAATGTGGTCAGTGATGCCAAGTTGGGATTGTTCTTGCTTATCCTGGAGGGCCCATGTGGGCTTGGAAGGCACTGATGGCCAGGTCATCAGAGTTGCATGCTGACTCAGAGTCACATCAGGCTAGCATCCCTGTGGTGACACATGTTGAAAGCTTTCTAGACTTTGGGATTCTGAGACCTGCAGGAAGGGACAAAGGGCAGAGGCGAACACAGAAAGCTGTTTGTGGGTTTGGGGTGTAGAGTGGTTGGGTGAGTAGAACCTGGCAGATATTGGTCCAGCAAATGCTGCCTTCTGGCCAGTGCCTGGGACACTGTCAGTAATGGGCTCTTGCTGTATTGACTAAGAAGGAGAAAGAAGCTGGGGGAATTTGTTTCTCAATGCAGGTGACAGCAGCAAAGGTTCTGAGTGTCCAGACTGGCTCCCATGATCCTGCACAAGAGGACATAGCATTTGAAGGGAACAGGGAGTTGGAAGACAGAAAGAGATGCTCTTGGCCTTGCTGTTTCCATGTGAAAGGGTGGGCATCCCAGTTTGACTTTACACAGAGACTGTTTTGCTTGGCAGTGTCCTGGGACATCTAGGATGAGATAGTTGTGAACTCAGGAGACCCTTCTCTTTGCTGGACCCAGTGTCCCATGTGGCTGACTGGATGATTTTGGATGGAAGGATGGATGGTGAAGAGAATGATTGAGGCTAGGGTTAGATCTTAATCTTATCCAGATGTTGTGATGTGACCTTGAACATGTGACGCTATTGTTTGAGCCTTCTGGGACCTTTGACATCTTCTCCCAGGCTATTTCAGTGGAGCATGTCCTAGTGAAGGCATGAAGGTTACCAACAACAGATGTGCTCAGTAGACTGCAGCTGTTTTATTTCTGTGGCTATGTAGCTTATGAGCATGGGACTGGCAGGAGAAGATTGCTCCAGGATGGAACTCAGCTGAGTCACTGCTTCTGGCAGTATGTTCTTTGCACGACAGTGCAGGCTGCTTGTTAGAGGACAAACACATTCTCCAGGGAAAAAGGCATGAGAAAGGGAAGTGCAGCTCAGAGCGGGTAGACCAGAGCACCATGTTTGCATGGCCCTTTCTCAAGTCCTTTCTTTTCTCTGGTCTGAAGAGGACACACTAAGTAAGGGTTGGGAATGACATCTTAGCCCACATCCCAATGCTGTTCTGTTCTTTTGTCCAAGGACCCTTTGGAAAGGACTGTGAGTCTACCCAAAGACAGTCAGGGCCGGCCCCTTCTGCTGAGGTTCAGAGCTATGGCCCAATTACCCAGTCCAGGGATATTTCACCACTGTTTGTTTGTTAAACATGGAATCGTTTACTAAACCCAATGGAGAGAGAGAGACAGAAAGAGAGAGACAGAGACACACACACACAGAGAGAGAGAGAGAGAGAGAGAGAGAGAGAGAGAGAGAGAGAGAGAACTATAAACACAGAACTGAATTCCAGTCCTAAAGAAGCCAAAGGTCCACCAGGTTTTAAAGTTTTGTCGTGCTCAGATAGACTTCACGGGAAGTAAGTGTTTGCACGCTCGTATAGGACAGCTGTGAAGGAGTGACCCACAAGTCTATTCTGAGCACCATCTTTCAGTGACATCAGCTCCAGCTCTGGAGAAATGAAGGAGGTCTAGGACTCATCCCCGGGGCTGCCCCCAGATGTCTGCATCTCTGAGTTCTCTGAGCTCAGCCACTGGGACCCCGACAGTTCAGTCGTGGGGCCCTGGACAGTTCCCTGCTGTTCAGATGCTGAACTTGGGGTTGGTAAGACCACCTGTTGGGTCCTGGACATAAGCTCCACTCAGCTCTGGGCACCAAGCTTGAGGCACAGGATGGATGGCCATAGGGGCACCACCCGTGAGCACCAGCAGAGTCCGGGGATTCAGAACTGCAGAGTGTTGGACACAGAGAAGATAAACTCAGAGTCTGAGACAGGGAGGAGGCATGGGAGGAGGGGAAGGTGGGGCAAGACCAGAACCGGGAGAGAAGAGGAGATCTCTGATCTCCTGTCTGCAGCGCTGTCTCTTGGTGTCTGCAGCTAGCTCATCTGTCTCTCTCCTGTCTGACTCCAGCCCTGTGTTGTCAGTTACTGTCTCCCAACATCAGCCTCTGCCCACGTCTCTGTCTCTTCCTTTAGCTCTCATGGCTTCTCTGTTGATGTCATTGTATCCTGCTTGTTGTCAGTGTTTATTTTTCTCATATTCTTTGAGGTCTTCACCTTTGTGCTGGTTCTTTTATAATTTCGTGCATGTTTATCTTATTTATTCTTTTCTTCCAAACTCCTAGATCCTCCGCAGCTCTGCTAGCCACTCAGCTCTGTGTCCTCTTTTAAGACTTTTTATCTGATTATTTTATTTTTAATTATTCGTGTGTTTCTCAGAGTTGTTTTGATTTGCATTTTCCTGATAGCTAAAGATGTTGAACATTTCCTCAAGTGTCTTTCAGTCATTTGAGATTCTTCTGTTGAGAATTCTCTGTTTAGTTCTGTACCCCATTTTTTAATTGGGCTATTTGGAATTTTGATATCTAGTTTCTTGAGTTCTTTATATATTTTCAAGATCAGTCCTCTGTTTGATGTGGGGCTGGTGAAGATCTTTTTCCATGCAGCAGATTGCCTTTTTGTCTTATTGACTGGGTCCTTTGCTTTACAGAAGCCTCTCAGTTTCAGGAGGTCCCATTTATTTGTTACTCTCAGTGTCTGTGCTATTGAGGCTATATTTAGGAAATGGTCTCCTGTGCCCATGCATTGAAGGCTACTTCCCACTTTCACTTCTATCAGGTTCAGTGTGGTCAGATTAATATTGAGGTCTTTAATCCATTTGGATTTGAGTTTTGTGCATGGGCATAGATATGGATCTATTTTCATTCTTCTATATGTTGACATCATTTGTTAAAGATGCTTACTTTTGTCAGTTGTATATTTTTTGCTTCTCTGTCAAAAATCACGTGTTCATAGGTTTGTGGGTTAATATCCGGGTCTTTGATTTGATTACATTAGTCAACCTCTCTGTTTTTATGCCAATACCAAGCTGTTTTCTTTACTGTAGCTCTATAATAGAGCTTAATGTCAGGGATGGTGATGCCTCTGGAAGTTTCTTTATTGTATAGGATTGTTTTGGATATCCTGGGTTTTTTGTTTTTCCATATAAAGTTGATTACTGTTATCTCAAGGTCTGTGAAGAATTGTGTTGGAATTTTGATGGGGGATTGCATTGAATCTATAGATTGCTTTTGGTAAGATTGTCATTTTTACTATGTTGATCCTATGTACACAAGAGCATGGGATATCTTTCCATTTTCTGGTTTCTTCTTCAACTTCTTTCTTCAAAGACTTAAAGTTTTTGATGAACAGGTCTTTCACTTCTTTGGTTAGTGTTATCCCAAGATACTTTATTTTATTTGTGGCTATTGTGAAGTGTGATGTTTCTCTAATTTCCCTCTCAGCTTTTTTGTCATATGTTTATAGGAGGGCTACTGATTTTTTTGAGTTGATCTTGTATCCTGTCACATTACTGAAGGTATTTATCAGCTGTAGAAGTTCCCTGGTAGAGTTTTTTGGGTCACTTATGTATACTATCATATCATCTGCAAATAATAAAAGTTTGACTTCTTCCTTTTCAATTTGAATCCCCTTCATCTCCTCTTATTGTCTTATTGCTCTAGCAAGAACTTCAAAAACTATGTTGAATAGACATGGAGAGGAGTGGGCAGCCTTGTCTTGTTCCTGATTTTAGTGGAATTGCTTTGAGTTTCTTTCCATTTAGTTTGATGTTGACTGTTAGCTTGCTGTATATTGCTTTTACTATGTTTAGATATGTTCCTTGTATCCCTGATCTCTCCAAAACCTTTATCATGAAGGGGAGTTGGATTTTGTCAAATACTTTTACAGCATCTAATGAGATGATCATATGGTTTTTTTCTTTCAATTTATTTATATGGTGGATTACATTGAAAAACTTCATATGTTGAACCATCCCTGCATCTCTGGGATGAAGCTGACTTGATCATGGTGGATTATATTTTGATGTGTTCTTGAATTTGGTTTGCCAGTATTTTATTGAGTATTTTTGCATCTATGTTCATGAGTGAGTTTGGTCTGTATTTCTCTTTCTTGGTTGAGTCTTTGTGTGGTTTTGGTATCCGGGTAACTGTAGCCTCATGAAAAGAGTTTGGCAATGTTCCTTCTGTTTCTATTATGTGGAACACTTTGAGAAGTATTGGTATTAGCTCTTTTTTGAAGTTCTGGTAGAATTATTCACTGAAACCACTCTGCCCTGGGTGGTTTTATTTTATTTTATTTTTTGGTTGGGAGGCTTTTGATGACAGCTTCTATTTGCTTTCAGTTTTTAGTTCTATTTAAAGCATTCACCTGGTCTTGATGTAATTTTAGTATGTGGTACTTATCCAGAAAATGGTCCGTTTCTTTTATATTTTCCAACTTTGTAGTTTTTGTAGTATAACCTAATAATTCTCTGTATTTCTCAGTGTCTGTTGTTATGGTCCTCCTGTCATTTCTGATTTTGTTAATTTGGATGTTCTCTCTCTGCCTTTGATTAGTTTGGATAAGGGATTGTCTATCTTGTTGATTTTCTCAAAGAACAAGCTCTTTGTTTCATTGATTCTTTGTATTGTGAGCTTTATCTACTTTCTTTGTGTAGGCACACTAATGACCTAACAGCACACCTGAAAACTCTAGAACAAAAGAATCAGACTCACCCAGGAGGAGTAGAAGACAGAAAATAATCAAACTGAGGGCTGAAATAAACAAAATAGAAACAAATAAAACAATACAAAGAATCAATGAACTTCTGTCTTAGCATGGCTTTTATAGTGTCCAATAGGGTTGGATATGTTGTGCCTTTATTTTCATTGGATTCTAGGAAGTCTTTAATTTTTCTGTTTCTCTCTTGACCCAGGAGTGGTTCAATAGAGCACTGTTTTTTTTTTTTTAATTGATTTTTGTTGAGCTCTACATTTTTCTCTGCTCCCTTCTCTGCCTCTCCCTTCCCCTTCAACCCTCCTCCAAGGTCCCCATGCTCCCAATTAACTCAGGAGATCTTGTCTTTTTCTATTTACCATGTAGATTAGATCTATGTATGTATCTCCTAGGGTCCTCATTGTTGTCTAAGTTCTCTGGGATTGTGGTTTGTAGGCTGGTTTTCTTTGCTTTATGTTTAAAAACCACTTATGAGTGAGTACATGTGATAATTGTCTTTCTGTGTTTGGGTTACCTCACTCAAAATAATGTTTTCTAGCTCCATCCATTTTTCTGCAAAATTCAAGATGTCCTTATTTTTTTCTGCTGTGTAGTATTCTATTGTGTAAATGTACCACATTTTCCTTATCCATTCTTTGTTGAGGGGCATTTAGGTTGTTTCCACGTTCTGGCTATGACAAAGAAAGCTGCTATGAACATAGTTGAACACATGTCCTTGTATGATTGAGCATCCTTTGGATATATACCCGAAGTGGTATTACTGGGTCTTGAGGAAGGTTGTTTCCTAATTTTCTGAGATATCACCACACTGACATCCAAAGGGGTTGTACCAGCTTGCATTCCCACCAGCAATGCAGAAGTGTTCCCTTTTCCCCACAACCTCTTCAGCGTAAGTTGTCATCAGTGTTTTTGATCTTGGCCATTCTTACAGGTGTAAGATGGAATCTCAGAGTTGTTTTGAATTGCATTTCTCTGATGATTAAGGATGTTGAACATTTCCTCAAGTGTCTTTCATCCATTTTAGATTCCTCTGTTGAGAGTTCTTTGTTTAGGTCTGTACTCCATTTTTTATTGGAATATTTGTTCTTCTGGTGATCAATTTTTTGAGTTCTTTGTATATTTTGGAGATCAGCCCTCTGTCTGATGTGGGTTAGTGAAGGTCTTTTCCCATTCTGTAGGCTGTCATTTTGTCTTGTTGACCATGCATTTTGTTTTTCAGAAGCCTTTTCAGTTTCAGGAAGTCCCATTTATTAATTGTTTCTCTCAGTGTCTCTGCTGCTGAGTTATATTTAGGAAGTAGTCTCCTGTGCCAATGCATTCAAGTGTACTTCCCATTTTCTCTTCTATAAGGTTCAGTGGGGCTGGCTTTATGTTGAGGTCTTTAATCCATTTGGACTTGAATTTTGTGTATGGTGATAGACATAGGTCTATTTTTGTTCTTTTACATGTTGATATCCAGTTATGCCAGCACTATTTGTTAAATATGCTTTCTTTTTTCCATTTGATACTTTTTGCTTCTTTGTCAAAAATCAGGTGTTCGAAGTAGTGTGGATTAATATCCGGTTCTTTAGTTCGGTTCCATTGGTCCTCCTGTCTGTTCTTATGCCAATACCAGCCTGTAGCTTGTGATGGGTGATGTTTCTCTGATTTTTTTCTTAGCTCATTTTTCATCTGTGTAAAAGAGAGCTACAGATTTTTTTTGTTAATCTTGTATCCTGCTACATTACTGAAGGTGTTAATGAGTTGTAGAAGTTCCTTGGTAGAATTTTTGGGGTTGCTTATGTAAACTATCATATCATCAACAAATAGTGAGAGTTTGATTTTTTCTTTTTCTATTTGTATCCCCTTGATATCCTTTTGTCATCTTATTGCTCTAGCTATAAAACCAGGTACTATATTGAGTAGATATGGAGAGAGTGGACAACCTTGTCTTGTTCTTAATTTCAGTGAAATCACTTTGAGTTTCTCTCCATTTAGTTTGATGTTGGCTGTTGGTTTGCTGTATATTATGTTTAAGTAGGTTCCTTCTATCCCTGCTCTCTCTTGTATTTTGTAGAAGGCTTTTTCAGCATCTAATATGATCATATTGGTTTTTTTTCCATATTGTTTGTATGGTCTATTACGTTGTCAGATTTTTGTATGTTGAACCATCCCTGAATCTACAGGTGAAGCTGATTTGAAAAATGGTGGATCATTTTTCTGATGTGTTCTTGTTTTCAGTTTGCCAGTATTTTATTTAGTATTTTTGCATCAAAGTTCATGAGTGAGATTGGTCTGTAATTCTCCTTCTTACTAATGCCTTTGTGTGGTTTGGGTATCAGGGTAATTTTAACTTCATCAAAATAGTTTGACAGTGTTCTTTCTGTTTCTATTGTGTGGAACAACTTGAGAAGCATTAGTATTAGTTCTTTAAAAATCTTGTAGCATTTTATGCCGAAAACTTTTGGTCCTGGGAGACTTTTGATGACTGCTTCTATTTCTTTAGCGGTTATATGTCTATTTAATTTGCTTCTCTGGTCTTTACTTAATTTTAGTAATTTATATTTATCCAGAAAATTGTCCATTTCCTTTAAGTTTTCCAATATTGTTGAGTACACGTTTTTGAAATATGACCTGATAATTCTCTGGATTTCCTTCGTATCTGCTGTTATGTCCCCCTTTTCATACCTGATATTGTTATTTGGATAGTCTCTCTGCCTTTTTGTGAGTTTTGATAAAGGTTTGTCTATTTTGTTGATTTTTCTGGAAGAACCAACTCTTTGTCTCACTGATTCTTTGTATTATTTTCTTTGTTTCTATTTTGTTGATTTCAGCTCTCAATTTGATTATTTCCTGCCATCTATTCCTTCTGGGTGAGTTTGCTTCTTTTTGTTCTAGAATTTTCAAATGTTCTGTTAACTCATTAGTGTAGGATTTTCCCAATTTCTTTATGTAAGCATTTACTGCTATGAACTTTCCTCTTAATACTGCTTTCATTGTGTCCCATAAATTTAGGTATGTTGTGTGGTCATTTTTATTGGATTTTAGGAAATCTTTAATTTCTTCCTTTATTTCTTCCTTGACCCTTTGATGCTTCATGTGAGCATTGTTTAATTTTCATGTGTTTGTGGGCTTTCTGAAATTAGTGTTGTTGAATTCTAATTTTTAAGCTTTGGTGATTCAATAAGATACATGGGGTTATTCCTTTTTATTTGTTGAGGTTTGCTTTGTTTCTTAGTATGTGGTCAGTTTTAGAGAAGGTTCCACAAGGTGCTGAGTATAAGGTGACTGTTTTATACCTGCTCCTGTAGAAGTCATTGCCTCAGGCCTGCTCTGGTGAAGGCCTCTTGCTGTAGGAAATCTTTCAGCCAGTAGCCTTTAAGTTACCCGCCTACATGGGCGTGGCCTCTTATACTATATATGCGGATGTAAAGCTTGCCCACTCTCTCTCTTCCGGTTGCTGGATTTGGTTGCTGTTCCTTCTTCGAGCAGACACCTGTGATCTGTGAGTCTGCCCCTATATAAATAACCTTTTTTATACTGAATTCTGAACTAGTGTGGGATTTCTTTTTAGCGTCCATCTTCATTTGATGCCCCACATGGATCCCAATTCCACACGTACTGGGTGGACTGGTCTAAAAGGCCTATATGGTCCACAGTCAGAAGGTCTCCCACCCCCATCCACCTGGCATGCTTTCACCTACTAAGTAGTTTTTTGTAAGCCCCTGTCACAACAGAGCTAAGCACGGCGACTTGGAAATCTCGCAGGCTCACGAACATTCCCCCAATCCTATTACCACATTCGCAGTTTTACAGCAACTTGCACAGTTTCTGGTTTTTGCTCCCTGCTTGTGAGTTCTGGGCTCCTTGCTCCTTGTACGGAATTGATTTAATTGCTTTTAATTTTTCAAGCAAAGCATATTTGTTAGTATTTAACTAGGCACCAATACAGGAAACCAAAGCTGCACAGGACTATTTGTGCTGCTACTGGTTGCGCCACTGCTATGCAGCTGCAACCGCATCAGCCGCTGGACAATACAGATTATTACACCTAAAACAATTTACCGAATCTCATGATAAAGGTAACTATTTGATTAATAAATATATCAATAAACTTGAAAGTTATATAATTTCAGACAATATTACCATGCAAAATTTTAAGAACCATTTTGCTCATACTATAGATTGTATTCTGCAAGGCTTATATGGTTATTGTGATACATTCATTTATTGGATATTGGGACTCAGTTTTTTCTTCATGTTATATCCTTAAGAAAATGGTTTGATAACAGAACCAAGAATGAGGCACTTTTAGAAATGATACATTGGGAAGGCCAGCAGCGTGCCTTCTGCCTCTCCTCCTCTGCCTCGGCCTTGTCAGGACTCTGGGGTCTGCCCAGCCTCTTGGAGGTTCCTGCCCTTCCCTGACTCCCCACAGCGCCACCCAGCTCCATCCCCACAGCTTGCTTGCTCAACAGCCCAGAGGAAGATAGCAAGCTGGAAAGTGCGCCCTTGCCCCAGTCCTGCGCCCCAGCCCCGTGTGGAGACGAAGGACCGGGAAGATGAATGGTGGTGGCAAAGCTGATAAAGAGAACACCCTGAATGAGGCCAACCTTCAGGAGGAGGAGGTCCGGACCCTATTTGTCAGTGGTCTGCCCCTGGACATCAAACCCCAGGAATTCTACCTGCTCTTCAGACCATTCAAAGGCTATGAGGGTTCTTTTATAAAACTCCCATCTAAACAGCCTGTAGGTTTTGTCAGTTTTGACAGTCACTCAGAAGCACAGGAGGATGCCTATATGTTTTTCTTTGGGTTCACGTTCTTATTTAGTTTCTCTAGGATCACGAATTATAGGCTCAATGTCCTTTATTTATGGCTAGAAACCAAATATGAGTGAGTACATCCCATGTTCCTCTTTTTGGGTCTGGCTCACCTCACTCAGGATAGTGTTTTCTGTTTCCATCCATTTGCATGCAAAATTCAAGAAGTCATTGTTTTTTACCGCTGAGTAGTACTCTAATATGTATATATTCCACACTTTCTTCATCCATTCTTCCATTGAAGGGCATCTAGGTTGTTTCCAGGTTCTGGCTATTACAAATAATGCTGCTATGAACATAGTTGAGCATATACTTTTGTTGTATGATAGGGCATCTCTTGGGTATATTCCCAAGAGTGGTATTGCTGGGTCCAGGGGTAGGTTGATCCCGAATTTCCTGAGAAACCGCCACACTGCTTTCCAAAGTGGTTGCACAAGTTTGCATTTCCACCAACAATGGATGAGTGTACCCCTTTCTGCACAACCTCTCCAGCAAAGGCTATCATTGGTGTTTTTTATTTTAGCCATTCTGACAGGTGTAAGATGGTATCTTAAAGTTGTCTTGATTTGCATTTCCCTGATCGCTAAGGAGGTTGAGCATGACCTTAAGTGTCTTTTGACCATTTGAACTTCTTCTGTTGAGAATTCTCTGTTCAGTTCAGTGCCCCATTTTATAATTGGGTTGATTAGCCTTTTATGGTCTAGTTTCTTGAGTTCTTTATATATTTTGGAGATCAGACCTTTGTCAGTTGCAGGGTTGGTGAAGATCATCTCCCAGTCAGTGGGTTGCCTTTTTGTCTTAGTGACAGTGTCTTTTGCTTTACAGAAGCTTCTCAGTCTCAGGAGGTCCCATTTATTCAATGAGGCCCTTAATGTCTGTGCTGCTGGGGTTATACGTAGGAAGTGTTTTCCTGTGCCCATGTGTTGTAGAGTACTTCCCACTTTCTCTTCTATCAGGTTCAGTGTGTTCGGACTGATATTGAGGTCTTTAATCCATTTGGACTTGAGTTTTGTGCATGGTGATAGATATGGATCTATTTTGATTCTTCTACAGATTGACATCCAGTTTTGCCAGCACAATTTGTTGAAGATGCTCTCTTTTTTCCATTGTATACTTTTAGCTCCTTTATCAAAAATCAGGTGTTCATAGGTTTGTGGGTTAAAGTCAGGGTCTTCTATTCGATTCCATTTGTCGACTTCTCTGTTTTTATGCCAATACCAAGCTGTTTTCAATACTGTAGCTCTGTAATAGAGTTTGAAGTCAGGGATGGTAATGCCTCCAGACGATCCTTTATTGTATAAGATTGTTTTGGTTATCCTGGGTTTTTTGTTTTTCCATATAAAGTTGATTATTGTCTTCTCCAGATCTGTGAAGAATTTTGATTGGGATTGCATTGAATCTATAGATTGCTTTTGGTAGAATTGCCATTTTTACTATGTTGATCCTCCCAATCCAAGAGCAAGGGAGATCCTTCCATTTTCTGGTGTCCTCATCGATTTCTTTCTTCAAAGACTTAAAGTTCTTGTTAAATAGATCTTTCACTTCCTTGGTCAGAATTACCCCAAGATATTTTATGCTATTTATGGCAATCGTGAAAGGTGATGCTTCTCTGATTTCCCTCTCTGCTTCCTTATCCTTAGTGTATAGGAAGGCAACTGATTTTTTGGAGTTGATTTTGTAACCTGCCACATTACTAAAGGTGTTTATCAGCGTAGGAGTTCTTTGGCAGAGTTTTTGAGGTCGCTTATGTATACTATCATATCATCTGCAAATAATGAAAGCTTGACTTCTTCCTTTCCAATATGAATCCCCTTGATACCCTTATGTTGTCTTATTGCTATAGCTAGAACTTCAAGCACTATATTGAAGAGGTATGGAGAGAGTGGACGTCCTTGTCGTGTTCCTGATTTTAGTGGGATGGCTTTGAGTTTTTCTCCGTTTAATTTAATGTTAGCTGTCGGCTTGCTGTAAATAGCTCTTATTATATTTAGGTATGACCCTTGTATCCTTAATCTCTCCAAGACCTTTATCATAAAGGTGTGTTGAATTTTGTCGAATGCTTTTTCAGCATCTAATGAAATGATCATGTTTTTTTTTCTTTCATTTATTTATATGGTGGATTACATTGATAGATTTGCATATGTTGAACCAGCCCTGCATCTCTGGGATGAAGCCTACTTGATCATAATGGATAATTTTTCTAATGTGTTCTTGGATTCAGTTTGCCAGTATTTTATTGAGAATTTTTGCGACTATATTCATGAGTGAGATAGGCCTGTAATTCTCTTTCTTGGTTGGGTCTTTGTGTGATTTTGGTATCAGGGTAACTGTAGCTTCATAAAAGGAATTTGGCAATGACTCTTCTGTTTCTATATTGTGAAATACCTTAAGGAGTATAGGTATTAGCTCTTCTTGGAAGTTCTGGTAGAATTCTGCATTGAAACCATCTGGTCCTGGGATTTTTTTGGAAGGGAGATTTTTGATAACAGTTTCTAGTTCTTTGCGATTAACTGGTCTATTTAGATCGTTCACCTGGTCTTGGTTTACCTTTGGTATATGGTACTTATCTAAAAAAATGTCCATTCTTTTGCATTTTCCAGTTTTGTAGCATACAGGCTTTTTTAGTAAGATCCAATGATTCTCTGAATTTCCTCTGTGTTTGTGGTTATGTCCCCCTTTTCATTTCTGATCTTATTTATTTGTGTGTCCTCTCTCTGTTGTTTAATTAGTTTGGATAGGGGTTTGTCGATCTTGTTGATTTTCTCCAAGAACCAACTTTTTGTTTCATTGATTCTTTGGACTGTTTTCTGTGTTTCTATTTTGTTGATTTCCGCCCTCAGCTTGATTATTTCCAGTCTTCTACTCCTCCTGGGTGCTTCTGCTTCTTTTTTTTCTAGAGCTTTCAGGTGTGCTGTTAAATCTCCAATGTATGCTTTCTCCGTTTTCTTTAAGTGGGCACTTAGTGCTATGAACTTTCCTCTTAGCACTGCTTTCATCATGTCCCATAGGTTTAAGTATGTTGTCTCTTTATTTTCATTAAATTCAAGGAAGACTTTAATTTCTTTCTTAATTTCTTCCTTGACCCAGGTGTGGTTCAGTAGTTGACTGTTCAGTTTCCATGAGTTGGTGCCTTCTAACTTTAATCCGTGGTGATCTGATAAGACACAGGTGGACACTGATATTTTTTTGTATCTGTGGAGGTTTCCTTTGTTTCTGAGTATGTGGTCAATTTTCGAGAAGGTTCCATGAGCTGCAGAGAAGAAGGTATATTCTTTCCTATTTGGGTGGAGTATTCTATAGATGTCTGTTAAGTCCATTTGCTTCATTACCTCCAATAATTCTCTTAATTCTCTATTTGGTTTCTGTCTGATTGACCTGTTCACTGGAGAGAGAGGTGTGTTGAAGTCTCCTACTACTAGTGTGTGTGGTTTGATGTCTGCCTTGAGTTCTAGTAATATTTCTTTTACATAAGTGGGTGCTTTTATATTAGGGGCATAGATATTCAGGATTGAGACTTCATCCTGATGGATTGTTCCTGTTATGAGAATAAAGTGTCCATCTCGATCTCTTCTGATTGATTTTAGTTTGAAGTCAGTTTTGTTAGAAATTAGTATGGCCACACCTGCTTTTTTCTTAGGACCATTTGCTTGAAAAACCTTTTCCCAACCCTTTACTCTGAGTAGATGCCTGTCTTTGTGGTTGAGATGTGTTTCTTGCAAACAGCAGAATGTTGGATTCTGTTTTCGAATCCAATCTCTTAGCCTGTGCCTTTTTATAGATGAATTGAGACCATTAATATTAAGTGATATTAATGACCAGTGGTTGTTCACTCCGGTTATTCCTATTGTTTTTGGTAGTAGAGTTTGTGTGTCTCCCTTCTTTGAGTTGTTCTGGTGAAGGGTCGCTAGATGCCTGAGTTATTGTAGGCAGTGTTGGCAATGTTGGATTCCTTGTGTTGTGATTTTCCTTCTATTACTTTCTGTAGGGCTGGATTTGTGGCTACGTATTTTTTAAATTTGTTCTTATCCTGGAATGTCTTGTTTTCTCCATTGATAGTGAACGATAGCTTGGCTGGGTATAGTAGTTTGGGTTTGCATCCATGGTCTCTTAGTTTCTGCAGTACCTCTATCCAGGACCTTCTGGCTTTCATGGTTTCCATAGAGAAGTCAGGTGTAAGTCTGATCAGTTTACCTTTATAAGTTATTTGCCCTTTTTCCTTTGCAGCTCTTAATATTCTTTCTTTAACCTGTATATTTTGTGTTTTGATTATTATATGGCGAGGGGATGTTTTTCTTTGATCCAGTCTGTTTGGTGTTCTGTATGCTTCTTAAATATTCAAAGGAATATCTTTCTTTATGTTGGGAAAGTTTTCTTCCATAATTTTGTTAAAAATATTTTATGGGCCTTTGAGCTGTGCCTCTTCTCCTTCTTCTATCCCTATTATTCTTAGGTTTGGTCTTTTTATTGTGTCCCATATTTCCTGAATGTTTTGTGATGAGAATTTGTTGGCTTTGCTGTTTTCTTTGCTCAGTGCGTTTATTTTCTCTATGATGTCCTCAGAATCTGAGAGTCTTTCTTCTATCTCTTGTATCCTATTGATTATGCTTGTTTCTGTAGTCTCTGCTCATTGATCTAGACTTTCCATATCCAGCTGGTCCTCAGTTTGTGTTTTCTTCCTTGCTTCCATTTCAGTTTTCAATTCTTGAACTGTTTCCATTACCTGTTTGATCATTTTTTTCTTGGTTTCCTAGGGTATCATGTATGTATTTACTCATTTCTTCAAACTTTTTGTTATACTTCTCATCCATTTCTATAAGGGCATTTTTTACATGTTGTTTAAGGGACTCTACTGCTTTCATAAAGTCAATTTTTTCCCCTTCTTCTGTGTTAGGGTGTTCAAGTCCTTCTGTTGTAATATCATTGGGTTCTAGTGTTTTCATGTTGTTTTTCAGATTGTTGGGTGAATTCTTGCCTTGGCGCCTGCCCATCTCCTCCTATTGATGCTATCTAATGGGTCTTTTAAAACCGGATCAGGTTTCCCTGCTGGCCAGGGGCTTACAAAATGCCCTCGCTCCGTTTCCTGGCTCCTGTCGCGGGCCAAAATCCCTCTCACCACTCAGAAGGGCCTTCAGGAACAGGACCAGGCTCCCCGTTTGCCAGGGACCTCACCAACAAAAGGCCTACCTCTTTGATTTAATTGTAGTGGGGCAATCTGCTCTTGGATTTGCGTCCCGGTCCCCGCCGCTTGGCTGTCTGCCTCAATTTTCCTTCCCCGCTGCTTGGCTGTCTGCCTCAATTTTCCTTTTAGAATTAATTTATAAACTTTCTCTACACAAGTCTTTATTTTATTTTATTTTTTTACTTTATATGGTAAAAATACCCATTCTAAGGTTTTTTTCTGCATAAGAGTTCTTGTAGAGGCCATCCTTGTGGATTTCTCTAGCACCAGGTTTCTCCCTAATCCCAGAGTGCCTGTTCCTATCAAAATCTCTTTCTTTGCTCTCCCACACCATCCCCTCTCCCCGTGACCTTTCCATTCTCTCATGTCTCCACCCCTCATCCCCTCCCTTACTGCTCCCCCTCACCCAGGAAATCTCATCTAATTCTCCTCCTCAGGGAGACCAATGTTTCCTCTTAGGGCCTTCCTTGTTACCTAGCTCCTCTAGAATTGTGGATTGTAGTCTGGTTATTCTTTGCTTTGTATCTGAGTCTGGGTTACCTTATTCAGGACTTTTTTTTCCCTCTAGTTTTATTCACTTTCCTGCAAATTTCATGATGTCTTTTTTTATTTTTTATTTTATTTTTTACAACTGAGCAATACTCCATTGTATAAATGTACCACATTTTATTTATCCAATTTTCAGTTTAGGGGCATCTAGGTTGTTTGCAGGTTCTGGTTATTATGAATAATGTTGCTATAAACATTGTTGAGAAAGTGTCCTTATGGTATGATTGAGTATCCTTTGGGTATTTGCCCAAGAGTTGTATCGTTGGGTCTTGAGGTAAATTGATTCCCAGTTTTCTGAGAAACTGCTATACTGATTTCCAAAGTGGCTGTACAACTTTGTACTCCCAGCAGCAGTGGAGGAGTGTTCCCCCGACTCCACCTCCTCTTCAGTGTAAGCTGTCCTCAGTAATTTTGATCTTAGCCATTCTGACAGGTGTAAGATGGTATCTCAGAATCATTTTTATTTTCATTTCCCTGATGACTAAGGATGTTGAGCAACCCTTTAAATACCTTTCAGTCATTTGAGATTCTTCTGCTGAGAATTCTCTGTTTAGATCTGTACCCAATTTTAAAATTGGATTATTTGGTATTTTGATGTCTAGTTCCTTGAGTTCTTTATATATTGTGGAGATCAGCCCTCTGTTAGATGTGGGGTTGGCAAATATCTTTTCCCATTCTGTAGGCTGTTGTTCTGTCTTATTATGTCCTTTGCCTTACAGAAGCTTTTCAGTTTCAGGAAGTCTCATTTATTGATTGTTGCTCTTAGTCTCTGTGCTACTGGAGTTATATTTAGGAAGTGGTCTTCTGTGTCAATGTGTTCAAGGCTACTTTCCATTTTCTCTTCTTTTTCTTTAAATTTTTTATTGCTTTATAAATAATACCATTCAAAATTTTCACTTCCTCCCCTCTTCCCATTTCCCTCCCCCTCCCCTCTCTTCCTCCAGTCCTAAGAGAGGGCAGGGTACCCTGCCCTGTGGGAAGTTCAAGGCCACACAGATGCAGAGATTCACAACCAAGTACTAGGCCAAGCTTCATGAATCCAATTGGAGAGAGGGAGGAGGGAATATATGAGCAAGGGAGGTTAAGATTATCATGAAGAAATCTACAGAGACAGCTGAATCAAGTTCATGGAAACTCGTGAACTTTAGACTGACAGCTGTGGAGCCTCCATGGACCCAAACTAGGTCTTCCATATGTGGGAGACAGTGATGAAGTATGGACTATCTGAGGGGCCCCTGGCAGTAAGACCAGGATTTATCCCTGGTGCATAAGTTAGTTTGTTGGAACTCATGTTCAGCCTTAATGCAGGGGGAGGGGCTTGGTCCTATACCAACTTAATGTGCCAGACTTTGTTGACTCCCTACGGGAGCCTTTATTCATTGGGAGGAGTGGATGAGGGGTAGACTGGATGGGAGAAGAGGAGAGCAGGAAGAGGGGTGGGAGGCAGAATTGTGGTTGGAATGTAAAATAAAGGAAAAAATTACAATAAAAAGAGAATTTTTGCAGGAGAATGCATACAAGGTAAAATAATCAGACCACAACAGGCTCTGCATCCAAATGATCCACAGGTGCATCCTGTAATTGTTTTCCTCCTAGAGCCAATTCTCTCAGCATTAGGTGATAATTTTCTTGAACTTTTAAGCTCTCATCACCTCATGAAGTTTGAAAGAAATTACTTAGTTCTTGGGTTATTAATCCAATTGTGAGCTATAGCCAGTTAATATTTCCTAGCAACTTTTGAAAATCATTAAGAGTTTTCAATTGATCTCTCCTGATTTATACTTTCTGTCATTGATTTTTTTTGTAAGCCTATCTTATATCCTAGGTAATTAATAGAATCTCCTCTATATTGTTTTCAGGAGCAATTTGCAATCCTCAACAAAGCAGAATTCTCTTTACTTTATCAAACATTTTTCAAAGTTTTAGTAGTAAGATATCACCCATATAATGGTAAATTATAGATTAAGAAAACTGTATAAATTATTTCCAATGGCTGCTGTACAAAATATTTACACAAGGTGGGGCTGTTTAACATTCCTTGTGGCAAGATTCTCCACTGGTACCTTCCAGTAGGTAGAGAATTATTATAAGTAAGCACTGTGAAGGCAAATTTTCCTCTATCTTGTTCTTTTAAAGGTATAGTACAAAAGCAGCCTTTCAAATCAATCACTGTAATAGACCATCCTTTAGTAATAGAGAAGGCTGGGGATTTCCAGGCTATAAAGAGCCCATTGGCTGAATCACCTTATTTATGGTTCCCAAATCTGTTAACATTCTCTAATTTTCAGATTTCTTTCTAATGACAAATAGAGGAGAATTCCAAGGACTGGTTGATTCTTCAATATGTTGAGCATTTAACTGCTGCTGTGCCAGATCTTTCTAGTGCGTGTAATTTTTCTGATGTCAAACCCAAACAGGTTTGTCAGTGAACTATTTTAAAGATAAAGACCAACAGCCTTGTGTCCCTCTTATGTACAACCTGAATGTTCTGTGACCATTCTTGATAATACCTTGTGATATTTTTATTAGAAGCTTTCTCTTTTTTATGGTTTGTTTCTGAGATTGGAGGAATATTAGTGTGTGTTTTCCATTGCTGCAACAAAGCACATTCCCATAAATTTATGGCTCTGTTAACCACATATGGCTTTAATTTTCCCATCTGTCCTTCTGGCCCTAGACACTCAACACACTTTGTACTTTATTTTTCCTGACTTGAAGTTCTAATCCCTAAAGGCTGAATATTTACCTCTGAAAGAGGACAATCTAATGCCAAGTTTTTGGTGAAATTATTGTTACATTTGCTCCTGTGACTACTAAATCTTAAATTACAATGCCACTTACTCATACTATTGTTTTGAACTTTGGCCATTTATAGAAGTTTGCCAAAATACTTGATTAATGGGCTCTCTTGAATTTTTTTGTTTTATCTACTGAAGCTGTTCATTCCTTTATCACATCCAGAGCAGTATGGTTTTTAACAATAGACATTAAGTCTTTTATTTGCTCTGGTGAGCAGTTTCCTCCATGCTGACAGGGAATGATTGAACAAAATTTGATATTGGGGCCTGTGGGAGCCCCCCTCAGGTGTGTCTCAATGGCAAAGGTTTACCTTGTCTGTCTCTTGTGGATCTGCATTCATTAGTCCAGTGTCAGCCTTCGTCACAGTTTCTACATACTCCAGAAAGCTGGGACATTCTGCTTGGATTATATCTAGAAAAACATTGTTTAAAGGATAAACCAAGTTTGGTTTTCTAATAACCTTGGGCTGCCCCCTTCAGTTTCATTACACAGCGATGCAGTAGTCTAAATTCCTCTGTCTGTGTCTCAGTATTCTTCTTTCTTTCTTTCTTTCTTTCTTTCTTTCTTTCTTTCTTTCTTTCTTTCTTTCTTTCTTTCTTTCTTTCTTTCCTTCCTTCCTTCCTTCCTTCCTTCCTTCCTTCTTTCCTCCTTCTCTTCCTCCTCCTCCTCCTCTTCCTCCTCCTCCTCCTCCTCCTCCTCCTCCTCCTCCTCCTCCTCCTCCTCCTTCTTTCTTTCAAGACAGGGTTTCTCTGTGTATCCCTGGCTGTCCTGGAACTCACTCTGTAGACCAGGCTGGCCTCAAATTCTGAGATCCACCTGTCGCTATCTCCTGACTGCTGGGATTAAAGGAGTAGGTCTTTCCTTGTATCTCATCAGTTGTAAGTTCTTCTAAGGCTTGTATTTTGCCAGTCAAATTTTCGTATCTGGTACAGTTACTAAACCACTGTTTTACAGATAAAATATGAAGTATCAAATTGATCGTAATTACTAACAGCATTATGCCAATTCCAGCTGAGTGGTTGATTCCCTCATTTATTTTTTCATTACAAGCCATCTGTAGCAGCACTGTATACAGAGTTCTAAAGCCCTGATTCTTAACACAGGAACGAATATTCTTTTTAAACAATATTAATTATTTAACTCCCTCCTTAAAGACGTCCCAGGTATAGCACCAAATCTGCTGGCTTTCCAGTCTGTCCACAGCAACAGCACTGTCAGGGGCAGGCTCGGGGCCTTCTGAGGTCACCCAAGAGGAGGCAGCCTACTGATGTGAACTCTCTGTGTGGTTGTGCCACGCGCTGGATGCCAAATGCTGTTTTTTCATCTGCTTTGATGAAGCCGCACTTTGATCTGCTGCTGTTTTAGTAAGTAACTGTGGTTCCACAGTTACTGGCCTGCTTCTCTGGCAGTGGCCAGAAGCTACTCAGGTGGCGGCCTGGTGGGAATTCTATTCCGGCAGGCACTGGCTCTGTAGAGCTTTTAATTAAATCTCTGTTGTTCTATTTATCAATAAGACATGGGAATCAGAGGCTGGGGTGAAAACCTGAGACTTCGGAGAGGCTGAGTAGCAACTGACTGAACTTCTCTCTTTGCCTGTGTCTCTGAAAGACAGCATCCTTCTGCTCAGCCAAAACAAACAAACAAAGCACCACAGGAAGTCCCTTCCTACTACCTCCTGTGCATCTCTCTAGTGTCTTCCAGACGCCTTCTGACTCTTTATGTTTACTTTCTGCCTCCTGACCTAAGGTTAATTTTGTTTAATTAACACAGATGCCAAGCCTGAGCCCACAGTGATTGAATATCACTTTCTAGTTTCTAAAAGAAGTATCATCATCATGATCATATCCATCAGCAATATTCAGGCCGGTCTCACTGTGTAGATCAGGCTGGCCTGGGGCTCACAGAGGTCTACTTGCCTCTGCCCCCTGAGTGTTGGTAATCTAGGCATGTCCTGCCACACTTGTGTTTATTTTTATTATTTTCAATTATGTGTATGCAGATATGTCTGGGCGGGAGTATGGGCATGTGAGTGGGAACAAGTGCTTATGGAGTCAGAGGAGTCTGAGCCCCTGGAGCTGGAGTTACAGGCGGTTTGTGCTACCCACTGTGGGTGTTGGGCGCTGAATGGGTCTTCTGGAAAATCAACACATGCTCTTAACCCATATGCTACCTCTGCATCCCCGGGTTACCTATTTCTAGCTGAAAGTTTGAGGAATTGTTTTTTTGTTGCTCTCTTTCTCTCTGTCTTAGAAGACAAAGACTATTCCCCATTCTCCATCCCAGCTCCTGCCCTCAGGTCTCCACAGTTTCTCCTTTCAACCTTTTCTCCCTCGACTCATTATGGGGAGATATTCAGCAGGGAGTTCTGGTGTTTGCTATCTCAGAAGTGGCTGGGATAAGTTCCCAAAGATGTGTTTATGGTGACCTCTGAAGACATCAGTGATGGGCGAGTTCTGGGTTTTGAAACCTGAGACTCTAAACTGTAGACTCAGCAGTTTTAGGATTTGATAGTTTTATTATCCAAAGTTCTGATCCCTTGAGTTGAGGTTTCCAGAGGCCTTTTAGGAGAGATCCACAGGGATAATATGGTTGGTTTGTGATGCTGGGTTACTAGCTAGAGTGCCTATGAAAATACAGGCAATGGGTTGGGGCCCCCTCAGTCCTCAGTCCTTAGCACAAATGGATTCTGCATTGCCAACAATAGAGTAACGGAAATTGAGTGGCGGAAATTATGAAAATTTAACAATTCTGGAGACAGAGTCCTGAAAAAGTGAGTTGTCTTGTGTGTAGGTGGTTTGTGACGGGGAGGGGGTGGGGGGCGAAGTGAGGACTCAGTTTATGTCTGTGTGTAACAATCACACTAAATAAATTGTGCATGTTTGAGTGTGGGCACGAATGTGCTCCAGTGCATGTACCATATGCAGAGGTGAAAGGGCAACTTTCAGGGGACAGTTCTCTCCTGCTGCCTTGTCTGACACAGCCTTTCTTGTTCTGTCTCTGCCTGTCTGTGGTGGTTTGAGTAAGTATGGCCCCTACAGATTCATGTGTTTGATAGCTTGGCTCATAGTGAGTGATACTATTATGGGGTGGGGTCTTGCTGGAGAAGCTGTGGCTTTTGGAGTCTCTGTGAAGGTTTAATATGCTCTTTGAGGTTTAATATGCTCAAGCCACACCCGGGGTAGTACATAGCCCCCTTTTGCTGCCTGCAGTCAAGATGTAGAACTCTCAGCTCCTTCTCCAGCACCTTGTCTGCCTGCGTACCACCGTGTCCTGCCATGAAGATAAGGGACTAAACCTCTGAAACTGTAAGTCAGCCCCAATTAAATGTTTCTTTATAAGAGTTGCCATGGTTGGCATCTCTTCATAGAAAAACAACAAAACAAAACAAAAACCCTAATGAAGACAATGGCATACATCAGGCTATTAGGCCTGGGAGCTTCTGGCTTATTCTCTGGTCCCTTTCTCCCATCTCACCAGAGGAATGTTGAGGTTACAACTGGTGCCACTGTATCCATGGGTTCTGAGGCTACAACTTGCATTGTCAGGCTTGCGTGGTAATCTACCTGCTGAGACATCTCTTCCGTTATGCATACAGCATTTACTTTACAACACAAAGGAATCCCAGGTTGGTGTGTCCAGGTGTTTGGACTGTGTAGCGTTTAAGGATTTTTGTCTCTTTCAGGTTTTACACTGAATTGCGTGGGAACAAGCAGGAGATTCTAATACTTTTAGCTGTGCCCTGCAGCTGAACTCTAGAGACCCCCCCCACCCTTCAGAAACACATGCAGTGTACATGGGCATGTGACTGAGGGGAACGGGTGAGCACACAGTCATGTGTACTCCATGCCTGAAACACGCTTCCTTGCCAATCTATGATAATTCATTATTCTCTTGGATTGCTTGCTGCCAAAGTGCTTTTATTCCTATGTCCCAGGTAGGCTGAGTCAGCCACAGTGGGCTTACTTGGCATGGGGGGATTGCAGGGGGTGGCACAGATGCCCTGGCGATTGAGGTGGGTATGAGAAAGCAAGGCTGTGGGACAGTGTGTATTGGAGCTAGATCAGCTGCCCACCAGGGCAGGAAGGAAGAAAAACACCAGACAGGGCTGTTTAGAATGTGCAATAGTATCCCAGGCCCCTGTGGTTTCAGTTGAGGCAAGGGTGACAATAAGAACTTCCTAAACAAACCAGTTAGAAAACTCAGTGAGTAAAACCCCTTGCTGTCAGGACTAACCATGTGAGTTGAGTCCTATGCTCTACATGTAGGAAGGAGAGAACACACTCCCACAGCCTATCCTTTGCCCTCCACATGTGTGCCATGGCATGCTCTTCCCCCTACACGCATAAGTAAATGTAAATAAAATATCCCAAACAAATGACTGATGTACAAAAGAAAAGGGAAAAAAACCTCAAGAACAAATAAAGTACTCTCTAAACAGAACATCAAAAGCCCTGCCCAAATGGCTGGATACAGATCTCTCTTCAAGAACAAGCTGGGCTCTACGGCCTGTGGGAATGCAATATAAACTGAGGGGTTTTGCTGTTGTTTTGGAGCAGTGTCTGACTGTATAATCCTGGCTGGCCTCCTAGAGATCCATTCACTTCTTCCTCCTGGGTGCTGGGGTTCAAGTCTTGTGCCCTAAGCATAGCTAACCTGAGTCTTTTAAACCAGAGTTTAGACTCAGGTTCATAAGTTACATCCTTGAAACCTGGAAATGGGGCTGGGGGACACATTACTCTTCTTTGGTTTCAAGTCCCAAATAAGGGGATGATGGGACAACTTTGGCAGAGCTGACAAGGAACCCATGCTCAGTGACTGACAGCTGATATTACCACTGTCCACTGCATGGTATCTGTTTTATTACCAACACAATGTAAGTAGGTGCTTAAATTTTCTTCTGGCCATGTGGTCCCTTCTTAACCCCCAGCTTTCACCTTTTCCCTTTGCTTTGCCTTCACTCTGGCCTCACTCCAGACTCTCCCTCCCTCTGAGCAACCAAGGCTCCACTTTGGTTGAGCCTAGAGTCAGATGGGCAGGAAGCTCATGGTGTAACTTGGTATGATCCTGGTAAATCCCAAAGGCTTGGGGGACTCATTGATGTCTTCAAGTTTCTTTGGGAACTTGAAACGGAAATTCTGCAAGATGGTGGTGAAGAAGAGGAAGAGCTCCATCCTAGCCAGGCCGTCCCCCAAACAGAAGCGCTTTCCTGAAGAGGAGAGAGAGGAGGAACACAGAGAACTCTCACTGCTGCCTTGCCTTATGCCATGTGCACAGCTGCATTCCCTTGGGGAGAAGGACCCAAGTGCTGAAGCCCAAGGGATCATTGCAAAAGACTCCTAAGCCCCTCTGAACCCCAGTTTCCCTATACACGAAGTGGGGTGACCCATTCTAGGCTGGAGCAATGAGAAGTCAAGATGCTTCCTCTACCAGTTTTGCTCTCAAATATGAATGCTGTGCTGTTGTCTCCTTTCTAAGAGTCTGAAGAATTGCTTGCATGACTTGGGAAAGATGGCAGACTCAATATGAGCTTTGCTTTTCCCCTATCTCCGAAAGGAGTCCAATTGACCCTTTGACCTGTGTCCAGATTCTCAGTGCATTAGAGGTACAGGGGTTGCATCTGGTTGACCCGAAGTTAGATTCCAATAGGAACCTGAGGCAGGAAAAGGATGCTAGGTTGCATCCCAGAGAGGGGATGAGCTTCCCTGTTGATATGAGCAGTGGTCCAGCAACCCTGTGTTTTCTTACCTATGGAAAAGGGCACAAAAGCAGCATTCTTCCTCAACTGTCCCCTGTTGTCCAGGAAGTTCTTGGGGTTGAAATCTTTGGGGTTAGGGAAGAACTTTGGGTCTGTCAGCAGAGAACCTAGTATAGGGAACACTTCAGTGTTCTGGAAGAGAGAAGGAAAGAGATCTGAGAAGGTAGGTTGGTGGAGAAAATACTTCACAGAGGTGCTAGGGTCCCAGGTGAAGAGAACTGGATGGCACATATTTGGGGGTCTCTGAGGGAGGGGCATTGGGGAATATGAGTTTAGAGGGGATGTGATGTGTGCAGCCTGTGGTAGGAGATTTGAGCTCGAGGGAGTGCTTGTTCTGAGACTGGCTGTTGGAGGAACACAAGGCTTTTCCTTCAGCACAGGAGTAGAGGGGTTGGTGACTATCAAGGCAGAAGAGTGGTTAGAAATCAGGTTGCTTCCCTGAGACAAGAGGTTGGGGGCATGGGAATGAATCTCCCGAAGTACTAAGTCAAGGTGAGGTGACAGCAGTCTAATCAGAGGATCCTGGGGGGTTGACGTGGTAGCTGGGGATTCTTTGATTGGAGGAATTGGAGTGGGGTTAGGTAGCTGTAGATAAAAAGGGGCATCAAGGCACCAGGAAGAGGGCTGGAGACCTCTCCTGGGTGAG
This sequence comes from Chionomys nivalis, assembly GCF_950005125.1. Lineage (NCBI taxonomy): Eukaryota > Metazoa > Chordata > Mammalia > Rodentia > Cricetidae > Chionomys > Chionomys nivalis. The sequence continues at coordinate 81,026,477 of NC_080087.1, read as the reverse complement.
CGTGGCTGTACCTTGGGTAGGAAGAAGCCACGGAATGTGGTGTTCTTGATAGTCTTTCGAGGAATGCCCAAGGGAGCAAAGTTGGCAAATCTTAGGATCTCATTGATGACAGCCTCAGTGTAGGGCATCTTCATGTGGTCCTCAAACTGGGGCTGTCGGTTCCTGCCAATCACCTGGTCAATCTCTTCATGAACCTTGGCTAGAGGACAAGGTGGGTTGTATTTAAGAGTCTAGGGAATACAGAGCAAGTGCCATAGTTCAAACATGTAAAACAGTTTGTATTACATGAATCTGTAAATAACATGCATATAGACCATTCGAAACACATCTTCACACCTAAATACTGGCCAGTGCCATTTGATCCTTCTCATGATAGAATCATGAGGGGATAACAGGAAGAAGAGCTGGCGTGGACCAGAGTTCAGGAGTCTGGCAGCCAGTGGGAAATCTATTTGGAAATGTCTAATATTTTAACAACTAATGAAAGCCCTGTTTGAGCATTTTATATTCCCTTGGCTCTGCATAGCAGGGCATGCCTGAGCATTCAGGGACTGGGTAGAGGTGGGGGCATTGTGAACAGCTCAGAAAGGAGGTTGGAGCATCTGTGGTTCTCACTTCCATGCTCCAGAGCCAGCCTCACCCTCCACATCTGGATGCTTCATGAGCAGCAGGAAGCCATAGCGCAGAGTGGAGCTGACTGTCTCAGAACCAGCAAAGAAGAGGTTCAGTGATGTCATCACCAGGTTCTTCATGTGGAACTCTGAACTGGGGTTCTTCTTTTCCTGCAGAGAGAGAGAGAGAGAGAGAGAGAGAGAGAGAGAGAGAGAGAGAGAATCCCTTCATCAGTTTATCATTCCTTTGGGGGGACATTAAGGGTTTTAACTGTCTAAAAATTTTCTAGTCATTCTTTTACAAATATTTTATTAGTTCTCTGAGAATTTTCATTCATTGTATTGTGAGTATATTCAGACCTTTCCCCCAAATCCTCCCAGTTATACCCCTTCCATACCCAGTGAACCTTGTGTCCTCATTTTTCAGACATGATTCGAAATTTATTTTTAACATATTCCCACCTATTATCTCCTCTTTTCTCCTTTCTCCTCCCATCAAACCCTTTCTTGTTCCTAAAAAGTCCCCTCCAATTGTCTCATATCTTTTTTTGCGGTCACTGCTTATGAATAGGGTTAGCTGCATGCGTATGGGTGAGGGGTGCTTTACTTGAGCTAGGGCAGTTAACCAATGGCCACATGACTAAGCTTTATGATTTCATCTCCCCTCAACAGCCAGCATTTGCTGATTAAGTTCCTCAGGGTGGAACCACTGAAGTTCTGTGAACACCACTTCTGGAGTTGTCTTTGGATCTAGCTCTCAAAGGTGGGAAAGGTATCCTCCAGGTCATGTGTGGAGTCATGGATGTGCGTGAGAATTTGCTCCTCTCTCTAGCCAACTGTCTGTCCTTTAATGGTCATTCTGTCGTTATTCTCCACGGTTATAACATGTATCAAGGGAGGGGTAAGGACTGTGAGATAGAGTTCCACTCCACAGAGGCCATGATGGAGTGTATCACTGGAGACAGGTGAGACACAAACCCCAGAATTCAAATGTCAATCTCTCCTCCTTCCTCAAACAACCCATAGAAGAGTGCATAACCAGACCCTTGACCTCCACACTCTACTGAATTCTGTGTCATTTTTTGTCCTGTCTGTGAAGCTCTCTGATGTCACATAAAAAAAAAAACAGGTTTCCTGGGCCACTCATGTACATTTAAGAATCAAGATATGAAATGATAAGATCATGGTGGCTCATAGCAAAAGCTTTAGAAGTGAAGAGGCAAGGGACTGTGTTAGGGATACACTTGTTGTATGATGTCAGGTTGATTGGCCACTTAGAGACTCTGGGCAGTTTCCTCACTTGTTAAATGTAGGCTCCACAGAGTCTTTTTCAGTAGCTTCAGAGGGTGCTAAGCAGGTAAATAGCAGGATGTACTGAAAATTGTGTCTTGCAGGGGGCATTGCTGGAAAATGGGTTAGCATGCTAATTTGCTTGTTGGTTCCCTGGCTTGGATACAGTTCAACAGATGGAAGAGGGATGTTTAACTATAAATGGGATTGTGAGGAGCATCTTGGGGGCTTAACGGGCCTCAGTTCTTCCTTCATTTTTAGAGTGGTTTCCAGCTGCCTGGTGTTGGACCTCCCATCCCACAGATGCTGGGATCACCTCTTGAATGTGGATGAGAAAAGAGTCAATGAAGTTCCGTGGGGAGTTGAGGTCCAGGGTACTCTGGTTCTGCTTCACTTTCCTGATCATGAAGTCTTCCAGTTCCTGTGTATTCTTGATGATCTGTTGCTGTGGTCCAGGCAAGTACTTCATCACTGAATGGAACATGTCATAGAGCTTGGGGTGGGAGAGAAAGGATGGGAGAGAGAGCTGTTAGTGGTAATGCCCAATGGGAAAGGAACTTGTCTCAAGCAGTGTTTCTTGGCTCAAGGCATTTGGTACTAATGTGTTTATAGGAGGCTAGATTGCACACACAACAACTCTGCTTTATTTTAGAAAGAACTCTTTGTATTCATTTTGTTATTTTTTTACTTTTAATTTTGCATACATGTGTGAGTACAGGTGTCCAAAGTCAGATCCCCTAGAGCTGAGATCCCCTAGAGTTGGAGTTACATGTGTGTGGTAGTTTGAATGCAATTGGCTCTCATAATCCCATAATCATCTCATAGGAGGTGGTACTCTTTAGAGGCGTGGCTTTGTTGAAGTGCGTATGGCCTCATTGGAGGAAATGTGTCGCTGTGGGGACAGGCTTTGAGATTTCCTGTACTCAGGATACCACCCAATATGTCATTCCACTTCCTGTTGTCTGCAAGATGTAAGTCGTTAGGTGATTTCTCTAGCACCATGCCTGCCTACATGCCACCTTGCTCCCCGCTGTGATGGACTAAACCTCTGGACTGTAAGTGAGCCCCCTCAGTGAAATGTTTTCTTTGTAAGAGTTGCTGTGGTCATTGTGTCTCCTCTCAGCAATAATAAACCCTAACTAAGACAAGGCGGTTGTCAGATACCCAGCATGGATGCTGGGAACTGACCGCAGGTCTTCTAGGAGTTGAGCAGTGCATGCTCCTAACCACTGAGCTGTTGCTGCAGCCCCACAGACAGCAGTTTCATAGGTGGGTTAAGCAGATGTCCATTGTCCAACAATTTACATTGATGGGGGAGAGTCTTCTCTTTTGTGTTAATTTCATTGGTTAAATAAAGAGACTTCCTTGGCCCTTTAATAGGACAGAAAATTAGGTAGGCGGAGTAGATAGAACAGAATGCTGGGAGAAAGAAGCCGAGTCAGGCAGTCGCCATGATTCTCCCACCTGACACAGACGCAGGTTAAGATCTTCCCTGATAAGCCACCTCGTGGTGCTACACACATTATTAGAAATGGGTTAAAGCATTAGAGAGTTAGCCAGTAAGAGGCTAAAACTAATGGGCCAAACAGTGTTTAAAAGAATAAAGTTTCTGTGTAATTATTTCGGGTAAAGCTAGCGGTGGCCAGGAGCTGGAAGGTGGGAAGCGGTCTGCCACCCGTCATACTACATTACATGAGGTGGATCAAAGGGGCACACTAGTAGACATTCAGCCCCCTAGTGCAATGGGGGAACCCAGACGTTTAGGCATCCAGGTGGGCTGTTTAGCTGTCTAGATAGTTGTCTGAGATTAGCATCTGTTTTCTAGATAGTCAGGTCTTCAGCTTGGGATGGTTCAGGTTATAAGGCATGGGGCACACCTGTCAGATTTTTTTTTTTTTGATGTGGCCTGTATGGGACCCAAAGACACTCATTTGGGTGTTTGGGAAAACAGCTATCCAGAGAGTTGTGCTTAGATGTCTTCTTTGATTTGCCTATCTACTCATTTCTGAATTTATGTGGGACAAGCAGATGTCTCTTGCCCCGGTTGTTCCAGTAGGATATTTGGGACAGTGGTATAGGGGCCGAATAATTCTACTGGCTTTGCTTTGGCAGATGAAGGAGGGACTTAAGGGAGCTATGTGTCTCCCCTGAGCAGGGGTTTGGATGTTCAGAAGGATTACACAGAGGATTTGTTAGAGATTAAGGAAAGCTGGGGAAACCCTCCCAGGTTGTCGTTAGGGAAACCTCTGAGATATCCAGGTGTCCTTAGATTCTGCATAGCAGATAGCTCCTATGGGTTCTGAAGTAAAGATCAGTTGTCTGAGGGTAAGGGCTGGTCTTGGGGGCAGCTTATGTTTGTGGGGATGAGAATTGGGGTAGCCCATGCCCTGTGTGGGGACAGATGCTGTGGGACACTAGAAAGGTGAGAGGGAGAGCTGGTTGCTTACCTGTCCTGTGGGGGAAGCTGCAAACCTGTTTATCTGCCCCATCATGCTCAGCAGCGACAGGAACTCTTCATCCTCATAGTCAAAGCGGTCCCCAAAGACAATAGAGTTAATGATGTTGGAGACTGATTTGCTCAGGTAGTAGGTAGGGTCAATGGGCTTTCCTGAGAGGCAAGGCGTGGTTGGGAAGACATAGGGGTTATGAGGGAGACAAGAGTCAAGCAGATGATGTGGGCTTTGGCACGAGGGACCACACTCTTGGCATCAGAATCCAGGGGCCATTTTCTAGATGTTCTTCCCCACCCTTTTCCCCCACAACCCACAGGCTGTTGGGGCTGTTCCCTCTCTTGCCCAAACACCTAAGGGTCTCTTGCTTACCACCGGTGCCCTGTAACATCTTGACCAAATAGGCCGCCTCCTCCTGAATACGCTCTTCCACACCACGCTTGCCCACACCAAAATCTCTCAGTGTTGTGATGGCGAAGCGCCTGAGTTGTTTGGCTCGTTCCCCGCTACTGAACGTCACACCTGTAAAGGTGAGAACATGGAGGCGGAGAAGAACAACTCCCACACTGAAGAGGGGGCCCAAGAGCAAAGGAAGGAGACATAGATGGATAGAGACAGAGAGAACACAGGAATTACAAACACAGTCCCTGTATCATGAACACCCAACTGAATAAGACAGTTGGAACAATTCAGCCAGACAAAGAGAAACAGCAGCAACCAGGCAAAAGCAGAGACTCAGAGGACAGGGAGACTTCATAGCTGGACCAGCTCCATCATGCTCCTAGATACTGGTTAGCTGTTCTGGGTCTCTGAAATGGCGAAAACACCAAGAATCCCATGGCCAGACAGCATTTGCTGAAATCTCCAGTAAAGCAGGGACTGGCTACACACAAACATGCCCTTGTCCCTGGTTCTGCCTTTGTTTTTGTGCCCTGGGCTGTGGTCACTTCTGCATTTTGACACTAGATAGTGGTAGGCATTTGTGTCTCTCTCAGTTCTTCAAGGAAACAGACACCTCCTGTTTGTTAGACAGTCACCACAGAGTTCATGGTATAAAGATAGGTGTGCTTTGTGCTTTCTCTGTATTTTGCCTTTTCTTGCCTATAATAAACGTTTTGCTGCTCAAGGCCAGTGTGAAGGTTTTCAGCCTTGGCCAGCACTTCCTGGACTATAACGTTCCATGAGAGTTAGACTCATCCTCGAGAAAACCTCTGAAGTACGTAACACAGCATTTAAAACTGCAGGCAGCTGCTGAGCACTTAGAGGGGTCATTGGAAACAATGTTTGTGAATGATTCCGAGTTGCTCTAGAAACATAAGCACTGGGAGGCAAGGAAAGCAGAGGGAGGCAGTTGCCCACAGGTTTCCAGGAAAGGAAATGACATTGGTCATTCTCAAATCAGAGGAAGAAAGGGAGGGAAAGAGAAGGAGTTATGACGGAATGTGGAAGGTGAAGGCAGCAAAATGGAAAAACATCAGTGTCTGGAGAGGAGGCTCAGTGGATAAAGACACTTGTTGTCTAGCAGGGGACCCAGGTTCCTGTCCTCTCAAGCGGCTGTGACCCCCACTCTATGAAGAGTGATGACCTCTCTGGTTTTCTCCACGGGCACCAGGGGCACACATGGTGCATGTACAGTCACACAAGCAAACACTCGTACACAGAAAAATTAAGTAAATAGTTCTAAAATGTTTTAAGATAAAAATATCAGGTAAATTAATCGAGGAGGATGTCATCCTCAATCTAGGAGGATGTCCAAAGGTTCTTAAAGATAGATGCACCTAAGGCAGACATTTAGTGAGGGAGAGGAGGCAGACAGGGTAGAGAGCAGCCAGGAGCAAGGGTCACAGATTAGACAGGATGGGGAGGGACACAGTGAGAGGCGACGTTCAACAGGGATGTGGAGAGAAGAGCAGAGGACCCACAGCCTTGAAACGGGCGATGAATTAGGGGGACAAGCTACTTAAATGAGGCCCACAAGTGTCCCTAGTCATGTTTCCCAGTGTGGCATTCCCCTCACCATAGCCTTTGAAGAGCGTATTATAGGTGGCTTGTTCGCCTCGTCCACTGAATTCCTCGGCTTGGTCCACCAAAGCCTCCTTGACTGCATCGTATCCATAGAGCACCACAACCGGGCGAGGTCCAAGGTGGATGGTGAATACAGGACCATAGCGCTTACTGAGCTGATGTGGAGTAGATGGGAGCTGTTAGGTGAGTTGTTCACCTAACTGGACCAGTGCACAAGGGTTAGATACTGTGATGTCATCCTACTTGGAATCATCAGTCAAATGACTGGAAAAAAATACCAAAGACCTGGAGGAGCTCCAAGCCTTCCCAATTCCCCCATCATAGGACTGTGCCTCACCCTATGAATCATCTGTCACAAAAACCATGCAAAATCACACAGACTCCCATACTCCGGCGTCCCATCCATCCCCTCATCGGGTGATACCTCTGTGATGGAGCTGTATAAGTCTTTTGTATTCAGCTGCAGGTAATTCCCAATGTAAGGCAAAGGAGTGGGTCCTGGAGGGAGTTTCCCCCCGACTTTCTGCTTCCAGACAGACACCAAGACCATGACACTCAGGCAGGCCAGTATGGCCATTAAGAACAGCCCCGAGTCCAGCATGATGGCCAGTGAGGATGACAGGCTGGTGGCCAAGGCTGAGGTGCTCTGCCTTTATACTGTGAGAGTAAAGGTGGACCTTTGTCCTTTTTTATGTAGTCCAGCCTTTTTATCTCATGATCTTATCTCCTAACAGTGACTGGTTTGTGTTGCAACACCCGCAACAAGGAATGTGGAGGGAGACCTCTGATTGTCAGGCTTGATACAAAACACTAAAGAGGGATTACCTGGGGGCTCTCTCTCTTTGGTCCAGGTGATCAAATCAAGAACTAAAAACCTATATTTATATGGCTGAGCACATGAAAAAGGCCCCATAAATGTGAATGCTGTGCTTTGTGGTAGAATTCAAATTTTTGGATTTCACTGTGATGATACAGGAAGCCTGGCTGCAGATACCGAATCTTAAAAAAGATTTGTTTTATTTCTTTTAAGGCGAAATCTTGTTAAAATTGTATGTATCTGAATGTTTTTCTTTGCATGTGTGCCTGTGCAACTCATGCACAGAGTGTCCAGGGATGTCAGAAGATATAGATGGATTCCTTGGAAATGGAGTTCCACCTGGTTGTGAGTCACTGTGTAGGTGAAAACAGGGTCCCCTTCAAGAGCAACAAGTGCTTTTAACACCCGAGTCATCTCTCGAATCCCAGATATTTGAACCTTTTTATTAGGAGGGAAATATTACTAAGGACCCAGGAATCATTCAAAAGCTGTGGATTGGATGGTCATAGGACAAGGAGGAGCTGTGGGTGTGGTGTTCCTGGTAGGAGTAGATGAAGGAGGCTGGACTGAGCTGCATATTGTTGGAAGAGAGGTGCTTGTTGGTCCTGGCCACCCAGAAATAAAATAATCACACAGAAACTGTATTAATTAAATCACTGCTTGACCCGTTAGTTCTAGCTTCTTATTGGCTAACTCTTGCATCTTAATTTAACCCAATTCTATTAATCTGTATATCAGCACAAGGTTGTGGCTTACCACCAAAGTTTCAGCAGGTCTATCTCTGGCCCCAAATCCATGGCATCCCCTTGACTCTGCCCTTCTCTCTCCCAGCATTTAGTCCAGTCTTCCCCACCTACCTAACTTTTGCCCTATCAACAGGCCAAGGCAGTTTCTTTATTCATTAATGGTAATCACAGCACACAGAGGGGACTTCCACATCACCTCTCCTTTTCAGTTTAAATGAAAAGGATGGTCTTAACTTTAACATAGTAAAATTACATATAACAAAACAGGTATCAAGCAAGAATTACAGTTACAATATTTATATCTACTTTATCTTTTATCATAACTAAGGGAAACTATAACCATAAATTCTTCAACTCCATCAAAGACTTCAGAAGGATATAATATTAACTAAATAAACAGGAAGTGCATTGTAAGCAACTTCCAAAACTCTAGAAATGACAGAGACATCTCACTGCCTGGACAGTCACCCAAAGTTCTTCTGTAACATTGGGGCATCCATCTTTGGCCCTCAGGTCCATAGTATCCAGCAAACTTTTTCACGTAGCAGGACATTTCAAAGACAGGTCTGCCTATATTGGCAGTTTGCCAGTCACTTTCTTCTGTATTTCGCAGACTCTGTCATGAAGCAGAAACCCCAAAAGATTGCCCGACCTTTAGGCAGTTCAGCAGTCATTTCTCTGTGTATCCTGCATGTCCAGTTCACCTAACAGTCTCCATAAGGAGCCTCTTTGATGCCCATCCTCCTCTTGAAGTAGCTTGGTGCTGCCAGGAGCAGACGTGTCTCACTATCATTAAAAGTCCTAAATTTTTAAAACATTTAAATGTCATATTCTGAAGGTCTCTGAAATATTTGAAGAATATCTAACTAACTGAAATATATCTAGAAAACCTAACTAACATGACTACAACTTGACTATTATAAATGACTACCTATTAACCTATATTTCTTAATTATACATTACATTTTTAAATGAACTACACAAAACAATATCTTAATCAAGGGCAGGAATATACATATACAGTATATCAAAATTTACTTTAAATTTGTATTAATAAACCAAAATCGATACCAAAGCAAATTATTCATCTCTATAGCATATCCCCCTTTAAATGTAAACAAACAATTATAAACAATATTTGGGAATATGGGTGTAGTTTTTTCTCTCCAAAATGCTTCCTGGTATTTATTGGGTGAAGTATTTTCTTTGTGGGGTATTCATGGTGACCTTTCAGGGGGTCTTGGTCCATCATACCATATTAGCCTAGAATGAATCCCCAGGTTCTCATCCTCTGTGGAGACAAAAGAAGAACCTCTTTTTCAAAGCAACATATCCTTAGACCCAAATTCTGAAGTCAAAATATCTTTATAATATACATGCTGGTTTACCTTAACAGCCCATACAATGAAATATCTCTCTGTACTTAGCTCCTTCACAGTCAAAACATTCAAAGAAAACACAATAATATCATAATCTGGATTCTCTGTGTAATTCCATCTTTATGTGGCTTATTTTTCTTTACTCCTTTTAATCTATGATTGTCTGTACTCTGTCTCTTTAAAGACTTTACCCCCCCTTTTAAAGCATTAACTTTATTTTATGACTATCTATACTTTTTTTCTTCCCTCTTCTAAGCCTATGTACATGTATCCAGCCCTATGACTCATCTGAATTTTCTTTATTGCATATCTGTAATTCTTTACTCTCCAGGAGTGGTTTTTAAAATGTCTGCTCACTCTGTGCATTCCAGCATGGTGGAGCTGCTTGCCACCTCTGAGAGACATGCACAGTGCCCCATCTCTAGGCACACAGCCAGTCCATGCTGCCATCAAGCAAGCTGCAGCAATCTGATCACAAACCTCATTAAAATGCTCTGTCTCCAGAAAGAGTCAGAGGTCATGCTGGCAGCATGACCCAGAAAGCCAGCATTTTAAAATGGCGCAGCTCTTTTTCTTTTGCTATGGCTGAGTCAGGAAAACCTCTCTTAAAGGAGCTGTGGCATGTCACCAGCAAACATCAAGAAGCTGTGTTAAATTATTTTTTTCTAGAATTACTTTTCAAGCCCTCTCAAGTTTTACATGGATTTAGTTGGCCATGTGGGTGCCAATCTGTTGGAGGAGGGGCCGCTTGTTGGTTCCTGCTGCCCAGAACCAAAAGAATCACACAGAGATTGTGTTAATTAAATCACTGCAAGTCCATTAGCTCTAGCTTCTTATTGGCTAACTCTTACATCTTAATTTAACCCATTTCTATTAATCTGTATATCACCACAAGGTGGTGGCCTACCAGCAAAGTTTCAGCAGGTCTGTTTCCAGCAGTGAATCCGTGGCTTCCCCTGACTCTGCCCTTCTCTCTCCCAGCATTCAGTCCAGTCCTCCCCGCCTACCTAACTTCAGACCTATCAACAGGCCAAGGAAGTTTCTTTATTTATTAATGGTAATCACAGCATACAGAGGGGACTCCCACATCAGCATGTAATTCTATTTTGTATATGTATTTTACTTTCCTTTGCAGCATGTGATACTTGTACTGGCTAGGTTTATGTTAATTTGACATCAACAAGAGTCATCAGAGGAGAAAGAGCCTCAGTTGAGGAAATTTCTCCATAATATCAGGCTTGTGGGCAAGCCTGTAGGGTGTTTTCTTAATTAGTGATTGACTCATGGTTCATACTGAGAGAAATAATGTGTTGTGGGATAATGCTCTTGTACACTGTAAAGATTTTTCACTTGTATTGGTTTAATAAAGTGCTGATTGACCAGGCAGGAAGTGTTAGGGTCTGAGAGAAGCCCCCAGTGAAAGACTAATAGCCACATATACAGTAACAAGAACGCTTTATTAATTTCAATGTTGGGAGTTGCACATGGCATCTCCTCCAAGAAGTTTGCAGGCTCCTTTTAAGCAGAGTTAGGGGAATTCCAAGGAGTAGGGATTAATCTGGGACTGATTGGTAGGGAAAAGATTAGTTTAGGGGCTGATTGGTGGGAGGTTCTAGTGGTTAGGGACCTTCCAGCAACAGGGTAGGGAAAGCTATCTTTATCAAGAGACTGGGGGGCACATGCTGAGTCCACAAAGGGGCTTTGGAGGGCTGCTAAACCAATAGAAGAGGCCATAGGGCACCTGCTGAGCTAGCAAAAGTCTGTGGGGCGACTGCTGATTGGTTGTTCCTGAGTTGTGTTTTTTTTTGTTTTGTTTTGTTTGTTTTCCTGAGGACTGTCTGTTTAGCTCTGTCCCATTTGAGTAAACTGACACTAAGGCCTGGTCTCTGTCAGGCTACTAGGAAACCCTGTCTTGGCTCTGAACTGCTTGCCCCTCCCCAGCTCTCTCATAAGTATAGGTAGGGTGACCAGACTAAGAGAATTCTGGGAAGAGGAAAGGTATCAGAGATGCAGTGACCAGCCAGGTGCAGAGGAAGCAAGATGAGAATGCCTTACTGAGAAAGGGTACCAAGCCATGTGACTAAACATAGATAAGAATTATGGGTTAATTTAAGTTTTAAGAGAATAAGCCTGAGCTAATAGGCCAAACAGCTTATAATTAATATAAGTCTCTGTGTGTTTCTTTGGAACTGAATGGTTGTGGGACCAGGTGGGACATATGGCACCCAATATTTGGCAAGATTTTCCACATAAAGCCTGAGAATGCTTTAAAATAAAGGATTCTAGACAGTCAAGAATAGAATCAAGTGCAACTTCTTGGTAACCATCTTTATTCTGGTAGGCTCTGTTTGCTAGAGGCAAGCAGAGGCAGGTCTCCTTTAAAAGAGGCTTCCCGACTCAGTGTTAACAGCAATAACCTTGCAGCTCTTTTAATAGGCCCTGCCACCAAACACTTAAATGGTACTTATGAGCAGCCATCAGCTTGCTTCTTGGTGGTGGCATGGACCTAGAAATTCCACATAGTTGTGACAATAAATGTGGCTCCTGCCAGTACCTCCACCATGAAGCTAGACTCTTAGAAAGCTAAGGAATGGTGTGGAGCCAACTGCCAAACTCACAGCTTTAATTCTAGTCATTCCATTAAGCAGAATAAAGACTCATGCAGTTATAAAAAATAGAGATATACAGTAAAGACAGATTTAGACAGAAAGTTTACAGTGTATTTAAAAATATACATAGTCTTGAGAAAGAAAAGAAGGATACAGAGAAATTCCTTCAAAAAAGAAATAGAGTAGCTGGGCATGGTGGCACATGCCTTTAACCCAGTACTTGGGAGGCAGAGGCAGGGGGATCTCTGTGAGTTTGAGGCCAATCTGATCCACAGAGTGATATCCAGGACAGGCAAAGATATACAGAGAAACCATGTCTCAAAAACCCAAAAATTAAAAATAAAAGAAATAGAGAAAAAAGTCACATAAAGATGGAAAATACATAGAGAATCTGAATGCTGTATGTTATTGTGTTGTCTTTGAGTTGTTTGACTACTAAGGAAGGAGCAACAGCTGCTAAAAGACATTTGATTATAAATGTTGCTGGATTGATCCAATTTATCTATATATATTTTTTCTTTTTTTTATTTTTTATTGAAAAACAAAATTCCGCCTCCTCCCAGCCTCCCATTTCCCCCCCTCCTCCCACTCCTCTCCCCCTCCCCCCACTCCTTTCCCCCTCTCTCTCCAGTCCGAAGAGCAGTCAGGGTTCCCTGCACTGTGGAAAGTCCAAGGTGTTCCCCCCTCCATCTAGGTCTAGGAAGGTGAGCATCCAAACTGGCTAGGCTCCCACAAAGCCAGAACATGAAGTAGGATCAAAACCCAGTGCCATTGTCCTTGGCTTCTCATCAGCCCTCATTGTCTGCCGTGTTCAGAGAGTCCGGTTTTATCCCATGCTTTTTCAGTTCCAGTCCAGCTGGCCTTGGTGAGCTCCCAATAGATCAGTTCCTCTGTCTCAGTGGGTGGGTGCACCCCTCACGGTCCTGACTTCCTTGCTCATGTTCTCCCTCCTTCTGCTCCTCATTGGGACCTTGGGATCTCATTCCAGTGCTCCAATGTGGGTCTCTGTCTCTATCTTCATCCATCGCCAGATGAAGGTTCTATGGTGATATGCAAGATATTCATCAGTATGGCTATAGGATAGGGCCATTTCAGGTTCTCTATCCTCAGGTGCCCAAGGAACTAACTGGGGACATCCCCCTGGGTACCTGGGAGCCCCTCTAGGTTCAAGTCTCTTGCCAACCCTAAGATGGCTCCCTTAATTAAGATATATGCTTCCCTGCTCCCATATCCATCCTTCCTTTATCCCTATCATCCCAATTCCCCAAGTTCCTCCCATCCTCCCCTTCTCACTTTTCTCTCCCCATCTCCCCTTACCCCTATCCCACCCCAACCCCAAGATCCCAATTTTTTGCCCAGCAATCTTGTCTACTTCCCATATCCAGGAGGATAACTATACGTTTTTCTTTGGGTTCACCTTCTTATTTAGCTTCATTAGGATCACAAATTATAGACTCAATGTCCTTTATTTATGGCTAGAAACCAATTATGAGTGAGTACATCCCATGTTCATCTTTTTGGGTCTGGGACACTTCACTCAGGATAGTGTTTTTTATTTCCATCCATTTGCATGCAAAATTCAAGAAGTCATTGTTTTTTACTGCTGAGTAGTACTCTAATGTGTATATATTCTACACGTTCTTCATCCATTCTTCCATTGAAGGGCATCTAGGTTGTTTCCGGGTTTTGGCTATTACGAATAATGCGGCTATGAACATAGTTGAACAAATGTTTTTGTAATATGATAGGGCATCTCTTGGGTATATTCCCAAGAGTGGAATTGCCAATCTATATATTTTGAAGATGCCTTGACTTTAAAATTTAAGTCAAAAGATATATTACTTTAGACAAAAGATTTTGCTTTTGTTTCCATAGGAAACAAGAGGCTCTGGACTCATTCTGAATGAATTAGAAATAGGTTTGATCAAGTAAGATCCCCTGAAAAATCTCTAATGGGAACCAATGGCCCAGATGATCAATGTTTCAGAGCACCACTGTTGTAGTTCTTTGAGTTCTTCAGTACAGCTTCAAGTCTGCTGCCTGAGATGATCCAGTCTCACAGAATATTTCAGTCAGGACTTGACCATAATCCTAATTTTTTTCAGGGTCCCTCAAAGATTACCAGTGCCCCCAATCAGCAAGTATCTTAAAAAACTAAGACCACATTTCAAAAAATGGATTATGGATGTTTGTCTTTGTTTAGAGGGTTGGTTACAAGTTGTTATGGATAATGGTTAGGAAAAAAGCTAAACAAAGAAATTAGATTCAGGGTTCTTGCTTTGAATAATAAAAAAGGATATGCTGTGAGAGAATGCTCCTGTACACTGTAAAGTTTTGCCACTCATATTGGTTTAATAAATGCTGACTGGGTAGTAGCCAATTAGGAAGTATAGGTGGGGCAACCAGACTAGAAGAATTCTGGAAAGAGGGAAGGCAGAGATGCAGTCACAAGTCAAATGCAGAAGAAGCAAAATGAGAATGCCCGACTGAGAAAAGGTACCAAGCCACGCAGCTAAACATAGGTAAGAATTATGGACTAATACAAGTTGTAAGATCTAGTTAATAATAAACCTGAACTGATAGGCCAAACAGTTTATAGTTAATATCAGTCTTTGTGTATTTCTTTGGGACTGAATGGCAGTGGGACTAGGCAGGATAGATACTTTCTTTTACAGGGATGAGAGAAAAATAGATTCAGGCTAGACCTAGAGAGGGGTAGACATACAAACTCAGAGCCACTTTCAGAAATCTTCAGAATGAGACACCCAGTCAGTAAAGGACAGTCAGCTTGGTTCGATAGAGTCATGGGCATATTGAGGAAGACATCATGGGAAAATTTTGAGAGATGAAGATGTTTTAGTTGTGTTCCAATTGCTGTGATAAAATACCAAAATTAATTTGAGAATGAAAGGGATTATTTGGCTTATATCTCACTCCAAAAAATTATTTTCAAGTAAGGTCTGGGCAGGAACCTGGAGGCAGAGATGATGGAGAAGGGAGAAGCACTGCTCACTGGCTTGCCACTCATGGCTTGCTTGCTCAGTTTTTGGATAGAGTTCAGAACTACCTGTCTATGGTTGGCACTGCCCACATGGGTTGTTAATCATCAATCAAGAAAATGACCCACGGATTTGCTTATAATCCAGTCTGATGGAGGAAATCAGTTGAGATTTCATTCTTCCCAGATTACTCTAGCTTATGTCAAATTGGAATAAAAAGAAGACAGCACAGAAAAAAGGAGTGAGGAGTAAAAAGAAAAAGCATAAGGAAAGCACAGAATCAGATGACATAAAGAAAGAAAACACCAAAGTTAGGGAATTGGGGTTCCTGTAGTGGAATTTCAAGGGTTTCTGAGAGATGGCTAGGCACCAGAATGAAAAGACATACAGGGCTGGAGGGATGGCTCAATAGTTAAGAGCACTGGCTGCTCTTACAGAGGTCCTGAGTTCAATTCCCAGCACCTGTATGGTAACTCACAGATGTCTATGGGATCTAATGCCCTCTTCTGAGGTGCAGATGTATGTGCAAACAGAACATAGATAAAACACATAAGATAAATTAATTTGTAAAGAAGAAGACATACAATGGGAGACAGCATGCACTCTAATATGGAAAGATCAGGAGAAAGCAGGCACACACACACACACACACACACACACACCTAAAACAGGCTAGAGACAAGAAGTGAGGCAAGGAAGAAATGAGCTGGCATGTAGGAGATCAAAGGACTCAATGTTCTGCACAATTGTTATCATACAGGTCAGCCAAGAGTCAGTCAATTCTCTGGAATCCAAGACCATTGTGTACCAATGCTCTGGAATCCAAGGCCACCGTGTACCTGCTCACACTCCCCACATGCTGTTGTCCTCACCATAGCCTTGGCAGTTCCATCCCGATCAATTCTCTCATACAAATCCTCAGATAAAACAGGCAGACTCCCACACCCATCTCATTTCATCCACCTTCCTGCCCAGTGGTACCTTTGTAAGGGAGCTGTATAGTTTCTCAGTGTCCAACTGCATCTAATTGACAATTGAAGGCAAAGAGGATCCTGGAGGCATCATTCCTCAGTATTCCTTCTGTTTCTAAATAGATAATAAAGATCATGACTCTTGGGTGGGCCCACATAGGCACCGAAAGAAGCCCTGACTACACTGTGGTGGCAGTGAGGGTGGCAGGAAGACACTGATGACTGAAATGTTTGCCTTTATATTCCCTGGGATAGAGGGATGGCCTTTGGTCCTAATCATGTAATTGCTTCACCACACCTCCCAGTTTCATCTCCTAATACACACTGTGACTACATTGCACAACTTGGAAGGAGGAGGACTATTGTGGGTTGCTCCACAGGCACACAGGCTCTAGTAGAAGGCCACAACATTGGGAGACAAAGTATCGAGGACTTTAAATGTACTAGTTAGGAGATAAACTCCGGTATTTAACATATTGATGGTTGATAGCTTGATAAGGGATTCCCTTCTGTATATGTGTTGCTTTTATTGGTTAATAAATAAAGAAACTGCTTGTGCCTATCACAGGGCAGAACAGAGCTAGGTGGGAAAGCTAAGCTGAATGCCGGGAGAAAGAAGGTACATGGTTTTTAAAAATAAAGTCTTTAAAGAAACATTGTACAGACAGTCATAGATTAAAGGAGTAAAGAAAAATAAGCCACATAAAGATGGAATACATGCAGAGAGTCTGGATTGTGTATATTATTGTGTTTTCTTTGAAATTTTTGACTGTGAATGAGCTAAGTACAGAGAGACATTTCATTGTATGGGCTGCTAAGCTAAACCAACATTTATACTTTAAAGGTATCTTGACTTCAAAATTTTGGTCTAAGGATATGTTGCTTTGGAAAAGAGGCTCTACTTTTATTTCTACAGAAGACGAGAACCTGTGGATTCCTTCTAGGCTAATGTTGTTTAATCAAACAAGACTCCCTGAAGCAATGGTCCAGATGGTCCAACATCTATGACAGCTTCAGGCAATGGACTTATCATATAGCATTTCCCATGAAAGATATGATTAACAGTGTCCCCAATCAGCAGGAAGTAGTCTAGAGATCAACGACCAAATTCCCTAAACAATGCTTGTAAATGATTGTTTACATTTAAAGGGGGATATGATATATAGAGATGAATATATAGTATGGACTTTGGTTTATTGATACAAATTAAAGGTCAATTTTGTTATATGTATATTTCTGCTCTTGATTACAGTACTGTGTTCAGCTCATTTAAAAATATGATATATAATTAAGAAATACAGGTTAATAGTCATCTATAATAGTCAAGCTTGTAGTTAGTTAGGTTTTATAAATGTACAGAGATGTATTTCAGATGGATAGATATTCCTCAAATTTTTCAAAGACTAACAAAATATGGAATTTAAAATGTTTTAAAAACTTAGGACTTTTCATGACAATGAGACACATCTGCTCCTGGCAGCACTCCTCTACTTGAAGAGGATGATGGACATTAAAGAGGCTCCTTATGGAGTTGGTTAGCCATTTGGGCAAGAAATTGCTCTTGCCTGAACTGCTTGATGGTATGTTGTATGAACTGGACGTGCAGGACCCACAAGAAAAATGACTGCTGAAGTTGCCTAAAGAAGGTGAGACAGTCCTTCAGGGTTCCTGCTTCATTAAAGGGTTTGTCAAACATTTTGCAGTACACAGAAGAAAGTTACTGACAAGCTACCCATATAAACGAAACTGTCTTTAAAATTTGCTGCTTCACGGAAAAGTCTGCCAGACTTTTGGGCCTGTAGACTGAAGATTGGATACCCCAATGTTACAGAAGAACTTTTGGTAACTGTCTTTGGATACTATGGGCCTATAGGCTGATGATGGATGCCCCAATCATACAAAGAACTTTGGGTAACTATCCAGAAGGTGAGATGTCTCTGTCAATTCTAGAGTTTTGGAAGTTGCTTACAATGCACTTCTTGTTAAGTAATATTATATCTTTCTGGAGTCTTTGATAGAGTTGAAGAATAGATGGTTATAATTATAGCTTCCTTAGTTATGATAAAAGATAAAATAGATATAAATATTGTAACTGTAATTCTTGCTTGATACCTATTTTGTTACATGTAATTTTACTATGTTAAAGTTAAAACCTTCCTCTTTATTTAGACAGCAAAGGGGAGGTGATATGGAATTCCCTTCTGTATATGTGTTGCTTTTATTGGCTAATGGATAAAGAGGCTTCTTGGGCCTATGACAGGGCAGAACAGAGCTAGGCAGGGAAAACTAAACTGAATGTTGGGAGAAAGAAGGTGGAGTCAGAGATGCCATGTAACCGTGGAGGGAGAAAGATGACCACCAGAGGCCACCGGAATTTTGCGAGTAGGCTATGACCTTGTGGTGATACACAGATTAATAGAAATGGGTTAATTTAAGATATAAGAGCTATCTAGAAATATAGGCTCTAGCTGATAGGTGAAGCAGTGATTTAATTAATATAGTTTCTGTGTGAATATTTTGGGTCTGGGCAGCTGCGAGAATGAACAAGCAGTCTCTACCAACAACGGCTAGTCATGATTGACTAATACAGATGAGTTTCATGGATAAGTACCTGAACTTTGATTTTTAGATCAAGTTGGAATGTTGAAGACTGGTGTTATAGATATAAATAGATTCAATATTTTGGATTTTCTTGGGATGAGAGAGTGTACATAATAATGGGTATGGGACACCTCTCTATGTACTTCTTACTTTCCTGCATTGGGCATTTAAAAATTATTTTTACTGGGTGGTGGTGATGCATGCCTTTAATTCCAGTACTCAGGAAACAGAGGCAGGGAAATCTCTGAGTTTGAGGCCAACCTGGTCTACAGAGTGAGTTCCAGAATAGACAGAGCTATACAGAGAAACCCTGTCTTGAGAAAAAAAATTCATTCATTCTTTGAAAATTTTATGAAGGTATGCAATGTGTCTTGATCACATCTACCCCTCACTTCTCTTTCAACTGCCCCAGTAGCTTCTTTACTTCTCCCTTTCAGCACCAAATATTCCTTTTACAAAATTTATTTACTTATTCATTTAGCCACCGAGTCCCTTAGCACTGTCCAAATGCACAAGAATGTGGTATCATCCACTTGGGCATGGAGAACCTACCAGTGGCCATACTGTTAAAGGGAAATGACTCTCCCTTCCCCCAGCAGTTAACAACTTCCAATAACTCTTCAGCTAAAGGGGCAGGGGCTTGGGAACCCCTCCTGGTGTGGGAGTTTTTAAGCAATCCTTAGTGAGGATGGGCATGGGTAAGGGACTCTACTCACAGAATGATTGACAGTAGCTTTGGGTTGAAGTTTATTACATCTGTAGCAAACAAAAGTCAAAGAACAAACAGCAAAGTGCAAATAAATATAACACAACATCAGAACATCCCTCAGAAACAACTGGAGGAGTGAACCCAACTACACCAGTCCAGCCAGAGTCCCAGTAAAGATGATCTCCTCTCAGGTAGAGTCTCCATGTTTCCATGTTTTATCTGCATATGTACAACATGTCCGCAATACTCACAGAGGCCAGAAAAGGGCATCAGATCCCCTGAAACTGTAGTTATAGATGGCTGTGAGCCACACTGTGGGTGCTGGGACTTGAACCCCAGTCATCTGGAAGAACAACCAGTGTTTTTAATCGCTGAGTCATCTGTTCACTTACCCTCTTTCCCCAAATCACAGGCATTATTTTTTTATTAATACCACAGAATGAACAAATAGTAACCTCATTTGAAGTGCTCTAAAGGGCTCAGGATCTTAAATATTCTTGGATTGTTCACTGCTGTCCTTTGTCCTTGTCACAGCGCTGGGTGTCAGCCTGTTGCAGGACAAGGAGACTCAGAGAACACTTGAGATAAACACATTCCAGTCTGAGACAAGGGAACCTACCTTTCTCCCAGAGTTTGCTCTTAACAAGCATCAACCGCACACGAAAAATTAACATTCTTTATACTACATTTGGCTCTTAAATAGTTCATGTGTAGGTACTTTGCTATCTTTACCTTGCTGTATTGTAGCACAGTTGTCACCATGTCTATTGATACCTGATCATAAAAGATGTGCCAGAGTGAAGTCAAGACATGGACCAAAAGGCAGAGACACAGCTTGGGCGGAAGAAGTGATACTGTCAACAAACAGGGACAGTGCTGGATGACAATACCCAACGCTGTCTAGATCAGCAAGCATCCAGTGAATGTAGCACTAATAGAAAGGCAGTAAGATTTATCCCTGAAACATTTCAAATGTTTTTGGGGACATTTGGCTCATTCCGATTAAATTATTTTGTAGTAGATTTTTAGGAGGATAGCTAGTATTCATAGAAAAGGTGGACTGATTTTTCATATGTTGGGCTAAAAGTAAAAAAAAAAAAATAGGGGCTGGAGAGATGGAGCAGTGGCTAAGAACACTTGCTCTCTTGTGGAGGTCTGGGGTTCCGTTGCCAGCACCTACAAGGAACCATCCGTAGCTCTAGTTCCGGGGGACCAAAGTGACTGCTTGATCAAATAGAAGTGGCCCTGTAATTGCTGTAGGCACTAGGCATGCACATTTGCTTGTAAATACACGCAGGCAATCACTCATGCACATAAAATAAATAAATCCAATATTTAAAAATATTAGTTAATTGTAAAGTCTTCCAGGGAGGCACCTGGAATCCGTCCTGCCCAGACCAGCATTTCCCCCTCCTAGTTTTTCAGGTTTTTAGACGTCTGTCTTTCTTTTTAGTTAGGCCTCAGGGTTTCAGTCTTGCTGTTCTAACTTGAATATGTATTTTAACTCACATGACTTTTACTATGTAGTTTCCTTTAAATTTTTATTATTTATTTATGTGCACCTATGTGCGTCTGTGCATGTGTCCAAGGAGGTGACAGTGTTGTCAGCTCCCTGAGGCTGAAGTTTCAAGCAGTTGTGTGCCGCCTGGGAACTGAACTCGGATACTTTGCAAGAACAATGTGTGGTCTTAACCACTGAACCATCTCTCCATCCCCCACATAAGTATTCCTAAAATAATAATTTAAATTTATTCTTTGAAAAATGTATACATCTATGTAGTGTGTATTGATATTTTCTACCTCCTACTACCTCCCCTCTGGGAACCTCAGCACATCTTCCTCTCAATTTTATGTGGTTTAAAAAAATTAATAACTCACTGAATTCAATTTAACGTTTCTCATGTGCTCAGGTATCCTCTCCTGGGGCATGGACAGCACCCATCCCCACCCGTAAAAGGTGACTCTCTCTCCCTCAGCAGCCATCAGCTCCCTATAGCTGTCAGCTAAGGTTGGGGCCCGAGTAGCTCCTCCCTAATGCATGCTGGGATGTTGATGGAATCCATCTTGGGCTGGGTTTGCACAGGTAGCCACAGCTGCTGTGTGTTCATGTGTGCAATGACTATATCGTGTCCAGAACATAGGATTCCACTCTCTCTTTCCCATCTTTGGCTCTAATATGCTTTGCAGCCCTTTCCAGCCCCACTTCTGCCATATTCCCTGGACCTTGTGTATGAGGAGGCTGATGCATGTGACCCATCTATGCTGAACACCCGATAGGCACTTACTCTCAGCACTTTACCAGGTTTTAATCTCTGCATTAACCACTGCCCCCTACAAAAAGGAAGGTCCTCTGAAGGTTCAGAGCAGCACAAGTCTATGAATATAAATAGAACTGTGTAGAAGGCAGCATGACAACATGAACGTTTAGCAAAATAGCAGCAGCTCCGCACTCCCAGCCTTTAAGCTCCCTTGACTTTGTCTTTTGTCCAGGTTTACAGTACTGGGTTTAGAATCCCTCTTGTGCAGCAAGCCTCAAGCATGATCAGAAAGTGACTGGTTACTCCCATAACTGTGGTGCCACAATGGCACACTGCCTGGCAAGCTGGGGTTGTAGCACATAGGGGTCAGCACGGGATGAGACCATTAATGACTTTTCCCCCTGGTATAGCTCCTTCTGGCATTATGAAAACTAGACATAAAATAGAGAATTTCCTGGACAGTTCAAGATTGATTTCTCCAAGACTTGCAACCCAAGTGTGCTGTCTTCAGTTACAGGGTATTAGTGCCTAGCACCAGTGGGCAGCTGTTGTGGAGCAATCTTTGTATACCGTAAGTATGTGTTACTCTCATTGGTTAATAAAGAGCTGACTGGCCCATAGCCGATCAGGAAGAGATTGGTCAGGAGAGCCAGACTAGGAGGATGCTGGGAAGGAGAAGGGAGGAGTCTCAGGAGTCGAGAGCCAGATGCAGAGGACACAGGACATGTAGAAAACGAGCTAACAGGCTTTGGGACACATTGTGGAATTTCAGAAATTCAAAGCTTTAAATCTGGGACTCATATATTGGAGAGACCACACAGTGTTTGTCATCTTGAGCCTGTGTTACCTCACTCAGTGTAAATTTTCTAGTTTCATTTATTTTCCTGCAAATCCCACAGCTTCACTTTTCTTTCAGTGCTAATAGAATTGCATTGTGCAAATGTTCCAATGTTCGTCATCCATTTTTTAAACTGACGATAATTGATGCTGATTCTATCTCCTGGTTGTCAAGGGCAACCTGAGGAGTGAGCAGGCTCAATGCAGGTCCTCAGCAAGAGCAGGAAGATGAATGATGTCTACCAGTGGAGTGAAATTCTCATGGCACCTGATATTTTAAAAAGACATTTTAAAAAAAATGCATGTGTATGCACATGCATGCACACGTGCATGCATGCATCTCTATTTGTGTATGCAATATGTGTGCAGGTATCAGCGAGACTAGAAGAGAATGTTGAATTCCATGGTGCTGGAGCAACATGTAGTTGTGAGCCACCCAGCAGGGTCTTCTGGAAGAGCAGCAAACACTCCATCCTATGAGCCACCTCTCTAGTCCTAGAATCGGATTTTTTTAATGCAGACATTTAGAGATGTAAATTTCCTCCTAGTTTTTCCTTTATCATTCATAACCCGTAGGTTCTGATATGTTCTCTTTTCATATCACTTAATCTTAGGAATTAAAAGTTTCCTTTCCTTCAATAGATCTCCAAGTGTCCGTCCCATTATTCAGTGCTGTATTGTTAAACTTTGTTGGGCTTTTTATTTTCTGTAGATCCTTTCGTTGTTGATTTCTATCTCTATTTTATTGTGGTCAATAGTTATATCATCCCACTCACTGTATTTGTTGGGACTTGATTTCTGTGTCAAGATGTCTAGTTTAAAGAATGTTCTGTGAGCTGCTAAGAGGAATATATAATCTGTAATGTTTGGGTAGAATGTTCTGTGATGTCTGGCCTATGATGCTATTTAACTATGATATGTCTAATTCTTTTCTGCATGTTCTTTACGCTAGTGAGAATGGGGTTTGGAAGTCACCTACCATTACTGTGTTGGGGTTCATATCTGTGGCTATGTGTTGTGGGATATTTGTACACTGTGTAAAGATGTATTGATGTGATTGGTGTAATAAAAAGCTGAATGGCCAATAGCTAGGTAGGAGAAATAGGCAGGACTTCCAGGCAGAGAAGGATCTCTGGGAAGAGAAAAAGTGGAGGGCCAGCAAATGAGGAGAAAGCAGGATGCGCAATATGGAGAGATGAGGTATTGAGCCACAGATAAAATATGGGTTGATTTAAGTTATAAGAACTAGTTAGAAAAAACCTAAGCTAAGGTCACACTTTCATAATTAATAATAAGTCTCTGTGTCATTATTTGTAAGCGGGCAGCCCTCCCCTCTTCAAAAAAAATCTATCTACAGTGAAGAGTTTGACTATCAGTATTCAAAGACACTGTTCCCCTGTGAGGACCTGGCCCTGGGGCCATCACTGGCTCTGTCAAATGTGTTCCTGATTTAGAAAAGGAACTGTGTTTCTTCTCTATACATCAAGGCCTCAGGGAAAGCTTCGGATTGACCTAGCCCTCAACAGAGAACAACATAAAAGCAAAAAAAGGACAAGAATTAGGATACAACTTTCAATAACAACTCTCAATGTAATGGTCTCGATTCCCCAATCCAAAGTAACAGACACGAGTGAATTATGCAAAAGGGCCTGTAATTATGCTGCCTATAAGAAACACAGCACTATCAAAAACAGAGGGCTGTTGTAATAGGAGCGGCAGGGCTGTGTCCCCAGCACCCGGCCGCCCACATGGCGAGCTTATGCACCAAAATAATTATACGGAAACTGTATTATTTTAATCACTGCCTGGCCCATTAGTTTTAGCCTCTTAATGGCTAGCTCTTACATATTGATCTAACCCATTTCTAATATTCTGTGTAGCACAACGAGTTGGCTTACCAGGGAAGATCTTAACCTGTATCTGTCTGGAGTGGGAAAATCATGGCGACTCACTCACTCGGCTTCTTTCTCCCAGCATTCTGTCTGTTTACTCCACCCACCTAAGGACTGGCCTATAAATGGGCCAAGGCAGTTTTTTTATTAAATAAAAGTAACTCCTCCATCAGAGGGCATCTTAGATTGACAGGCTGCAAGAAAGGTGCTCCAAGCAATTGGAATTAGGAAATCAGCAGGCACGGCTATTCTAATAGCTGACATACAGACTTCAAACCTGACCTAATCAGAGCCACTCCATAGAGACCAAGAAAACAGATGTTGAAATTATAAACATATATAAGTAAAAGTTGGGTACTTCCAACTTCAGAAAACACATGGGCTACGGTTTTCAGAGTCCCAAGGTGCTCTGTCTCTGATGTCTTTGAGGTTGTCTGTGTTCCCTGTGTAACAGTGCTTGATTAGCTTTTTATGACTCTGTCTCATTATATAACATTTTTTTTGTTGGCTTCATCACATTTTCCCTGTCAGGAAAGACTGTATATAAGATTCTGTACTTCTTAAAAAGCTTCTCTGCCATAAGACATAGTTTGTGCAACATCTCCTGACCCCAGATTTTTTTTTTTAATCCTCTTTATCTTCTTATTTCCTGACCCTTCCTCTTAGGATCCAGACATCAAAGAGTGACCTTCTAGTCCAGGTCATTTTCCTAGAACCTTTTTTTATTAACAATCACAATATTGTTTACTTCCTCCCTGTGGTCTCTTGGGTGTGTTTAATCTTTTTTTCAGTCCAAAGTGTTCCTTCTATTATCTTCTGTAGAGTTGGCTTAGTGGCCATAAATCTTTCAGTCTGTTTTTCTTGCTCTTCAGTGTGATAGATAGTTTACTGAGTGTCATAGTGCGTGGCAGATGTAACCTTTCAGAACTTGGACTAAATCTTCCCCAAGTCTTCTGGCCTTAAAGTTTTCTATTGAATAATGCTATCCTGATTGGCCTGCTTCCATGTAAGATGTGGCTCTTCTCTCCTGCAGTTTTCAGTGCCCTCTGTTGTAGGTGTCTGTGTTTTTGAGTATGTGATATGAAGGCCCTGTCTATCTGGTGTTCTGTCTGCCTCTTGTAGCTCAATGGGTGTGACCGTCTCCATATGTGAAGATTTTCTTCTATGATTTTGGTGGTCAATGGTTGTGACCGCCTCCAGATATGATTTTCTTCTATAATTTTGTTACTCAATGGTCATGACAGTTTCCAGATATGAAGATTATCTTCTATGATTTTGTTACTCAATGGTCATGACAGTTTCCAGATGTGAAGATTATTTTCTATGATTTTGTTGCTCAATGGTTGTGACTGCCTCCAGATGTGAAGATTTTCTTCCATGGTTTTCTTACTCATACCTCCTGTGCCTGAAGCATGAAATTCTTCTTGTATGCTTACATTTTCTAGAGTTGTTTTTTTCCCTGATGTTCCAAAGCCTTCCCAGTTTCCATTCCCATCGTCTCTTAATCAGAATGATCTAATTTCTGCACATTGTCTCTAAGCTTTGACATCTAACCCTTCACCCTATCTGCCCTGCTGTTGATGCTTACCACTGAACCGACTGAGTTTTCATTTCAAACATTATGTCAGTTTCCTTCTTCAGTGACTCTGACTGAGTTCTGTTTCCTTAACTTGCACTGGCTTCTTCATGTCAGCTTCTTGTTGTTCTCTTGGAGTACATTCATGTCTTCTTTGAGTGCACTTATAATTATCTTTGAAAATTCTTTGAAAAGTCTTCTAAGTTACTGTCATTGGAGGGCATTATGATGGAATTGATAGTTTTTGGAGAAACTGTTTTGAGGGCTTGTGTTTTCATGTTTTTCTTTCTGTGTTGGGGTTTAGCATCTGAAATTAGTTTATTGGTTGGATCCCTCCCTCCCTCCCTCCCTCCCTCCCTCCCTCCCTCCCTCCCTCCCTTCCTTGTCACCTTTGCATGGAGGTGTTTGCAATGTTTAAGAGAGGACAAAATCTCTCTCTCTCTCTCTCTCTCTCTCTCTCTCTCTCTCTCTCTCTCTCTCTCTCTCTCTCACACACACACACACACACACACACACACACATACACCGACCTATCCTGGGGACTTGAGATAAAGGAATAGCCACAATCATGGAGCTTTAGTTCACCTTCCATATCCCCTGGTGAAAGGAGCCCGAAGAAGGCGGCTGTAGAAGGCAGTAGGACCAGAGACCAACAAGCTGAAGGGTGAAGTTAGCAGGAGGCCTGGCTCAGGCAGGAAAGTTCATGGGGAGTGGTTCTCCCAACCCTCTGAGAAAAATCCTTGAGTTTGAGAGCTGAGGCCAGCTATTGGACTGACCTCTGGAGCTATGTACATGTCATTTGAGAATGCTAGAGAGCCTGGGAACTCTGAAGTTCCAGGGGTGTGCTTTATACCCACTAAGAAGCTAGAGGCAGGGTGACTGATACTTAGGAGGTCTTGAAAGTAGAACTGTAGGTCCTCTACCATGACTAATCTCAGAGCTGGGATTGCTTTCCATGCTCCCAGTGCACTGGAACATACTTTCTAGATAACCTCAGTCACCAGGAGTTAGCTGTCTCAGGAGGAAGGGAGCTTGCCCTGTTTGCAGACTGCAAGGCTAAAAGTGGCCACCTGCTATTCCAGAAAGCAAGCTACCAAGGTGAGGTCTTTGCAGGCTAAGGGAAGGGGTGGGATGGAGGATGAGAGGTAGGGATGTGGGGGAGGGATATAGGAGAAGAACAGAGAAGGATCCATAAGTTTGACTGTCCCTCCCCCACATGTACATAACTGGTAGACTCAGCCTTTCAAGGCCCAGGAAGGAGTTGCTCATATACCCCAACTTCTTTTTATTTTGACCACTGAGATCGCCATTTTTTTAAATTACTTTTAGAAATATGTTTATTTTATTACTAATTAGAATCTTGACTTTATCTCAGTTTAAAGATCAGACTTTTTAAAAAGTATCTTATTTTTTACATGTTTGGTTGTTTCGCCTGCATGTATGTCTGCCCACCACATGTGTACCTGGTGTGCACAGAGGTTAGAAGAAGGTGCTGGATCCCCTGGAATTAGAGTTCCATCATATGGGTGCTGGGAATCAAATCCAGGTCCTATACAAGAGTAACAAGTGCTCTTAACCACTGAACTATCTCTCCAGACCGAAGAAATATTCGTATGTTACTTTTTATTCCCTTTAAAATCTTTATCTAATTTTGTTTTTTTTTATTATTAGGAAATCTGTCATTTTCTTTTGTTTTCTTTTTGTTGATTTCTAATTTTTTGATCTATTGTCTTCTTCTTCGTAATGTTCTTCCCCAGTCTCTTTGATTTTATTTATTTAACATTGCTTTCTATGTCTCTATTGTCCCCGCTTCCTTCATTTCAATGAGTTACGATTCCCCGGCTTTCCCTGAATAATTTGTAGTGGCACAGCACATTCTACGGTAGTTTTTTTTTCATTTTCAGGTTTGTGCTCATTGATGATGTATTCATCATGGCTGTAATGAATTTTGCATGGCTCTTTTGTTTGTTTTTCAAAACAAGGTTCCTCTGTGTAGCCCTGGCCGTCCTGGAACTCACTCTGTAGACCAGGCTGGCCTCAAGTTTACAGAGATCTGCCTGCCTCTGCCTCCTGAGGATTAATGGCGTGTGCCACCACTGTCTGACTCACGCAAGGCTCTTGATGCTGCTGCTGCTATGAGTGTTCTGGGAACTGAGTCTTTAGGGTAGTCGTTCTGTAAGAATATTCCCAAATGGACCCAGAAGACAGATGTAAACCAATAAATGTGTGGATTGCAACACAGATACACGAGAAATATGAAAAGCAAGGTAGCAGGACTCTTCCAGAGAAATAATTCTCAACTGCTGAATTCCAAGACCCTGGAACGGATCCTGAGACCGAGCACAGGGTCTAGCTGTTGATCTGCTTAGTTTTTGCCCACTTTGCCTCTTTCCTCCTAAGAGCCTGGAAGAGAGTCCAGGATGGGCACTAGGGAACAGAGAACCTCTACAGCTCATGTGGGGCCCTGGGAGGGGTGGGAGACTAGAGCGATGTTTCAGTAGGACTTTTGCTTGAACTGGACATTGTACCTCAGGACTAAAGCTGTCAGAAAGACCTGCCAGGCCTCAAAAATAGTAACAGCAGCCACTAATGTGGCATAAAGGGCCTAAATATCCAAGGTTTCTAACTTACAGATTCTCCATGGATTACTGCCCAGACCCTTAAGGAAGTTTGCAAGGTTCGTATGTTGGTTACATCATACCTCTGAGTCTAATTATTTTATTCTTTTATATATTTCATCATGAACGAAGTTGCTACTTCCCTCTCCTCCCTTCCCCTCCCCTCCCCTCCTCTCCCTTCCCCTTCTCCCTTCCTCTCCCCTTCCCTCCCTTTTCCTCCCCTTCCTCTCCCCTTCCCTCCCTTTTCCTCCCCTTCCTCTCCCCTTCCTTCCCTTTTCCTCCCCTTCCTTTCCCTCCCCGCCAACCTCCCTTCTATCCTTTCCCTCAGATCTATGCCCCCTCTATTTCCCCTCAGAAAAGAACAGGCCTTCCAGGGACATTAACCAAACTCAGCATAATATGTTCCATTAAGACCGGGCACACATCATCACATCAAGACTGGACAAGGCAACCCAGTAGGAAAAGGGTTCCATATGTAGGCAGAAGAGTCAGCAACTGCCCCTACTCTCACTGTTAGGTGTTCATAAGAACACCAAGCTACTCAGCCATAATGTATATTCAGGGGAACTAGGTGAGAGCCCTATAGGCTCCCTGATCTCTGTGAGCCCCATGAGTCCCTATCAATTGATTCTGTGGGCCGTGTTCTCTAGGTATCCTTGATCACTCTGGTTCCTCTGCTCCCTCCTCTTATTCTTGTTCTTGATGGATGTTTCTCATTTGATGTGTGTGTGTGTGTGTGTGTGTGTGCACGCTTGTGCATGAGGATATGGCACAGCTCAAACGTTTGAGAGAGAAGAGAGTCATGACATGCACAGAACCCAAGCTTTCTGGGCCAGCTATTCTTCACCACCCTTTCTTTAGCCAGTATTGAAACATTTGCTTCAAAACAGGAAGGGCAGCAGGGAGGGCAGCAAGACAACACACTACTGGGTACCAGGAACAGTCACTTTTCTGTAATGAACCTGGGACATCTCTCCTCCTGCATTTTCTCTGTAACTATTGATGTGATGACCCGGGGACCTGATAAGATATGTGAACAGCTGGTGGCCATTATGTAAGAGGATGAAGTACCTAGATGGGTGGCCTCATCCTTAGGCCCATGCTGTGGTGGTCCCTCTATTGTATCTTCATGAGTTGCCTTGGATAGTCTATGCTTTTGTCCTAACTCCTCCTTCCCTATTGAGCCCCTTCTGCTTCTGTCCTTTGTGTCATTGCTCAGAGCAATGACTTCATATCTTATGCTGAATATGGCCTTTATCCTTTGAGAGAATTCCAGAGTGAGGTCACATGGACAGCTGGCATGCAGTTTCACAGACCCCAGAGACTTGCGAAAAGGCAGCCTTATACCCCAGGGAACTCTCTGCCTTGTATTTGAGGACAATTATTTTGTCTTTCAGCTAGATCTAAGCCTTAGGAAATGCTTGGGCTATCTGCTGCCATCTTTTTAATGAATATCAACTCTTCTTTTCCCAGCAGCCATCAGTTGCCAATATCTCCTCAGCCTTACTACTGAATTTTTAGATGGTGTATATTAATTACCCATAGTTTCTGGCTTTATAAAGACTATTCATTTTAAACATATTATGCATTTGACCATATTTATCCCTCATTAACCTTGTTTCTCTTTCCTCCTCCTCGCCACCTCTAGTCTCCTTCCATCTCCAGAGTCTCTCTCTTCACTTGTGTGATATACAACCTTCCTTTCTCTCTTACTGTCTGTCCATCGAGAAAAAAAGTTCCCTTAGCTTCAACGAGTCATGGAAGATAAGAAGGGAGCTCCTCCTTCCACCCCTAGAAAACAAATGGATGAAGAAAGTATGGAATATATACATATTAGAGTACTACTCAGCAGTAAAAAACAATGACTTCTTGAATTTTGCATACAAATGGACGGAAATTGAAAACACTATCCTGAGTGAGGTAAGCCAGACCCAAAAAGAAGAACATGGGATGTACTCACTTATATTTGGTTTCTAGCCATAAATAAAGGACATTGAGACTATAATTCGTGATTCTAGAGAAGCTAAATAAGAAGGTGAACCCAAAGAAAAACATATAAGCATCCCCCTGAATATTAACCTTCATCAGGCGATGAAAGAAGACAGAGACAGAGACCAACATTGGAGCACTGGACTGAAGTCTCACGATCCAAAGGAGGAGCAGAAGGAGAGTGAGCACGAGCAAGGAACTCAGGACTGCGAGGGGTGCACCCACACACTGAGGCAATGGGGATGTTCTATCGGGAACTCACCAAGGCCAGCTGGCCGGGGACTGAAAAAGCATGGGACAAAACTGGTCTCGCTGAACATAATGGACAATGAGGACTACTGAGAACTGAAGAACAATGGCAATGGGTTCTTGATCCTATTGCACGTAATGGCTTTGTGGGAGCCCAGGTAGTTTGGATGCTCACCTTAATAGACCTGGATGGAGGTGGGTGGTCCTTGGACCTCCCACAGGGCAGAGAAACCTGCTTGCTCTTTGGGCTGAGGAGGAAGGAAGACTTGATTGGGGGAGGGGGAGGGAATGGGAGGTGGTGGCGGGGAAGAGGCAGAAATCTTTAATAATTAAATAAATTAATTAATAAAAAAACAAACAAACAAACAAAAAAAACCCCAACTCTCTCCTTTCTTCCCAAATGAGAGGCCTTGGTGACCCAAACTGAATGAGGATGTGGATAATTCAGAACAGCTCAGAGCAGAGTAAAGAAGCTCTGCTCTGTGGTCCAGAACTCTCGGGAGTCCCATGAATGGAATCGTGGCCATGTCCAGGCCCTCTTCATACCTGATCTTAGGGGACAAGTATGGTTACTTCCCACAGAAACTGAAGCCCTTGACCACACCGCTTTCCCCAGGCAATGATGCCTATTATGACACTTAGCAGGTTTGTGGCCAATCACTTCCCTCATAACTGTCT
The DNA here is from genome assembly GCF_950005125.1 of Chionomys nivalis. Taxonomy (NCBI): domain Eukaryota; kingdom Metazoa; phylum Chordata; class Mammalia; order Rodentia; family Cricetidae; genus Chionomys; species Chionomys nivalis. The sequence continues at coordinate 80,995,173 of NC_080087.1, read as the reverse complement.
TTTGAGACCATTTGGAGCCCTGTCTGCAGGATGCAGAATTGTGACTTGTCACTAAGCCCCGTCCCTACCCATCCCTGCCTCCCAGAGTAGTTTAGTCCTTAATGACAGACCTCAAGGGAGCTCCTGAATACACACTACTCTATGAGACAATGATTTATTTCTTCCCTAAAGCTAGCTTGTTATGCAAGAAAAATTGCTTTCAGAGCAAACTCCCATGCAGGATTTAAAGGCTCTGAGAACTATGGCTCCCTCCTGAAGTTATGGCCAACAGTCTGTGCTCAGCTGGGTGCCTGCAGTTTCTAGGGTACTTTGAGCTCCTGTCCCCCTTCTGGGTACCCAAGTTGGAGGGAAAATTTCTTTTTGTTTGCTGAGTCACCTCCTTGCTTCTCCTCTCCCCCACCTTGCTAAGTTTTTAATCTCCTCTCTATATTTTTGGACTATGGCTTCTTCTTTGGTGTTGTGGCTGTGAGTGTTTGGAGGGAGGAAATGGAAGGTGGAAATGATGTTAGAATACTATAATCTCAAAAATAAAAGAAATGATTTCTAAAATTTAAAAAAAGAAAAAAATCTCAGTGTGATGAATCTTTCTGACCCATGGGAAATTTTAAAAAGAATCTGAGCTTTCTTTAAAAGCCATTCTGTGAATTGACCTATACCGTCTGCTATGGCTCATTCTGTAAGTTTGTCCATACTTATTTTTATTCTGTTATTTAAGTGTTTTATGATTTACCATATGATATTTCTTTGAACCACTGTTACATAAGTCTGCATTGTTTTTGCTGGTGTGACTTAACTATTGCATAATTGATATATATCTCAAAACATCAATTGTACTCCATGTGTATATCTTTAAAAGGCTTATCTTTAAATCTTTTCTATTTGTGTGTGTCTCTGTGTGTGAATGTGTATAAACCTGCAGTGTCCATGTTATCTAGAAAAGGATGTTGGATCCCTGGGAGCTAGAGATACAGGTGGCTTTGAGCTGCTGGACATGGGTGCTGGGAACCCAGTTCAAGTCTTCTGCAAGAGCAGCTTCTGATTACAACCACTAAGTTGTCTCCAGTCCCTAATATGTATAATTTATATTCTTCAGTGAAAGAAAAAATTAACAAGCATATTCCTTAATTTCCTTATCCTTGTGGCTTTTGTGGTTTAAATTTGCTATTGATTTCTGGCTACATTTCACCTTGTTCATCAGAGCTACTCTGGTTACCCTAATATTTACAAAGTGATTGAAGCTTCTGTACCCTAACAGAAGGCTTATCACAAGGAATGTTCCAGGCTTGCTTTAGCAGGACGTGCAGTCTCTGCTACTGAGCAGAACATGGTTGGACACAGTACACCTTGTCTCTGTAAGCTGGCTCATGACTTCATGAGTTCTAACATTTTTTTCCCAACATTACAGGATTTATTAGTTTTTTCCTCTCTCCCTTTCAGACAAAGGCTTGCTAGCCACTGTCCCTTCCCCTAAGGTTGTGTCTCATTGTTAAAATTGAGCCAGCCCCTCTCTCCTCTGTGTGTACACATTTTTGTATGTGCATGCGGGTGTGTGTGCATGCGTGTAGAGCCCAGAAGACAACACTGCTTGTCTTCTCCAGTCTCTCTCTATTTTGTTTTTTTAGACTGGATTTCTAGTTCAACTAAGAATTTATGATCTGATTGGACTGGGCTGTCTTCAACCCCCTCCCAGCATTAAGGTGACAAGAATGTGCCACCAGGCCTGACTTTTGATGGGTGCTGAGGATCCAAGCTCAGGTCCTCGTAATTGCTTGGCAAGCACTTTTTCAACTGAACCATCTTTTCCCACTCTGATCCTCTCTCCATCAGTCCCCCAGGGACCATCTGCAGCATGTAGGATTGGAGTTTGCCACCAGGGAGGGCTTGCAAAGCAGTTCCCAAAGATGGCGTCTCGATGCCCTGATACCTTGCTCCCTCCTGGTTCTGCCTGATACTGACATCCTAAAAATAAGAAAAGAGGCGCAGCTGCTGTATCCACCGACATCGAGACTGTGTATTGCTCAGCTGTCCACTCATCAGAATTATACTAGTGCCACTGGAGCACATGCTTCTAAGACTCTTTACTGGCTCTGATCCCAGGTTGGTAAGCAAACACTCGGCCTTTGGAAACTAACTCGTGGCAGAAGATGTGGTCGTGTGCATCCCGAGGAAATCCTGAAATGTGCACTTACACACACTTTCGTGAATCAGCACAGATTCATGTCAGTGTGCTAACCCTAAGTTTTCCTGGCCACCTCTGAAAATGTCTTTCTCCACCATGGACCTCATTAAGAGGCCCGATTCCAGTTCTCCAGGTGGATTCTGAATCAAACACAATGACTTTAATCAACAAGGCTTGGGTGATGATGCTCTGGTACCATTTCTTCAAAAGTAGATCAAAGTGTGGGTGAGTTGATGGTGAAACCACGTTGGTGGCCCATCTGAAGTTCTGAAATACCTCTGGGCAGGATGATGTGGCAACAGATTGAGCTCTTGTTTTATCTGATGTGTGGTGATATTTGAAAGTCTGCCCAAGGCCAATATTCATCCAAGTATTACTGAGCTCTTGGAATTGGCGAGACTTCAGTAATCTTAGACTAAGGAAACACTATAAGGTAAAGAACGTGCCTCACTAGTAAAACGGACATGAATTCTCTCCCCTTCCCATGCATTTGTGAGTGTTATGATCACAAGACTCTCGAGCATAAACTTGACAAAAATACTTATTCTATAAATAATGTCTAATTTTATTGTTATATTGTTATTACTGTTCACAACATAGTATCAATTTCCCCTTTCTCCCGCTCTACCTTTGAAATGGCAGTCTGTCTTCAGCAAGTCTACCATGTCCTCTCTTTCTCCTGTCCCTCCGATCTTTTCTAAGTCCCAACCCCCACTAGCCTGGTCTCCATCCTTCCCTTTACCCTTATCCAGCGCTGGCTCAACGGGACAAGAAACTCATGGTGTAGTTTGGTGGAATCGTGGCAAAGCCCACAAGTCTAGGGGACACATCGATATCCTGGGGTGCCTGTGGGGACCTGAAGCGGAAATTCTGCAGGATGTTTGTGAGGAAGAGAAAGAGCTCCATTCTAGCCAGTCCTTCTCCGAAGCAGTACCGCTTTCCTAAAGAGAAGAGACAGGGAGGGTGAAGCCAGTTCTTGATGTCACCCTCATAGCACATCCTTGGCTGTATTCTCTGTGGGAGGAAGGGCTGAGACCTTTAAAGCAGGCTCTAATCTCTGAGCCTCAGTTTTCCTTGTACTTGTGGTGAGTTGATCCTCACCAGGCTGTAATAATAAGAAATGTGGGTTGCCTTCCCTACAGAGGCACTCTCCAGTATGGCTGCCATGTAGCTACATCTTTCCTTTCTTCCCTCCTTCCTTTCTCCCTCCCTTCCTTCTTTTCTTTTTCTTCTTTCTTTTCTTTTTGATATTTTGAGACAGCTCCGGCTGTCCTAGAACTCACTCTGTAGACAAGGCTGCCCTTGAAATCACTACGATCTCCTAGTCTCTGCCTCTGTCTGCCTCCGGAGTGCTGGGATTAAAGGTGAGTGCCACCACAGGCAGCTGCCACATTTTTCTAAGAACTGGTTGTGTGACCTGAGAGAGACCTCTGTTTTAGTTTGAGACATCATTTCCCCTAATCTATCACTACAGCTTGACCATCACTTCTCCAGGGTTCAGATACATAGGCTTGTAAAATATGGGAGTTGCAGCCAACTGGCTGAGGGTTTGATCCAAGATAATCTTCCAAGATGGAGCGATACAGAGGCGTTATCTCTGTTGGTGTGAGCAGTGGCCTGGCACTAGACAGTGATCTCTTACCTATGGAAAAGGGTACAAATGCATCATTCTTCTTAAACTGCCCCTTGTCATCCAGGAAGTGATTTGGGTTGAAGTCTTTGGGGTTGGAGAAGAACTTGGGGTCCCTCAGCACAGAGCCCAGCATAGGAAACACTTCAGTGTCCTGTGGAAGAGGAAGGTTTGATTGATAAGATAGATTTGGATGGGTGTCCTGTTGGCCCATAGGGGTGACATAAATATATAGGAGTTGAGGAGGCTTTGAGGAATGTGAGGTCATCATCCTTGAGACAGGAGATGTGGGGCTCATGTTATAGGACACAGGATGAATGGCTGACATGGGGTCTGTGGTCTGTGGTGGGAGGTTGAAGGATATGCGCTTCATGTCTCTCAAGTCAAGAACTGAAGGGTATTGGATTTATGTACCCCTAAACAGGATACATGGCAGACATGTCACTCCTGTCTCTGACAGGAGATCTAGGTGAATTGAGTTTATGTCTTGAGATTTGATGATTGAGAGGCATGGAGTTGAAACTTCTGGTACAGAAATTCTGGGGGGAGACCCAAGACATAGGAGACTCTGTGTAGGAGGCTGGAAGGGTGTGGTGGCAGAGAGAGCCTGTCACTGAGAGTGAGAGAGGGCTGGGTGGTTTCTAATGAGGAGGAGGGCTTGCAGGGCCATGAAGAAGGCTGGAGATTACAATAGGTTGGGTGAGTTAGAACCTTAGGGATGAGGAAGTCCCGGAACTTGGTGTCCTTTGTGACCCTGCGAGCCAGGCCCATAGGGATCATGTCTCCAAATCTCTGGATCTCATGGATGACAGCCTCTGTGTAGGGCATCTTCAAGCGGTCCTCATATTTGGGTTGCCGGTTCTTGCCAATCACCCTGTCAATCTCCTCTTGGACTTTGGCTGAGAAGAAGAGGCATTTGTTTAGGAGTCCAAGAACATCACCCTAAGGATGACACTAAAGTGTAAAACTGGACGGAGGCTATGAAGCAGTGTATGACATTGTCAATCATTTTCAGTACATGCGAGTCATAGGCATTATTGGAGGAGGTTCATGTTAACTGGGTCATACCAGAATTATGTGAGAATTGTGAGGAAGGAGATTTAGGCAGGGTCTTGGGGACAGGGAAGTGGGTCCTTTGAGGTTCAGTTAAGCAACACACCAGTTGATTCAACAACTAGAGGCTGGTGCCCACCAGCTTCTCTCTGTCTCTGCAGAAAAGGGAGTAGCTATCTGAGAGTCTAGTTTCTTGAGAGAGGTTGGGAATAGTGTGGAAGATCAGAGAAGCATGTTTTGACCCTTACCCTGCACATCTGGGTGCTTCATGAGCAACAGAAAGCCATAGCGAAGGGTGGTGCTGACAGTCTCTGTACCAGCAAAGAAGAGGTTCAGTGTCGTCAGCACTAAGTTCTTCATATAGAACTCTGTATTGGGATTCTTCTTCTCCTGCAGGGAGGGAAGAATTCAAGTCCAACCCACTTCGTATGCTCTTCGTACTCTTCTATTTTACCCCCTTTCCCTGCCCTAATTCACTTCTCTTTGACCCAGACCTAAGGAGAAAAGGGGCATTCTGGCTATGTCAGCTTCTGTCCAGGTTCCAGACCTTTGGAAGTGATCCAGTGCCCTAATCCAGAGCTCTTCTGTCATTCAGGACTTAGTAGATTATCTGATCTTTAATGACCAATTTAGTTGTCAGTTTTTATTTAATGTGCATTGGTGTTTTACCAAGAGTGTTGGGTCCCCTGTAACTGGAGTTACAGACAGCTGTGAGCTGTCATGTGGGTGCTGGGAATTGAACCCAGGTCATCTGGAAGAGCAGTCAGTACTCATAACCATTGAGCCATCTCTCCAGCCCTCAGACAATGAGTTTTAGGCAACAGGATCTTATTTCTTAATTATAATCCTTAATATTCCCTAGAGGAATTCCACCTCTCAGTCCTTTGCACTTCAGAGTACAGGAAGTTTCATCTTGGTCAGATACCACACACTGGTAATCCCAGCCTCCAGAAAGCAGACCCAGGAGGACCGCCACAGGTTTGAGGCTAGCCTGGCCTACACAGCAAATTTCAGGTCAGTCAGGTCTACATAGAAAGATGTTGTCTCAAAACCAACAATGGCAAAATCTCTATATCTGTTCCGAACAGGTAGAAGAAGATCCCAGTAAAGCTCAGGTCACACAGATGTAAATGACCATGAGCACAGGCAGAGGCAAATGGTGTGTTAGCTGAAAGCACCGACCCTAGTCAGTGAGGTAGGATGCATGGCCTTCTTGCTCTGATGTCAGAAGGTCACCTATATTCACAGGCTGCAGCCTCCTCATTTGTAGAATGGGAGGCAAAACAAAACCTTGCTCAAGAGTTGTGGGTACTAAACACATGAATAAAACTAAGCCTTTAAAACAATGCCCGGAACATGGCAGCCTTGTGCACTGGCTGCTCCCTCAGCCTGTACGCCCTCCTGAGAACAAGGGGTAGTGGATAGAACAGTGATATTGAATGAGGATTATAGTGAGGGGATCCATGAGTGGTCCTCAACTCCCTCGTCCCTGTTCCTGATTTCACCCTACTTGACTTTGTTCCTCCCATCATGTTCCCTGGCTTCTGGGTTTACCTCCCGCATGCGAATGAGGAAGGAGTCAATGAAGTCCCTTGGGGAATTGGGATCCAGGGTACTCTGGTTCTGTTCCACCTTCTTGGTTATGAAGTCCTCCAGCCCCTGAAGTTCCTTAAAGGCCTGTTGCTGTGGCCCTGGCAGGTGCTTCATCACTGAAGAGAACATCTCATAGAGCTGATGGCAGGAAGGGGATGAGAAACCAAGGCAACTGTCACTAGACAAAAGTCAATAAATGTGGCATCTGTCTTAGGATGAGAGATGCTCACATCACCTGTCCAGGAGTTTAGGCACCAGGTGGAGTTGTGTGGCAACAGAATTCTTACACCTTAAGCCTGAGGGCTATTGTCCAAGGTTTTAAGTGAAATGGATTTGGGAACACATGCAGGTTTGGGGTGTTCAGGTGAGACTGGGGTGGGAGGAATCCAGTTATTGGGTAGGGGTTACCTATGTAGATGTTTAGGAGGTTGGGTAGGAATTACCTATGTAGATGTTTAGGAGATTGGTGACTTCAGCTGGGGACAGCTGTTCATACACTAATGGGGTTTGGATTGGTGAGTTCTAACAGGCTTTCCAACATTCAGGGAGTGCTGGATAGTCACAATAGCTAAACTATGCAATCAACATAACTGTCCAAAAGCAGCGTAATGGAGAAGGAAAGTGTGATCCATATACACAACTGAATTGTTCTTCAGCCATTAAAACAAAGCTATGGCATTTTCAGGAAAGTGGGTCCACCTGGAGATAGCTGTGCTAAGCAAATTTAAGCAGTCAGAGAGAGAACTCATGTATTTTTCATTTGTGGTATACATACAGTAAATCGTGTGTGTACATAGCTATGCATACAAGTGTGCATGTGTATCACTTGGGATGAGAAGAAAAACTGTCTCAGAGGACAGAGAGGACTAAAGGAGGAGGAGGTGTGAGGAAAGGGAAGGTGGGGATATGGGGTGAATAGGCTCAGGACACAATATATGCTTGTCCAAAAAATTAAAATTAGATATCTTAAAGTAGTGGGGGGTATTCTCGTGTTCACCTGCATTGCTACTCAAACGGCTACACGGAGGACCCCACTTAGATGTGTGAGTGAGCTGTGTTAGAGGACCTTTAACTGGGGTGTTTGAGGGACAGTCTGTGCAGAAATTTTGCTTAGAGCTGCAGGGGTTTAGGCATTTCCGTGACTGAGTAAAAAACACTCATCTATAAAGTTCAGTGGACTGGCTCTGTACATTTTGCAGATGGCGCATGATTTGAGTGACCTGGATTTTGCAGCATCAGGCACTGGGGAACTGAAGGGGGCAAGTGCATTCAGCAGGGCTCCCTGTAGAGACCTTGGTTAGAGAGTAAAATGAATTGTCATGGTAATGTCCGCCCTGCTGAGATAGCGTTCCCCCTCTCTCCTCCTCTCCTCATCACACCTCCCCTCCGTGTATTTGCGAGCCTGAATGTGTGTACTGCTGGCTCTGATTTCAGGCGCAGCTGTAGAGACTCTGTATTGACATCGGTTCAGGCGCAATTGCCAGGCTACTTTGAAGGTACCTGCTGGAAGGAGGCTGGCAGTTTTTGGAGTGAGCTGGCAGCTGTGGTCTGGGGGTGGTAGGACAAGGTGAAACAGGTTACCTGCCCGGTGGAGGTAGCTGTGAACTGGAAGCTTCCCAGCATCATCCTCAGCAATGACAGGAACTCTTTGTCCTCATAGTCAAAGCGGTCCCCGAAAACGATGGAACTAATGACGTTGGAAACTGTTCTGCTCAGGTAGAAGGTAGGGTCAATGAGAGCACCTATAGGTAAGGAGGAGGACGGAGAGCGAGATATTGGATCTAGGAAAAGGGCTTCCACCGAGTAATAGCAACAGATAATTTGTATCAGAGAATTCAAAATGAGCACTGGCTGCCTGGCAGAGTCCGCCAACTCCTCCCAAACCGGACAACGGGACCAGGACGCTCTTCCCTAGCTTAGTTCCCATCCTTGATCTTGGTACTGTTTTTCCAAGGGTGTCTTCCCCTTGGTCGGTCCTGGGAACTTGCGGAGTTCTGCTTACCATTTGTCTTCCGGAATGTCTCCAGGAGAAAGCCTGCCTCCTCTTGGATGCGCTCCTCGATGCCACGCTTGCCCACACCGAAGTCCCGCAGTGTGGCGATGGAGAAGCGCCGCAGCTGCTTAGCGCGCTCCCCGCTGCTGAAGGCAACGCCTGGAAAGGAGAGTGAGGGGCGGGGAGAGATCAGAGAAGAGGGATGTGGCTGATTACTGACCACCCATGCGCTGTTCCCCAGGAGCGAGTTAGAGGACAGTAGCAAGAAGGAGGACAGATGCCAGAGGCGTAGAGACAGAGGGACAGGGCAGAGGGTAGAGAAGGGAGACTGTGGAGATTTGGGAGTGGATACAGTTGTGAAAGATTTATAATTGAGGTAGGGAAGAGAGGGAAATAAGCAGAGAGGGACAAAGAGAGTCTGGGAAGAGGCGAGACTGCTGTTTGGATAGTGGAGTTGGGAACAGATTTCTGTGATGCTCTGACAGTGGAAGAAGACAGCAGAGGAGAAGAGAGATAATCACAGAAGCTAAGAGTAATCTGGTAAGGTGGGGGGAACGCCTGTTAGAGGCGCAGGATTCAGACAGAGAAATCTCAAGGTGCAAGAGGAGGTGTGGGTGGCATTGTGGGGGAGGGGTCAGGAGACACAGGCAGAGAGAGACAGGAAGATTAGGATGCGATGGGTCCTAGAACTGACCCAGCAGGAGGCAGCGATGCAGATGGAAGAGTCATGGAGGAGGCAGGGAAACTGATGCCTCCCTGCCACATTCCCCTGCATCTTGTCCCCCTCACCATAGCCTTTGAAGATCCAGTCAAAGGTGGCGTGTTCGCCACGCCCACTGAATTCCTCAGCTTGATCCACCAGAGCCTCCTTGACTGCTTCCTGTCCACATAGTACCACAATTCGGCGAGGCCCCAGGTAGATGGTGAACACGGGACCATAGCGTTCGCTGATCTGATGGAGGAGGATGAGCAAAGTTAGAGGAAAGAGGTCAGACCTTGATGACAGGTCTGGGATTCATTTCTCTGGAGTTCTAACGGCATCAGATGGGATGCCCCAAGATGTGGTCTCTCATGCCTAGGAGTTGGTTGCTGACGCTTCACAATTCTACCAGCCTAAAATTACACCTCCATATGTCAATACCCTACCACAAAGCCTCTATTAAAACTGGGCATCCCCCGTGCCCCCATTCTACCCTTCGCCCTGCCCAGTGGCACCTTCATGAGGGAGTTGTACATCTGCTCTGTGTTCAGCTGAAGGTAGTTCCCGATGAAGGGCAGTGGTGTGGGTCCTGGAGGTAGCTTCCCTGAAAATTTCCTCTGCTTCCAGACAGACATGAAGACCAGGATGATGAGGAAGGCCAGCACAGTCACCAGGAGCAGTCCCGAGGCCAGCATGGTGGCGATGAGGGTGACAGACAGATGGCGATGGCTGCAGTAGATAGCTTTTATACATCCTGAGGTGGAAGGGTGGCCTTTGGCCTTGATTATGCAACTGACTCATTTCACCTCCAGACTACCACCCCCCATCATGCATCTAGCTTGAGACACAGCCAACAATCGAGGAGGAGGAGGAGGGCCCATGAGGGATTAACAGGGAGTGGACATCTGAGGAGGAAGTACTCCGGGGCTCTGTGTTACAGAGGAAAGGGACAGGGACAGTAGACAGAAGCCAGAACTGAATCCTTCATGACATTTGTATTGGAGACCCTTCTGAGCTTTGGGTGTGGGTTCTCATTGGCTTGAAACAGAATGTATGGCTATGAATTTGAAAGTTCATTTTCTTCCTTGTCTGAGACAAGTTCTCACTATGTAATTCTGACTGGCCTGAAGATCAATGTGTAGATCACAGAAATCTGTCTCTGCCTCCTGAGTGCTGGATTACAGGCCTGCACCACTACCCCCAACTCTGGGAGCCCAGTGAAGAGAATCCTGGATTTAAGAAAAGGGAGACTTCAGGGCTGTGAGTGGTGGATCTCGAGGCTAGAATAGCTGTGGATAAGGGAGAAGCAGATGGAAATTCCAGCAGGATCTTGGAGTCAACACCTGTACCTAGGTGTGGATATACTTTGCTTTTGACCCTAG